>NC_090651.1:268647183-269247183 GCF_040937935.1 Hyperolius riggenbachi | reverse complement strand
AGCCACTCGTAGCCACAGCTCGAGGCCCCCAGCACCCCCAGCACAGAAAGCTGAAGAGTGAGACAGCTCACTCCGACGACACCTCAGGCACAGCAGCACAGGGGAGGACTGTGTCCGACTCCTCCAGCCAGCCACCCGTAGCCACAGCTCCAGGCCTCCAGCCCCCCCAGCACAGAAAGCTGAAGAGTGAGACAGCTCACTCCGACGACACCGCAGGCACAGCAGCACAGGGGAGGACTGTGTCCAACTCCTCCAGCCAGCCACTCGTAGCCACAGCTCCAGGCCCCCAGCCCCCCCAGCACAGAAAGCTGAAGAGTGAGACAGCTCACTCCGATGACACCGCAGGCACAGCAGCACGTTGCGGGCGGCAATGGCTCCAGGCGGGGGGCGGAGTCAAGCAGGGTCAACCGACCGGGCCGGAGAGGACCTAAGCTATTTGTGTCCTTGTGCCGCTCACATCCACCACAGGCGCAGCCACGCACAAGGGCACACCACGGCCGGCCGCCTCAGCCCCTTCTCTGATTGGATACTTCAACTTGCCGGGAAATATCGCGCGAGGTTGCGATCCCCACTGCGAACCTGTCACCTGTGATATGTCTGTGGCCGCTGCGTATAGCAGCGGCTGGCCCTAATTACTTTAGATTAGGGCGGCCCGGGGGGCGATTGCCCCCCGTCCCCCTGGGCCAGTCCTCCCCTGGATAGATAGATAGATAGATAGATAGATAGGTAGATAGATAGATAGGTAGAATAGACATAGATCCCTATTTGAAATCGAATATCCTGCACAGGATTTTTAAATGAAGTGTTTAATATTCCTCAGGCACAAATAAGTCAAATAATGGTCTCTAAATAGAGAGAACAGCATTTACAAGCATAACATGCTTCAAGGAGGACACAGAAGCAAAGCCTTTTTCGATGAACGAATCATTCTGATTGAAAGGCACAGAGAGGATTAAATGCTGTGTATAAATACACTTTACTATCACAGTAGGCTGTGCGTTAAGAGGAAGTGACTGGAATATTTTTTTATGGTGATGCAGATCAAGTGAAAAGACAGAGAATAAATAAAAAGGAAAGATAATTATTTGATGGAGTTCTTTTCGGATGTGCCCCAGCAGGGAAGGACTAGATGCTTAGTACTGCAGACTGCCAAAGCATTAAAAGAAGCCGTAAATTGTCACAGGAGAAAATTGAAGCTGGGAGATTGAAGAGATTCAGACACTAGTCATGTTATTTCCATTTGACTACGCGTTTCGCAGATTTTATTTTTTTTACATACTAAAGAAATCACTGCAGTGTGAAATGCAGCAGTATTTCACAAAGATATCCAATTTCTTTCTTTATGTGGTGACTGCCTTGGTCCAGTGTCAAATAATAGGGCTATTTGTGAGGATGAATGAAAGATCGCAGTTAACAGCATATACGGGAGGCTTTAAATGTGACAGCAAGATGTGCTCGCGCTATTACGTGATTATGTGAGTGCCATCTGACTCAGTTCAAACCACTATGGGTCCTGTGTGTTGTATCAACAGTCTAAAACTATTTCCTCTAATCCTTACATTTCTCCAGACCCCTCTCCAAGTTGCAATTATTCTGCCATTCTCTGTAATACGCCTTCTGATGCCGCAGGTGATGTTCCCAATAAATCCTTATTACCGGATCATACATAAATCTGTACTGAGATAATCTCTTGCAAATCATGTTATTGTTTCCATATTGTAATTGGGTAATAGGCTATAATGCAACAGCTGTGACATCACATGTAGCACTGGGACTGGGGGTTAGAAAATCTTTAATGTTATCATGAAATATGTATATTTAATGCAACAATTTAGACTTTAATACATAGAAGTGAAAAGAGCAGTAGAGATTAGTAATAGACATAAAACCATGCAAAAGCAATTTAAAGAGGATCTGTAGTAAAATAATGTAATGAAGAAAATCGCCTATTTTTTTACAATGTTCATTTACAAATTATTTTGTCATTGTTTCCTCATTGTTAAATATTTTCTCTCCCTCGTTTACATTCTGAAATGTATTGCAGGTGGTGACATCTTTAGTTCTGTGTTGGGTAATCTCTGCAGAATGTTTGTTTACTGCGAGTTCTGAAGCCAGTGCAAAAAATACCTGGTCTCCCAGAATGCTCTGGGGAAGAGGGGAGAATTCTACATAGCTAATCAGCCCAGGCTAAATGGCACTGTTGTTGTTTCTTTGGAGCTTACTAATCACAAATACTGCTTACTTTAGACAATTAGCTCCTCTAAGCACATAATAACACAATTTCTCCAGGTGTTCCTCCCTCACGAGAGTCTCTCCATCAGCCCTTGACCCAATATAGTTATCAACCTGGTGGTTAGGATGTTATCTGTGTGAGCTTTTTGAAGACAAGCCTGACCACAGTGGCAGAAAAAAAAACAGCTTAGATGTTTTAAAGGCCACCACAGGCACGGGTGCTCCTTTATTGAGGCATCACAGGATCATATGTATAGGGATCAGCATGGGAGATCTGGTTGTTACACCCTGAAAACAGCAACACCATTCTTCCACAGCAAACAACTCAATGAATTATCATGCTTACTATGTGAAGACTGCAAGAATTCAGGCTTTTTTACCCATTCATCTAGAATTCAGGAGGATGTAAATCCAGAAATACTCCTTATACTTGGCCCAAATTCTCGAGTCCTTGGTAGGAACTGAACCATTAGATCCCATTCACCTCATATTCCTTACAGTGGAAGACCCAATGTCCTTATAAGGAAAGCATTGTCCTTAACAACCTCACCCTAGTCGCGTTCTGCTGTGGGACAGTGCTACTAGACTGATTCAAGGGAATCTGAGATGGGCATAAAATAACAAAATGTACATACTTGGGGCTTCCTCCAGCCTGATCACTCCAACGCTGTCATGCTCTGACTCCCTGTTCATCCGTAATTTGCCCCGGAAAGTCCTCCGGTCTGGGGCTAACTGCACATGAGCGGCTTGGCCACGTGCTCCCACTGCATTCATGTCGCCTGGAGCGTTATGTGCCTACAGGTGCAGAACACTACTGGTGACAGTAATGAGACGGGGAGCGCACCTGGCTGGACTGCACCTGTGCCAATTGGCCCCGACTTGAGGTTTTTCCAGGGCCAGTTGCAGGCAAATGAGGAAGCAACTGAGGATGACGATGAAGCGATAAGGCCGGAGTGGGCTGGAGGAAGCCCTAGGCATGTATACATATTTATTCAGCAATAAAGGATCAGAGGAAAGTAAGATAAATAGGATAAAAATTATTCCAGTAAAATGCCATATGACACACCACACTCTTACTGCATTTACTCAATCAAGCGTCCTGAGAGCTTGCTGATGGGTATCTCAAAAAAAGATTTTTTCTACTCTATATAAAAATCATCATAAATGGAGGTGCACCCATAAAACATATGTATATGTAGGTAATCAAAATGTCTCTAATTCAAATGGTTATTATAAAAACCGCATAAATTTGTTAATAATCCTAACTGAGGGACAATAATAATGATATTGCATATGATCTGTACAGTCCCTACTTCTATTGCACTGGTCCCAAACTTTTTCTTCCATCCGGAGTGTCCAGGTTAAATATAGGTATCCAGTCACATTTATATCCCATATAGGGCAATGCACCACCTGATTCCTGGTGAGCTAATAAGCATTAAAGGATCTCACAATACTCATAGATGGGATATACTCCTCAGTCCGTTCTTATATGTCATGTGAGTACAAGCACCAACCTTAGGCTCCCGCTGCAGTAGTCCAGGAGGAAAGGGGGACTGTTACGGATTACCCCGTCCGCATCCACCCGCCGTACCGTATAGCCAGGTGAAGGTCGCAGACCTGTTCAGAAGCCGCTCGTCACTCCTCGTACTCCGCGGCGGCCACCAGTTGCACTTCCTGGGTCAGGGTTCAGATCAGAGATGTCACTTCCGTGCGCCTCGCCGCTACTTTCCTGCGTTCCACAAGTCTTACAGTGTTCGCTGGTCTAACTTAGAAGCTGGATATTCGGCGGCAGATCGTTCCAATAGATCTCACAAAATAAACACTGGCAAATTTTGAGGGAGGATAGACTTTTGAATGAGGTATTGTCCGAACACCCTTCATTCATTTATAGAAAACCATTCAACATTCTGAACAGGTCTGCGACCTTCACCTGGCTATACGGTACGGCGGGTGGATGCGGACGGGGTAATCCGTAACAGTCCCCCTTTCCTCCTGGACTACTGCAGCGGGAGCCTAAGGTTGGTGCTTGTACTCACAGGACATATAAGAACGGACTGAGGAGTATATCCCATCTATGAGTATTGTGAGATCCTTTAATGCTTATTAGCTCACCAGGAATCAGGTGGTGCATTGCCCTATATGGGATATAAATGTGACTGGATACCTATATTTAACCTAAACACTCCGGATGGAAGAAAAAGTTTGGGACCAGTGCAATAGAAGTAGGGACTGTACAGATCATATGCAATATCATTATTATTGTCCCTCAGTTAGGATTATTAACAAATTTATGCGGTTTTTATAATAACCATTTGAATTAGAGACATTTTGATTACCTACATATACATATGTTTTATGGGTGCACCTCCATTTATGATGATTTTTATAAAGAATAGAAAAAATCTTTTTTTGAGATACCCATCAGCAAGCTCTCAGGACGCTTGATTGAGTGAATGCAGTAAGAGTGTGGTGTGTCATATGGCATTTTACTGGAATAATTTTTATCCTATTTTATCTTATTTTCCTCTGATCCTTTATTGCTGGATAAATAGATATTTTGTTATTGTGGAAATTGTCAGCGCTTCTCACATTGTTTGCTTTAAAATTTCGTGTGTGTAGTTGGGGATAGGGGTACCCCAACATAGTGAGGTAGCAGCAGACATCTAGTAGGAGGAATTCTTTCCTTCTCTTTTCCTCCTCTTTTTCCCTCGGTTAAAGTTATAACTGTATCCATAAGCGCCACCTAGAAAATAAATTATGTATACATTTTTTATTGCTACCCATCTCAGGTACACTTTAAGAGGACAGCTATTGCCTCCAATCCTCACCTCCAAGACAAAGTCCTCAAAACATCTGAGGAGGCTTGTACTTTATTGTGTACCAAAGCAGTTTTATAAGAGCTGTAACCTGATTTATCCTTAGCACTCGGCCCCGGCTGAGAGGACTTCAGCAGACACTGACTCAGATGCAAATATCAAGGCTTTATTTGTGACCTAACAGTGGTCAACTGGTAACTTCTCACAACCAGTATAAATCTCAACACAAAAATACACTGTCCTTGCACATCACAGGTCAAAATACAATCTTCTCTTCTTCACAGCCGGTGCACTGGTAAAAGCTGCGGGATAAAAAGGTTACGTAACACAGAAACTTATGGTATATATATTTTGAGATACAACAGATCTTCTTTTACAACCATCAACCACTTTGCAATACAACACCTTTGAACACAGTACCATTCACTGAGGTATAGGGGCTTGGGTAGGGACAGGTCTACTGAGCAATTCAGTTCCTATACAGTCTCAGTCACTTGTAGCCAAGTCCAAGCTATATTGCTCAGCAAAACCTTAGGGGACTCGTGACTCTCTTTACTATGGTACTGAAGCAATTTCTACAGTTCGTTGGTTGGCAATTTGGCATCCAAAAGAATGTTCACTTTACTCAGAAGATCTCTTAGACTTTTGCTCTTTTACACTGTAATACTCAAACTAATGTATCTCTTAGGCTCCACTGGTTTGGATAGGCTTCCCAAATTAATAAACAACATAAAGAAGGAATCAAATAATCAAAAAGGGGTTAGAGAAATCAAAAGAAACTCAAATAAACAAATTGACCAATGCACCCAGCTATACCATCAATATCTTACTCCTTTAATATCGCTCTTCTCTTATGTTATTTGAACTCTATGCTGAATAAGCTCTAATTTTGTTATATCGCAAAACTGGTATCTCCACTCTGTTGACTCACTGTCAGGTGACACTCCGCTTTTGACTGTAGTTCTCTTAATAACACAAGATGCAGTGAAACTCTTCCCCCAATCTTCTTCTTTAATGCTGACAGGTTAACAGATTGAGTTATTTCTTACTGACATGTTCTCTTTATCTCCATGGCTTTTGCTCTCTTTCATAGGCCGTGCACTTAGGTAACAGAGAAATAACACTTTGGCTCACTTTTCATATCAGGCTTTTAGTAAACAACTGATGAACACATCAACTGAAGAACTGATGACTACTGTCTTTGAGTCAGGATCACTGCTGCGGCTGAGCTGTATTAGTTCTGAGGGGCTATTAGAGGCTTATCACTTTTCTGATGACAAAAGGCACTCACACTTAATATACTTGGTTACAGTCTCTATTTCTTTGGCAGGGCAGCACTATCTTGCATTAATAAACTTGATTATCATCACAATGTTACTGTCTTTTTAAGGCTTTATCAGACAGGCAGATTTTAGTCACACCACTTTCATAAGAATTTGCCCTTCAGTAACTTGGGTTAACTGTCTCTATACTCAAAAAACTTCCACTGAACGCTGGCCCTTACAGATCACAACTGTGGCTTGATGCTGGTGCAAGACCTATACTCATCTGGCCTGAGAGGGTCGCTCTCTCTCCGCGCTAGCTTGGATCTTGCCTGCTGTCACTTCAACTTAGCCTCCGGTAACTGCCTAGCTCTGTCACCGCTGCCCTCCGCTCTGCCGGTGGTCTGTATGCTGCCACCGGGCCCCCTCTTCGCCTCATGAAGTGGCTTCTGCGGCTGCCCTCACTGGCCTCCTTCCTCCCTCACCGCCGCCTCCTAAGGGTCCTTTTACACTTAATCAGTTGCTCTCAGTTAAAATGGAAAGAAAACTGATTTTCAAAGTAATGCCCATGTTTTCCTATGGCACCTTTCACACTTAACGCGTTTTAACTGAAATCATTGTCACAATGCACTGCTATGGAAAAAACGCGTACTAACGCGTACCAACGCACACTAATGCACTCCAACTGATTAAGTGTAAAAGGGGCCTAACTGACTGAAAATCTGTGAGGAGAACTGGTATAAACCAGTTCCCTCAGCCTCTGCCACGCCCCCTCTGGCTCTGCTCTGTCCTCTCCTTCTTTTTTCTAGAAGGTTCCCCGCTCTGTGTACTGGGTTGCCTAGCAACCCAGTCTATGCGACTATCCGAGCGACTGGTCTTTCTCTGTGCATCGTTTTGATTTCACAATACTGCTGTTAAAGGCACAGTGCACAAAGTATGTCAATTTCACAGAATAAAGGCAAATTACATTCCTACTTCACAATACCCCTTTTCAAAGGCACAGTTCACTTAACATGCTAATTTCACATTACACATGTACATTACACTCCCACATTACAATACTCTCTTTTAGAGGGTTGCAGAGCCTATGGCGCATATGCAATTAACTTTGTCTCTTGAGTTTTTTTCTAGGAGATAATTTTTCATCTTCTCTTTAACCACTTGAGGACTGCAGTGGTAAACCCCCCTAAAGACCAGGGCAATTTTAACTAAATGGGCCACTGCAGCTTTAAGGCATAGCTGCAGGCCCGTACAACTCAGCACACAAGTGATTCCCCCCCCCCTTTCTCCCCACCAACAGAGCTCTCTGTTGGTGGGGTCTGATCGCCCCATCTGTGTTTGTTTTTTATTTATCTAAATATTTGTGTTTATATTTTTATTAAAAATTCCTATTTGTTTCATTATACTCCAACCGCTTCAGCCTATGACAGCCGATCGCTCTCTTGTGTGACAGGGGGACAGCCGTGTCACACGGCTGTCCCCAGCAGAGCGCTGCTGCCGATCACAGCGCTGTACTGAGTACAAAGATGGCGATTGCCACTCAGAGACTGAAGGCGGGGCGGAGCTCCGCTCCCCAAACAGGAGATGCGTGCGCAGCCTGCGTGCGATCTCCTGCAAATTGCAGCCCCAGGACTTGACGCCAATTGGCGTTAGTGGTCCTAGGGCTGCCGCCGCGGTCACGCCCATGGGCATTACCAGGTCTTTAAAGAGACACTGAAGCGAAAAAAAAATTATGATATTATGATTTGTATGTGTAGTACAGCTAAGAAATAAAACATTAAGATCAAATACATCAGTCTAATTGTTTCCAGTACAGGAAGACCGGCGTGCGTACGGACCTTTAGTCGTGGAGAGGGCTGTTATCTGACTTTTATTATCTCAACTGTAATTGAACTGTTTACTTTTCCTCTGCCAGAGGAGAGTTCATTACTTCACAGACTGCTCTGAAAGACTCATTTTGAATGCTGAGTGTTGTGTAATCTGCAAATATTATAGAATGATGCAATGTTAGAAAAAAACACTATATACCTGAAAATAAAAGTATGAGAATATTTTCTTTGCTGCTAATCTTCTAGTAATTATTCATAGTACACAACCAATTCACTATATCATATTTTTTTCGCTTCAGTGTCTCTTTAAGTAGTTAAAATAACTTTTCAGCACTTTGCAGTTGAAAAAGTACAGAAAAACTCGGTGGAAAAGTACTGTCAAAATTATTTTGAGTACTTTGTTTGCAGTTGGTTTTAAAGGAATTTTATTGACAAGTTGTGAAAATATCACCTAGGAGAAAACTCAGAAGAAAAAGTTAATTGAATAGGGGCCAATAAATCTTAGGGCTGAATTACACTACAAGAGCTTTTTAAATGCTAGAGATTTTAAAAGCTGTTGCTAATGCAATGCTATGGGGGATTTTTTATATAATCACATTGCTCCAGTGGGATCACACACATAGGATAACAGTAGCAAGAGCTTTTAAAATCACAAAAAGCTTAGAAAAGCTCTTGTAGTGTGAACGAGCCCTTAAAAGTTTATATTCAGTTATAAAAGCAGCACTATTGGTTTCCATGTGACCAGACTAAATTAAAATAGTTTATTACTATTAGAATATTTGTATTATTTCCAGATATTTTGATGTACAAGTGAATGTAGGAGTGCCCACTTTCCACCTGCTAGGCCCTGATTCTTGTTTTATGTAGACTTTCTTTGGAGTTACAGGAACAGGTCTTCAGGCCTACCTCTGATTGTTATCTCTTATTTAAACAATTCTCTTTGCTTCTAATTATCTCAAAGTGATAAATCTTCAGTGTTTGCTTACATATAATTAAACTGTGCACAGGGGTGGTAAACACACAAATAATCAATGGCGAAGGAAAGGAGAACAACATGGAGAATCAGAGAATCCTCAAAACATCCCTAGACTGAGTCACATGGGGAGAATAATGCACCAAATAAATGTAAAACCTTCGATCACCAAAAACTGGTGACCACACATTTACCAAACAAAAATGGGCACACCTTGTGCATGCATGTAGCCCACAATGGCACCTCTGGAATTCACAATGTGGTACCCCATGGATAGCATGCCTGCTAACAGGTGAGGCTGCTGCACACATTTAATTCAAGCACCAATGTTTATCAACATCTTCTTCATGACAGAAAGAAACAATAGCAGTAGATATAATACTGGGGTATGTGTCTGTCTTTCTTCATCCCAGTTTGTCTACACACATGCCTTTCCATTAACAAACCAAAAGTGCCTTTACACCAAAAGTTTCGCTATAAAGACACCTGGGCCCATATGCAATTCACTTTTTCTCCTGAGTTTTCTCCTAGGTAATATTTTCACAACTTGTTATAAAATGCCTTTTAAAGAGAATCTGTATTGTTAAAATCACACAAAAGTAAACATACCAGTGTGTTAGGGGACATCTCCTATTACCCTCTGTCACAATTTTGCCACTCCCCGCCGCCTTAAAAGTAGTCAAAAACAGTTTTAAAAAGTTTGTTTGTAAACAAACAAAATGGCCACCAAAACAGGAAGTAGGTTGATGTACAGTATGTCCACACATAGAAAATACATCCATACACAAGCAGGCTGTATACAACCTTCCTTTTGAATCTCAAGAGATCATTTGTGTTTCTTTCCCCCTTCAGCTCACTGAAGAGTTACAAGCTGATTGTTTGTTTACTCTTGCAGACAGCTCTGCCCGGTTGTCTGTAATTCTGCAGTATGTGACTCATCAGTATGTGAACAGAGGATTTATCCAGCTTGTAAAAGATAAGAGAGCAGAGAAAAGCTGGCTAATGTAAATAAAACACACACACACAGGGGAGTGTGCATAGAGGGGGCATGCACAGCCTTCCAGACACAGGATGACAAGTCTGACAGGGGAAAGATAAGCTGATTTATTACAGAGATGGTGATAGTATAAAGTGCTGCAGTAAGCCAGAGCACATTATAATAGGTTTAGGAACCTGTAGGATGGTAGAAAACACAATGACATTTTTGTTACAGAGTCCCTTTAAGCCATCAGCCAGCAAGACAATACTCAAAATAAATTTGATAGTACTTTTTCCCAACTTTTGGGTACTTTTTCAATTGTAAAATGCTGAAAATTTAGTTTAAAGAGAAGATGAAAATTATCTCATAGGAGATAACTCAGGAGAACAAATGTATTGCATATGGGCCCTGTTCTTTAGATGTAAATTAATCTCATTTTGGGCCATAATATGCAATTCACTCGTTCACCTGAGTTTTCTCCTAGGAGATAATTTTTCATCTTCAATTTAAATAGAGTGACCAGATTTTTGTGGGTCCAACCTGGGACAGGGAGGGTGGGCGCGGGGGGAGCGGTGGGGAGGACTGAGGAGCACACAGCGATGAAGACCGGGGGGGGGGGGGGGCGCTGCGAAAAATGAGTGTGGCCATGACATTGTATGGGCGGAGCTAACGTAATGACGTAACAGCGAGGCATAAGAAAGCAGTGTTTACGTCATGATGTGGACAAACGAGACTTTGCATCATGGGTGTGCAGAAACTGTGTGATGCTAATAGTATACCGTAACCACAAAGCAGCAAACATAGCCATCTATGACCATTAAATAATAAATGCAGTAACAGTTACCCCGGACACCAGAAACTAAATGCAATGGGCAACATGTCAGCACAAAATAAACGCAATGCGGGCAACATGTCAGCACAAAATAAAAACGCAATGCGGGCAAACATGTCAGTACAAAATAAACGCAATGCGGGCAAACATTTCATCAGAAAATTAAAGCAATGCGGGCAAACATTTCCCCAGAAAAGAAACGCAATGCGGGCAAACATTTCCCCAGAAAAGAAACGCAATGCAGGCAAACATTTCACCAGAAAATAAACGCAATGTGGGCAAACATTTCACCAGAAAATAAACGCAATGTGGGCAAACATTTCACCAGAAAATTAACGCAATGCGGGCAAACATTTCCCCAGAAAAGAAACGCAATGCGGGCAAACATTTCACCAGAAAATTAACGCAATGCGGGCAAACATTTCCCCAGAAAAAATATACACAGTATCACAGCGCTATGAGTCTAAAAAGTCACTAAAAGGTGGTGCGCGCTAATTTACAGTTACCACTCCTGTTTGCAGATAAAGTTCAAAAATAGCTGCGCTCAGTCCATACAACAGGTTCTTCCTACTCCTGTAGTCTTCTCCTGAGTGTGGATACACCTCAAATATAAAGACAAAACACCAAATGATAGTGCAGACTGTTTATACAATCTCAACACCCCGTGGTGCACGACACGTATACAGATATACTACACTTGTGAGGGTAGGGGGCAGGGGACCACCTCCACCAGCCATAAACAAACGCTCCCCTCAATTGCCTATCTCTTCCCTGCTCACCGTCATATGATCAGGTAAAAGCCTGGCAAGCGCGCCCACAAATGGCGTTCCTCTGTGTATGATAGGAAATCACCAGTATCCTGTTACGTGTCTCTGTCCTTACTGATACCTCAGAACAAGCATAGAGGGCACCAATGTGTAAAAACGTTCATTTAATAAACCACATAAAAGTATTGCGCATACATCATAAAAACCATTAAAAGCATGTCACAAGATAGCACCAATCACCCGGTCCAGGGCCACGGCACGTCTCGTCTCCCGCCGTCTATCGTTCCTGGTGTCCTAGCGTCCTCCTCGCTGCACTCAAGCCACGCCCTACCGGTTTCGTCACGTCATGTGACTCATCAGGGGCTACTGTGCATGCGTGAGAAGGACCAGTACATATTCGTGAAACGCAGGGAGGGCGTGTCTGCGGCTCTGTGCCGCTGCCCATCTACTGCGCAGCCGCCCGCTCTCTGTGTCATGCCCCGTAATCCATTGCTGCGATCACATGACCAAACAGGAGAAAAAGTTAATTGCATATGGACCACAGTTCCCAAACTGTAGCCCATATGCAATTAACCTTTTCTCCTTAGTTTTCTCCAAAGTGACATTTTCAAACTTGTTAAAGGACTTCCGAGGCCAAATAAAAAAAAAAAAGTTAAATGCCTGCATCATATTTGAAGGCACAAAGGATGCCGTCCGCGCCTTCCGTGCCGTTCCGCCGGGTCGCCGGCTCAATAGCCCCCGGGCCGGCTCCCGACCGGGCCGGCTCCTGCCTCTACAAACATGGCCGCAGCTGCGCAGTCCGCATAGCCGCGAGTGCGGCTGCGCAGCTCTAGGGCAAACCCCCCGATCCACGCTACAGGCTGTTTCCTGTAAAGTGGATCGGAGGGTTGGCACTAGAGCTGCGCATCCGCACTCGCAGCTATGCGGACTGCGCAGCCGCGGCCAGCTCATGCGGCCATGTTTGTAGAGGCAGGAGAGCCTGACCCGGGCCGTGCGGTCGGGAGCCGGCCCGGGGGCTGTTGAGTGGCGGGGAACCGGCGGAACGGCACGGAGAGCGCGGACGGTGTCCTCCGTGCCTTCAAATATGATGCAGGTATTGAACTTTTTTTTTTTATTTGGCCTCGGAAGTCCTTTAATAAATCTGCATTTAAACCACTAGTGAGCAAGAAGATTCTCAAAATATCAAAATATTACTTTTTCACGTAGTTTTGGGTATTTTATCAACTGCAAAATGCTGAAAAGTTATTCTAAAAAGAAGTTGAAAATGTATCTCCTAGAAGAAAACACAGGAGAAAAAGTTAATTGCATAAGGTCCTGTGTCTTTCTTTCTCAGATGGAGGCATTTAAATTAGCTCTTTCACCTTACAACATAAAGGCCCATATGCAATTACCGTACTTTTCGCCGTATAAGACGCACTTTTTCTCCCCAAAAAATGGGGAGAAAAAGTCCCTGCGTCTTATACGGCAAAGGCAGGGAATCCCCGACTTACGAACACCCGCCGATACGAACCGCGACCCGCCGTCGGGGATTCCCTGCCTGTGCGTCCTGCTGTGGCCTCTCCTCCCCCTCCTTGCTTGCCCCCCTCCTCGTGTCCCCAACGTGTGCGCTCGGGCCCCCCTAATTGAGAAGCGGCAGCTGCTTACCTCCTCCATCTTGCCCGCGGCGATTGAAGACATCCGGCTCCTGTGGGCGGCTTTCTCTAGTGCCGGCTTGTAATGACGCGTCATCGATGACGCGTCATTACAAGCCGGCACTAGAGGAAGCCGCCCGACAGAAGCCGGATATCTTCAATCGCCGCGGGCAAGATGGAGGAGGTAAGCAGCTGCCGCTTCTCAATCAGAGAGGGACCCGGCGAGAACACACAGACAGGACACGAGGAGGGGGGCAAGCAGGGGGGACCCGGCGATCACACACGGGGGGCAGAAACACGGGGGGCAGACACATGGGGGCCAGAAACCTGGGGGCCAGAAACCTGGGGGCCAGAAACCTGGGGGCAGACACATGGGGGACAGAAACATGGGGGCAGACACATGGGGGCCAGAAACCTGGGGGCAGACACCTGGGGGCAGACACATGGGGGACAGAAACATGGGGGCAGACACATGGGGGCCAGAAACCTGGGGGCAGACACATGGGGGCCAGAAACCTAGGGGCAGACACATGGGGGCAGACAGCTGGGGACAGAAACCTGGGGGCAGAAACCTGGGGGCAGACACATGGGGGCAGACACATGGGGACAGAAACCTGGGGGCAGACACATGGGGACAGAAACCTGGGGGCAGACACATGGGGGACAGAAACATGGGGGCAGACACATGGTGGCCAGAAACCTGGGGGCAGACACCTGGGGGCAGACACATGGGGGACAGAAACATGGGGGCAGACACATGGGGGCCAGAAACCTGGGGGCAGACACATGGGGGCCAGAAACCTAGGGGCAGACACATGGGGGCAGACAGCTGGGGACAGAAACCTGGGGGCAGAAACCTGGGGGCAGAAACCTGGGGGCAGACACATGGGGGCAGACACATGGGGGCAGACACATGGGGGCAGACACATGGGGACAGAAACCTGGGGGCAGACACATGGGGACAGAAACCTGGGGGCAGACACATGGAGTCAGACAGCTGGGGGCAGACACATGGGGGACAGAAACCTGGTGGCAGACACATGGGGGGCAGACACATGGGGGGCAGACACCTGGGGGCAGACAGCAGGCACATGGGGGCAGACAGCAGGCACATGGGGGCAGGCACATGGGGGCAGGCAGCAGGCACATGGGGGCAGACAGCAGGCACATGGGGCAGGACACTGGGGGCAGACAGCAGGACACAGGAGGACACCATTTGGGGGAGGTCATGTACAAGACGCTTCTGAAATATGGACGCACCAGGTTTAGTTTATATCTTTTTTTCCCTGGATTTTGCCCTCTAAACCTGGGTGCGTCTTATATTCCGGAGCGTCTTATACGGCGCGAAATACGGTAATGTTTTCTCCTGAGTGATATTTTTAAACTTTTCAATAAAATGCCTTTTAAACAACCAGAAAGCCAGAACATACTCAAAATTATGTTGATAGTACCTTTTCACAAACTTTTTGGTACTTTTTTTAGTTGAAAAGTGCTGGAAAGTTATTTTAAATTAGAGTGACCAGACGTCCCGGATTGCCCGGGACACGTCCCAGATTCGGGGTCCGCTGTCCCAGGCTGCATGAGGTCCCGGGAAACGTCCCACTTTCAGCAGCGGGACGTCCCAGCCTCGGGACTCTGGCCACTCTATCCTTATGAACTGGCAGCGACGTCTATAGACGCCGTGCCAGTTCATTGCCCGCAGCCCCGCTCCAGCCTCGTCTTCCGGTGTCTGTTCCGACACCGGCAGGCGAGCAGGGCTACGGCAAGATGGCTGCCGAAGCCCTGTACTGGAGACTATTTGTGTCTCCAGTACAGGGCTTCGGGTGCCATCTTGCCGTAGCCCTGTCAGCACGGGAGACGAGCAGGAGGAGGAAGGAGGTCCCGGGAGCAGCGCGCCAGAGGCCGGAGACTTCTGCCAGGTGAGTAAATGCTTTCTTTTTCAGGTGAAATGTTTGCCCGCATTGCGTTTCTTTTCTGGGGAAATGTTTGCCCGCATTGCGTTTCTTTTCTGGGGAAATGTTTGCCCGCATTGCGTTTCTTTTCTGGTGAAATGTTTGCCCGCATTGAGGAAGAGGCATACTGTCCACATTTGTATAGGGATGGAGGAGGTGGAAGGCATGCTGGTCGTACCTGTATAGCGGGAGGGTGAGAGGAAGAGGCATACTGTCCACATTTGTATAGGGATGGAGGAGGTGGAAGGCATGCTGGTCATACCTGTATAGCGGGAGGGTGAGAGGAAGAGGCATACTGTCCACATTTGTAAAGGAATGGAGGAGGTGGAAGGCATGCTGGTCGTACCTGTATAGCGGGAGGATGAGGGGAAGAGGCATACTGTCCACATTCATATAGGGATGGAGGAGGTGGAAGGCATGCTGGTCGTACCTGTATAGCGGGAGGGTGAGAGGAAGAGGCATACTGTCCACATTTGTATAGGGATGGAGGAGGAGGAAGGCATGCTGGTCATACCTGTATAGCGGGAGGGTGAGAGGAAGAGGCATACTGTCTACATTTGTATAGGGATGGAGGAGGTGGAAGGCATGCTGGTCGTACCTGTATAGCGGGAGGGTGAGAGGAAGAGGCATACTGTCCACATTTGTATAGGGATGGAGGAGGTGGAAGGCATGCTGGTCATACCTGTATAGCGGGAGGGTGAGAGGAAGAGGCATACTGTCCACATTTGTATAGGGATGGAGGAGGTGGGCATGGTCATACCTGTATAGCGGGAGGGTGAGGGGAAGAGGCATACTGTCCACATATGTATAGGGATGGAGGAGGTGGAAGGCATGCTGGTCATACCTGTATAGCGGGAGGGTTAGAGGAAGAGGCATACTGTCCACATTTGTATAGGGATGGAGGAGGTGGAAGGCATGCTGGTCATACCTGTATAGCGGGAGGGTGAGGGGAAGAGGCATACTGTCCACATTTGTATAGGGATGGAGGAGGTGGAAGGCATGCTGGTCATACCTGTATAGTGGGAGGGTGAGAGGAAGATGCTTACTGTCCACATTTGTATAGGGATGGAGGAGGTGGAAGTCATGCTGGTCATACCTGTATAGCGGGAGGGTTAGAGGAAGAGGCATACTGTCCACATTTGTATAGGGATGGAGGAGGTGGAAGGCATGCTGGTCGTACCTGTATAGCGGGAGGGTGAGAGGAAGAGGCATACTGTCCACATTTGTATAGGGATGGAGGAGGTGGAAGGCATGCTGGTCATACCTGTATAGCGGGAGGGTGAGGGGAAGAGGCATACTGTCCACATTTGTATAGGGATGGAGGAGGTGGAAGGCATGCTGGTCATACCTGTATAGCGGGAGGGTGAGAGGAAGAGGCATACTGTCCACATTTGTATAGGGATGGAGGAGGTGGAAGGCATGCTGGTCATACCTGTATAGCGGGAGGGTGAGAGGAAGAGGCATACTGTCCACATTTGTATAGGGATGCAGGAGGTGGAAGGCATGCTGGTCATACCTGTATAGCGGGAGGGTGAGAGGAAGATGCTTACTGTCCACATTTGTATAGGGATGGAGGAGGTGGAAGGCATGCTGGTCGTACCTGTATAGCGGGAGGGTGAGAGGAAGAGGCATACTGTCCACATTTGTATAGGGATGGAGGAGGTGGAAGGCATGCTGGTCATACTTGTATGGTAGGAGGATGAGAGGAAGAGGCATACTGTCCACATTTGTATAGGGATGGAGGAGGTGGAAGGCATGCTGGTCATACCTGTATAGCGGGAGGGTGAGGGGAAGAGGCATACTGTCCACATTTGTATAGGGATGGAGGAGGTGGAAGGCATGCTGGTCATACCTGTATAGCGGGAGGGTGAGAGGAAGAGGCATACTGTCCACATTTGTATAGGGATGGAGGAGGTGGAAGGCATGCTGGTCGTACCTGTATAGCGGGAGGGTGAGAGGAAGAGGCATACTGTCCACATTTGTATAGGGATGGAGGAGGAGGAAGGCATGCTGGTCATAGCTGTATAGCGGGAGGGGCAGAGGAAGAGGCATACTGTCCACATTTGTATAGGGATGGAGGAGGTGGAAGGCATGCTGGTCGTACCTGTATAGCGGGAGGGTGAGGGGAAGAGGCATACTGTCCACATTTGTATAGGGATGGAGGAGGTGGAAGGCATGCTGGTCGTACCTGTATAGCGGGAGGGTGAGGGGAAGAGGCATACTGTCCACATTTGTATAGGGATGGAGGAGGTGGAAGGCATGCTGGTCATACTTGTATGGTAGGAGGATGAGAGGAAGAGGCATACTGTCCACATTTGTATAGGGATGGAGGAGGTGGAAGGCATGCTGGTCATACCTGTATAGCGGGAGGGTGAGGGGAAGAGGCATACTGTCCACATTCGTATAGGGATGGAGGAGGTGGAAGGCATGCTGGTCATACTTGTATGGTAGGAGGATGAGAGGAAGAGGCATACTGTCCACATTTGTATAGGGATGGGGGAGGTGGAAGGCATGCTGGTCGTACCTGTATAGCGGGAGGGTGAGGGGAAGAGGCATACTGTCCACATTTGTATAGGGATGGAGGAGGTGGAAGGCATGCTGGTCATACTTGTATGGTAGGAGGATGAGAGGAAGAGGCATACTGTCCACATTTGTATAGGGATGGAGGAGGTGGAAGGCATGCTGGTCATACCTGTATAGCGGGAGGGTGAGGGGAAGAGGCATACTGTCCACATTTGTATAGGGATGGAGGAGGTGGAAGGCATGCTGGTCATACTTGTATGGTAGGAGGATGAGAGGAAGAGGCATACTGTCCACATTTGTATAGGGATGGAGGAGGTGGAAGGCATGCTGGTCATACCTGTATAGCGGGAGGGTGAGGGGAAGAGGCATACTGTCCACATTCGTATAGGGATGGAGGAGGTGGAAGGCATGCTTTGACTTTGGGCCCACACTTGATGGCCACCTAGATTTGTTGTAGGTTAGCATAAACCAGGCCCTTAGACTCTCTCCACGCCCAAGGCACCTGCCTAAGTTGCCTTGTGGATGATCTGGCTCTGGTGCATCCCTCTGTGCCTCCCTCTGTCCCACTGTGTCTCCTTCTGTCCCTGTGTCCCTCTATCTGTTCCTGTCCCCCTCCTGCACTCTCCCAGTCCAGTATATAAAGGCAGAGTGTAGTGCAGCAGAAGCTGTGCTCTAACCTCCCCTCTGGAGTCCAGTTCTGTGCCTGTGTTACCATCCTGTCAGTTTTCTGATCCCTCTGGTGCTGGATCTCCTCATGTAGCGTGGAATCTTGTTACATGTGGTAGGAGATGCCGGGCACTAGGGCAAGTGGTGATTGGACAGGCGGAAGCACAGCACTGGACTCCAGCAAAGAGCACAACGTCTGCTGCACTATACTCTGCATTTACACACTAAGCTGGGGGAGTACAGGAAGGAGGTGTGCAACAAAATGTGGCAGGATCTGTGGGCTGTATGTATGTCAGGAACCCCCTGTATTATGCATCCACCCTATACGGCACATGGTTTATATTCTCTAGTGTGTGGTGTTTTTCTTTATGAATATATAAAATATAAGGATGTAAAAAGTGCAAAACTGCAATAGATAAAAAAAATTGCATAAGATGCAAAAAATTGCAAAGCACTGATAAATAAATAAATAAAAATAATATATATATATATATATATATATATATATATATATATATATATATATATATCCACACATACATATCCACAAAATAGAGAGTATACACCCATATATACTGCACATACAAGGGACATACAGATACACAAAGAGGGTCCTATATGATAACCCATAAATATCTCACTTTAAAAACCCAAATAGCTCGCCTCTAATTCACTGTTCAACCCTTTGGGCTGTAAACTATCCAATCGGAATATCCAGAATATCCTCCTTGATTCATTCTGAGACATTTTCTGGATATATATACCTCTCCAGTCTCGTTCTCGTCCCCCCCCCCCCCCCCCATCCCGTTTTACCACCTCAATACCAAAAAATGTAGTTCCCCTCACAGTACCTCCATGTTTTTCTTTGACATATTTTGAGAGAGGGTGGCCCATATTACACTTTTCAATGTTTTGAAAATCTTCGCCAATCCTTATTGTTAATTGTTGGATTATTTTATCTGTTATACAACCAATTGTGAACAATATAGTGATGATATAAATAATTGTTATAGTTTCTATATATTAAAATATGATTATGTGTATTTTTTTGCTTTTAGTTTACTTGCCAGTTTTTTGGGAGCATTTCTACATTATCATTAGAAACAGAAAGCAAGATATAATGCATCTAGATACTTGTTATGCCTTAAAATAGGCACTGAATGGTGCTAGACGACAGCAGGTGTCCCTTAACCTTTCACCTTCTGCAATAACATAAAGAATCAATATAAAAATACTTTTATAAGGCACGTCACTCAGATCAAAGGGGACTGAATAAGACAATAGACTCTTATAAGACCTCCTCACAAGACCTCTGCTAGGAGCTATGAAAGTGGACCCTGTGAATATATTTTTTTTCTTCTAAGGCAAGCTTTTTTCTCTATTGTGTTTTTTTGCTGTTCTATTCTGTTTAAGACAGGTCCTCGCCCCCTGCTTTCTCATTGTTGGCATGTGGCTTTAAGTAAGTAATGGTTCTTCTACAGCTTGTGTGACCTTTAGAACAGATGGCCTTGGTGGGAAAAAGCGAGCTGAGATATAGTCTAAATATGAAAAACTGTCAAGACTAATATTTCCTACATAATAGCAACATTTTAATTATAAGCTCTAATATTAGTAATATGGCTATTAAACTTAATGTCCAGCTTTACGCAATGTGGTAGAAGTTATTGATTGTGCAAGACAGCTAAACCCCACATATTCCCTGCATCTTGTGCATAAATTATGCAGTGTAAATATAATTATAGAGATGATTATAGAGATAAATAGATATTATAGATATACAGTATCTCACACAAGTAAGTACCCCTCTAACATTTTTCTAAATATTTTATTATATCTTTTCATATGACACATTGACACAATGTAAAGTTTTCAGTGTACAGCTGGTATAACAGTGTAAATTTGCTGTCCCATCAAAATAACTCAACAAATAGCCATTAACCTCCTTGGTGGTATTCCTGAGTGCATTCCCAAGTGTAAACTCAGGGTTACTTTTAGCTGCAAATAGCAGTAAGCCTGAGCTACACTTGTGGATACCGCTGGGAGGGACATGTGCAGAGAGCGCAGCAGAGCTGTAAGATCACTCACCTTCCCAGGATCCAGCTGCAGCAGCCCATCTTGTCCGTGTCCATCGGAGCGCCATCACTCTGCTCAGATTGCCATCTGTCACATGACGACAGAGGCCGATCTCAGCATAGAGATAGTGCGGCTCCCTGGAGGACAGGAGGAAGACTTGCAGCATGTGGTTGGATCCTGGGGTGGGGAGTAATGTATGCTCCGTGGCAACCTTTACTGAATGGGGGCAGTCTTAAACCATCTATACTGAGAGAGTGGGGAGCACTCTCTGGCTACTCATACTTAGGGTATCTCTCTTGCTATCTATAAAGGGGAGGGCACTATCTACCTATGTACACTGGGGGGGGGACTTTCTGGCTACCAAAATGGGGATGGGGTCACTCTCTGCCTACCTATACTTAGGGGACCTCTCTGGCTATCTATACTGGGGGCGCTCCTTGGCTACCCACAGGGCAGTTTCTAGGCTAAATTTCACCCAGGGTGAGGGTGTAAAAATGGCGCCCCCTTCCCCACCTCCCCGTAGACTTGTGAACCCTTAATCTTTAGCGATCAGTCACACAGCCATAGGTCACAAGTAGATCTGCCTCCTTACTAGTGTGACCAGTCGCTCGTCCAAAAGAAAGCAGGGACAAGGAGAACATACAGGCGAAGAGAGCCCGGAAAGCTGACTCCTCCATGGGCGCCATGCACTGACAGACTACAGTACCGCTACAGGACATCAGGTGTCATCACGCGGTGGTGATGTGATAATGACTTGATGTTGGACGCAGGCAGCCCAAGAGGAGTCAAAGAAGGTGATCGCGCTGGTAATCTTCATTCTTCTTCCATTTGGCTGCACCGCGCGTCACCAGCTCCCTATAAGTTATGTCCTTCTCCCTGCACTTCCTTCTTCTACTTGCCGGTCTGCCTAGGCTCGGCTACCCATAATGGGAGCACACTCTGGTTATCTGTGCTGGGGTCACTCTCTGGTTGTAATGGGGAGTACTCTCTGGCTGTTTACACTGGGGGGCAATCTCTGCATGCATACACAAATATAGACATTAGCACATAATATGGAATACAAAATAAATTTGATAATTTAATCATGCCTTGTATGATGGCCAAATGCTGTGACCTAGTAATCACCAAACTTGGCTTATATATAATCCTTCTTTTTCTAAATAATCAGCATTCCTTAGCCCCGCGTTAATGCATAGTTTGCCTACTAGTATTTACATATTTACCCATTTCCGCATTCTTAGCAAGTATCCTTGTGTACTTACTTTCTGCGTTCCAGTGTGGTTCCGCTGTCTCAGAAAGCCCTCGTTGCCGGCTGGTGACGATATCCAGGAGCGGTCACGTGCACCGCTGTGCTTGGTGAATAAGAGTGACATCTCCCTATACACTAGTTGGTCTTGCGCTAGACGCCATACAATGCAGGAGCTTCCCCCACATCTCTTGAAAAATCAGCGTGACTTGCCGCAACCCCGCTGGAGCCGTCCGCCAGGGGCTCCCTCCTCCTCCTCTCCACTCTTGGCCTGTCCAATATTCCTGGACCAGGTACAGTATTGATCTCTATGTGCACCTCTTATATACTTGGTCTCATAGTCGCCTCTTGTTCACAGCACTTGGTTATTTGTTTTTTGCAAATATCTGCACAATATTGATGTACAATATAATTGGTTGGTTGTTTCTCTATATTAGACATTTACTTTAAGGTCACTCATATTTAGTTTATATAAGATTCCACACATGGTCAGTACTATAAAAATCGGGTTCGACATCCCTAGGAGGCTCAATACTGAGCACCTTGGGTGTTTATTATAACCAGTTCTACTCTTATTAAGTTGTGATGTACTATACCACATACGGTCATTTATAGGGTTGGAGAGGATTATTTTAATTGATTTTATGCTCATACTATATTGTAATTAGAGCTGTAGCGAACGGTTCGCCAGCGAATGGTTCCAGGCGAACTTTGGGGGTTCACATTCGCCTGGACCAAGCAAACTTTTGCGGAAGTTCAATTCGCCCCATAATGCACTATGAGGGTCAACTTTGACCCTCTGCATCACAGTCAGCAGGCACATTGTAGCCATTCAGGCTACACTAAGCCCTGGAGCCCCCCCCCCCCTTATATAAGGCAGGCTGCAGCAGCCATTAGCCTTACTCGTGTGCCTGCTAGAGACAGACTAGGGACAGCTGCTGCAGACTTGTTCTTCTAGGGACAGATTAGTTAGGTTCTTGGCTGCTTAGCTTGCTCCTGGCTGATTATTATTGCTTTTATAGCACCCCTCAACAGCTCTTTTCAGAGCTCATCCTGTACTTTTTTTTCTGTGTCAAACTGACACTTTTGTTGCATGCACAGCCTTGCTAATTGATAGTGTGTGTGTGCCACTGCCAGCAGCGCAGCACATTCAGTGACTACCTGTGTGTGTGACAGGGAGCTGCACATAGTACTACCCAGTAATGCATATACCCAGTACCTGTTGTGTTTACTTAACCCACCTCATCACTGCATATACCTAGCTTTGTGTTGAGTGAACCCAGCTCGCTGCATTTAACTACCTGTTGTGTTCTGTGAACCCACCTCACTGCATATACCTAGCTGTTGTGTTGAGTGAACCCACCTCACTGCATATAACTACCTTTTATGTTCAGTGAACCCACCTCACTGCATCTAACTACCTGTTGTGTTGAGTGAACCCAGCTCACTGCATCTAACTACCTGTTGTGTTCAGTGAACCCACCTCACTGAATATACCTAGCTGTTGTAGCTGTTGTGTTGAGTGAACCCACCCCACTGCATATAACTACCTTTACTGTTGAGTGAACCCAGCTCACTGCATCTAACTACCTGTTGTGTTGAGTGAACCCACCTCACTGCATCTAAGTACCTTTACTGTTCAGTGAACCCACCTCACTGCATCTAAGTACCTTTACTATTCAGTGAACCCACCTCACTGCATATAATTACCTGTTGTGTTGAGTGAACCCAGCTCACTGCATCTAACTATCTATTGTGTTCAGTGAACCCACCTCACTGCATATACCTAGCTGTTGTGTTGAGTGAACCCACCTCACTGCATATAACTACCTTTACTGTTGAGTGAACCCAGCTCACTGCATCTAACTACCCGTTGTGTTGAGTAAACCCACCTCATTGCATCTAACTACCTTTACTGTTCAGTGAACCCACCTCACTGCATATAACTACCTGTTGTGTTGAGTGAACCCAGCTCACTGCATATACCTAGCATCCCCCCGAGATGGACAAAATGGACAAACCAGCTAGAGGAAGAGGTAGAGGCAGACCCAGAGGAAGGCCACCAGGCACTGGCAGGTCTGTGCGAGGTGGTGTTGCTGTGATTTCGTGCGGACCTGTCCCAAAATACAGTGCTCAGAACAAGGCACGTGCAATCACTTCCCAAGATCAGGACGTGCTTGACTATTTAACACAGAACACCTCATCTCCCGCAGCCACCAGCACTACAACAAGCACCACATCCGCTGCATTTGACACTTCGCAGGAGTTATTTGGTGGTGGTGGTGGTGGTGAAATCACTGATTCCCAGCCACTACTGCAACAACAACAAGAAGGCGCAGGTACACCACCTCCTACATCTGAGTTAGGTGGCGATAGTATGGACGTAACGTGTGAGGAGGGGGATGATGAACCACCTGAAGTTGGTGCAGTTGAGGAGGTGTCTGAGGAAAGCGAATCTGGGCAGGAGGATTATGATGACGATTATACGGATGCCACATATGTTTCCGGTAGAGGAGATGACCAGGGGGACAGTTCAGAGAGGGAGTCAGAGAGGAGTAAGAGGAGACGACTCCATGATAGAAGCAGAGGGAGCTCGTCCTCAGAAACAGCTGGGGGCAGTGTCCGGCGCCATGTATCGCCAGCTATGGACAGCCAGCCAACATGCCCTTCAACGTCAGCTGCTGATGCCACCGTAGCGCCATCACCCCAGAGGGGCTCAGCGGTTTGGAAATTTTTTAACATGTGTGTCTCAGATCGGAGCAAATCCATCTGTTCTCTCTGCCAGCAAAAATTGAGCCGTGGAAAGGCCAACTCTCACGTAGGGACAAGTGCCTTACGAAGGCACCTGGAGAGAAGGCACAAACAGCTATGGCAAGAACACCTGAGGAAAAGCAGCACACAAAAGACAAGCCACCCTCCTTCTCCTCTTCCTACTTCAGGTGCATCGTCTTCATCCGCTTTCTCCCTTGCACCTTCACAGCCACCCTCCTCCACACCGCCTCTTCCCTTCAGCGGTTCCTTCTCCTCTGCCCACAGCAGTACCCAGCTGTCTGTGAAGGAAGTATTTGAGCGTAAGAAGCAAATGTCTGCCAGTCACCCTCTTGCCCGGTGTCTGACAGCTGGCGTGGCGGAACTATTAGCTCACCAGCTATTACCATACAAGCTGGTGGAGTCGGAGGCTTTCAGTAAGTTTGTGGCCATTGGTACACCTCAGTGGAAGATACCAGGCCGCAATTATTTTTCACAAAAGGCCATACCCAAACTGTACCGTGCAGTTGAGAGGCAAGTGGTGTCATCTATTGTGAAGAGTGTTGGGTCAAGGGTCCACCTGACCATGGATGCCTGGTCTGCCAAGCACGGGCAGGGCCACTACATTACATACACAGCCCATTGGGTCAACCTGGTGACTGATGGCAGCAAGCAGGGAGTACGTGGCTGCGCAGCAGACCGACTTATCACACCTCCACGGCTTGCAGGCAGGCCTCCAGCCACCTCCTCTCCACCTGCTACCACCTCTTCGCTGTCGTCATCCTCCTCCTCCTTCTCCTTGGCTGGTGCCGCAATCTCCTCTCCAGCTACACAGCCCCAGCACCCCAGGGCCTATGCTGCATGCCAGGTACGACGGTGTCACGCAGTGTTAGACATGTCTTGCCTGAAAGCGGAGAGTCACACTGGAGCAGCTCTCCTGGCTGCTCTTAACAAACAGGTGGAGCAATGGCTGACCCCGCACAAGCTTGAGATCGGCAACGTGGTGTGTGACAACGGCAGCAATCTCATTTCTGCGTTGAATTTGGGAAAGCTGACACACATACCCTGCATGGCACATGTGCTATATCTGGTCGTGCAAAGATTTGTGTCCAAGTTCCCAGGCTTAGAGGACGTCCTGAAGCAGGCCAGGAAGTTGTGTGGGCATTTCAGGTGCTCTTACAAGGCCATGGCATGCTTTGCGGACATTCAGCGTAGAAACAACTTGCCGGTGAGACGCCTTATTTGCGATAGCCCGACTCGCTGGAATTCCACCCTGCTGATGTTCTCTCGAATGCTAGACAAGGAGAAAGCCGTCACCCAGTACCTGTATAATTACAGTACAAGGACACAATCTGGGAGAATGGGGATGTTGTGGCCCAACAACTGGTCACTGATGTGAAATGCATGCAGGGTCATGGAGCTCTGTGAGGAGGTGACCAAACTGGTGAGTCGCGCTGAGGGCACCATCAGCGACTTGATCCCCTACGCCTACTTCCTGGAGCGTTCCATGCATAGAGTGGTGGATACAGCTGTGGAGGAGCGTGAACGAGAACAGTTACGGCAGCAGGAGTCGTGGGAGCGATTAACATCCGAACCCGATGTTTCCACAACACCTGCGGCAGCACAGAGGGGGGAGGAGGAGGAGGAGGAAGAAGAAGAGGAGTCGTGTGGGGAAGGAGAGGAGTCAGACTCTGATGATGGTGATGAGGAAGGTGTTTCTGTGGAGGAGGAAGAGGCGGCGGAAGAAGAACAACCGCGGCAGCTGTCACAGGGGGCTTCTGCTGCTCCACGTTCCCGTGGTATTGTTCGTGGCTGGGGGGAGGAAGAGGAGTTGTGTCCCATCACTGAGGAAGAGCAAGAGGAGATGGAGAGTACGTCTGCATCCAGCTTTGTGCGGATGTCCTCTTTCATGTTGTCTAGCCTATTGAGGGACCCCCGTATCAAAAAACTCAAGGCGAATGACCTATACTGGGTGGCCACGCTACTAGACCCTCGGTACAGGCACAAAGTGGTGGACCTGTTGCCAACTCAACACAAGGAGGAAAGGATGCAGCACTTGCAGAACAAGCTGTCAATGATGCTTTACAATGCGTTTAAGGGTGATGTGGCTGCACAACGCAATCAAGGTACCACTGGCAGTAACCGTCCTCCGAGTCCCAAGTCCACGCAGGCAAGGACAGGACGCTCCAGTGATCTCAGGGTGATGTTGGACATGCGGACATTCTTTAGTCCAACTCCTCGGCATAGTCCTTCCGGATCCACCCTCCACCAACGCCTGGACCGGCAGGTAGCCGACTACCTGGCCTTGAGTGTGGATGTAGACACTGCGAAAAGCGACGATGAACCCTTGGACTACTGGTTGCGTAGGCTTGACCTGTGGCCAGAGCTGTCCCAATTTGCCATACAACTTCTGTCTTGCCCTGCCGCAAGCGTCCTGTCAGAAAGGACCTTCAGTGCAGCTGGAGGCATAGTTACTGAGAAGAGAAGTCGCCACAGTGTTCAGTACCTGACCTTTATCAAAATGAATGAGGAATGGATCCCGGAGGGCTACTGCACGACCGAAGACTAAGTCAGTCCCCACACACAGCATCTCTGCCTGCAGGCCGCTTGCCTTCTCCGCCACCACCAACAGGGTCCAGGACTCTAGGTGGATTCCTGAATTTTTAAGGCCGCTGCTAGCAGCGGCCGATACACTAATTTTTCTGGTGCGTGTACATGCCTGCCTAATTTTTCTGGCTGCACTGCGGGCAGCTGCAACAAACAAACAAAAGGCATGTACATGTGCCCATCCCCCTTCATGATCATTACCTTGCCGCGGTGAAGGGGCTTGCGTATCACAATGAAGCAATAACCGCCGGCTATTTGAGTGTCTCGGGTGGGGGTGGCACACAAAAGATAATAAGGTCATTGCTTCATTGTGGACAGACCAAAATTGATCAGCTGGACAGTCACTGTTGCTCTATCATTGAGCTACCACAGCCCGGCGACCATATGGGCTTGAAAAACGCCACGGCCTACACTCTGGCCACGGTGCGCACCAGTTCAGCACGGCCGTCACTACGCAAACAGCTGTTTGCGGTGCGTTACACAGTGAGTTTGGTGTGTCAGTGTGAAGCAGAACTCTAATTACACTCCCTGATTTATGTATACCCATGCAAGATGTTTGAAAGCACTTTAGGCCTGCAATTTAGCATTCAATGTGATTTCTGCCCTTAAAACGCTGCTTTGCGTCAAATCCAGATTTTTCCCCAGGACTTTTGGCATGTATCCCACTCCGCCATGCCCCGCTCCAGGTGTTAGATCCCTTGAAACATCTTTTTCACCACTTTTGTGGCCAGCATAATTTTTTCTATTTTTCAAAGTTCGCATCCCCATTGAAGTCTATTGCAGTTCGCGAACTTTTCGGCGAACCGAACCTTCCGCGAAGGTTCGCGAACGGTGTTCGCGAACCAAAAATCGGAGATTTGCGACATCTCTAATTGTAATTATTGCATTAATAAAATTGTTATACTTGTTTTTAATATACGTGTGGTGTTTTTGGTGGGCCATAATAGTTGCTGCTTTTCTGATCACATAATATGGAGTTGGCACACATAGTAATTACCGAGACAAATGTAACTGTTAGGATCTCTCCTGTAGCATATTCTGTCGCTTGCAGTGGAGCTGGGCAGTTCTGACTTGCATTCGGTTGCGCATTTACAGTGAGTCTTATTGTCATTTGCAATCACTCTGCAGTTCAGATCAGTTCAGGATGCTGTCAGGATTCCTCCTATGGTTTGCTGCAGTTGAACTCCAGCCAGATAGACCTGGATTTCCAGCATGCATGTTGTTGC
This sequence comes from Hyperolius riggenbachi, assembly GCF_040937935.1. Classification (NCBI taxonomy): domain Eukaryota; kingdom Metazoa; phylum Chordata; class Amphibia; order Anura; family Hyperoliidae; genus Hyperolius; species Hyperolius riggenbachi. The sequence continues at coordinate 269,218,818 of NC_090651.1, read as the reverse complement.
ATAGTACTGCATGCATTTGTTATACTAGTCTTTCAGCTAGCAAATGGTAATGAAACCAGCTCAGGATTGAATGATTACCATTTAGCTGTGTGGGAATTTGCATACCTGCATCCATTGGCTGATGCCAGCATAAAAGTCTGCCTCCCATTTCAGACCCCGCCCGACATAGCGTTCATTTCTCTGAGTTGTCCTTGGGTCTATGCTGGGAAAGTTGTTATTGTTCATGTATAATGCCTTGCTCTGTATTGTCATGTCTGCTGGACGTTTGCTGACCTGCAGGGGTCAGTGAAGTCCTTCTGATCCTGATAGTTAGATTCTGCCAGCACCACGTTGGTGACTGGTAGTATTCCTTTTAGCCTTGTTCTTGAGGGTGAACTATAGCAGCGGTTGCCGTTAGTTCGCTCCTACCTGTTAGTCTTATCTATCTCAGTGTGAATGTTGCCGTCACTGAAACAGCGACTAGATTGGCTGAGCATTCCGTCTGTCTGTCTGTTGACTGTCTTGTTAATTGTCGTTACTTGTGCTTTAGCTAGTGAGTTATTTGAGAGCTACATTTCATATATTGTGCATCAGCACGATATATATGTACTCTAGTCAGTCAGTATTGTATTATTATAATATTGTATTGTGTACCGACCTTTGCCTGCCTCTCGACTACGCATCTGCCTAATCCTTCCAATACGACTGACATCTGAATTAACGTGTATGACCCAAGCCTGTTACCGAATATGTCTGTTGTGTATTGTATCACATAGCATCTAGCCTGATAGGCGGCCCAGAGCTGCAGCTGCTCTGGACAACCTTGCTTCCTTGTTCATCACTCCTGTATCCATCTGTGGAGTCTCTTCCATTACCCAGCTACTTAGCCTTGTTGCGCTGGGTGGTCATAAAGTATGACCCCCCAGCATTACAGTAACATAATAAGCAAGAAAATTCCATGACACAAACAGGTGAAAGAGCTCTTCCCTTGCGAACTCTCAGTGTAAAAGAAATAGGGAGGAAATCCTTGTTCCTCTTTCTTCTTCATTTGTCCAACTTACTGAACTGATGTACATACCTATGTAAATAGATATATTTTTCTACAGAAAAAAATTTGTTTAATTGACTATTAAACTTTATTCCCATCCTTGAAATTGATGTATTCTTATTTTCAAAATTTGAAGGAAAACTAAGGATGACAGAAAGGACCGGTGTGGTTTGTATTATACAACTATGTTTTTTGCTTGGGAATTTTTTGAGGTATAGTGGTGGGAAGTGGAACAGTATAGGACTAGGGATGGGGCGGTGGTGTGATTAGAAGTGTGGAAGTTGTGTGCCTTCAAAGATTTCCTCTTTAGTTTTTCCCATCTTTAAAAGATAGTAGATCTGCTCTTATTCACCAAACCCACAGTCAGCAGTGAAGGTGGGTGATGTAATCTAATTTAATAATAGAATAACTCTCACCCCTCTGCTTCAGCCTATTTGAAGTAATGTATCCTTAACTGTGAAAAATCATACTCAGGAAGCCTTCCTTTGGCATAAAAAACTTCTTATCCCATACTCCATGCAGCTCTTTATCAGGTGTGGCCTAAAATGCCAGGTATCCTTAAACCGAAGCACGTAGCTTGGGTGCTGGCAATTGGCTGGTAAAATTGGTGCTGCATAGACTGCAATGTTATTGCGGCTTTTGCGGCGGCACCCAGTGTATAATTTGGGGGCTAACAGTGTCGGACTGGCAGAGATTATCAGGGGGGCAGGGTAGCGTTAGGAGTAGGTAGAGGATGGGTTAGTGTGAGATGAGAGTTAGGTAAAGTGAAAGTAGAATATCAGTAAATTGCTGATGAATGGGACTTCACAGAGACAATAAAAAGGCATCTGTATGTTCTTCTTTGAAGTCTGCTTAGTTATATACCTTTACTTTTCGACTGTGATTTCCCTTTCTTTAGATCGTGTATATGGTACATGGCCACAATTAACATCAGTCAGGCATGTAGCACTACTAATCCTGGTGAGACATAAACTTCACAACTAGCAATCTGTTACTAAGTTCAAGAGACTGGATATTCCGATGACTGCTTTAGGGTAATTATGGTACAGCCATTGCCAGGAACCATTTCTGTTTGCCCTATCATGCATTTGGTGCTATAAAAGCAGTGATCAGATCTTGAACAGTAAAGGATGAGCTAGTGGCAATCTGTTATGAGCTCACCCTATCTTTAGAAGTAAACCCCAAAATCCATACACGTCATAGTGTAGGTTTATAAGGATCCCTCCTGTAGCATGTCCTGTCGGTTGCAGTGGAGCTGCAACCAAGCAGTTTTGATCACTCTGCCTGCATTTGGTTGCTTAGTTTTGATTGCATTCACAATGAGTCTCATTGCCATCTGCAATCACTCTGCAGTTCAGAGTAGCTCAAGATGTTGTCATGAATCCACCAATAGCTTGCTGCAGTTGAACTGCAGCCGGACAGCTGTGGATTTTTGACATGCATGTGGTTACATAATTTGGTATGCATTTGTAATGAGAATCCTTTCCATTCACAGCCAGCTTGCAGCCTTCAATCAGTTTAAGGCCTCCTTTCCACGGACAGTTGAGCTGTGTGCTCAGCAAGCAGTTACCAGGCAGCAGTGGGCAGTTACCAGGCAAAAACAACCAGTTACCAGGCAGCAGTTGTGAGAGTTTGAGAGGCATTTCACTGCCTGTCAGCAGTCGGTGGAAAGGAGGCCTAACACAGGATTGCATGATTACCATTCAGCTGTGTGGGAATTTGCATGTCTGCTCTCATTGGCTGATGTCCATAGAAAAGCCTGCTTCTCCTCTCACACCTTGCCTGTCATAGCGTTCAGCTTTGCCATAGTTGATTGCTGGGTTCCTTGTGTAAAGTTTGAATACTGTATTGCATTACCTTGCCTTGCCTGTTTGGACGTTCACTGCACCCGCGGGGGCACAGTGAAGTCTTTTCCTATCCTGACAGTTTGGAGGTTGCCTTCACCACAGTGGTGACTGGCAGGACTCCTTCTTGTCTTGTTCCTGTGGACATAACTATAAGCTGCGGTTGCTTTTAGTTACACTCCTGCTTGTTTGTCTTATCCGTGTCAGTGTGGATGTTTGCTATCACTGGAGCAGCAATTGGCAAGCATTCCGTCTGTCTGTTGTCTGTCCTTGTTGCTTAGTGTGGTGAACATCAGATGCTCAGTGCTGCGGTAGCACTGAGCAACCATTGTGTATTGTTTATTGTGACAGTTATCGGAAGCTGGCAAACATTCCATCTGTCTGTCTGTTGTCTATCTTTGTTACTCAATGTTGTGGACATCAGATGCTCAGTGCTGTGGTCGCACTGAGCCACCATTGTGTTTTGTTTATTGTGGCGGTCATCAGAAGCTCAGAGCTGCGGACGGTCGCTCTGAGCAATCTTGCTCCCTTGTTCATAGCTCCTGGTGTGATCTGTGTAACTTCCTGCACAAAAGCATTCCGCTCTACTACCTAATATCACCCAGCTGCATAGTCTTGTTAGCTCTAGTGGTACTCTGGCTTTCTCGGCCTCATCCGCTATACCTTGCACGTTAAGACCTGGGGGTAACCGAAGTCAGGAGGCATATTCAGTGTCCTGTTCAAGCGGTGGCTTGTCTATAGGTGAAGACGTGGACCGAGCTCAGAGCTACAACACTAGATTGGGGTATAGTGGCTGAAAGAAAGCAGGTGATTTGCCAGGCATTACAAGGTTATGGTGCATATAACACAGGAATTACAATAGCAGCCATTGGTCAGTTATTGGAGAGCACAATGAAAACTATTATATGTAATATTGTTGGCTATTGGATTATAGTTTAGTCACACCAAAGTTGTGCAATTCCATTTCTACGCCTCAAGTTACTCTTTAAAGGACAACTGAAGTGAGAGGTATATGGAGGCTGCCTTATGTACAGGATCTTCTAAAAAAAATTAGCATATTGTGATAAAGTTCATTATTTTCTGTAATGTACTGATACACATTAGACTTTCATATATTTTAGATTCATTACACACAACTGAAGTAGTTCCAAGCCTTTTATTGTTTTAATATTGATGATTTTGGCATACAGCTCGTGAAAACCCCAAATTCCTATCTCAAAAAATTAGCATATTTCATCCGACCAATAAAAGAAAAATGTTTTTAAAACAAAAAAAGTCAAAGTCAGCCTTCAAATAATTATGTTCAGTTATGCACTCAATACTTGGTCGGGAATCCTTTTGCAGAAATGACTGCTTCAATGCGGCGTGGCATGGAGGCAATCAGCCTGTGGCACTGCTCAGGTGTTATGGAGGCCCAGGATGCTTCGATAACGGCCTTAAGCTCATCCAGAGTGTTGGGTCTTGCGTCTCTCAACTTTCTCTTCACAATATCCCACAGATTCTTTATGGGGTTCAGGTCAGGAGAGTTGGCAGGCCAATTGAGCACAGTAATACCATGATCAGTAAACCATTTACCAGTGGTTTTGGCACTGTAAGAAGGTGCCAGGTCATGCTGAAAAGTGAAATCTTCATCTCCATAAAGCTTTTCAGCAGATGGAAGCATGAACCCACTTTTGAACAAGAAACAGCGGCAGAGGCGCCTGACCTGGGCTACAGAAAAGCAGCACTGGACTGTTGCTCAGTGGTCCAAAGTACTTTTTTCGGATGAAAGCAACTTTTACATGTCATTCAGAAATCAAGGTGCCAGAGTCTGGAGGAAGACTGGGGAGAGGGAAATGCCAAAATGCCTGAAGTCCAGTGTCAAGTACCCACAGTCAGTGATGGTCTGGGGTGCCATGTCAGCTGCTGGTGTTGGTCCACTTTATCAAGGGCAGGGTCAATGCAGCTAGCTATCAGGAGATTTTGGAGCACTTCATGCTTCCATCTGCTGAAAAGCTTTATGGAGATGAAAATTTCATTTTTCAGCACGACCTGGCACCTGCGCACAGTGCCAAAACCACTAGTAAATGGTTTACTGACCATGGTATTACTGTGCTCACTTGGCCGGCCAACTCTCCTGACCTGAACCCCATAAAGAATCTGTGGGATATTGTGAAGAGAAAGTTGAGAGACGCAAGACCCAACACTCTGGATGAGCTTAAGGCCGCTATCGAAGCATCCTGGGCCTCCATAATACCTGAGCAGTGCCACAGGCTGATTGCCTCCATGCCACGTCATTTCTGCAAAAGGATTCCCGACCAAGTATTGAGTGCATAACTGAACATAATGATTTGAAGGTTGACTTTGACTTTTTTTGTTTTAAAAACACTTTTCTTTTATTGGTCGGATGAAATATGCTAATTTTTTGAGATAGGAATTTGGGGTTTTCATGAGCTGTATGCCAAAATCATCAATATTAAAACAATAAAAGGCTTGAACTACTTCAGTTGTGTGTAATGAATCTAAAATATATAAAAGTCTAATGTTTATCAGTACATTACAGAAAATAATGAACTTTATCACAATATGCAAATTTTTTGAGAAGATCCTGTATTTATGAAAAATAAATAAACATTCCTGGGGGGTGATCAGACCCCACCAACAGAAAGTTCTTTTGGTGGGAAGAAAAGGGGGGAATCACTTGTGTGCTGAGTTGTGCGGCCCTTTAGCGAGGCCTTAAAGCTGTAGTGAACCAATTTGTCAAAAAGGCCTGGTCACTAGGGGGGTTTAACACCGCAGTCCTTAAATGGTTAAAGAGACACTGAAGCGAAAAAAAAATATGATATAATGATTTGTATGTGTAGTACAGCTAAGAAATAAAACATTAGGAGCAGAGACATAAGTCTAATATTGTTTCCAGTACAGGAAGAGTTAAGAAACACCAGTTGTTATCTATGCAAAAGAGCCATTAAGCTCCACGACTTTCAAAGTTGCAGAGAGCTCTGTCTTCTGAAGCTTGTTATCTAAACTGTCAGTCACTATATTTTCTTTTTCTCTGCAGCGGACAGTTCAATAGTTCACTGGCCTGCTCTGTAAAATCATTTAGAATAATAATAATAATGTTCTAGTAATTATCCATACTATACAACTAACTCATTATATCATAATTTTTTTTTCGCTTCTGTGTCTCTTTAAGTAATACCAGTTGCCTGGCTATCCTGCTGATCCTCTACCTCTAATACTTTAAGCTATGGACCCTGAACAAGCATGCAGCAGATTAGGCGTTTCTGACATTATTGTCAGCTCTAACAAGATTAGCTGCATTCTGGTGTCATTCAGAAACTACTGCAACCAAATAGATCAGCTGGGCTACCAGGCAACTGGTATTGCTTAAATGGAAATAAATATGGCAGCCTTTACATTCTTCTCACTTCAGTTGTGCTTTAACTGCATCAGAAACTTTCTCAGAAATTACCATCTACAGAAATAATTCTCATTGCAGATAAAACTAGGGCAAGCCAGATATAATGATCACATTAATGTCATACACAGCATTCTTTCCCCATTGAGACAATCTGACTTATGTTTTATTTCAGCAGATAGTTCTGTAGATTACATCAAAGATAGAGGAAAACGTGCTAAAAAGAGAATATGTTAGTGGTTTTTTTTAAATATTTTAGTAATATTAAGGCCGGAGTAATAGTTCTTAGAGAACTATCGGATTTTTCTTTGTTCCACAATTACTGCCTAAACCACGGATGCAACCAATGACAGAACTGTACGCTATCTACAGCACAGATAGACATTTAACCAATAATAGGTTGATTTCCTATCTATATTTGTATGCTCCTGATATTAATGTTCTTCAGTAATAATTCCTGCAGAGGGCACTATTGTTTTCACAGAATGATGTGCTACACTAGTGCATTGTGAGGTGTTCTCCTCATTAGAACAAGCCATTCACATTCTACAATTGTAAAATATATGCTGTACTGTAAATATATAGAAACAGAGGCTATGAGTGGCTAATCCAAAATTAATAGTCAATTCACTTAAAAAATGATAAGAGAAAAACATTATATATTTTTAGCAGAGACGGATGGAATCAATGTTTATTGTTTCTCAATGATTTTACAAAAACAGGAAAAGGTTTTGTGAGAATGTAATTGTGTGATTTGTGTATCTGAAAATACATTGCAGTCAATAAGAGGAGCGCCAGAGGGGACATTGAAGCAAACCCCCACTTTTGCTATCATTTTTCCAGAAAGCCCAGCACAGGACTTTTACTACTGCAATGTTATTAAACATTATCTCCTGTAGTGTTTTGCCTCTACTTTTTATCAAGAGTTCCATCTAGTGACTGTGTTTTTTTTTTAAACCTGTGCCTGTACTGATAATGGCTTATTCCTGTATAATAACCACAGTCCATTACTTGGAATCATGATATTTAAACTGGGATTATACTCCCCAAACTAAAATTTCAGTAACTGCTCTTGGTTACATAAAGTAGTAGCTCTATAGGTGAAGCCGCACTCTCTGGCCAGCCATCCAATACGGAATGGCAGGTGTGCAGGAAAAACTGATCCCAGGCTCCACAGGATCTAAAGGGCTGCAAAAGGACGTAATGATCCGCACCACCTTCAGCAATGAATCTTCATTTATTGGTATAATAGACAAGCAATTAAAACATAGCACTATAGGGCAAGACAGTCCACTGTTTCAGGCTTCTGCCCATCTTCAAGTTGCCCAGTTCTGGAAACAGTGGACTGTCTTGCCTTATAGTTCTATGTTTTAATTGTTTGTCTTTTATACCAATAAATGAAGATTCATTGCTGAAGGTGGTGCGGATCATAACGTCCGCTTGGTTACATAAAGAACATTTGAAAGCATTCCCAAATATTTTTATATTTAAAAATAATACATTTTATATTATATTTTTTATTTAAAACTCATGCTGTCATGTGACAGGCTGCCTATTGGGCCGATCAAAGTGCGGGGATCCCATCCTATAAAGACACTGGACCCGACAGGCCTCAGGGTGGGAGTAAAGGAGCGACCAGTAGTTAGAAAGGAGCAGGCGTAAGTTAGCAGTGGCCGTTATGCATCACTACTGTGCATAGTATGCACACACGATTTTTAAGTCACACTGCTCAATTTAAGTTGCGCTGCTTTAGCAGTTCAGTGAAATAAAGGCCTATGTGCCTTATTTTTATTGTCCTAGGGTGATCCTGATGCACTTTACAGTGAAGGCCTGAATTTAGATATGCTGGTTATTGTCTAAGTGTGTACACATCTTTAATCTAGTTTTATGAATAAGGTATGCTTTCTTTGTGCTTTCATTGCATTGCTCATGAGACCACAGCACATCTGCACTTACAAGAGATTTGGGCAATCCCATATACCACAGTCACAAGTAATCACTGGATGACAATCACACTGACAAGAATCCAGGGCCTTAGGCTTGGCCATAGACACAAATTACATTAGCAGCTATTAGCTGCTCCTCATCGCATGGTGTGTTATTTAAACTCCTGTGCTGGGCCCAGAGGCATTACTATGGAGCCCTATAGGACAGTTATTGAAGCTGTAGGGGGCAATTTCTTCCCCTCCCTTCTTTCAGGGCTGCGCATCAGAGCAGGTGTTGTTGTGGCAACGCTTGTTATAGGTAGGGTGAGGCATGGTGGCCTCTCTTGTTATATGAATGCTGGAAAATAGGGCTCCTGATTGTGGGAGTCGTAGAGGAAGACATGAATATTGGGGGTTTAGGGCCCGCAGGCCCTGACTCCCAACATTTATTGGGCACCCAAATTTCCCCTGCTTACCGATAATTCAGTTGGGCCCCTATGGCAGTGCCCAAACTTCCGCTGCTATAGGGTGCCCAAATGTCCTGCTTCATGTTAGGAAAGCCAACCCATTTTCTCCCCAGTGATGTAATAAAGTAACCCTAACTAAAACGCAGAGAACCCACCCTCAGACTCCCAGAGAGAGAACCCAGAGAAATTCCTTATTTAAATGAATGACAGCAGCCTGGGGCATTTTGAAGAGAAATTCACTGGCCCGCTGTTGTTCATTACTTTGTCACTGACAACAAAGAATTTCCTCCATTCCTTATGGGGTCAATGTTAAGGTAGTGAGTAAGTGCAGAGCAGTGTACACGTCCCCTAATTCCAAGTGCCAAAGTAATTCACCGAAAGAAGGAAGAGAGCCTTTTTATTTTTAATAAAATGTAAAAAAGGACTAAAATATATGTTACAAAAAGAAAATTCTCAGTTATGGGATCAATTACTTTGATGGACTCTGACTGGTTCAATCGATGTCTAAAAATTGTAACAAAGGTAGTTGTGTTTAAATCCAGCTAGCTGACGATCACATTTGAGCCACAGTAAATTACTGACCACTACATTCATCTACACAGCAAAAGTAACAGCAGAGCTGGAAAATTAGTAGTTTTGTGTCATGAAATGAGGGTTTAAAGAGGACTCTAATTTAATGGCAATTGTGCACAAATTCCAAAAGCCTCAAGAGATACTATTTGTAGCAGAACTGACACAAGGTCACCTTAGGGCTGTTCAGAGCTGTTGATATGTCACATATGGTTATAATGACAATTATCCAGCATGAGCCAGGTCACCGATAGGTTAAAGGGTTAACCATATAGCCACAAGGCATTTTATCCAATGAAAAAAAAAACATCTCTGTTTCTCCCACCCAGCGTACAACATCTGTTAGCATACTGTTTTCTGCACTCTGCCAGAGCCTTGAATTCATTTAAAATAAATAGCCAGTAACTTTGTTAGGGGGGAGTGATGGACAGAAGGAGAACTGTGTGTGTTCAGGGGTTCATTTTAATTCTATTTTCTGTTCTACCTGCGTTAGTGGCTGCAGATAATGCCGAAAGAAACCTGTGAAACCATCAGTAACTACAGTTCCTTCCTGACCCTCACTCACCCAGAAGTTAACAATAGATAAGGAGCACTTAGCCCACCCAGTCTGACTCGTTTACTTCCTGACTTGAAAGTCACTATTCAATATTGAGAAGCCGATGCATGCAGGGGAGGCTTCCAATTCAGCATCAATGTAAGACTATTCCACAATTCGGTGCATAACTCTGTACAGTATATGGACCATACCATACTTAAGCAACTATAATAAGGAATAACCATGCCAAAACTACCTTATGTTTACAGTTTGATTCAGAGTGCAGAATACTTGCTTAACCTTCCTGGTGGTATGATTATTTCTGGATTTTAGGGTCTTTTTTAGCACGTTTCAGACCCTAAAATCAGGAAAAAATCATGCCGCCAGAATGCCTGCAGCAGCCCCTGCTCTCACTCGCCTCCCTGAGCTCCAGTGCTGCCAATTTTCCCTCCATCTTCCGGGTGGTGCTGTAACTCTGTAGTGAGATCATTGACGACGGAGGACAGGAAGGAGAATGGCTACTGATGTCTGGATCCCCTGGGAGGTGAGTAAAAACACTCGCTGCGCGCTATACTCTGCATTGAGCTCCCGGCGGCTAGCCCGAGCACCAAGTGCCTGATGATGGCAAGGCGGCTAACTCTCCTCCCCAAGTGAGTCCCTCCCTGCTTCCCTATGCAGAGTCACACACAAGCAGAGTCTGACTGATTAGAGTGCTATCACCCATTCAATTTTTATGCATTTGGTACTCCTTGAAAGACTTGGGAAGCACTCACTTCCCGAGTGCTTCAGAAGAAGGGGGAATTCATATAGTGCAGTGCACGCATAAGTCCAGACTTGCATGTGTGCCGTTTGCATCCATTTGTGTTTGGGAAAACTCAGGGATGTGAGTACTTCTGAAGGCTTTCTAAAAAATCCCAAGGTGTAGTCCAACTTTCTAGTGGAATAACCTCAATGGGAGGCCTGGCGGTGGAATGAGGGCATGAAACGAGGATTGGTAAGGCTCTATGGGATCCAGAGCCTCCCCTCTTCTTAGGTAAGTATCTAACTTGTTATCTTTTTTTCCCCCTCAGTTCAGTTTTCCTTTAATGTCACAGATAAAGGCCCAAGTTCAATGACATTTTCTCCTGAGTTTTTTTTTTTCATCTTATCTATAAACTGACTTCTTATTGACTAGTAATTGAAAAATATAGTTTGAGTATTTACTTGCCTGCTGTGGCTTAAATTGCATTTTATTACTAAGCTGTAAGAACATCACCTGTCAGAAAGCTCAAGAGAAACAGTTAATTGAATATGGTCTAAAGATGTAAAAGTTCAAGTGATTAATATAATATAGCAGTACTCTTTGTATTTTTAGGCACACACCTGTTTTTTTGCGTTGTAGTGTGATGTCATGCTCCTGCCGCATGCTAAAAATGACAAACATATGACCCTGCGGCAGAGTGCGCCACATCACCACGCCCCCTGCTCATTGACTGGGATTTCCATCAGTCTGCGCATGCACGCCCCAATACACCGTGCTCCATTGTTCACACCTACCATGTCGCCCATTGACTTCCATCACCCTGAGCACCATGCGTTAAGCGCAATAACACGCTGCAGGTTGTGTGTTGGGTTGAACTCTTGCAGTGCAATGTGATGCTGTAACTGTAAAAGGCCACATTGACTTGCCTGCGGTAAAACAGGGTAACACAACACACACTTGCAATGCTAGTGTAAAAGGGGCCTTAACCTCTTGACGACCAGCTAACGCCGATTGGCGTAAACTGGTCGTCTGTGGGTTACCATGGAAACGGCCGCTCAATCGAGCGGCCTTTCCATGTCAGTTCACGGAGGGTGTCTCGCCGGCAAAATGTAAACAGACGGGGAAGAAATCCCCACTGTTTACATCATACGGCGCTGCTGCGCAGCTGCGCCGTAAGGCAGATTGGCGATCCCCGGCCTCTGATTGGCCGGGGATCGCTGGCATATGATAGGCTGAAACCTATCCTTCAATGCGCAGGACGGAAATCCGTCCTGCGCAGCTCACAGGGGGAGGGAGAGGGAGGGAGCGGGCAAGACGGCGGAGAACGCTGCGGAGGGGGGGCGGAAATCCGTCCTGCGCAGCTCACAGGGGGAGGGAGAGGGAGGGAGCGGGCAAGACAGCGGAGAACGCTGCGGAGGGGGGCTTTGAAGAGCCCCCCCGCTAAGCAAATGCAGCCTGCTGCACTCCTGATCGATGCTGCGGGCTGTAGAGCCCACGCAGCACCGATCACTGAAAAATCCCCTGGTCGGCAAGAGGTTATGGGGCAATTTCCTCCTGTTGATTCTAATATATTTTGCTTCACGTTTCCATGGCAGTTTTCCAGTTTTTAAAAATACCCCAACTATGCAAAAGGAAATGACCCATGTATCACAGGTACATCCTGTCAGGATGAGTTTTCTTGTGGGTGGAGCTGAATGTTACTCGGGGCATTCTCCTCTCTTACTGGACCCTAGCTGGATGCCAAACAACATGCATTTTCCAGCTACAGAAACTTCATGGCTATTGCTAGCCTGGCTTTAGAATAACATCAAACTAGATCTCTTCCAAAGAAGAGGTGGTCTTGGCAACTAATGAGAACTGTTGCCTTTGGCCCTTGGTAAAAATAAATACTGGCGCTGCTCCCAGCCAGCCCCACTCTGCCAAGGCCATTTTTCTTCCATAATTTCTGTTTAAAACCATTAATCTATTGTAATAAATGGTCATATTAGCACTATTCATTCCTGTATTGATTTTGTAATTTATAACATAATACTTAGTAATGATATGCATTTTGCTACGCTCCCCAGTAAATCGTTAAATAAAGATACATTTTACGTGTCACATCGTTGTGTTTTGCTGTAGACCAGTTAATAAAATATAGCTTGTTTTGCATCTACAGATTGTCTGGCTTACACATTATCTCTGTGTAGATGTGCATAACATAGCTATACTAATGATTCTTGAACTACATACAGACACTCAATTACTGTCACCCAAAATGATCGTTACTGATCAATTCAGATGACAGTGTAGGAACAATCATTGTCAGGACATGCTGTTGAGCTATCTGCCAAGCAACGTCAATGACAAACAAAAGCAATAGAGAAATTAACTACAGACAGTCCCCTTTTTACAAATGACTGGAGTTACAATGTTTCAGAGATACAAAAAAAGATGTCTTCATGTATAAAATGTACAGTACTATTTTTGTATACATATTTTTGTTGTGAAATGTTAAAGTATTGTATAAACTGTTGTAATTAGTTTAAAATGAATTGAAAGTACATTGAAAACAACCAAACAACATAGTTTATACTATATGTCTAAATCTAGAGTTGTCCAAAAGTAAATAATTTATCTGGGTTTCACCAGGTTTAACACATGACTCAATTTACAAATTAATTAAACTAAAGCTGAATACTCACCATAACGACGCAGGAAAATAGATCCAGATGGTCCCCCGATGACGAGCGTTCCCCAATCCATCTTCCTGTTGGCGCGTACACGCGAGGTCACGTGACCTTACACCACGGATATGAACGGTAAGTCAAGCTATTGCAGTACTTTGTGCAGAGTCGTTGGGGATCTTAAAGATCAGATTCACCATGATTGTTGTTGCCAATGCACGTCGCTAAACGTCATTCGCAGGATAATGCGCCTTTACCTACGTTGCAAGATCGTGGAAACGATTGCTCGTAGCTCAAAAAATCGCCCGCCATTGGAGAAATCGTTGGGTACGGGCTTTTACAATCTCCCGGAAAGGAACCTGTTTGTAAGCATGGGGCCGCGTGTATTTTGCACCTAGACCTGTTTTCCCCTTGTGGACTAGAGCAGTTTTGATGTTTTAGCTATGTTCCTATATCATCTGCAATAGCTTTATCACTACGTATGATACCTTAGTGATATATACAGGACATCTTTTTTGGGGTCAAACTAGAGGAAGCAGGGAAATCTGGTGCATATCAGTGGACAAATTGGGCGCCGTCATTGACTCTAATGTAAAATATTGGCTATTGGGCGCAAAACTGGACGAATTTGGCACCCGTTAAACTGTTTTGCGCCTATTGTTATTTATCGTTTTTACAATACTAAGATGGAAAATATTGTTATAAAATTCGTTTTCACAATTATCATTTTTTTAAAATATCGTTTTAACTTTTCAATATTTTGATATTGTACTTTCTTGATCAATTTTACATTCATTTTTAGAATTATAATCACGCGAATTATCGTTTTGACATGCAATTTTACTTTTTTTAAATCATTTTTACATTCTTTTTGAAAAATTTTATTTGGGGGGGGGGGGGCTTTTTTAGAATTATAATTAAGTTAAATTTCTTTATGATGTGTAATTTTTTTCTTTTTTAATGGTCTTAGGGTTAGGCACCACCAGGAGGGTCTTAGGGTTAGGCACCACAAGGCGAGTCTTAAGCTGGCCATACACTAGGCCGATTACCCGCTGATCGACAGCAGATTCGATCACTGGGATCTAATCTGCTATCACATCGTTCATGCTAAGCGCTAAATTTCGATCAATTTCGTCCTGAAATAGGTCCCGTCGATCGCTCCGTGCGGGAATTTACCGTTGATCGCCCGGGGGTAGGGAGTGCATCGCTTGCGGCGTACGATCGACGCAGGTATACATTACCTGAAGCTGGCTCCCGGCATCTTCTCCGCATCACCTCCCGACTCCCAGCTGGCATCTTCTCCACATCACCTTCCGCATCACGGCATCCGTGTATAACTTCCTGTGTCACTGCAGTGACAGCGGAAGTACAAATAGAGGGCGCTCTATTTGAACTTCCGCTGTCACTGGAGTGACAGAAAGTTATACGCGGATGCCGGATGTCGTGATGCGGAAGGTGATGCGGAGAAGATGCCAGCCGGGAGGTGATGCGGAGAAGATGCCCGGGACCAGGCTTCAGGTAATATATGCAGGGGGGGGGGGGCGCAGGCAACAACGGCAGCTCAGCAGATGGTGAATTGGTTTCAGGCTGAAATCGATTCACAATCTGTTTGCAGTAAAGGCAATCAGAGATTCGATCAGAGAGGGATCTATTTGTTGGACGAATCTGATGGCAAATTGACCAGTGTATGGCTACCTTAAGAGTTAAGCACCACCAAGGGGGTCTTAGAGTTAGACACCACCAGGGGAGTCTTAGGGTTAGGCACTACCGGGGGGGGGGGGGGGGGGGGGGGTCCTAAGGGTTAAGGTTAGTAGTAAGACAAACTGTAACTCTATTTTTTTCAAACACCTAAATCAGTAACACTAAAATAGCGTTTGATTGATGGAAAAGTGTTGTATTGGACTTAAAAAATCAGCCACTAAAATTTTTCTCAAACTAATGTTTTGTACCATTTAATTTATACTTTACATGTTTTTTTTACAGTAACATATTATTGATAGTTTCTGCTAAATGTCAGACATAAACATGATTAAACATAAACTACTGTATATGTCTCTGGAATAATAACAATTGTTAAAAATAAATTTTAAACAAAGCGGTCATTTAAAACAAAATGTATTTGTAAACCGATATCTTTATACTTATTATTGTAAAGTAAGGAATTCGGCTGTATCCTGCACCCTTTTTTCATAGCGCCTCTATTTCATGTACACCAAACTAGACAATCTGTAGGTTTTTTTTTTAGTTTCCTATGCATTTTGAAGGGGGAAAAATGAAAAAAAAAGTTTTTGTTTTCACCCATTATGAATTTAGAACAAAAAGTGCTACTGTAGATAATAAACACAAATTAAATTTGGCTTATTGGTTATTTATCCCATTTATTATGAAACAAAATTTGTTACAGCTGCAATATTTTGATGATATTTTATTTTAAAGTAAAAGTATATTGTTATGCTTTATGTACTTTTTTCTTCTACAGTAGTACTGCAATGATAATAAAATAATAATTTTAGGGCCTGTTTCCACTACATGCGGTGTGGTGCGATTGCCGCACTGCACCGCAACCAAACTGCATTCAATGTTAATCAATGGAACTGTTTCCATTGACGCATATTTCTGGTTGCTTTAAGATGTGGTACGGCTAAATTTATGGATAGCATGCTGCAGTTTTTTCCGCAGTTTGCATGCAGGTCCCATAGGGTTTGTACTGAGCTGCACCACATCGCGGCGTGACTGGAAGTACATGCGGGTGTATATGGTGCAGCAATCACACCGCATGATGGCAATGCGGTCAGTGGAAATGAGCCCTAAAGATAAAAGGTTTATAGAAAGTGTAATTTTTTGCTTTTTCACCACTTGAGGACCATGGGTTTAAACCCCCTTAAAGACCAGGCCATTTTTTACAAAATTGGGCACTGCAGCTTTAAGGCCTCACAACTCAGCACACAAGTGATCCCCCCCCCCCTTTTTCTCCCCACCAACAGAGCAGAGCTCTCTGTTGGTGGGATATGATCGCTCCCCCATGTTTATTTTTTTTTTTGTAAATATTTATTTTTATTTTTCCTAATAAATTTCCCTATATTATTTTTATTTTTCTCCATCCCCAGCCAAACAGCATGATCAGCTGTCGTAGGCTTCAGCCTATGACAGCCGATCACTCTCATGTCCCCAGTACAGCGCTGCCATATATTGCAGCGCTGTACGGCTATAAAAGGTGGCGAATCGCCGCTGGGAGGATGATGGCGGCACTCCGTCATTCATGTGGAGATGCGTGCGCATCGGCGTGCGCAATCTCCTGTAAATCCCCGCCCCAGGACTTGACACCAATTGGCGTTAGGAGGTCCTGGGGCTGCTGCCTTGATCACGCCCATTGGCGTTAGGCGGTCCTTAGGTAGTTAATGCAGGGGGTGTGGTTCTAAAAGTGGGTGGGGTTATAAATGGTGGCTAAACAGTATTTTCATAGTAAAATCCCTCATCTTTCTTATAGCTTGCCCTGTTGATCTAGTGGTCCCTATGGTGCAGTCGCTTACATTAGGCAGTAAAAATCTGACAGGCTTTGGACTAGTCCATTTACTTATGGGGGATACTCCTTTGTTCTTTACAAAAGCACGGTATGGAAAGAATGTCTACAAAGATGCCGGCCAGCCCCCCTACTCACTTGCACACTATTTTGCCAGTTGGACTGGGCAACAGCAGTTCAGTAAACACTTTAAAAACATAAGTAAACCCCAGGGGGAATCTTCTGAAGAGATTAACTCCTGAAGATCCAAAACAGGTCAGTTTTTACTGCATAACGTAAGCGACAGCAACATAGGAGAAAAGTAACTTATACTGCATTATAATCTGTGGGATATGATCTTCTTATAAGTATGTGTACAACTTTTTTGGTGACAGTGGTTCTTTAAATCAAACCTGTGACTAAAGGAAATTTAAAAAATAGATGCTTACCTCAGGAGACAGAATCCTCCACAAGCTTCTCATGTCCTTTTCTAGACTCTCCTGGATGCCGCACTCCCACACATGAACGAGCATGGCTACACTGTGCCTGCGCAGTACCACAGACCTGCTCGAGCTTCGATGGAAAAAGAGTCATTTCGGGTCCATGCTACTGCACTGCTGTAGCACAGACCCACTCAGGTTTTCAGTGAAAAAGTCAAGCCGCATCAGGTATGTGCTTTGGGACTGTGCTATTGTGCGGGCAAGGGCTTTTCGACAGTTTTTGGTGGGACACAGCACTGGAACAAGCTGGTGAAGGAGGATGGGGGAAGTCTCTGGATAATATTAACGTGAATACCTACTAGGGGCACTTGTTTCACTACAACAACATAATAATAATCTGAACATTTGTATAGCGCTTTTCTCCTGTCGGACTCAAAGCGCTCAAGAGCTGCAGCCACTGAAATGTGCTCAAGAGGCCACCCTGCAGTGTTAGGGAGTCTTGCCTAGAACTCCTTACTGAATGGGTACTGATCCTAGCCAGGATTCAAACCCTGGTCTCCCATGTCAAAGGCAGTGCCCTTAACCTGTACACTATACAGCCACTTGACAACAACCAATAACATCTGTAAAGCACTTTTCTCCTGTAGGACTCAACTACAGGTATACTTTGAGTGAATTTTCTACAGCACTGAATACATACTAGTGGTTCTGGCTCAGCAAGAAATTACTGGGAATTCTGCAAAAATCCTCCCACTGAAATGAGAATTATTCTTATTATAATCATAATCCCCATCAAATTATTTATATAGTATAAATAGATATTTTCCCCAGAGCACTGAACAATTTGTGTACTTTAGGAGTATTCACAATCTAACAATACAGTCTTGGGCAGGGCAGTGGGAAACCAATTTAATCTACCGGTGTGTATGGACAGGTAAGATAACCCCAGAGATGGATTAAGATGCAATAGGACCCTAGGCAAAGTAGTAAATGTGGTGCCCATTTATGCTCCCTTTGGTAAGATGAAGTGGAGAGAAGTTTGGGAAGGTGGCAGGTGGGCCCCTTGACACCGACTAGGCCCTAAGCCCTTGCCTAGGGTGCCTGGTGGATGACCCTGCTTTGGGTAACCCTCACAAACTTGGAAAAGCATAAAAGTCCATTCAAATAGTGTCCTTGTATAATTTCAACCCTGGGATTGTAGCACAGCAAAGGGGAGAGTGCTGGTCATATGTCCACCTTGGTGCCCTCAAAAATGCACTCACTGTACTGTATTCTGAATATAACAGTGGGATGTGAATGTTTGAGCAACCTTGTTAATCGTCATGATTTTCCTGTATAAATCGTTGGTTGTTACGATAAAAATGTCAGTTAAATATGTCATATAGGAGACACACACAGTGATATTTGAGAAGTGAAATTACCATTATTGGATTTACAGAAAGTGCACAATATTTGTTTAAATAAAATTAGGCAAGTGCATAAATTTGGGCATTGTCATTTTATTGATTCCAAAACCTTTAGAACTAATTATTGGAACTCAAATTGGCTTGGTAAGCTCAGTGACCCCTGACCTACATACACAGGTGAATCCAATTATGAGAAAAAGTATTTAAGGGGGTCAATTGTAATTTTCCCTCCTCTTTTAATTTTCTCTGAAGAGTAGCAACATGGGGGTCTCAAAACAACTCTCAAATGACCTGAAGACAAAGATTGTTCACCATCATGGTTTAGGAGAAGGATGCAGAAAGCTGTCTCAGAGATTTTAGCTGTCTATTTCCACAGTTAGGAACATATTGAGGAAATGGAAGAATACAGGCTCAGTTCAAGTTAAGGCTTGAAGTGGCAGACCAAGAAAAATCTCAGATAAACAGAAGCGACGAATGGTGAAAACAGTCAGAGTCAACCCACAGACCAGCACCAAAAACCTACAACATCATCTTGCTGCAGCTGGAATCACTGTGCATCGTTCAATCATTCAGCGCACTTTATACAAGGAGATGCTGTATGCAAGAGTGATGCAGAGAGAGGAAGCATTTCTCTGCCCACAACACAAACAGAGTCGCTTGAGGTATGCTAAAGCATATTTGGACAAGCCAGCTTCATTTTGGAATAAGGTGCCGTGGACTGATGAAACTAAAATTGAGTTATTTGGGCATAACAAGGGGTGTTATGCATGGAGGAAAAACAACACAGCTTTCCAGGAAAATCACCTGCTACCTACAGTAAAATATGGTGGTGGTTCCATCATGCTGTGGGGCTGTGTGGCCAGTGCAGGGACTGGGAATCTTGTCAAAGTTGAGGGACGCATGGATTCCACTCAGTATCAGAAGATTCTGGAAACCAATGTCCAGGAATCAGTGACAAAGCTGAAGCTGCGTCAGGGCTGGATCTTTCAACAAGACAACAAGCCTAGACACTGCTCAAAATCCACTAAGGCATTCATGCAGAGGAACAAGTACAATGTTCTGGAATGGCCATCTCAGTCCCCAGACCTGAATATAATTCAAAATCTGTGGTGTGAGTTAAAGCTGAGCTGTCCATGCTCGGAAGCCATCAAACCTGAATGAACTAGAGATGTTTTGAAAAGAGGAATGGTCCAAAATACCTTCAACCAGAATCCAAACTCTCATTGGAACCTACAGGAAGGGTTTTAGAGGCTGTAATTCCTGCAAAAGGTGGATCTACTAAATATTGATTTCATTTCTTTTTTGTGGTGCCCAAATTTATGCACCTGCCTAATTTTGTTTAAACGATTATTGCACACTTTCTGTAAATCCAATAAACTGCATTTCACTACTCAAATATCACTGTGTGTGTCTCCTATATGATATATGTAACTGACATTTTTTATCGTAACAACCAACAATTTACACGGGAAAATCATGACAATTAACAAGGTTGCCCAAACTTTCGCATTCCACTGTATATGATTTCCCAATTCGCAGTGTAGCACGACTGAGTAACATTCTGGAGGGTACTTTTATACTGGAAATGTGCTATGTTCTCTATGTGTTATGTTCTTTTTTTATATTTGAGATACACAAAAGCAAAGAATTCAAGCAATACTTTCCTGATAGCGAAGGAAATTAGGGCATTGTACGTGCAGCTGAGAAATGGTCTAATCAGCTAATTTCTGCAGGATGTTACATTTCTCACGTACACTGCCTCTGTCTAGAGTGAACTGTTGCAGATGCTTGGTACTGTAAATTTCCTAGAGCTTTTCTAGCTGCTAATTCAAAATAGTTGTGTAAAGCCACAGGATGAGGCATGAGTGTGCAGGTGCTACACTTGCCACATCTGTCAGACGATAGTGTGATAAACACTCAGCTGTCCTGTTTGAAGTAGTAAAGACCTAAGCTGACCTCAAAACCCAGCCTTTATCATTTGAAAAGAAGACCGTTTCTGGGACTCTGACGGTGCTGAGACCCATTCACATGTGCAAGAATTCAAAAACTTTGGATGTGTACGTCGACTTATCTTCCTCAGAATGTCAGATATAGATATTAGAAAAACTTCAGGTCATGCAAAAAATGGAGGACACGTGAGATCAGGACCCAGAAGTTAAATCTTCTTTTTTGAATTATAAGAAGTTACTTTCAAAGTTAACAGTTCCTGAAGGACTTAAAGTGAACCCAAGGTGAAACTAAACTCATGAGATAAACTATTGTATTTATTATCTCACTCCTAAAAATGACCCCCTTTTTTCTAGATATTCCATGGTTTAATTTTATATTTAAAAATATAGTAGATTTAATGTTTTGTTGTCTCTGCTCAGTGGCAGTCTATTAAGTGTCCCAAAGTTAAAATACATGAACTTACTGACTTTTTTCTATTTACCCCCCCCCCCTTTGCTCTCAGAAGTTGTATTCTGCCAGGAACACTTTTATGGCTGTAATTTGCTTATCAGTGATGTTTACTATATTCCTGACAAGGCACCAACAAGACAGAAACTGTCACTTCCATGCCTGAAAACTAACTCATCCAGGCAGCAAAATAAAAGAAGTAAAACAGCCTGGTCATTAATATGTTTTGCACTGTACATACACATGTTTATCTCATCATGTCACTTCCGGTACACTTTAAAGACCCACTGTGGGGACATAAAGTAGAATGCAATAAATTATTCAGGATATTAATTTTTACAGTAATTTTCCTGGTTTCAGCATCAAAACCACTTCCTATAGCTATATATTGCTGTATATTGGTATGTCACCCAAGCCCTTCAGTTGTGCTTATCTTAGGTTGATTAGATAAGCTAATCCAAAGAGGGAACATGTGGCCAATTGCTGTAATATAACTAGCAGTCAGGGAGATATGTATATACCACTCCTGACTGGCTGCTTGAGATTTTATGTTGGGAACCCACACGATGCAATTTCCCATCCGCTTGGTGGGTGATCGGATAGGAACTTATACCATGTGTGATGAGAGTGATGTCCACTGTGTCAGTGTGCTGCCTGTCTCATATAACTTCACACACATTTGCTGTAGATTTCTGCAGAATGTAAGTTTAGACCATTGCATGACCAAATAGCAATATGTGTGGCCAGCTTCAGGGACAGTTGTTTGTCACTATACTTTTCAGATCACCTTGATCTGTATGAATTTTCTGTACCCGCCTAAACTCCTCAATAAAAACCTCAGGTCCCAAATGAGGACCGTATTCCAAGAGATGGATAGCTTCATTTAAATTGTTTGTGTAAAAACATATTAATGATCCTGGAAGAGAGCCATTTCCTATAACAAACCAAGCAAAACTACAGGAAGCAACCATTTTATTAAAAGGCGATACTTTCAATAAGAAAACAAACATAAGTATGTTAAAACAAACATGAATGAGCCAATAATAACCCCAGAAAAATAAAGAATGTGTAACTTTGCACTGCTCAGAAAACACATGCTCATATACCTGATGGCCATTTTTAAAGTCTGCAATATCCAACCTCAACAGGCTTCCCCATAGGGAACTAAAAGATTACTTTATTCTGCGTTAGATGTAATAAATTCTTAAATCTCACATTTCTACAGTAAGTATGAGTACGATTTTCATTCAAAATCACTTTCTCTTTAACCACTTACATAGTTAGATAGTTGACGACCACACGACCAGGCTCTTTTTTGTTAAGCTGGTCTGTGCAGGCTTTTCAGCCTCCTGCACAGCCCAGCTATGGAGCCCAACGATCGGACTCACCTCCTTTTTTTGTCCCTAAGGGGACATGCCGCCGGAGGTGTCGATCGCTGTGGCCGTTTTTTTTTGTTTTTATTTCCTACGCCTCTATGAGGCTGTTTCTCCCTCCCTCCCTCATCCCTCCCCTCCGTGATCTTCATGGAACAGGACGACGATGAGTCTTGTTCCGCCTCTCATAGCCATCAGCCTATGAGAGGACGGCGATCCCCAGCCAATCTGAGGTCAGGGACCCCCTCCCCACAACCTTTCGCTCCTACCCACACTCACTTCACCTTTCCCTCCTCCCCACTCTCACTTTCTTCCCTAAAAGCCTTCCATTCTTCCTGCAAAAGCTTCCTGCACCAGCTGCTCAGTGCTCTCCCCTGTGCAGCCTCTGTGGCTGGTAATGCACCAGAGCATCCCAGTCATTCTTACTGCTGTAACCCAGTGTCCGCACTGTGTCCGCACTGACAGAAAGCATACTGCAATACAAATTACAGACACCAGGTGGCAGCAGTAACAATGGCTGCAGATGGCTCTGCTTTCCTAGTATCCTGCTGAGTTCACTGACTCACTCGCTACTTGCAGCTTTCATGCACTGCGAAGTCAGATGGGCTGCGGACCGGGGGTTGGGGACCCCTGAATTAGCATGGCTTTTAGGCCGCAAAGTACATAGAATAGACCTGTTTATATAAATAAAGAATAAATAAAGTTGTGCAAGACATATATGATCAAATCACAATGAATGACAATTTACAACATATCAGGTTATAAAAATCAGTTAAATCACCTTGGTAAACCTTTGCAAAATACAAGAATAGTAAATAATCGCGTCTGTAATGTATAACTGTAAGTGACTTTATGCATTTCGTGATCAAGGTTCACTTATTCATGAGTCCAGTTATAAGAGGAAGGGGTTCATAGCCATTGATTACTCAGCACAATAAAAGTCAAATTGTCTTTGCTGCTTACTTTTAGGGTAAGTTAAAGAGACACTGAAGCGGAAAAAAATTATGATATTATGATTTGTATGTGTAGCACAGCTAAGAAATAAAACATTAAGATCAGATACATCAGTGTAATTGTTTTCAGTACAGGAAGAGTTAAGAAACTCCAGTTGTTATCTATATGCAAAAAAGCCATTAATCTCTACGTGGAGAAGGCTGTCTTCTGACTTTTATTATCTCAACTGTAAGTGAACAGTTTTCTTTTTATCTGCTAGAGGAGAGGTCATTAGTTCACAGACTGCTCTGAAAGAATCATTTTGAATGCTGAGTGTTGTGCAATCTGCACATATTAGAGAATGATGCAATGTTAGAAAACACACTATATACTTGAAGATAAAAATATGAGAATATTTTCTTTGCTGCTAATCTTCTAGTAATTATTCATAGTACACAACCAATTCATTATATCATATATTTTTTTTTGCTTCAGTGTCTCTTTAAGCTCCTGCTAAATTGATTCAAAACCAGAAAAAGGCACAAACAGTTCTGGTTTTAGATCTTAATTACATCATGTAAATGTAAACTTTTGTTCAAGGAAAAACATCTCCACTGAGGCAAATGAGCTGGTGGATCACCTGAACAGGAAGGGTTAACTGGGGCCTTGATTCTGTTAAAGCGGTATGAAACGCTGCATTTCTTTTTTGCTCTAAAAGATTATTTACAGCATATAATATACTGCCACCATTTTTTTAAGCAGAACAGCATTCTAACAGTTAAATACAGGACTTACCTTTTTAGTTCAAAGCTTCCTGAAGTGAGATCTGCATCTGAACAAGTGATAACATTATTTAATGTAATTGTAGCAGGAGAGGAATGTAACCATTCCCTGGCAGTGCTGAAACTCCTTCCAACGCGTGCAGATCAGTGACATCTCATAAATAATCACTGGATACATTATATAAATACTGTAGCTATGAATAGAATGCAATGGCAGCTTTCAGAGCAAATAAACTGTTCTTTGGGAACTTGCAATTTCTAAATAAATAATCATACTTGTGCACAAAAAGCAAATATGATAATTGTATGGGTTATAAAAAGTAGGAAAACACATTTTTATTGAATATTTTGTCAGAGTTTAGTACCACCCTAAAGAGGAACCTCACTGAATATAGCTTAATGGATAAAATGACTTATTTTGTATATTTATTTACAAATGATTTACTCAATGTTTACCCATTGTAAAATCTTTCCTCACCATTCTTAAGTTATCAGTTTATCACAGATGGCAACATCTTTACTGCTGGCAAGGTGTATCACTGTGGAATGTTTGCTTGTTTGTTGTGAATTGAGCAGAAACAATACCAGAGTGCACTGAGAGGAGAAGGCTTCAAGACATCCTAGCTTAGGCTAAACATCACTGGGAGGGTGGGGTTTCATACTATTTTACAGCAGTATAAGAAGCATTTATGATGTTGAAACCAAGACGATGTGAAAGTGGGAAGAATTAACTGCATTTTACTATATGTCATTACAGTTCCGCTTTAACGTATGCCCTGAGTTTTCTCACAGAAGATGTTTTGTCATCTCATCTGCAAAATACTTTTTCAGAACTATGAAATAGTAGTAGTAGAGGGCTAGTAGTAACTTTTTAACATAAAAAACCTGATACTTACTTTGGGAGGGGGAAGCTCTGGATCCTAATGAGGCTTCACCTGTCCTCCTCAGTCAGCCTGGACCAGCGTCGAGACTCCGGAACAAACAGCGAAAGTAGCCGAGCCCGATTGGGCCCCCTCTACTGTGCAGGCACAAACAGCTCACGCCAGGACAGTAGAGCGGACTCGATTGGGCGTGGCTATTTATGCCAGAGCCTGAACGAAAGCTGCTAATGTGCCTGTACGTGGCGGCATCAAGCACCAATAAAATCACTTTCAAGGGTCCCAATGCTGGATCGCCCCTGCTGAGGTGGATGAGGGAAGCCTATTTAGGAGGTATGTACCCTATAGGGGCACTTTTTCCCCTTAAGATTCACTTAAAGGGAACCCGAGGTGAGAATAATATTGAGGCTGCCATATTTATCTCCTTTTAAGCAAAACGAGTTGCCTGGCTGCCGTGCTGATCCTCTGCCTCTAATTCTTTCAACCATAGACACTGAACAAGCATACAGCAGGTCAGGGGTTTCTGACAATATTGTCAGAACTGACAAGATTAGCTGCATGCTTATTTCTGGTGTAATTCAGTTCACTACTGCAGCCAAATAGCTCAGCAGGGCTGCCAGGCAACTAGTATTGTTTAAAAGGAAATAAATATGGCCGACTCCATATCACTTTGAAGATTTGGGTGGGGCATTCACCAAATATTAAATTCTGTGTTGGCTACAAATAAGCTTGTTTTGAAACATCTGCCATGTCTATTCAATCTCAGCTGGATGCAAAATGAAAAGTAAAGGTATACCGGTAATGAAAAAAACAAAGACAAAAAATATCACACAATATAGCTTGTGGGGTGACATAAATTAATAAATACATATGTCATAAATTAAATACATATAACATTATTAATACAATTATTACATTTGGGGTCCTTTATATTATATTTACTGGTGTAAATAATCTACAGACGTGCATATACACACATAGAGATAAATATAGCACTGCCTTGAAACAATAATTATAACAACATGCACACACATACATACAGTATATCATTGCTAAACAAATATAAAACAGCATGCATGTGCCTATTGAAAAACATGCCGAGTTTGACCTTTGTCACAGAGGAAATCCTGCCCTTTAACCCCAAGGTGAAATTTTAAAGAAGAAAGGGAGAAAAATTAACCAAGAAAGGCCAGTGGAAATACACTCCTGCCCAGTACTTTATTCTACTGTAAAGACACATCCAGGCATGACTGTTAAATCTGGACAATGTTAGGTATACCAAAGCAATAACTAGAACTAAAAGGGTAATCAAAACTACACACAATTTATGAACTGCAATTTACTGTCAGAAAGTTTCATGAACATCTGAAAAAGTTTTAATTGGGAACACTTGGTCAGCAGCTAATGCTGCTTGAAACAGTCAAAACATATGTTAGGAATATCAGTCTGAATAACACAAACTTAAATATATTACTTTTTCACTTTCAGTTTGTGCAATTTACAAACAAAGTCAAACGTAGCAATTCAAAAGAATTAGAGTAAGTGTATAATAGAGAGTATACTCACCATGAGTCCTCATCAGTCTAAACATTAAAGAGACTCTGTAACAACAAAAACCTCCCCTGGGGGGTACTCACCTCGGGTGGGGGAAGCCTCCGGATCCTAATGAGGCTTCCCATGCCGTCCTCTGTCCCACGGGGGTCTCGCCGCAGCCCTCCGAACAGCCGGCGACTGTGCCGACTGTCAGTTCAATATTTACCTTTGCTGGCTCCAGCGGGGGCGCTGTGGCGACTTTCGGCACGGAAATAGACGGAAATACCCGATCTCCGTCGGGTCCGCTCTACTGCGCAGGCGCCGGAAACTTGCGCCTGCGCAGTAGAGCAGACCCGACGGCGATCGGGTATTTCCGCCTACTTCGGCGCTGAGAGGCATCAGAGCGCCTGCGCAGGAGCCAGGAAGGTAAATATTGCGTCACCGCTGCACGGAGGGCTACAGCGA
This sequence comes from Hyperolius riggenbachi, assembly GCF_040937935.1. NCBI lineage: Eukaryota > Metazoa > Chordata > Amphibia > Anura > Hyperoliidae > Hyperolius > Hyperolius riggenbachi. Next base: position 269,191,936 of record NC_090651.1, on the reverse strand, counting down.
GACCCCCGAGGGACGCAGGACGGCGTGGGAAGCCTCATTAGGATCCTGAGGCTTCCCCCACCCGAGGTGAGTACCCCCCAGGGGCCGTTTTGTCGTTACAGTTCCTCTTTAAAACCACCTAACTGTGTCCTACTGGTGTCACCAAAACAGCTCTGACCCATTGAGGCATTGATTCCATAAGACCTCAAAAGGAGTCACATGGGATCTGGCACCAAGACTATATCAGCAGACCCTGTAATCCTATAAGTCATGTGTGAGGCCTTCATGGATCTGATTTGTCTTCCCAGCACATCCCACAGATGCTCGATTATTATTAAATAATGAGAATTTAGAAGCCAAACAGGATGTGATTCCTCAGACCAGTACACCTTCTTCCGTTGCTCCATGGTCCAGTTTAAATTCCCATTGTAAGTATTCTCGCCAGTAGATGGGATTAGCAAGGATACCTTTACTGGTCTGTGGCTAAGCAGCCCAATGCACAGCATGTTGCAAAGCAGTTTGTGTCTTAGCATCTTTCTTCTGCACCCAGCATTCCGTTTTTTTCTGGAATTTCTGCTACACTAGCTCTTTTCTGGAATCAGACCGGATGGACTGGCTTTCAGTATCCACACACACATCAATGAGCCTCGGGGACGTATGACCCTATCTCCAGCTCACTGGTTGTCATTTCTGCATCACATTTGCTAAGTACTACAGATGTACCATTAGCCCCCACAACCCAGGGACTATGAAGGATGCTCCTCTTACTAACACTGCACATCACTCTGAACACCCCATCCCCACTGTCAAATATGGTGGTGGCAGCATCATGCTAGGGGGGTGCATCTCTTCAGCAGGGACAGGGAAGCTGGTCAGAGTTGATAGGAAGATGGATGGAGCCAAATACAGGGCAAACTTGGAAGAAAACCTCTTGGAGACTGCAAAAGACTTGAGACTGGGGCGGAGGTTCACCTTCCAGCAGGACAACGACCCTAAACATAAAGCCAGGACAACAATGGATAGGTTCAAAACAAAACATATCCATGTGTTAGAATGGCCCAGTCAAAGTCCAGATCTAAATCCAATCGAGAATCTGTGGCAAGATCTGAAAACTGCTGTTCACAAACGCTGTCCACCTAATCTGACTGAGCTGGAGCTGTTTTGAAAAGAAGAATGGGCAAGGATTTCAGTCTCTAGATGTGCAAAGCTGGTAGAGACATATCCTAAAAGACTGGCAGCTGTAATTGCAGCAAAAGGTGGTTCTACAAAGTATTGACTCAGGGGGCCGAATAATTATGCACACCCCACTTTGCAGTTATTGATTTGTAAAAAATGTTTGGAATCATGTATGATTTTCAATCCACTTCTCACATGTACACCACTTTGTATTGGTCTTTCACATGGAATTCCAATAAAATTGATGCATGTTTGTGGCAGTAATGTGACAAAATGTGGAAAACTTCAAGGGGGCCGAATACATTTGCAACCCACTGTATTTACCTGCTCCAGCACTGTGGGTCTCCTCCATGCTCTTCAACCGCAAACTTTCTGCTGCCATTTGCCAGCTCCCGATCACATGACTGATGTAAGTCACATGATCGGGAGCCAGAGGATGGCAACCAATAATGGGCAGTTGTGTTGCATGGAATAGACCCCCAGTGCTGAAGCAGCTAAATATTACACTTCTCCCTGCGCTACTCTGCATGGTGGGAGGAGGTGGTTGGGATGGTTTAGGTGTGGGAGGGGGAGGGAAGTATTTTTTTCGTTATTTGTTATTGACTGGCTGCACTACAGAAGGAGGGAGAATGGGGAGCCTACGGACCCAGTGGGCTCATGCATCTTTTTGTGGGGAGGGGGGCATGCATTCAAGTTATGCCCATGGTCCCAATAATGGTTAGAGAATATTCATACTAGGGATGGTTAGAGAATATTCATACTAGGGATGGTTAGAGAATATTCATACTAGGGATGGTTAGAGAATATTCATACTAGGGATGGTTAGAGAATATTCATACTAGGGATGGTTAGAGAATATTCATACTAGGGATGGTTAGAGAATATTCATACTAGGGATGGTTAGAGAATATTCATACTAGGGATGGTTAGAGAATATTCATACTAGGGATGGTTAGAGAATATTCATACTAGGGATGGTTAGAGAATATTCATACTAGGGATGGTTAGAGAATATTCATACTAGGGATGGTTAGAGAATATTCATACTAGGGATGGTTAGAGAATATTCATACTAGGGATGGTTAGATAATATTCATACTAGGGATGTTTAGAGAATACTCATACTATCAATATTGCTGCAAATGAACTTTTTTTTAAATGCTCCATAGTCCAGGTTTGATAACTTTGGCACCAGTGTCTCCTCTTAGTAGCATTTGCATCACTGTAATATATAATAGCAAATATATCGGCGCCAAGGAACAATGAAACCGCCACTGAGAAGAACAATGTCCAAAAGTTCAGAAGTCAGGCATACATCAAAGGTCAGCGCAGGTTTAGAAAGTCATTGTATGTAGGGAATGATAAATTCTTCACCACAATATATCAAATGCTCAGAGGTAGGTATCCGCCAAACATCAAAACTAGAAAAGGCTTACCAGCTCCCAACAACCCACATTATAAGGTTGTAAAATGGCTCAGGTCACAGATAACATCCAGGGAACATCAGACGTCGTGAAGATGTCTGAACGACGTCTGATGTTCCCTGGACGTTATCTGTGACCTGAGCTATTTTACAACCTTATAATGTGGGGTGTGGGGAGCTGGTAAGCCTTTTCTAGTTTTGATGTTTGGCGGATACCTACCTCTGAGCATTTGATATATTGTGGTGAAGAATTTTTCATTCCCTACATACAATGACTTTCTAAACCTGCGCTGACCTTTGATGTATAGCATTTGCATCACTGATGAGTGGTTTTGCAATGACAGCTCATCCATAAAGACCTTGCTTGTGGAGTTCCCATTGTACTGTTTGGTGCTGATTGTGCATGTGAGCACATTATTCAGCTTCATTGGATAAATACAGGTCCTGTAAGGTTTTCAGGGGAATGTTGTTCCATTCTTCCTGCAAAACATTGGCAAGTTCCATCAATGATGATGGAGGTGGATAGCCCACTCCAACATTTCTCAATAATATTGAGGTTGGGTAATTGTAGAGGCCATGGCAGATGTGAAACTTTATCTTGGTGCTCAGAGAACTAGGGGCATTGTCCTTTTGATAAATAGCATCACCATCAGGGAACAAACTTTGCACCATGGGATGGAACTAGTCACTCAAAATGGTCATGCAATCATGATTTAATCATTGATATAATCTTGCTGGGTAATAATGGATGTGGCAGAATACTATTATATTAGTGTAAATATCGACTCCTCTTACCAAATTAACTTTTTTTCGATTGCTCCATAGTCCAGGTTTGATGACTTTGGCACCAGTGATGAGTGGGTTTGCAATGGCAACTCATCCATAAAAACATTTCTTGTGGACATTGGCATATCTGGGTAATACAGCACCTATGGCTATAGGCCATAACACTGAAATTGCGCCTCCCTGGTCAGAGCCCCTCCCCCTTTCTCTTAGTATAGGTAGATCCCCTCCATCCCCCTTTAGGGCATAGCATTGATATCAGTGGGCTCTCCTATACTCACAGACCTCACATTAGCAGCGACTGAAGAGAGGGGGCACAGTACCCGCACTCTTCACATGAGGGAAGTAACCAATGATGTCACTTCCACATATGAAGTGCTCTGCATCCACGGTCACTGAGCGCCCTCTCTATCTCCCCTTGGTTACAGCCAATCTGTGGTCTGAGTGACAGGGTGGCACAGGGTGCAGGCATGATGGTGCAGCAGGGGGGTATGAGCCATACCTTTACCCTCCAGATATGCCACTGCTTGAGGAGTATCCTCCGTACTGTTTTGGTGCTGATAGGGCTTGTGAGTACAGTATTCAGCTCAGCAGTCACTTTTGAAGCTGTAGACTTCTTCTTTTTCATCACAACCCGATGCAATGTTGGTTTGTCTATTCCTGAATGAAGATGAGCTTATTTTGGTAGTTACATTGACAGCACCAACCTACAAACTACAAGTGTTTGGGTTATTTATCCTCATAAAGCTTGCACATGCTCACTCCTCCATGCCAGCTTTGATAGTGCTCTTAGCAGTGGTGTGACATTATCATACTACATCCTTGCTAGATAAGGAAATGACAAGACCCTGAAGACCCTGATTGACAGATAACTCTCCAAGAGTTCTGCTGTATAGAAAGCAAAAGTCGAATGAAAATCAAGCCAAACATACAAAGGAGTCACCACTACTAAGCAGCAGAATACCCAAGCAGTTTAGGGTGACCCATAACCACTAGGAAAGTATAGGAGACTAAAAGCCCACCTACTAAAAATAAACACTTTTGCCTTCTACAGAAGGTATTTCCGATAATTTAGTTTTAAATAAACAACTGTGGCTTCCCACAATGCATCACTACTGACTATGCAAACTATCTCTTTTATGCCCCTGATGCTAGGCTTTCATCTAGAACTGCTGGTGTACAGCATGCCTATAGCTTACAAATATCACAGAGCCACATCAACCCAACATGCAGACAGCCTGCTTCAGACATTTGGTCCTCATCAGTGCATGGCAGGGATTGATATGGCTCTATGGGATGAGGCTTGGACCAGTACAGCACAATACCCAAGCAGCTCGAGGTGACCCAAAACCACTAGGAGAGTATAGGGGACTAAAAGAGAACAAAAAAACCCTCTTACTAAAAAGCAACGCTGAGTGTAAAGTAGAGATATCATTTGCATACCAGAAGTGATGCATTGTGGGAAGCCACAGTTGTTCACTTAAAGTTAATGTCGATCGGAAAACAAAAGATACTTACCTAAGGAGGGGGAAGGCTCTGGGTCCTATTGAGGCTTTCCATTCCTCTCACAATCTCTTACTTCCAGCACTGTCAACCCCCCTTTGAATTCACCACCATGGGACTCTTCGGAAGTCTTCAGGAGCAAGAATGCTACCAAAGACAGGCAGTTCCGTGCTGCCCATGCATGAGCATGCAAGACAGCCAGGCCAGCTCATACAGGCGCAGTATGGAGCCATCGTCTTCTGGAGCACTCAAACCCCAAAATACTTTTGAAGCTTCACGCGATGGCACAGACCAGTATTTGACTGATCAATCGAATTCTGCTAACGGGGGTGACTTACTTTTGAAGCTTCACGCGATGGCACAGACCAGTATTTGACTGATCAATTGAATACTGCTAATGGGGGTGACAGCGCTGGAACAAGGGGACCGTGAGAGGAACAGGAAGGACCCAAAGCCTTCCCCATTATCGCAAAGACCTTCTGTCTTAAGAAGGCAAATTACCATACTAAGCAAGCAGCAACAGATATGTACTAGTACAGTGACTTGGCACAGTAGTCCTGGGAAATTGACAAATATACCTTAAAGTGAAATTCTCATGTCAATTCCAAAATATTCAGAGAGCAAAACAGCAAACATGGGAGCACTGAAATCCTTCTGTTGACAATAGAATAATTAAATTCTAGGATATAATCCCCCACTTAGGTATTAAATACTTGTAATAAACCTTGAACACAGTGCCCTTCCTGCAGCACTGAAATAAGCCAAGAAGGGGTTTGCAGAGGTCATATGATCCCTAGTTCTTCTTATAGAAAAAGGTATTTCACCTGATTTTCAAAAATTAAAAGTAAGTGCAGGGGTTGGTCTTACCGATTTCTACTTCGCTTAATGCCCAGATACTGTTTGTGATCTTATCCCCATGGAAAATAATGAATCTGAATGTCACTAAACACAGAGAATTGTACAGCCAAAGGGATCATGCCTAGTCTGTTTGTAAATAACTGAAAAGCAAGTTATACTGATCACATTTTCCATTTTTATAAACACCAGTTCGGGATTAAATAATAGTAAACAAAATAAAAAAAAGTACTTGCAGTACCTGTGGTGTACAGTAGAGGGCATAATTGACTAGTTGCCATAATTGATTTGCAAAAGATGGCTTAACAGTACTTTTCTAGCAGCGATTGCAAAAAACATTAACTTTTGCTTTTGACCATTAAGTTCAGCAATTTTATGTTATAGCAATGATATACGTATGAAAATGCTACAAATGACACTTTTTGTGTGAATTTATCAGTTTTAGGTAAAGTTGTAATTTCAGATGAAAACTGGGAATCTTACAATGGTGGTCAAAACGCTTGCAGGTTGCTGATAACCCAACACCAAAGAGAACCTCCCCGTGACCTATAACTGCAATTAACATTGAGGTCTATGGCATAGCCAAAAAGCACCAGTTGACGTGGCACTACAAGGTGAGCGTGAAGCAGGGAATATGGGCACCGGTGGTACGTTTAGTAAAATGAATGCTGCATAGACCGCAATGTTAAACTTGTTTTGAATCTGGATGGCAGGTTTTTTTTTTTTTTTATTTTTTTTTTTTTTTTTACAAAATTCCTTACGAAGAGTATATCTTCTCTGGTGACCTTTTAAAAGAAAATGTATATATTGCAAAACATTTAAAAAACCATTATTTGTCATTAAAACATTTAAAATATACTTAATCAGGAAAATACTAATTATCACAAATATTTCACTTTTTTTGAAACTCTGTAAATAGTTTTCGCTATATACAGATTTCTTCTTTAATGCAGCGCCACATTATGCCATTTCTTTTTATGGTGCAAAATCATATTGAATTTCTTTTAAATTTTTCAATTTGTTTGTTTTTTGTAGCTTGAGCTAATGCACAGATATGAGGTGGCCCCCATGGTGTAAAATATGACCACACCCTCCCCTCAATATGTTGGCCGAGGGCTGGCTAAAAGCATTGTTCTCTACCTCTCCCTACCCATCCATCATGCACCGCTCACTTGGCCTGCCTCCCCTCTCCATAGCAACCAGAGGCATATCTACCAAGGTGCAGGTATGGGTGCCATGGGTGCCTCTTACTGGGGGTACTGCTCTACAGCAACCTTGGTGTTCCCCATACAGATACTTGTTTTCATCAGGGGGGAATTCTGCTGCCTGGTTACATCTTTTAGGGCAGTGGTCCTCAAACTAAGGCCGGTGGGCCAAATGCAGCCCGCTGAGGCTTTTTCACTGGCCCCAAACACAAAATGTATAACTTATACATGTGGCCCACTGTACCTTTAAATATCGGCTGCTCACATATAGAATAGCAGTGCTGGCACCAGCCATCCACATGCTGTAGAAGCCAGCAAGCAGTCATTCACTGGCTTCCAATCCAATTCTGCTTCAGGTGATACATCTGTCCAACTGGATGGCAGATTGTCACCTAGGTATGCTTCACTGTCTGGTGCACAAAGACGTTCTTTGGGTGCCGCATGACTGATTGGCTGCTGCTGGGAGTTCTCTTATGGCCATGATTGGGGGGAATCATTACCTAGATTCAATGTAATGTTTTTCAACATAATTTTATGTATGTTCCAGCCTCCCGGCAGTCTGAAATGTGTTGACCCAGTCTTTGACAGAAACAGTTTGGGGACCTCTGTTTTAGGGGATCAAGCTGCCTGTAATTTGGGGATATGCATAGGCTGACCTGTTGCGGAACTCCATTCCTACAGGCCATGCTTCAATTCAATTTGCACACAACCAATTAAGGTGGCCATACACTTATAGATTTGCAGCAGATTTGACGATCAGATAGATCTCTGTCAGATGCCTGTCAAGTCTAATCTGACAGGAATCTATCTGATGTGTGCTACACACTAGGAACAGATTTCCAATAGATTTCAGAATGAAATCTAAAAATCTATGGGAAATCTATTGAAAATCGATCTAAATGCATTATCGCACCATTAGATCCAATGCAACTCTATGGGCCATCGATCTGCTGCCAGCAGCAGCTTGACCTAGATATTCCATCCTGTCAGATAGATCGAAATCAGTTACAAATCGATCGATCGGCAATTGATTTCCAATCGATCAATTCAATTTAATCGATCGATCGATTGATCAAAGGCTGAAATTGACCAGTGTATGGGCCCCATTAAACCTAGACTACATATTAAGATATTTGGGATATTTGGATAATGCATCCCCCCAATGTTTGCCATGAGCGTAATTTTCCCTAGATAGCATCCCTAGATAGATCGCCTCTGATAACAACAAAGCATATTGCCAGCCTATAAGTAACACGTTGATACAGAACTCGATCTGAACTGTCACTCAAGGGATTGAGATGAGTACCAAAAGCAGAAATTTTCCATATATCACTAAAAGTTTCTCAGCAAGATTGGAAACTATAACCATTACACATCTATTATTTTCCATTGCATCACAGACATATTCACCTAATGTTGGTGTAATATGTGAAAATGTGGGTTCCATAGCACAGCAGTCATCTCTGTTCATATTTTTCCCAAGGCAGATCAGTAACTCTCCTGATTTTTGCAATAGGTTTTCCACTGTCATAGTTGTAGTTTTGTGACTCATATGACTAAAATAACTCCTATTTTATGTAGAACCTTTGATTCCACGATGCTACACAACACAAAGGCCCACACTTTTGCTGGAAACATATTGGCCTTTTTTTTAAAGTGATTTGAAAAAGATCTCTGTTTTTGTTGTCTATTTTTGAAAGCCTGATTGCCATTTTTTTTGCATATTTAAAATCAGAAGCAGAGGAGGGACCTGCAGGGGGGCAGCACAGATAGTACATATTTTGAGTTATTTTATCTTATCGAGAAGCCTCAGTGGTGTAGCTAAGGAGTTATGGGGCCCAGTGCAAGTTTTACATTGGGCCCCCAAGCAGTTGTTATGGTGCACCAAAACCTGCAAAGGACAATCACAGAGGTGCAAAAAGGTACGGTGACCATACTTCCGCCTTACCCGGGACGCGTCCCGCCTTCGGGGGACGCTGTCCCAGGCTGCATGAGGTCCCGGGAAACGTCCCGCTTTCAGCAGCGGGACATCCCGGCCTCGGGACTCTGGTCACCGTACATGAACTAGCCGCAGCGTCTCATAGATGCTGTGCTAGTTCATTCCCCGCAACCCCGCTCCAGCAGCCTGCATTGTGCTCCGGCAGGCACAGGCAGAGCAGGGCTACGGGAAGATGGTGTCCGGAGGCGGAGCCCTGTACTGGAGACTATTTGTGTCTCCAGTACAGGGCTCCGCCTCCAGATGCCATCTTGCTGTAGCCCTGCTCTGCCTGTGAGAGGAGAGCGGGAGATTGAAGGAGGATCGTCCGGAGGAGCTGCACACACACCAGAGGCCGGCTGCGTGAGGGGACTTCTGTCAGGTGAGTACATGCTTTTTTTTTCCAGGTGAAATGTGCCCACATTGCGTTTTTGTGCTAACATGTTTGCCCCCATTGCGTTTAATTTGTGCTGACATGTTTGCCCCATTGCGTTTTTGTGCTGACATGTTTGCCCCCATTGCGTTTATTTTGTGCTGACATGTTTGCCCGCAATGCGTTTATTTTGTACTGACATGTTTGCCCGCAATGCGTTTATTTTGTACTGACATGTTTGCCCCCATTGCGTTTATTTTGTGCTGAAATGTTGCCCGCAATGCGTTTATTTTTCTGCTGACATGTTTGCCCCCATTGCGTTTATTTTTTGCTGACATGTTTGCCTCCATTGCGTTTATTTTGTGCTGATATGTTGCCCGCAATGGGTTTATGTTGCCCGCAATGCTTTTTTTTTGTGCTGGATTAAATGTTGCCCACAATGCGTTTACTTTGTACTGACATGTTTGGCCCATTGCGTTTATTTTGTGCTGAAATGTTGCCCGCAATGCGTTTATTTTGTGCTGACATGTTTGCCCCCATTGCGTTTATTTTGTGCTGACATGTTGGCCACAATGCGTTTATTTTGTACTGACATGTTTGCTCCCATTGCGTTTATTTTGTGCTGACATGTTTGCCCCCATTGCATTTAATTTGTGCTGACATGTTGCCCGCAATACGTTTATTTTGTGCTGACATGTTGCCCATTGTGTTTATTTTGTGGTGTCTGGGGTAACTGTTGCTGCATTTATTATTCAATGGTCATAGTTGGCTATGTTTGCTGCTTTGGGGTTACGGTATACTATTAAATAGCATCACACAGTTTCTGCACACCCATGATGCGAATCCTCTTTTGACCACATCATAGCGTAAACACTGCTTTCTTATGCCTCGCTGTTACATCATTACATTAGCTCCGCCCATAGAATGGCATGACCACGCCCATTTTCCGGCGCTGCGCAGCCACCACATTTGCTGGTGCGGCAGCCCCCCATTTTTCAGCGCGCATCAATGGAAGGTATAGGGAAATCTCAAAGTGCTTGAAAAAGAGCTTTGTATAGCGATTTCTCTAGCACTTTCATGAATAAATACATTGTATTTATTCATTTCTGGGTGAAAGAGTTCACTTCCTGACTGATGTCAGGAAGTGAAAAAACAGAATCGCTCATCAAAAGTGCTTTATAAAAAATCGCAATGAGCAGGTAAGTGACAGGAGGCGCTAAAAAAAAAATCACGCACAAAACTGTAAAACGCTGGCGTCAGCGATTGTGATTTATGATGTGAACAAGGCCTTTCTCTATAATTGCATATATATTCGGCAATTGAACTCTTAAAGTGAATGTTTACCTTTTAAAAAAAAAAAAGTCAGATACTCACCTAAGGAGAGGGAAGGCTCGGTCCTAATGAGCCTTCCCTCTCCTCTCCCGGTGCCCGGTCCCACGCAGGATCCCCCGTGGCAGTATTCGACCAGTTCGGTCAAATACTGCCACTTCCGCAGCTGAAGGAATGTTTCGGAAGCCTTCGGGAGCACTCGGGCTCCCGAGGACGGGGCCGCTCCATAGTACGCATGCGCGAGCGCCCTCTATGACGCACTCGCGCGTACGTAGTATGGAGCGGTCCGTCTTCGAAAGCCCGCGTGCTCCCGAAGACCTCCGAAGTCCCTGCGGCGGCAGACACGAACGGGGGAGCCAGCGCAGCACCGAGGGCACCGGGAGAGGAGAGGGAAGGCTCATTAGGACCGAGCCTTCCCTCTCCTTAGGTGAGTATCTGACTTTTTTTTTTTTATAGCGGTACCCATTGGCTTTAAGTATTGTTTATTTTCCATCAGATATTCAAATTGGGTGGTTGCACCTATACATTTCTAATGTTGTTTAGAATCTGTACTAGTAAATATAAAACCGGGATTATTTCATTGCCTTGTGGATTGTATGCAGAGGTATAAGCAAACCGTGAAATGTATCTTATCTGTATTTGTAGCAAAATAAAAAAAATCTAAAGCAGACCATGAAAAAGTAAAATTGCAGGGCCATAATCCCCTAAAGTGATCAGAAACCCCACCCACTTGCACTGAAAAGGTGAAAAACGTGTTAGTTCTCCCACCCACAGGCCACTAGTTCTTCCTACTTACTGTTACTGGCCAAGTGTTGATAACAGATAAAGTGGCAAAGAGATGTTTAAAGCATACACCACTTGTTTTGCAGTGTTACTAGCTGACTTCCAGTAGATTTCATGCTTGTTTCAGGTGTGTGATTCAGACACTACTTCAGCCAAATAGATCAGCAGGGCTGCCACGCAACTGGTATTGTTCCCCTACTTTTTTTTGGTATCTTTCTGCAAAGTGCAGAAGAGTTATTTTAAATGGTAGAAGAAAAATTATCTCCAGGGGGAGAAAACTCAGCAGAAAAAGTGAATTGCATATAGGTCTAAATGTGGCAAAATTAGAATAAAGTCCACACATGTAAAAACATAAATAGTAGCTTATCCTGTGCTCTACGGCTTGTGCACATAGAGGTATAGTCTTTGGGGAAAAAATGCCCAAGTTAGAGACTTACCTCGGTAGATAGAAGTGTCTGGATTGTCCAGAGGTGTCCCCCAATCCTCCAAGGGCTTGTTTATTATGTTTGCGTGGCAAAAGAGCCGGGACAAGGTCCTCCAGCACCCAAGGCTGAGACACCAAAGTGCGACCCACCAATCCCCCCCCCACCCCCCCGTCTCCTTAAAGAAAACCTGAACTGAGAACTAAAAGTCAAAATAAGCATGCACAAGTCATACTTACTTTCCATGTAGTCTACTGCTCAGTGTCTTTCTCCTGTCCCGCGTCCTGTTTGTTCACTGTGATCAAGGGAATTTTCCATCCTCAATTTTGAAAATGGCCATTAGCCATAACAGCTTTCTGGTCAGCACACAGTTAAACTGTAACATCGCCCACTTGAGCCATAGGGAAACATGGACATTACCGGGTACATCAGTTTTCCTCTCAGCTATAACTGACAGCAACTGATATTTTACTGACAGCAACTGATATATTTCAGATCTGACAAAATATTGTCAGAACTGGAAGGGATTATTGTCAGAAGAAAATGGTGAGCTTCTGAGAGGAACTGATGGCAAGGTAACTCTGTAATGTTCATTTGAAGTTACCTCATATGTTTATTTGAAATATTTTTACTCAGTACAGGTTCTCTTTAATCTCTAGTTATCTGGCTTGCAGTCACTGCCATGTATCCTCTTTTCTTATTTATCTCTGCTTCAAACACAATAGGAGAATGATGGCCGATTGAGTTGTGTGCCCCCTCCTACACTGCGCCCTGAGGCTGGAGCCTCTCTCGCCTTTCCGTGGCTGTGTTCGTGTCGGCACCTGGGCAGTAGCATGGAGCCGCTAGTGATTTTCCCTCCATGCACAAGTGAAGCGTAGCCGGGAGCACAGCTTTAAAGAACAAGAGGGTCCCAGAAAGCATTGGTGGGGTACAGGATGATCAGGGAAGCCTCTGGATCATCTACCGAGGTAAGTATCTGACTTTTTTTTTTTAACTCACAGATTTGCTTTATTGCATACAGGCAGCACAGGTGAAGCTTATTCGGCTTTATGCAAATGATGTAACACTTTATGTACGGTAATCTGTGTAACTCACATTACATATATGCAACACCTAGGTTGCTTGTGTAACAGGCAATGTACTTGTTGCACATGTAATGCACGCTATGCACATTGTGTAATGAGTTACATCATTTGCATAAAGCCTAGTAAACTTAACATGCACCGCCAGCACACCTTATGTTTACCAAGGTTAGTAAAAATCTCCCATAGCAAACCGTTATATCTCAAAAAGTGCACTCATAGAAGCCACAGACTTCTGTTTCGGACGTGTGTACATTTCCAGGCCAAAGTGCAATTCTTAGTAGGTTACTTTCAATGTAAGCAAAGGGTAGCAGGTTATGCCATACATACAGTGGTCAGCATGCCGGTATCCTAAAAAGGGATAAATGTGGGCCTCCGTGGTTGTTATGGGCTCCTTCGAAGCCCTCATGTTGCTCCCTTTTTGGGGTGCTTAGGCCTATGACTACTTGTGGCCATGGAGATCGGCACTGGAAGCTGCCAGTGGGTGAGTAACCTGCCATTTATGTACCACTTGTAATTCTACATAGAGAGGTAAGGAGGAAAGGAGAGAGGCACTGAATCTGGCTCTGCATATGCAGGCTGTATTAAAAATGGGCTTTAGCTTGCCCATAGCTGTGCTAGCTCCACTTCCTCTCGAATGCTGTTTAGTTTATGCTGGGTGTCGTTGGGATGGGGCAGAGCCGGGACAAGGTCTTCCAGCACCCAAGGCTGAGACACCAAAGTGCGCCCCTCTATCCCTCCCACCCCAGCCGTCACACATTGATTGCTATTAGACTAAGAGGGCCAAAGGGCCCACAACCTCCCCAACACCTTAATATCTAGTTATCTGGCTTGCAGTCACTGCCATGTATCCCCTTTTCTTATTTCTTTCTGCTTCAAACACAATTAGGAATGACAGCTGAATGAATTCTGTGCCCCCTCCTACACTGCGCCCTAAGGCTGGAGCCTCTCCAGCCTATGCCTCGGCCCGGCCCTGGGATGGGGCACCCTTGGGACAGAGCCGGACTGCAGGGGCTAGATGTGTAAAAGGGCCTTATGTTGTATTATTTTGTTGCACACAATTTATTTCACAGAGGCGCCAGGCTGAGACATAGACACTTGTTGCTGTATGCTTCATCCCCTATTGCCTGATGAGGTGGAGCCACACCTGCGAAACACATTGCAACTTTTTTTGGGAGTATATTATTAAATTCTAAACCTTTGAAAATTGACAGTTCCATGTCTGCTTTGAGGAGGTAAGTCCACCACTGCCTCCTCAGCAATTTTAAAGTTTTTAGCATATTTTATCCTGTCGGCGCCTCTGTTCATTTCCTGGGATACCTGTGTCCACCCCTGGTGGAGGGGTGATGTACCCTCTTCTTTCCGATCTACAGAGAGTGACTTCTTAATCCTGAGTGGGGACAGGTCTTAATCTCCCCACCTGCATTTACAGTGGTTGCCTATCGGGTAACCCTGGTTTGTGAGTATCAATTTACTTACACTATCCATCAAATCTAATACATACTATACTACACTACACTATATTGGGCTCTCTGTGTTTCTCTTTTTGTCCTCTCGAATGCTGTTTAGTTTATGCTGGGTGTCGTTGGGATGGGGCACCCTTGGGACAGAGTCAGACCACAGGGGTTAGATGTGTAAAAGGGCCTTGTGTTGCATTATTTTGTTGCACACAATTTGTTTTTGTTGAAATACAATAAACCGAATCTGTTAAAAAAGGATAGATTATCTAAGCATATTATATGTATTGATCAGAGCCCATTTTAAGTAATTTTAAACACACTTAAAGAGAAACTCCAACCAAGAATTGAACTTTATCCCAATCAGTAGCTGATACCCACTTTTACATGAAAAATATAATGATTTTCACAAACAGACCATCAGGGGGCGCTGTATGACTGATTTTGTGCTGAAACCCCTCCCACAAGAGGCTCTGGTACCGTACGGTACTCTGGGCAAACTGCCACAATGTAACAATGACACATACAGGAAATGGCTGTTTATAGCTGTCTGTTAAAGCCAGAACAGCTACATAATCTGCCCACAGTAACAATGTCACCATGTAATACATGTCAGAATGTGAATCTGGGAGAGGAAAGATTTTACAATGAGCAAACTCTGACTAAATCATGTATACATAATTATTGTAAAAATTAAGCACCTTTTTATATTAAATTATTTTCACTGGAGTTCCTCTTTAAGTACAAGTCCACTAACACTTCAAAACCAACAGGGAAACATCGTCATGATTCATTACAAACAATTTGATCATTTTGATTGAGTCTGCTTTAAATGTCCCACAGCATCAATAAACAATGTTCAATTAGCCCTAAGGGCAAAATCAATTGAGATTACTATTGAGAGTGGCAGAAATTCAGTATTGTATTGGTGTGGGATGATCTCTACAGAAGTGCTAAATGCAACATAAAACAACAAGTAACGGAGGATATGATTAATTCAAATGAAATTTTCTATTTGAAAATTAAATTGAAATTGAGTGTTCAGTGTAATGCACTGACTGCTGCTGCCTGCTCTGTAATGTATTTGGGATGATTAGATCATCTTATAAGGATTGTCCTGTGTGTGGCCCCCTTAAAGAGGAACTCCAGTGAAAATAATGTAATAAAAAAGTGCTTCATTTTTACAATAATTATGTATACATGATTTTGTCTGTGTTTGTACATTGTAAAATCTTTTAAATCCCTGATTTATATTCTGACATTTATTACATGGTGACATTTTTACTGTTGGCAGGTGATGTAGCTGCTGCATGCTTTTTTGGCAGTTGTAAACAGCTATTTCCCACAATGCAACAAGGTTTACAGACATGAAACTGCCGGGAGTACCACAGTCCTCAGAGTTTCTTGTGGGAGGGGTTTCACCACAATATCAGTCATACAGCGCCCCCTGATGGTCTGTTTGTGAAAAGGAATAGATTTCTCATGTAAAAGGGGTATTGGGATAAAGTTCAATTCTTGGTCGGAGTTTCTCTTTAAAGGAAATCTTAAAGTGGTATGAAACCCAGCATTTCGTATTTGCTCTAAAAGATTATTTACAGCTGTGATGATCCGCTCAGCTGGCTGCACAGGCAGACAGCTGTTTGTCCATTCCTCTAGTCTGTGGGCTGCAGGTCTCTGGAACAGAGACCTGTCTTTCCATTGCAAGTTTCTGGTCTGTTCTCTTGCTGGGGAATTTGCATACATTCGTTATGCAAATCCCCTACCTGCCTTCTTTGATGACTGGCACTATAAGAGCTTTATGTTTCCCAGAAGGCTTTGCTGGTCATTTCCCTTCCATGGTCTGTTCCTGATGGACACTGCTGGAGTGTCAGCCATTGCTATCTAGTATAGTTAATTCCTGGGGGTTGCTTTAGGCTCCCCTTCTAGCCCAGTCAGGTTGTATTATCTGTATTGCCTGTTCTGTCTTGTCTTGCCTGTAGCCATTGTCCTGTCCCTATGGTGGTCGACAGGAAATGGTTCTGATCTCTGTTCTTGGAGTATAGCTGGTGCAGCGGTTGCTACCAGCTATCTCTTCTGTTCTGTCTCCTGGGATCGCGCTAGCTACTTTTCGCTAGCGCTGGGGATCCTTCTGTTCTGTCTCCTGGGATCGCGCTAGCCACTTTTCGCTAGTGCTGGGGATCCTTCTGTTCTGTCTTCTGGGATCGTGCTGGCCACTTTTCGCTAGCGCTGGGGATCCTTCTGTTCTGCTACTCTGTACCTGGATCGCGCTAGCCACTTTTCGCTAGTGCTGTGGATCCTATCTCTCGCTTGTCCCTGTTTTCGTGTGTCTGTCTTGTCTGCTACGCTTGCTGGAGGCTCGGTGAGGTAACCGTTAAGCAAGCGCTCGCGTCCTCTGTTTCATGCTTGTCTGTTAATGGTTAGTTAGGCGTGCTTGTCTCTATTGTGCTTAACACGTGGAGACCGCGCATAACCGCGTGCACTGTTGCGAATGAGTGCGGTGTAAGGTTAGCTAGCGTTTGTTATTTTCCGTATCTCCTCATTGTATTATTTGCTGTGCCTTTGCTAACCTCGTATTCTGTCCTGATCTGCCTTGTGTCACGTCTGGCGATCGCACCTCTCGCGATCGCGTTCCTATTTCATATCTGCTGTTGTGTGTGCGCGGTCGCGGGGTGGCGACTGGATTGGCGCACACACATACAACCTGTCCCTTTGCTCGTTCTCATTCGCAATCGCCTCTCTTGCGATTGCGTTCTGCGCTTCGTACAATTCCTGTCTGGCATTTGTGGAGGTACAGAGGATTGGTTCCTCTGCACTTCTCAGCGCCATCTGCCGACAGGAAATTCCCTCTACAGGTGCGTAGCACCTTTTGCTGAGTGCCTGCAAATATACGCTTGTGGAGGATTTCCACCGTGTCAGCGCACGCGTTGTGCGCTGATCACGGAGAAAGTTCCACAATCGTTACAACAGCATATTATATACTACCACCATTTTTTTTTTTTTTTACTAGAACAGCATTCAACTAACACAGGGCTTACAAGCTCCCTGCAGGGAAAGCTGGACGCATCCTAACTGGAGATAACATTATCTTGTGTTTACTTAATTGTATTAAATGAGGAATGTAAACATTCTATGACAATTCAGACACTCCAGAACACAGATAGATACTCAGTAAGCATTTCTGGATACATTACAATATGAATAAATCAGTTATGAATAAAATGCAATGTCAATTCCTTAAAGCAAAAAAATTGTACTTTGGGAACTTGTAATTTCTAAATGAATAATAATACTTATGCACAAAAGCAAATATGATAACTGTATAAAAAGTAGGAAAATACAATTTTTTTTAATATTGTGTCAGAATTTTATACCGCTTTAAGGAAAATTAAGAAATGAGTTTAACTTATTTGGGGCTTCTTGCAACCCCTTGGAGTCATCCTGTACCCATGGCCTCAGTCCGAGTCCCTCTGGCCAGCAGCGGGGAGACCCCTACAAATCTGGTCGGCCACGCGCCTCCTCACCGAGCTTCCTTTGGCAGGGAGCATTCCGCGCATGCGCAGTACTCAAGAATTGCTACTGCATATGTGCAGAGCACTCCCAAGCTCGATCAAGGTGTGAGCAGCTCAGGGTCGCGCATGCACAGTAACCGCTGACTGGTGGCCACCGGCCAGCTTTGCAGGGGTCACTGCTGCTTGCCGGAGGGGCTCGTAACAGATGTCGTGGGCATGGAATGGCTTTAGGGGGCTGCAAGAAGCCCCAGGTAAGCGCAATGCAATGCAGAATTTTATCAGCATTCATTTATGCTATTTGCTAAAAGGATTTCCACTGAGTGTAGTTTGTCTGCACAAACATTTCTGCTTCAATCCACTGAGTATCACATTAGCTTCCAGAAGACAAACACCAGCAAGAAGGTCAGGGAGACCAGGAAGGTGTGGAAGGTAAAGTTAGGACAGCAGGCTGAATGCAGTCTTTTACATAAAGGGTCTTTAAATCATTCATACTGTGAAGGACCCTCCCAGTTGCAAAAAAGCTGTGAATAAGTGCTGTTAATGCATTAACGCACTGCTAATGAGTTACTAATTCACTGCCAAAGTTATGTAAATCAGGCTGAGGGTAAACACAACAAACTGCACTCCTTTGACTGATAGTTCTCCCTGGCAGTGCATGGTGGGGGAGTGAAAGGAATGGATCCTGGAGGTACTGTAATAAGGAGTAAGAGGAGGTGTAATGATGACACAGATCTGTAATTCAGCTATCACTCAGTGCCTTGATTGGTAGGCAGCTCCCTGGGTTTATTAATAATTCCCACCACCTGCACTTCTGCACAGGCACCATTACGAATTAATTATATAGTCCTTTTGTCTTGGGGAGACCCTGTGGGGGAGATTCAGTAAAGATAACTGTTTACTTTGCCAGAGATAAACCTTCCTTCACTCTGTGCGTGTTGTTTTTTTTTGCCATTTGAAAATGTACCGTACTTCATTGTTTACATTTAAGATATATTTATATTCCAAAGCTCCTGAATATCTGACTAACTACAATAGTACCGAGCACAAAAAAAGGTGATATTTGCTCTAAATATATTTACTACACAATCAACTTTATGTGAAAATGACAGTTGCCATGATTCTCTATTTATTGTGTGCCCCTTTTGAGCCTTTACATTTCTGTAAAAATGTCAGTATGAAAATATGTCCTTTGTTGGTAGGAGATTGCCAGTCACGTTTTCTCTTCCCATTTGGACCTTTCATTCTTTGAGGAAACCTTAGTGTTATTATTTTTGGAAAAGGGCAGTACAAGGGTGGCAATATGGTTTCTGTAGAAGAGCATCTGTAAAAAAAGAAATAAATTGTGAATTTATAATGAAGTTTAAAACATTGCAAACTTTGTAATTTTTTATTAATAGTCAAATTCTGTAAACACAGAGGTAAGCAACATAAACACTTTTTTTTATTACATTTTACTGTTTTGTTTCTGTAGTCTTTGAACATATAAGTCTTTTGAGGTGAAATTGCTGGTTGTCATTTTGCTAACATTCTTGCAAAAACCCAGCAATTTTCTTAGGAAAAAGCACAATATGGGGTCTTTCAGATTTTTTAGCACTCCACAAATATCTACCTTTTCATGGACCTGTAGGTCGGCAATCTCAATTATGTTTTCTAGCTGTAGAACACTTTAAAAACATCTGAAAATATAAAAATGTAGGATTTTTAGAAATATCCCTAAAAGGGGGTATATTAGACGCACCCATTATATATAATTGGATATTTCTAAGCATGGTGGCTGCAGCAGCTCCTACTCTTGAGATCAACTCTGAATGGTGGTCATCTATCTATTTAGCATCCTCATATCAGGGGAAGTTTCTAATCAGGGGTAGACAACCCCTTTTCCCAGAGCTAGTGGTCACTTGTATTAGACAATCAGAGCATGACTCATACCCCCTCACTCAGATTGGTTAGGGATACTATCACGGGTCAAACTCCATAGGAAAGCAGCTCTGGTCATTTAATAACTTTTATTATCTCGAAAAAATGTCCATGAAAAATAAAATAATTCTAGTCCGTTTTTTTTTAAATAAAAAAATGTATACTAGTGATTTGCTTTAGACAGACCTTTGTTAGGGCAAGTTTTTCTTTGTTGAGTATATTTACAACTATGTTTTTGGATTTTTAGTATTATATAGCTAGCAGTAGTAGGTTTTTGTTTGGCGCATTCTTGCTCTACATTCTGATTTTGCACTTTATAGGCTGTCGTTTGTTATGTATTGATTAATTTCACTTGTTCCCTTGTCACCTGAAGTGACATTAAAAAAGGATTACCAAAAAAGAGGGAGGGCTCTGGATCCCATAGAGTGTTCCCGGTTCTCTCTCCGAGTCCTCATTCCCCTGCTGTTCCCTGTTCAAAATCTGCCCCTTTGAGACTTCTCTGCCAGCTTCGGAAGCACTCGCATTCCTGAATGCTTCTGAAGATGGGTGCATCAGTACTGCGCATGCATGAGTCTGGACTTGTACATGCCCAGTACGGACCCATTCAACTTCAGACATTCTCAGGGAGCCTGCACGAGGCATCCTGAAGAGTTATTTGACCTGCAGGGGGTGCAGCAGTAGAACCAGTGCACAGAGAGAGGACTGGAAAGCGATCACGTCAAATCCAGCACAGGAGATTTGGGCACAGCCGGTGCAACCATAGACCGTAATAGGAATTACTGCTATAGCGGCGCACAGTGAGTAACTTCGGCGCCGTCAAAAGACAGAGCTGAAGTTACTTTTAAAGCACTGTAATTCGGCCGCCAGCAATAGCTGGAAGCCGAATTACATCATTCACCACCATCCACGTGGTCCTGGAGGGGGAATAGTAATTAACTTGTGCAGGAGCAGGACAAGCCATATATCAGCTGTATCCTGCGCTCAAGTCTCCTGGCGGCGATTTCTCTCGTACACCTGAAAAGGCTCTATACAATCCAGAGCCTATCCTACATAGGTGAGTATCTAAGTCTTTTTTTAGCCTTCCATTCAGCCTTCTTGTTGGCACATTAGATCAATATTAGGGACTAATTCATAACATTTCCATAAACTCATTAGTCTAGGCCATACACACCGTTGATCCTACATTAATAAAAGTCTATTTAATATGATAGTATTTATTAGTAAAGTTTGGTTGTATTGTGGTATTTATGTATTCTTGAAGGGAGGATGTGGAGGTTACTGAGAAGGGTTTATTTTTTTTATAATTTCTAAGCCCTCCATTATAAACTTATTGTATTTTGTAAAAAAAAATAATAATAATAATAAATGAAGATTATATTCAAAGTAAGGAAAATAATTTCTCCCATTTTTTAGTCAGTTAGGGATGGTAATGTAGGATATAAGAGGTTTCCATGTTGATTAAGTAGATTATTCACACTATTATAATTAAAACTATGCTGTATAGGGTCATAATCTCCTGTTGCACTGTTAATTAAGATAGCAACATGGCTGCATAATGCAGAGATGATATACAAATACAATACGTTTCATAGTAACTTATAAAAACAGAACAAAACATACACACATAGCTGGCTTTATATTCTTGCAACTGAAAATATTCACATTTTTACATTTTAGTACAATTCTAACACTAAAAGTGATATCGATATGGTCCAAAGACCAGCTCCTCCTCTTATCTTATCTTCCAGACTTAATAAATCAGCCTTTTATTCTAATATTCTGCAGAAAGGAGCCCTATCTTGGGAATGGGGAATAAACACGTCTTTTGTGAAACCTCAAGTGCCAATCACTAGTGGTGTTATGTAAAGCTTGAATTTATAGTTGGGGATCAGGATGTTAATAAGAGCTGACAGCCACTAAGCAAAGTCCCATACTTGTGATAGAGTAGCTTCTGACAAGTGTCTTAAGAGTTTCAAATTAAGCCCCTCCTGACCAACACAATACAATCATTCCTTTGGTGTTCTTACCAGGGATTTACATTACAGAATGGTGTATTCACACACTGTCCGGGTGGTATCTTATCTCCTGAATGACCAGACAGTTGTACAGGAAAAAAAAAGTATATATATATATATATATATATATATATATATATATATATATATATATATATTTTCTAAAGAAGTCATTCTTTTAAATAAAAGGGGATACCCATACAGCTCATAATGGCCGAGAACCACTAGAAATGTATAAGGGGCTTAACGAGACCAGAATCCTTCTTATTAAAAACGTTGTGCTAAATAATATTTTGCATCCTTAGATCGAGAGGTATTTGCAATAATTCAGATTTAAAGAGATGATTTGCATATTCAGCAGCAGTGATGCATCAATTAAAGCTTAATTATTGCAAATACCTTCTGTTTTAAGAAGGCAAATTATTAGCTAAATAAAATGAAGAACAAACAAGCTGTTGTCATGGTGTGTGTGAATGTGTATACATACCATACCTGTTGCAGACCTTATTTAGTGGGACATTATCAGTATTATTGTGCTCACACTCTATACTGGTGACCATTGAGATAAAAAATATTTATTACATGTTTGGGATGGGAAGACGTTCAGTACAATGGATCATTATAGTTAACATGTGTTGACTTGTTCATGCACAGAATTGTTTTGAAGGATTGATTGAGTGCAGACTTATTTCAGTGCACTTTTGGTGGTACTACCACCATGCCTGTCATTTTGTTTACAGTTCTTTCTCTTCTTGTACTACTCTTTCACAATGTTCCGAACAGATTAAAAAAAACAAAACTCTAATATCGATAGTGCAACATCCTCAAATTAGAAAATTAAAATGACAGCAATGTCCATCACAAAACCTAACTTTGGATTTTTTTTTATCTAGATTTTTTTTACCTAGATTTCAATATCAGTTCAAGTTAAAAAAAAAACAACAAAACCAAATGGAAAGTGGTGTTCGATTTCTCGACAAGCAATGTAGGCAGCAAAGCTTACACTCACTGTCCATTGTCGCTTCCTCCCATGTCTTCTCTCCACTGTTGGGTGCTCCACCCTGTCTCTTCTAAAACACTAGAGGCCTTTAGTGTTCAAATAAGGTATGTGTCTTGGCACCCCAAGTGTTTAGCCTTTAGCATTTGTCATGGGACACAGAGAGACACATGGGAGAGAAGAGACAGGGAGGAGTGCCGGTAGCTATGGACATGGAAGGAAGCACTGGCGGACAGGAGAGTGTATTTGCTGCTTACACCCCAAGGCCCCAAGTGGGCGCACATAGATGGGGAGACCCATCAGGCAGTGCACACAGAATTTCAATTTCTGTGCACAGATTGTAGAGGGATTTGATCGGATACATCCCTTCCTGATCAAATAAGAGTTTGAGAGGGGTATATCTGTTGGCCACAGTGTATGGTCAGCCTCAGAGTATGGAGTGTCACTTTAACTGTGAAATTGACTGGAGGGCTAAAATGTCACTAAGTAATTTGTTAACATCTCAAACTACTATCAGTCTCAGCAGCAGCTCCATATTTCCTGTAAATTAGAATTGAAATTCATTACAGGCGTTTCACTTTTACCTTCTGTCTGTCAATTGTCCCACTGACTTACAACCCTTGTCACCTAGTCTCACCACTTATGATCAGATAAAGAGAGCAACAGGGTACTTGTAGAGAGCTGACTTATAAAATGACACCTTTTTTTGTCAATTTCCTATTTCATCTATTAAAATGTAGTTGTATCACCCATATTTCAGCAGATATATAAAAATGTGAACAATGCTTCCTTAGCTCATGAAATTAGATGTAAAGGTGGCAATCTGACTCTAACACTAGTGGTGAATAATAACATCACAATGTTTCATATTGCCTTAAAATCATTAATCAATCTGTTCTACACTTTTTGACAGCTTTCAGCACCTTTAAGAATGTGAAAAGGAACTGATTATTCATCACTTACGTAATTAAAAACTCAAATCATCAGTCTACACATATTGTGTATTTTCACTTGAAGTCAAACATGCCAGAAAGTGGCAAAAATTTTAGTTCATCATTTGTAAATTTATCGTTATGAGATTAGAGTATAATACATCACATGTGACACAAGTATTATTTTTGCCACTAGATGCTGCTGGGGTAAAGCAGATGTGAAACCACTTGATTTAACACAGCCCTTCTCAACCTTTTTTATCCTAGAGGAAACCTTAAATTTATTTTTGGATCTCAAGTAACTTCCATGTTACTGGGGGGAGTGGGGGTTTGTTTTGTAGGCGGCATGGGTGCATATGCAATTCACTTTTTCACCTGAGTTTTCTCCCAGGAGATAATTTTTCATCTTCTCTTTAAAATAACTGCAGAGCTATGCAATTGAAAAAGTACCACAAAGTAGGTGAAAAAGTACAATAAAAATTAACCTGAGAATTTTCTTGCTTGCTGCTGGCATAAAAGGCATTTTATTCACAATTTGCGGAAATACCACCTTGGAGAAAAGTAAGGAGAAAAAGTTAATTGCATATGAGCTATGGTCTTTAAAAGTAGATGTGTTTTTGCAACAGCCTTAATGTTTAAAGGGACCCTTACCTGGGGCTTTCTCCAGGCCACCGTAGGGCGGGAGGTCCCCCGGCATCCTCCTGGCTCTTCCGGTCCGGCTGCAGAATACACCACCGGTGACACCCGGGCCGAGTGCCAGACTGACACTTCCTTATCGGTGATGCTACGTGTCATCATGCCGGCCGCTAAGCATCATAACGCCGGCTGCGTGACAGTACTGCGCATGTGCGGGTTTCTAACTCTAAACCATGCATGCGCGGTACTGTCACGCCGGCTGGCATGATGACGCGTAGTGGCCGGCGTGATGATGCGTAGCGTCAAAAATAAGGAAGTGTCACCCCAACACTCGGCCCGGGTGTTGCATTCTGCAGTGGAACCGGGAGAGGAGCCAGGAAGACGCTGGGGTATCTCCAGACCTACGGTGGGCTGGAGAGGTAAGTACCGATCTTATTTATTTTTACTGCTCAAGGTCCCTTTAAAGTGTACCTGAGCTGAAAGTCGTCTCAGGTTTTATACTTAGATGTCCCCTGCTGGGCGGCCCGGTACTCTGGCCGAGTCACGCTTTGTCATGCATGTCTGGCCAGAGTACCGGGCCATCCAGCGGGGGACAGGAGCAGCCTGGGGAGGCGACGAAGGACCGAGCAGCCCAAATCAGGCTGGAGAAATTCCCAGGTAAGTATAAAACCTGAGACGTTTTCTTTTAAAGCAAACCTGTGAGTTTCTTAGCAGAGATAGTTGCCTCTGTTGCAAGGCAAGGAAGCCTCTGGATCTACCAAATGCCTTCCACCTCCTCCTTGAGACCACTGCTGGATGCTGGAACCCTCTGGAAGTTTACAGCCATGATCCCGTCCACATACGAGCATGGCTGCACTGCGCACGTGAGAACTTCTCATGCCTGCACTGTAGCACGGAGCCACTCTGAGTGGAAAAATCTGACCCCAATTGGATCTGTACTACTATGCAGGCGTGATTCATCCTGCACCTGCTGAATATGTTTGGTCCATCTCCAAGCTACTTGAATTTAAATAAAATTTGCAGTTCGGAATTTTTTTGCATCTCATTCACCATCGTCGATTTAGGGAAAATCTGAGGTAAAAAAAAACAAAAACTTAACACTATTCATACAAAATATATATTTGGCGTTTTAAAGCAGAAAGAACTTGCAATGATTTAACTTTATGTGTGCAAGAAACTTTCCCATGATGCATCACTGACAAAATTGCAAAGAATCTCTCAATCAACTGTCCCTGAAATGCCAGACTTACATTAAGAACTACTAGAGAACACAGTGTGCCTAAATGGAGTACTAATTTTACAGGTATTTCGATTTCAAGCTAAATAAACATTTGCACAAAATATGCATCAACTTAGAATTTTAGCATCGCATTGACTATCTCTACCCTATATCAGACACAATGGCCCATATGCAATTCACTATTCAACCTGAGTTTTCTCCTAGGTGATACTTTTAAACTTGTCAATAAAATGCCTTTTAATAAACCAGAAAGCAAGAAAATACTCCAAATATTTTTCATATTACTATTTCACCTACTTTTTAGTACTTTTTTAGTTGAAAAGTGCTGAAAAGTTATTTTAAATCCAAAATGAAAAATTATCTCCTGGGAGAAAAGCCAGGTGAAAAAGTGAATTGCATATGGCCCAATGTCTGCCTTACTTGACTTCATTAATGAAAGCAATACTGCACATCACCTTTAGAAGCCCACACACAGGCTTCCCTTTATTCATAAAAAGGATGGGAACAATTCATGAATGCACTGAAATCACACTTGTATAGAGCCAGGTCCCTTGGAAGCTCTGCCCCTTTGTTCCCATGGTGATGATGCTGGACAGGAGTTCCTCCAAGAGTTCAAATATGTGGAGTGGCTGTATGAACTGTCCTTCCAGAAAAGACACTTCACACATGATCCAGCCAGCAGTTTTAAAACACCCATAATGCTTCTGGTAGCCAGACACCATGTGATCCTTTTGCCCAGACTGCAGGTCACATGAGGAAGTCAGGAGCAGAATGTTTTACACATACCGAAAAGGATCTTCTGTACATATTAGTATATCTCTGTAATTGTGATGTTGATTTAAGAAGTCGGCCAGTAGGACAGATAACTCTGCAGTGAAGACAGTTTTAGTGGCATCGTGCATCCCAGGGTGTGTAGGTGGTTGGGCGGTGTAAACGGTTAGGGTCCGAGATGTAAGCCAGATTTTTTAAAGATCTGTGCAGAGAAAACTGAAGCAAAAATTAATCTGTTCCCGAAAGCAACCAGGAAGAATTATTTTTTCTTTTAACTGATGAAATCTGATTCCAACTGGAAATTGCACAAGTTTTCTCTGCTTTTCTTTGCACTGGTCATGATAGTTGTGTGCGATTCTGTGCGATTGGATAGTCTTGTTAGCTAATAAACAAAATATCCACTAAAGTCATGCGAAAGATACATGATGGTCTCAGTCCACAATGTTAAGTGCCATAATCGATTGAAAAACAAGAAGCTATTGGACCTCTCTAATTTGAATAACATGATTTTTAATGAGTCATTAGTAGATGTCCATGTCCTGTGCCCACATCTAAACTTGCAGCCAACAAAGAGTTAAGAATCCCTGCCTCCTATGAAAGAGGAGGGGTATACAGTTCAGCTCAGCCACTCTGCTTTGGTAAATGAACTCTGACCTCCTTGAATGAATAAACAAAGGCTGCCAAACAACAAGAGCGCAGGATGGAAGATAAACCGTGCATGATTCCATCTTTTAATGATAGATCCCTGTAGCCTTTCAACTTTAAGAACAATTCTAGTGTCTAATAACCTGGCTGAACACACAGAAGATAATACTGTGATATAGTAACAATGATAGCAAGGCTAAGGGTCAAAGCAGCTGAATGATGAAATGATAAATAATTAGGCTCTCCTAAAAATCAATAAGTAAAAAAGACGCCAGGCGATCATAAATCAAAATGTTGTCTTGCTTAAGATGATAACCCTATCTGCCAATTTTACATATAGGATTATCTATTAAGCAATCTATATTTGGCAGCTAAGAGTGACTATTCTTTTCCCGAATATTTGTATCCCTTGTAACAGAATTCCTAGTGACATAAATTATGTACTGTTTAAAATTAAGATGAGATCTAAGCGTAATAAGTAAAATTATATAAAACGGTGTGCATTGTGGACAGTTAGAGTGAGTGTTCCAGTTTGGAAAGAAAAATGTAGTCGCATATAGGAAAAATACGATTCTTATTTTATTAATATTATTTTTTATTTATATTGCACCAACATCTCCATATTTAGGGATGGTCGGAAATCCCTATTTCTGATTCCGCAGATTTCCGAATTCTGATTTCCGAGTGGTCTTTTTTTGAGGTTATTTTTTTTGCATTCTCTGACCAAATACTTTCGAGTTGACGCTGCGTTCTCTGATTGGCCAATGCTTCTGCATTGTGTGATGGGTTAAAATTGCCGACTTGTGGTAATGCAGAATTTCTGCAGAAAACTGATTTCCAAGGAGTCTTTTTTAGTAATTTTTTGCATTCTCTGATTGGCCAAATACTTCCAAGTTGACTCTGCACTCTCCGTTTGGTCCAGTGCTTTCAAGTTCTGTGATGGGGCTAAAATGACCAAGTTGCGGTAATTGGTTATTTCCATAGAAATCCGATTTCTGATTGTAAATGTTGATTTGCATTTAGAAATGCTGATTACCAATCAGAAATGCGGAAATGTTATTTTTGCGGAATCAGAATGAGCATCCCTATCCATATTGTGCCAACACACAGTCCAGTCAGGACATCCAGCCTCATGAGTACAAATGCATACATGGTTGATGTGTAATTTGAGACATCACTAATACATGTTCATTTCATAAAGTACAACAGAAACAAGAAACGCTAGGGTGAGGTCCCTGCCCTTGCAAGCATACCGTTCTCTAAAAATAAACATATATTGCGCACCTCCTACAACCACAAAAACATTGTGAGAACATCCAGCGTAACACAATCCTAAAGAAAAGAACATAGTACATCGAAGTGTCATAAACAAAGTAAGATTTTTCTTTATTAAAAAATAATAAAGGACACACACGGCTATCCTCATTCCACTAATCTAAAACTGTAGCAGATAAAAACAAGTCTCACTACAACATAATGCTGGGAATACACCATGCATTTTTCCAGCAGATAGATGGTTCGATAGATAATGTCTGACATGTCCGATCTCACGTTCGATTGTTTTACCGCTCGATTTCTCATAGAAGTGAATGGAAAAAGATATGCAAATCGAGCGGAAGATAAAAGAACCGAGTGGTGAATCGAGCAGCAAAACCGATCGAGCGAAAAAAAAACGCATCGTGTATTCCCAGCATTAGGGTTATATACAGTCTGTACTAAGTACCGGTAAGCCCCTACACATGTGGCATGATGCTAATAGCTGCGACATAATTAATCAACACGTGCAACTCAAATTACTTTGCATGATTATGTTTATAGCCAAACTCATAACCAAATAATGACTAAAAATGTCAACAAAAGCCTCCCATGTCAGGCTATGCAGATCTCTAGCTTGTCACAGTGTACGGCAGGTCTCTCTTCACTTTCAGACACATGTATATATTGTCTCAATTTTCTTTTTGTATTATCTCTGTAGTATAATCTGTAGCTAGGCTTGCTAATTGTTTTGTTCAGCAACACAAGAGATGATGATGCCGTGTAAATGATTGCTATTATTAGAAGTAGTAATAGATACAAATGTGCAGTAATTTATGCAACATCGTGACCTGCTTTACATTTTGAAGTTTTCAGAATTACATTTAAAGGAAATCTGTAATAAAAAAAAAAAAAAAACTTACCCTGGTTGGTAGTTACCATGGGAGGGGGAAGCCTCTGGATCCTAATGAGTCTTCCCCCCTCCTTTTCACCCTACGTTATTCAGCACTGGCAGCCCCCGAACACCACGTGCGGCAATGTTTACAATCTGCGCTCCTGCACAGCTGCAGTATCAGCTCTCCAATCAGGCTCAGGCGGAACCGGCCGAGCCCGATCGTGTCTGCTCTACTGCGCATTTGATTGGAAAGCTTATATTGCACCTGCGCAGAAATATTGCCACGCACTACCAGGGGTGTTGCTAGGATCTTAAAGAGATCCGGGGCACTTTTGGGGACTCCAGACGGAAAATGGGTGTGGCCACTCACCAGAATGTGGGTGTGATCATGGGTCGAGCGAAATTTACATGAACTTAACTAAGTAGGCCTACCCAGCAAAATGTTGGATGAAGCCCACCTCTCCATTAATACGAAAAAAAAAATGCAGCATATCACATAAATAGGCAGTGTCAGTTAAACATAACTAGGCAGAGTTACCTGGCTTCTGTGCTGGCTTTCTGCTGGGCGGGATGACCTGCTGCCAGGTTATCTGGCACTTCCCTTAGCATTTCCTGACGTTCTAGTAGACACCCTCCCATGCTCCCATTGGCCTCCCATTGAGGCACCACATCTCCCAGTATGTCCGCATAGAACAACCACAGCTCCCTGCATGCCCCCATAAAGTGATTACAGCACCCACCATGGCACCACAACACCCAGTATGCCTACATAGAGGCACCACAGCACCCAGCATAACCCCGATTGATGCACCACAGTTACCAGCATGTCCGCCATTGAGGCACCACAGGTGACTCTGCATGGAGGACATCCAAGGCACCCCAGAATAGATCCGAGGCACGTGCCACTGATCTTTGGGGCGAGCAATGCCCCTGCGCTCTACTGTGAATGCGCACAGCTTGTCAGTGGAATGCTGAGTGCTGCCAGCGCTGGATCCCAGTCGCTCAAGATGATGGGGAGCTTAATTAGAATCCTGAAGCTTCCTCCTCCCGATGTAAGTACCCCATAGGGGAACTTTTTTATAGCTCATGAATGAACTTTCATGTAATACCTGCATGATCGGGTTTTGATTAAATATTAACCTTTAATTTGTTTGGTTACCAGTATTCATTTTTCTGTGGACTAGTTTGATGGCCCACTGGACAGATACCTTGATTAATGTGAAGGTCTCTTATAGCGTACAACTATTGTAGTGCAAAATATTTTAAAGCTATATTAGTGACTAATGTTTTTTTCCTACGTAGTGCCCAATATAATCATATTTTATAAAGGTTATGTTTAAAGCTAACTTACAGCCAGCAGAAACGTGCTGCTAATTAGGCACTACCTTCCTTTCTATTTATTCCCAGCTATACAGCAGGAAACACAAATTTAAATATTATTCATGTGACTGCTTGTCTCTTGTACCTCCTCATATAGTTAGGCCTTATGGCATTCTAGGAAACAACCCATCCAATTACCTATAATGAGGTTGTGTGCCATAATTCTTGGAGCTAGCATCACTGTCCTCACGCAGAAATAGCCTGGCAAGAGGTCACATGATCACTATAGGGCAGTGATGGCTAACCTTGGCACTCCAGCTGTGACAAAACTACAAATCCCATCATACCTCTGCCTCCCCGAGTTATGCTTAGAGCTGTCAGAGTATTGCAATGCTCATGGGACTTGTAGTTTCACCACAGCTGGAGTGCCAAGGTTAGCCATTACTGCTATAGGGCATATTTAAAAGATGAGGAAGGATTTTCTGCAGTAAACTTACCCAGATTTAACAGTTTTATTCATATTTCTTTTTACTGTATGTATAAAGGGCTGGAAGAAAGGATATTTGAAATCCTAAGCTTACGTACATTTTCCACTATTTACCAATTATTTTTCACGATATTGCTAATAAAAATAACTTTCTCTTCTTCTGCAGAACAACTGCAAGTGTTTTCTATCATTTTATTTACAGTATATCTGAAGAGATTTGCTGTACAAAAAGAAAATGTATATCTATCCACAATACAAGTTTCTGGCTAGCTTTCTAGACAATTTACAAACTCTCTAGTAAACAAAATATATAACTCTTCCCTCAACAATGCTGACTTTGGCAACTAGAAATATGTAAAAAAAATAAAATAAAACTATTATGTTAGGCCATCGATTTGGGTACTAAGCAGCTAACACATTTCATGCTCAAGCTAAATGATTAATTAATCCAGCAAATCCAAATGAGAATGAATCCTACAGATACTTTACTCTTCATGTGTTGTTGTTTCATAATCCCAATATCTCAGGATTATGCAGAAACCCTTTTGATTCAAGACATACCTTGGCAGATAACATAAAACACATTCATGATAACACTAATATATATTTATCTAATCAGCCAACTAATGACATACTTAAATGATTGAATGGCATCATACTGATGTATTGCTTACCTAACATATTACACTTCAAATCTTATTTCATGAACTTCATTACCCAAAAATGCTCCCATAACAAACCAGGTACCGAATACAACATTTTGATCAGCAGCAGTTTTGAATATGAAAAAAAATCACCTATTTCACTGTTGAGCCTCTTTTGTGAGTTTTTATGAAGTTGACAGCATTGCCTGAGTATTTTATCTTGTTGTGACTCTGTAGCATAATCGCACGTCTGGTAGGATAGCTGCAGAGGTATAGGTATTCCTTTCTTTAGTGTCTGGAGCAGCTGTCAACAATCGATCAGGAATGAGCAGGAAAGGTAATATCCTAAATCCCCCCCCCCCCAAAAAAAAAAATACCACAGCTCCCAGCATGTCAGCCATCAGGAAATAGAGAGTAGAGCTTAGACCATCAACCTGAAATGATACTGCAAACATTACATTACCATACAACAAGGCAGAGCTCAAGTAAAGGAAAGTTAGCCTATTTCAGGGTTGGCTTAAAAAATAGCAAATATAGGGAGAGTTGGTCGCATATCAAGGTGTACAGTGAAAAATGGCGCCATGGAAAAAGAAAGGTGAGGTTCCGCTCAATGTTGCAGAAATATCAAAAATGACTTTATTAGGTACTAGTGACACAGCACAAGATACACCGACATGTTTCGGACACACACTGGTCCTTAATCATAGCCTCACCTTTCTTTTTCCATGGTTGGGGTATGAGTCGCCTGGTTCCAGCTCTGTTCCTTATGACAAGGTTTGAGCGGATGTCACATTGAAAAATGGCGCCAGTTAAATAATGGCACACACTGGCACGATAAAGTACTTTAAAACTATATTTATCATTTGTGTCAATGCCCATGTAAGGCCCCGTTCACACTGCACGCGTTTCCAGCCGCGTTTTGGAAACGCGTGCAGGTGGCCGACACGCACGACATCAGACATTGCATAGAGTGCAATGTCTGATGTTCACACTGCATGCGTTCCGGACCTGTGCGGTCCGGGAACGCATGCTGTACGCATTTTTTGTAAAAACGCGTGGCTGTCCCATTCACTTTTCAGTGATGGGATCAGCCACGCAATGCACAGAGACGCACATGACGTGCATTCCTGTGCGTTGTGTTCTGTTCCGTGATATGAACGGGGCCTAATTAGTTTAGTTCATTCCAAATGAAAAGCCACCTCGGTTACCACAGCAATTCAAACAAAAGCCTCCCCTCTCGTGCTTGCCCACCGCACAGCAGCGCCGCTCGCCTCCCACTGCCGATTGGCTCCAGCACTTAGGTTGTAGCAGGCAGGCAGCACTCCCCGCCCCTCCAGCACCGATGCCCCGCAGCCCGCTCAGCGTGTGCACAGAATAGAGAGATTGCACTATGCACCTTCGGCCATGACGCCCTCTGCTCCGCAAATGCAAGATGAGAAGTTTCCTCTGGAATGGGGGTGATCTGCTGCATCCTGATGTGGAGTGATCCTGAATTTAGCTCACATGGTCTAGCGTGCTCTCCTCCTTGTGCTGCTACCATCTGTGTACTCACTCCCCAGCACCCTCTGCACATGTGACTCTGTCGGTACATGTCTTCTTGCTACTAAGTTCAGCATGGATCCTGGAGGGACTGGCAGCTAAACGATATTTAAAGTTTTAACATGTTGTAATGCGTCATTTTTTACACATATGCATCTTCGCACCAATTTTTAACACATAAAACGTTAAATATCATTTTATAATGTAACTTAATGCGGCACCATTTTTACAATGTCGGCGCTGTGCGCCATATTTATCTGTTCCGATATCAAGACATATCACTGAGGGTCTGAGCCCACAAACGCAGTTGTATCCGCTTTTCAGTTAAACATATATGTCACAGATACTGAAAAGCAGACAGAAGTGGACACAACTGTGTTAGCGGGCCCGGGCCCTTATAGTTAGTGGTGACCTGTCATAAGATGGAGTTATTTGTTGTGTAAACATAAAGCAGTCCCATATCAACATACCTGCATACGTCTTGCCTGCTTTGTGACTGGCTCTATGACGTAGTTGCACAATTCTTACCAATAACACAGAAGCCATTATTGCACTCACTCATCTCCCCTACAAGTCATGCCATGCCGTAAAGATGTCATGGCACTGCACACTATTACAGTAATGCTGCATGTTAATGTATTTTCCTCCTTATGGTCAAATCATCTGCTGAACCTCAAAGTGTCTAAATGTACTGATATCCTTTAAAGAGCACCTGAACTGAAAATGAAAAGTCAAAATAAACATACACACGTCATACTTACCTCCTGTGTAGTCTACTCATCTTTCTCCTCTCCTGTGTCCTGTTTGTCCACTGTGATTAATATAATTCTCTGTCCTCCATTTTGAAAAAGGCCATTACTTCCTGGTCAGCACACTGTTAAACTGTAATATCACCCACTTGAGCCATAAGGAAACATGAACATTACCTTGAACATTTAGTTGTAACTGACAGTTAATATATAACTGACAGCAACTGGTATATCTGATCGAAATTATAATTAGCTAAAAAATGTTAACGTTTTTAAGTATTTCTTGACCCCCAGCAGAAAGTAAATTATTATCAGATTAAGTCTATAGGGGTCAAACTTTAAATTATAATAGCCCCAATGAAAATATTTTAACACCTAGAGATGTTTTCCAACTCCCTTTACTGAAAGCAACTGATTCTGACAAATGACTAAAATTCTTAAACAAAACACCAACATTCTTATAGGCCACATTCACACCAGTGCACTTCTGTCCACTTTTTCTGTAAAAGGCCTCATTCACATCATACGAGCTTCCGTGCGCATTTGGAAGCGTGTATAATGTGCTGAAACGCAGGAACGGCAGAAGGGCATAGACAGCCCTTCTACCATTCACATCTACTGCGCTGTGCAGCAGTACGATGCGCTAGGAAGCGCTTGCGTACTGCTGCATGCATTTTGCCCGGAACCGCAGAGCTGATCCCATCACTGTCAATGGATGGGATCAGCAGCGCAGCGGGCAGTGGCGCAGATGGCATGTGATCGTACGCGTTGCGTTCGGATTGCACGGCCATCTGCGCTAGCTAGATGTGAACGAGGCCTAACATGATGTGCTGAAAAAAAGCGGACAGAAGTGCACAAAGTGTGAATGAGGCCTAAACTGCTAAAATCTGTCTATAAAATAAATTTGACTTGCTTATTTTCACCTTTGTTGAAGCAAGTAGAATTAATGCAAGATTATTCAGTGTACCTTTATAATTAGGCTACAATGAAAAGTTCAATGTTTACCATACATAAATAACAGAAGATAGTTCTGACCTTTTAATAATCTGTTCCTTAGTAAAATTTGACATCAAACATATGGATTCTTTACTACAATGTAATGGTATCTATTTTACAGGGAATATGGCAGCAAGTTTCCTAAAGCATAGCATAGATGTCACATTTTAGTTGCAAATGAAATAACAATCTAGATTGCAAGCTTGCAAGGCACACCTTCTAGTTTTTCTCATTTCTGTGGTACCTATTCTGGCAAATTAACATGTACCTGTATTGCTGGATGTTATCTTACTGTATAAGATATCTTTTTGGACTTGTGCTGCTAGATGTTCTGATTGTCCCATGTGCAAACAATGTATTTATGGTACCTATATTGTACTCTGTACAGAGCAAAAAAAAAAAAAAAAAGAAGAAGGAGAAGTTAGGTTCTCCCAGCTAAATCACTCTTACCCTGAGACACTGTTTTATTGACCCGAGGAAGCAGGTAACTGCGAGCGAAATACGTTGTCCAGTGTTTTTGAATAAATCATTTTTGTATCTTATATAAGTTGTTGCCTTGGGGTAAGATTTTCTTGCCTTTTAAACTGTTGTAATCATGTTACACCTCCTTTGGGGCACCTCCCCCACAGTATTAGCACTACAGAAGATGATGGTGCTTTATAAATAAAAACAATAATATTATTATTAATAATCTAGCTACTTATACTGTATTCCCACACAACCCTCACACATTAAAGTGAACCTTAAGTCTAAAAAAAAAAAAGAGTTTTACTCACCTGGGGCTTTCCTCAGCCCCCCTGCAGCTGATTGGTGCCGTCGCCATGTCCCTTCGATCTTCCTGTCCCCGCCGGCGGCCACTACCGCCGCCACCGGCCGTCAGGCTGGGAACGCGAGTGATTCTTCACGTTCCCAGCCACAATATCCAGGAAGGCCGCAATAGCAGCATAGGGGGAGATATTGTGGCTGGGAACGCGAAGAATCACTCGCGTTCCCAGCCTGAGGACCGGTGATCGCGAAACCGGAAGTGGCCGCCGGCGGGGCCAGGAAGATCGGAGGGACACGGCGAGGGCACAGATCAGCTGCATGGGGCTGTGGAAAGCCCCAGGTGAGTAAAACTCATTTTTTTTCAGACTTAAGGATCACTTTAATCTTTCTGATGTTGCCATCAAGATTCATTATTTCTATATAGGCCAGTCCCGAAAATCAGTTAGGGCAGGTTATAAAACATTTGAATAATTATAAAGATGATAACATCTTCTTACATTTCTTTACTACAACCATCATTTAGTTTTGGATTATGAAAATTAGATTATAAAAAAAATCATGTTTTTCCTTATTTTTTATAATCTTGCTGGGGTATGAAAAAAAAGCTGTACATTCAAAAGAAGAGTTGTTGAAATACTTTGTGTGTTCACATTACCAGTGCTGGAATGTAAGGACACGTATATAGGTAAACATTACTATATCAGAGCATTTTCAGTGGGTTAGACACATAAATTGCTTAGTTCAAAGGCTACCAAGACATGGGATATGAGTACATTTTTACCTCGTCTGACTAAGTCACAGTAGATAAAACTCCCTTTTGTTTGGAGGATTTAAGGCTGGAATGTTAGGTAGGCCATTCTGTGACCCAAGTCACAATGCTCTCTCAGACTGTGGGATAGCTTAGGGCTATAAGCCACTAATTAGCTATATTGTTTTACAGTATACAAGTTGCACCGGAAGACTCTTGAAGAACACCCAAGGGACTGGAAGCAAAAAAGTTCTTTGACTCGTTAGAATAAAATTCATAGTTGATATTATTTCCAATTTTTATTAAATTATTTTGAAAATGTCTATTTTTGAATTTGATAATGCCTTCCCCCATGTCATAAGTAATTTGTGTTAAAGAACTTCCCCTAGGTGTAAACTGAGAGATTAAAAACGACAATAGTTTATTGCAACCAAATAATAATGAAGAAGGCCTATACGTTCCAATACTTTTTAATTTTTTGGTTCTACTTTTTTTTTTTTTACATAATTCAATCACATTATCTGTTTATTTGATTTATGTTACAGATTAAACTGGAAATGCAATCTTAAATTCCAGAATGCCTTATAGGCACCTAGTGAAAATGATTTAAGCCAAATGGCAGTTCACTTGGAACCTTTTGCCATGAAGGTCCTCTGATGTGTAGTAACCTCCTGGATAACCTTTTATAACATTCAAGCAGCAGCACTGCCTCTTGGCTGCCTCTTCCCCTAACACATATACAGCTGTGTGCCTGTCAATCACGGTCGTGAAAATCTTAAAAATTTAAAATACACGTAAACATATACAAATAAGAAGTATGTTTCTTCCAGAGTAAAATGAGCCATAAATTACTTTTCTCCTATGTTGCTGTCACTTACAGTAGGTAGTAGAAATCTGAAATAACCTACAGGTTTTGGGTTAGTCTATCACTTCATGGGGGATTCTCAGGTTTTTCTTTATTTTTAAAAGAACTTAGTCAATGACAGTTGCTCTATCCAACTGCCAGAAAAGTGTGCAGTGAGCATTGAGGCTGGCCAGCATCTTTGTATAAATCTTTTTCAGGAAATGTCTTTATAAAGAATAAAGGCCATGCTGACAATCCCCCATGAAGTGATGGACTAACCCAAAACCTGTTGGTAATGTCAGATTTCTACTACCTACTGTAAGTGACAGCAGCATAGGAGAAAAGTAATATATGGCTAATTTTTCTATGAAAGAAATGTACTTCTTACATGTGTGTGTTTTAAATGTTAACATTTTCGCGACAGTTCCTCTTTAAGCAGTAAGATGGATCCCAGCGATGATGACGAGTGCTCCACAATCCATCTTTCTGCCGGTGGGTATACGCGAAGTCATGCAACGGCACACGACGTGGTAAACGAGAGTTTAAGTAATTTTGGTACTTCTTGGTTGCTAATGGCTTCAAAGGCAAAACTTAGGAGAAAAAGTGAATTGGACTGGGCCGTGTGTTTCAAATGTATTTGTTTTTTATTTTTTATTTCTCTTTTGTACCAAATATGACAAAATATGAGAAAAGTACTATTGATTATGTTTTAAAGGGACACTTAAGTCATCCCAAAAAAAAGAGTTTTACTCATCTGGGGCTTCCAATAGCCCCCTGCAGCTGTACGGTGCCCACGTCGTCTCCCTCTGATCCTCCTGGCCCCGCCAGCAGCCACTTCCAGTTTTGGCGACAGGAGCCGACAGGCAGGGAATGCGAGTGATTCTTTGCGTTCCCAGCCACAATAGCGCCCTCTATGCTGCTATAGCATAGAGTATATATCATATAGCAGCATAGAGGGCGCTATTGTGACTGAGAACACGAAGAATCACTCGCGTTCTCTGCCTGTCGGCTCCTGTCGCCGAAACCGGAAGTGGCTGCCGGTGGGGCCAGGAGGATCGGAGGGAGACAGCGCGGGCACCGTACAGCTGCAGGGGGCTATTGGAAGCCCCAGGTGAGTAAAACTCATTTTTTTGGGATGACTTAAGTATCGCTTTAAGTGTCTTCTGCGCATTCCAACTTCAACATACCTGCCCAAACTTCACATAGCCAAACTCTGCCCTTTTCATTGGTAACACAATGCACGTGTCACCATGCTATTTTTTTACCTGATTACAGGTGTACTTTAAGAATAACATTAAAGTTGTCGACTTTGTTTATTCTAAAATTACCTCCGATTAATCTGGACATTGATGGGTAAGATCTGTGCCCCTTCAGCTGCCATTGTCTTGACTCAAGTAAGACTATTCTCCCCATGTTGCTGCTGCTTTGCATACGGCACATTAGCTGCACTTCAATAGTTACAGAAATAGTCAAGAATTTGCAGGGTGGAATTCCATCTCACGGGGATGTCCTGCATCAGGTTGTGAAAGAAGAGATTGTTCTTGTCTTTGCAAGACTACGCGGCAAACTCAACAGCTTTTGATCTAGTAAAGTGGGTGCAGGCTCTCCTGGCCATACTCTGTACCTTTCAGCATAGGATAGTTT
This sequence comes from Hyperolius riggenbachi, assembly GCF_040937935.1. Classification (NCBI taxonomy): domain Eukaryota; kingdom Metazoa; phylum Chordata; class Amphibia; order Anura; family Hyperoliidae; genus Hyperolius; species Hyperolius riggenbachi. The sequence continues at coordinate 269,153,044 of NC_090651.1, read as the reverse complement.
CATTTTTGCCAAAATAATCCCACATTGAAACCTGACTCAAAATTTTCACAAACATATTATGGATTTGTACAAGTTACACATTTTGGAAAACATTTTTGAAAATGTGTTTTTTTTTCATGTCTATAGACTTAAAGAGACACTGAAGCGAAAAAAAAAATATGATATAATGAATTGGTTGTGTACTATAAATAATTACTAGAAGTTTAGCAGCAAAGAAAATATTCTCATATTTTTATTTTCAGGTATATAGTGTTTTTTCTAACATTGCATCATTCTATAATATGTGCAGATTACACAACACTCAGCATTCAAAATGATTCTTTCAGAGCAGTCTGTGAACTAATGACCTCTCCTCTGGCAGAGAAAAAGTAAATAGTTCAATAACACTTGAGATAATAAAAGTCAGATAACAGCCCTCTCCACGACTTTCGCAGAGCTTAACTTCTTTTTTGCATAGAGATAACAACTGGAGTTTCTTAACTCTTCCTGTACTGGAAACAATTAGACTGATGTATCTGATCTTAATGTTTTATTTCTTAGCTGTACTACACATACAAATCATAATATCATAATTTTTTTTTCGCTTCAGTGTTTCTTTAAATGTATTTGGTGAAAGTGTGTTTTCGGATGCATGCCCATAAATATTTGCGCATATACTCATCTGTGCGAAAATGTGTTTTCTCATGTCCACAGACATTAATGACTTTGGGGCTGATTGAATTTTTAATGCTCATGTTTTCAGGCAAATTCTAATTTTTGCAAAAAAATATGACTGAATGACAATGGTCACATTCATTAATCACAGTATGTGTAAATTTCTCTCTATATAGTGAAAAGGCAATGTTCTTTTAGTAGCTGCTGGCTACGCTGCCTGCTTAGAGAACCGCTATGAACAGCATGCAGCCTGCAGATAGATGCATGCAGCAACTGATACGTTGAATGACATTTGTCTCATAGGCTCATGAGATGCGTTAAGGTGCAGCAGTTCTGCACATTGCATGTGGTGCAAGACAGAAAGCACATAGATGTTGATTGAGTTGCTGCTGAAATGAGAAAGTATTGTAAGGAGAATGTGGTGGGAAAAGGTAAACCTCTATCTCTAAAGCTGAAGCTGACCATTCATGGCAGTGATATTAGCTACTGCCATCATGATGCATTGGCACTAAGGTCAGGACAAGGCATTTTAGTGCCCAAGGGAAGCTTGCTGAAGTGCACCCCACTTTTACCACCCATCAGACCTTGATTGCTTCCTCAGAAATCCCGTGGATCATGCCCTTGCCCAAAACCAGAACCTTCCGGTAGCTCGCTCACTTAAGCTACGTACTCACCACCCAACGGGTCCAGCGACATCCCCTGGACGACCATCGTCAAGTGATGCATCTTCCTGCTCACGATGTCTATGTCTATATTGAAGCCAATCCTGACATCATTTCCTCCTTTACTCTGTCTCTGTATCATTGCCTGCCCTCCCCTCAGTCTTCAGACACCCCCACCCAGCTCTGCAGTAGAAAGTGCATTGTCTCAGCATGAGAAATATTGGCCAGTTAGAAAGGAACAGAGGTGTGAGAGGGGAAAACGTGAGGGAAAGAGGCTTCAGCCAATCAGGCTGCATTAGTTAGGTCTAAGGGGAAAGTAAAGAAGAAAACAAAGAAAACCTAACATGCCCTGCAACTTCCTTTGTGCGGCAGATGTACCAAATAAGAGCCAGGGAAACTGGGGAATGATGTTTTATGGAGAGTGAAAGTAAGAGTATACACGGAGGGGAGAACGGCCACAAGCAATCTTTAACTTTAGCTTTGGAAGCCCAGGAAAGCTTTAGGAATATTCAGAGGCTTCCACCTACTGAGTTAAGTATTTAACTAAGTTTTATTGTTGCTTCAGGCTTACTTTAATAAATGAGTTCTATTAACGACTTTGGGAGAGGAAAGTGAAGACTATCTCTCGGGGTTGACAACACCTTTAATGTGTGCAGAAAACTGTGACCTTTATGCATGTGTGCATTTATTTGATAACGCCCATCTCCGCCTGAGTAGACCCTTGATTGGCCAGCTACAGAATAGGATGACAGGATAAAGCTGGCCATACACTGGCCCGATTTGCCGCCGTTTCGACAGCAGATTAGATCACTGGGATCGAATCTGCTGCCAATCGTTCACGCTACACGCCGAATTTCGATCCATTCCGTCCGATGCCTTCGATCGCGCCGTGCGGAAAATAACCTTTGATCGCCCGCGGGTAAAGAGCGCATCGCTAGCGGTGTTCGAGTGCCCGACGACTGACGCAATAGAGCTGCATACATTACCTGCTCTGCCGGCGCGACTCCCGTGTCTCCGCTCTTCTTCTCCGTCTCCGCTCTGGTCTGGTCTCCGGCATGCTTCCCTTCTTCCTGTCCCGGCAGGAAGTTTAAACAGTAGAGGGCGCTCTACTGTTTAAACTTCCCCCAGACAGGAAGAAGGGAAGCATGCCGGAGACCAGAGCAGACCAGAGCGGAGAAGAAGAGCGGAGACCCGGGAGTCGTGCCGGCGGAGCAGGTAATGTATGCGGGATGGGGGGAAGCAGCGACAGCACCACCACCACCACAGATTGTGAACGGTTTCAGGCTGAAATCGGTTCACAATCTGTTTGCAGTAAAGGTAGCCATACGATCCCTCTCTGATCAGATTCGATCAGATAGGGATCTGTCTGTTGGTCGAATCTGATGGCAAATCGACCAGTGTATGGCTACCTTACGACAGGCAGCATTTTACTTTACTGAAATTAAAAATGCCAAAAGTACCATCCAGGGACAATATGTTGTATATTACAGCTAAAACTTTATTTAGTACTTTGCAGAAAGTGTTTAACTACTTGCCGACCGCTCCACGCCGATTGGCGTGAACGCGGCGGCAGCCCCAGGTCCGCTCAACGCCAATTCGTGTGAAGTCCTGGGGTGGGGTTTTACAGGAGATCGCGCCCGCATCTCCGCTTGAATGACGGAGCTCTGCTCAGTCTCTTAGCGACAATCACTGCTAGGAGACTGTTAGACAATGAAACCTCTGTTTATTTACAATGTACAGTGCTGCGATCTAAGGCGATCTGTGTTCCCTGGGGAGGCATAGGAGCGATTGTCTGTCATAGGCTGATGCCTATGACAACCGATCATGGTGATTGGCTGGCGGGGGGAGGGAGGGCCGGGAATAAACAAAGCAAAATAGTCAAATTAATATAAAAAAACAAATAAATTAAAGACAAACATGCCGGCAGGGATCAGAGCCCACCAACAGAAAGCTCTGTTGGTGGGCAGAAAATGGGGGGGGGGGATCACTTGTGTGCTGAGTTGTACAGCCCTGCAGCGAGCCCTTAAAGCTGCAGTGGCCTGAATTGTAATACATAGCATTGTCACTAGGGGGGTGTAAGCCTACGGTCCTCAAGTGGTTAATTTTCTCATGTTTTCTGTAGGTGTACATGTATATGCATGTCTTTTACATCAGTTCCATGGACAGGAAATACCTTATTCTGCTTCAGGGATATGTGAGGGAGCAGGCTAGTGTTGTACTTTATTTTCTGGTTGACCTCGAAGGACGTATGTCTTTTTTTCAACCCAAATACCTATGTAACTATGAACATGATCCTGATTAAACTGTTTGAAAGTGAGTCTTTGCTTAACAGTTTTTCTTGAGAGGGTGACGTACATTTGTCGCCCGCATGTAGTGACTGCCAAACAAGCTAGGATATGGTAAACCAACTCTCTGGCTGGAAGTCAGTAAAATAATGGGTTCCTGCAATTCCCTAGCCCTTGTTTAGTCCCCACTAATCAGTGTTGAAATAGTCAGAGTAGTCGTTTCCTCAAGTCTGTCTGTTGGAACTGACCATTGTTTAGGAATTCTGTCAACAACTTCCTCTACAATGCATACACTCGGAAATTATTTGGATGACAAAAAGGCCAAGACGTGAAGAAAAAATAAAGTTCATCTGTGTAACCAGCCATAGCCATATTTCTTTGTGTTTGGTTAAAACTGTGTTGAATGACTCGGTATGTCCAAATCAGAATTTGCATCAGAGAACTTCCTTGGTGCCAGTAATCCACTTTCTGGTGGTCAGAAAATTATCTGAACTATTTTTTATTTCTTATACTGGAGCCTTTCTAGCCTCCATAACATATACATTTTATAAACATCATCATCTGAAAAATCAGCAGGGTAAGCATAATGTTCGCTTTAGTAAACAAAGTTACAGATTGCACAGCAAGCTCATGGTAAACCAGAACTCCTAGGAGTTCTGTGTCACCAGTACCTCTGGATGTTTCAAGTCCTACCCCATAGAGCCATATTAACCCATGCCATGCACTAATGAGGATCAACCAATCCGAAACAGTCTGTATGCATATTGTATTAGTGAGGCTCTGTGATGATAACAAGCTGACACATCATTGCATTCCAGCGATTCTGGAGGTATGTTTAGCTATCAGGGACAACAAAGAGATTATTTGCATATTCAGCAGTGATGCATTGTGGGACACCTCAGAGCTAACTCCAACCTGAATTCTCACAAATACTTTTTTTGTTTTAAGAAGGCAAACTTATATTTTGTAAACATGTAATAGAACAGTATTTGTATCTGGAGTGTACTGAAGAAGGTGTACAGGCAGATATACAAACCAGCGAAGCACTACATTTTTATGTGCATGTAAAAACACACGGACTGCGGTGAGCTGACCTGTTGATGCCTCTGCTGGCCCTCTGTTCATTGGCAGCAGTCTCAGAATTTGGTTTCTGATGTTGCAAGATGTTGCCCCAGCTATTACTGAAAACATTTTATTTCTGTAAATGTCACAGCTTCACAGCTAACTAGTGTTCACGTTGCTATCTGAACCTTTCCTATTTTCTGCAAGCTTTTTATTGAGAGATTTCTAGTGGTTCTTTTGTAAATAAAAATTGTATGAGCTTATATAACGGGTCTATACATTTTTAAAATTTGGTAACTACAAAGGTAAACCTACATTTTGAAATAAAACCTGTCTGCATGCTACTGAATACTCAGTAATGTCTCTATTAAGCTAAATACTCACCTAACAACACAGGGAGATGGATCACAGCAACATCCCTCCATGACAACTACTCTATCTATCTTTTTGCAGGCGGGTACACATGATGGCACAAGGCGGCCGCAAATGAGAGTTAAAGCAATCACGGTACTTTGCGCCGGAGTTGTCAGGGACCCTACAGATGCTATCTGTCGTGACGGTCACTATTGCTGCGTTGTCAGGGACCCTACAGATGCTATCTGTCGTGACGGTCGCTATTGCTGCGTATCGCCAAATGTCGCTCATGCAACCTAAACCCACGCCGTGAGAGCGCGGAAGCGACTACTCATCGGCCAAAAAACCACCGGTCGTTGGAAAAATCAAGTAGTGGGTACGGGCCTTTGGACATCCTCTGCCAGTGGTGGTAATGCTACTGCTCCTTTCTGCTTGTCTGCATGAGTCATGAAGCTACAACAATTAGTGGTTGCACCCCCGCTGCCTTCAAAACAGGATCTGCAAAAGCAGCATAAAAAGGTTTTCTTTTTTTTATACTGATACATTTTGGCTTTTTTTTCCTCTGCAGGATGTGTTCTGCCATTTTGACCTTTAGTGTTTATGGTAACCAACCAGTAAAGATCAGTTGTTTCAATGTGGCCTATGGAAGGGTCATTTTGTAAGCACTGCTTTATGAAGGCACTCATGTGGCTCAAACTACCTACCACTGAGGACAAAGATTCCTTTGGGTCAGGTGAAATACAGAACAACAGAGTCCTCTGGCTGTTCCCCAACCATGGACAATAACTGGAATTCTCAATGGACGCAATATCCCTGAGCCCCAAGAGCAATTGTTCCAGGATGCAGATGATAAGGATAGTGTCACTGATGGCTGCCAGATTATCACTGACCATTTTATCATGCCCTCAAAGGGGGCTAAAAGGAAAAACCCATCCGGGATCTCTAGTCACTCCACAGGTGTGAAGTACCTAACGCCTGATGCTCCCATAGTTGATGTAGTATTCCATGACAACTGTTTGTTGCTGGGATTGTCACTGCAGCAGATATAAAGATGAATTCCAATAGTTATACAATAGATGTCATTGATCAGACTATTCTCAGGTAGGTGTATTAGTGCTGTCTAATGGCAGCAGAATAAAACCAACATAATTACACCATTTCCTGGCCCTACCTAGTAGCAGCTGTAAGCCTGGGTAGTTGGTTAGGAAATGCTGAAGTACCAGAATCAGACAAGGTGCCCATATCTGGAAGCCAAGCCAAAAGGACTGCCAGTAGATCATTTTGTTACATACAACCTTGTCTGGCTAAAACTTGCACAGGGTCAGTCACACTTCAGCCTTGTCCTGCAGTACCATCAGCAGCTCATGGTCTATGGTATTTCTGAGGACCAGATGGTGGTACTTATAGTGTAGAGGAGTTTTCCTATAAAATGAGGACAGCACAAAGTAGCAGAGTTGTAGGAGGAAGAAGATGATGATGATGAGGAGGGGGATCAGATAACAGAGATGTGAGAACCTCACACATCTCTTGGTAGTACCACAAATTCAGTTGCATTATCCATTGCAGCTTGCAGTCCAGGTGCCACTAGATTAATTCAGTAATATAATAAGATATGTATTTTTCTGCCCTGAGAAAGGGACACATTCTTGGTCACTTGCTCATAAAGAGCATGGACAGCTTTTTATGAAAATTAAGGTTTGACAGGGCATAATGTACAGGGAGATAGCACAAGCCACAATTTGATGTGCCTACTAGTGTAAAGCTGCTGTGCAATATTAGCATTTACGCATTGGGTAGAGCAGCAATTAGGACAAAGATTTTTTTCTGCTCAACAAACTGTAAAATAGAAAGATGGCTGGACAGCAGTATGGCAGAATCTGGAGTGAAGATGCTGAGGAGGGTGGCTCCAATTCCTGGCTCTGCATATATGTTCCTCATCATTGCTGACTTAGATAAGGCTGAGGTCCTATACACAAAGCTGCCTCCATCTAAACAAAGGCAGCAGACAGTGATTGTATGGCATGAAGAGCGAGGGAGGAAGAGGACGAAGATGGTCAAGCAGTATGAGCCTGCTTCTTTGATCTCTGGGTGAAGTTATTATTATTATTTATTTTATTTATAAAGTGCTAACATACTACGACGAAGCACTGGACAATAAATACATACAATGACACAAAGGATGACAGTCGTAACAAGGTTATCTAACAAAGGACCAAGCTATACAAGGCAAACATGGTACAAAATCCATGATCATGCCATTTTGGGCTGGTTAGGTAGACCCAGTAATGCAAGTATGAGGGTGTCATAGGAAAGGAGCACATGGTCATGTAGAATACACTGGCCAAAGGAGGACCCTACCAAAGGCTTACAATCTAAGGGGAGGGGAGATGGACACACTAGGCATGTGGGGCCTGTATTGAAGAAGGTGGTGGTCTATAAGTGACACACTAAGGTAATACACAAAATGTTATACACCAGATAAAAAAACTGGTGCTAGGAAAACGTACTGTTCTTAAAATAGGAGGTATGCAGCCCCTAATTCAAGTTGCCTGTGGGGACATCAGCAAAGAAAAACATCTCAAAATATTTGACCATGTTGGATAGGAGATTTATCGGCATATGGACAGAATTACTCAAAGCCTTTTAGCCAAGCACACATGCTGGCAGCATATTTAAATTTAAAAAAATGCACACAAGGGGTGAGTAATAGTAATTTGTGCCCAGTTAAAGATGGTCTGCTCACATTAAGCAATAGTTGTTGTTGTTTTGGCATGAAGTGTTCTATTTTTTGTATTAGATTGCTATGTGGAACTGTACACTCAACTATAATTTAAATGCCCCTAAATTGTATGACCCTAATTACAATTTAATTGCCAAGTGCTGTCCTATTACATTTCTGTGTGGAAATTCATTACTTGTAACAGCACATTTCAAATGTCAAACTGCTCTTACGTTATTTGTGGGATGGCAATGTACACAACACATACGCACTAAGTTTAATTAGGAAATGTAAGTACAGTGAAATGCTAATTAGATTGCTTTGCAATCACTGTCAAATGATAGATAAATATAGATGACATATAAATAGCTTGCACAACTGATAATACTCCAAATAAGACTAAAATACTTTAGTGTACAGGCATAATTCAAATAAAATACATAATAGAGAACACAAAGTGAATACCAAAGAACTTAAAAACGAACTTCAGCCTAAACAAACATACTGTCATTAAGTTACATGAGTTATGTTAATTAAAATAGATAAGTAATATAATCTCTTACCCATTCAGTTTTAAAAGAACAGGCAAATGTTTGTGATTTCATGGGAGCAGCCATCTTTTTGGTTGAAAGGAGGTGACAGGGAGCATGAGACACAGTTCCAACTGTCCTGTGTCCTGATCACCCCTCCCAGCTGTGCACGCTAGGCAACAAGAACAACAACATCAGAAACCCCATCATGCTTTGCACAGCATCAGGGGGAAAATGCCCAGGCAGATTTATTTGATGGGGCTGAGCTTAGCTTCTGTACAGCTAAAAACGAGGCTTGGGTAAGAAAAACAAAGTTCTGATGCTGTGAAACAGTTAAAGAAACACCAAGCCTTTTCAGTGCTGCTGAGTAGATTTTTGTCTGGAGGTTCACTTTAAGAAGTGGTTATGAAAAAAAAAGGATTAGGAACAAAGAAGAAAGAAATACATCTATACTTAATTTATGCAGATTTTCTTTTAAACCAAGGATTACCTACTGCAAAATTGTATCCAACAATAGATGGGAAACTAAAAGTAATGCATGTGTAAAAAATAATAATAGATACTAGGTGTAGTCTTTCACCACTTCTGTACTAGAAGTCTCTGGCCCCTTAAAGCGGTATAAAACCCTGACATAATATTCAATAAAAACATGTTTTCCTACTTTTATTATGCCATACGGTTAGCATATTTGCTTTTGTGCATAAGTATTATTATTCATTTAGAAATTATACGTTCCTAAAGTACACTTATTTTACTCTGAGAGCTGACTTTGCATTTTATTTATAACTACTTTATTCATCCTCTAACTTAATCAGAAAGCATCAGCAAGCATTTATGCTTGTCTGACTTTGTTCACGGGACCTGACAGTGTGAGCGAAGACTTTGTTTACATTTCTCACTTGATACAATTAAACACAAGATAACATTATGTAAAGTTTGGAAGCAGCCAGCTCTGCAGGCAGGGAAGCTTCTAAAGCCTGTGTTAACCCTTTGAATGCAGTTCTAGTAAAAAAAAATGCTGGTTGTATATAATATGCTGTAAATGATCTATTAGAGCAAAGTAGAAATGCTGGGCTTCTTGATAAAAAAACCGGGGCTCACTTATGTCACACAGTACAGACCCATCTCTCTCGCCGAGCGCGCTGCATTCCCATGGCAGCAGCCCACTCGCTCTGCTGTCAGTATGACAGCAGAGCTCCGTGAGCCGGTCAGGGGCCGATTTCATTGACTCCTGACCATGTGATCACTGTGTGCCAATCACAGTAATCATAGAGTCAGGAGGCAATGAAATCGGCTCCTGACTGGCTCACAGATCTCTGCAGTCATACCGACAGCAGAGCTAGTGGGCTGCAGCAAAGGGAGAGAAGCGCGATCAGATCGCACTCCCCCTTTGCTGCAGTACACACTCGCCAGTAGCAGTAGGAGCGTACGACACGGCAATTGAAATGTGCGCCCTGACAGGGGTAACAGGTCCCAAACACTGCGTAGATTTCAATTACCAAGGTCTGGAAGCAGTTAAAATTATCCAGCAGTGAGAGGGATATGGATACTGCCATTTTTATTTCCTTTTAAACAATGCATTTTGCCTGGCTGTACTGCTAATCATCTGACACTTGTAATAGAACCATTACAAGAAGTTAAAAGTCGCAACCACTAAATGTACATACAGACTTAAACAGTTTAATGGTTGAAATGATTGTTTATGATCATTTTAACTATTAGTCAAATGTCTATACAGGCCTCCCCTGTCATCTAGTCCTGTTACAGCATGACCAACCAAGAGTATAAAGTCTACTCAGGGATTTGGGCATTAAAGAGGTTAACAGTGAACTGTATTTGCAGTATGGATGTAATAATGCTTACAATTGTTAAATATTGTTAGATTATCAAAGCTCTCTGGCCTAATTACATTAAAAGGCAAACAGGGGTGCGCTCACAACTAAGTATGGCAGATTACTTCACAACATTATAGCAGAAAAGTGCAGCGCACATCCCCTTTCTACATACCCTATCATACACAGTCCATGTTTTCACTGCTGGAACTTGTATTCAATCTTGCTTCTGAGATAGTTGTCATCAACCCACCACCAGGTAACACCCAACTGCAAACAGACTCACCGATTAAGCAGTGACCACTATTAGATTGGTCATAGATCGCATAAATCCAGGATACCCCAGTGCATCTGGTCCTACTGTCGGTGTTGTTGCTCCATATGTTCCAGTTACCTCAAATAAAAGCCTTCCATAGCGTAATCCAGTTTAAAATCATAAATTTTTTATTAAAACATTACAATCACATGTCTCAAGATGAAATTCGCATATAGAGTTTTTTTCACGGGCTCTCCCCCGTTGCCAAAGCTGGGCTCTGCTGCACTTTTCTGAGTTACGCCACGCACTTTCCGCGACCACCGCTTACTTCCTGGTACATCCAATCCCCGCCCGACTAGTTTTGTCACTACCTTGTGACTCATCAGGAGCATGCTGGAGATATGTGAGTGTAATGTTTTAATAAAAAATTGATGTTTTTAAACTGGATTACGCTAATGAAGGCTTTTATTTGAGGTAACTGGAACATATGGAGTGAGAACACTGACAGTAGGACCAGGACCTGATGCACCGGTGTACCCTGGATTTATGCGATCTATGACAAATCTAATAGTGGTCACTGCTTAATCGGTGAGTCTGTTTCCAGTTGGGTGTTACCTGGTGGTGGGTTGATGACCACTATCTCAAAAGCAAGATTGAATAAAAATTCCAGCAGTGAAATGATGGACTGTGTATGATAGGGTGTTTTAAAGGGGATGTGCGCTGCACTTTTCTGCTATAATTGCTAGATATTGAGGTTACGATACCTACACATGTAATGTTGATTGCACTAGTTATATGGGGGTGATGATACCTGGACTTGTAATAATACCTGTAGTGACTGTAAAGGTGAAATGATGTTTGCACTTTATATAAAGAGGTAATCACGTCTGCATGTGGTGGCAAAGATGAGTACACCAGTTATAAGGGTTGGTAATGATGGCTACACTTTTGTGGTAAAAAACTTAAATCGGAATATAACCCAACATTTCAACTTTGCTCTAAAACATTATTTACAGTATATTATATTATTATATCCAATCAGCATTTTTTTTTTTTACTAGAAAAGCATTGGAAGGGTTACACACAGAGCTTTAAATTTCCGAGCAGAGAAATGCTGCAGAGAAATGCTGCCGCAGCCGAAGTTTGGATAGATACATTTAAGTAAACACAATGTAACAAGTGAGGAATTTGACACACTCTCTGACTGTGCAGGAGCAGGATTATGGGCATTTTGCCTTCTTTCAAAAGACACATAGCTGAGAGCCAATATACTGCTGAAAAGATGCTTTGAACACCAGGAGGCAAATGGATGCAACAGTATAACCTTTTCTTTGCACAATTCGGGGCATAACTACAAATCATGGGGACCCAAGCAAAACTTTGATGGGCTCCTCAATGTTCACACTCTTTCTCTTGCCTACCCCTGGTAACCCTCACAGCCTGGAGGCCCATCTTGCAAGGGTCATAAAATAAGTGTGGACATAATAAGTATAGCCACAAAAACACCAGATCTGAAGGATGGACCTCTTTATTGAAGGGAGAAAACCAGTTATTGGAGCCCCCTTACAGCTTTTGGCCCCTCTGTGATTGCAGCCTTTGCAGGGACTGCTTCCCTCTAGTTACACTACTGAATAGAATGATACCAGCTTAAAGTGAACCTCCAGACTAAAAATCTACTCAGCAGCACTGAAAAGGCTTGGTGTTTCTTTAACAGTTTCACAGCATCAGAACTTTGTTTTTCTTACCCAAGCCTCATTTTTAGTTGCACAGAAGCTAAGCTCCGCCCCATCAAAGAAATCTGCCTGGGCATTTTTTTCAGATGCTTTGCAAAGCATGATGGGATTCCTAATGTTGTTCTCGCTGCATAGAGAGCGCAGCTGGGAGGGGTGATCAGGACACAGGACAGTTGGAACTGTGTCTCATGCTCCCTGTCACCTCCTTCCAACCAAAAAGATGGCTGCCCCCATGAAATCACAAACATTTGCCTGTTGTTTTAAAACAGGGTGGGTAAGAGATTATATTACCTATCTACTTTAATTAACATAACTAATGTAACTTAATGACAGTATGTTTGTTTAGGCTGAAGTTCCTCTTTAAACTGGAGGTGGCAATTCATATACTGTAAATTATGAAGTTTTAGCTCCTGGTTCTAATGGAACAGTTACAGAGACAGGACAAAACAGTTGGATTAGGCATGGTAGGATTAAAGGCATGGATTACTAGATTTACCATTTCCAGTAACTTAGTAAATCAAACAGGCAACACAGTTTTCATTAGGGTTACTGTTGCTTCATCCCTGTTGCGAAACTTTCTGCTGGTCTTCAGCCAGAGATAGAAAAGATGGGCATCTCATAATGAACATGAGAAGATTTGTATGAAGGGAGGAGAGACTGAGCACTTGGCACTAAAGACAAAATGGATGACAAAAAGGATCAGTTAGAGTTAGTTGTAGATAAGGAGCAGGATGTGTAGCTATAAGGAGCTACAGGTGTAAGGAAAAGAAGGTTAACAATCAGCAGGACAGCCAAGCAATTTCCATTGTGCAAAATTAAATAAATGTGGCAGCCTCCATATTCCTCTAATTCCAGGGGTGCTTTAAGGGGCGGGGGTTAAGTTTTGGCATCAAAAAAAGTTTAAGGGGGCCACCATGGTATGGTGCAAGGGGTAAATGTTAAGGGGAAGGTAAAGGGAATGCATCAGGATGTGTTTAAAAGGAGAATGTAAGCCTAGGTGTCAGGAAGAGGTTAAAGAGAAGGTGGATGGTAAGGTTACGTATCACAAAAAAAGGGTTACATATCACAAAAAGGGTTCTCCACAAAATGGGGGTGGGGGATAAAGATATGCACTATGAGGAGCATTTTCATTGAGAAGATCAGTTATAAGGAGAACTAAGGCAGAGAATTGGTAATAAATGTGGTGAAAAGTATGTTGCCCAGCTTGTTACACAATGATGGGAAATGGCAGAGCCAACACTATGTACCCGGTCCTGCTGAGCTGAATCCAAGTGTACCAGGCACAGGGCTGAGGGCCTGCTTGTCTTTAATCCTTTCTGTCAGCTATAAAATTCAGACACTGATGACATTCAAAACTGAGTGTTGTTAGGGTACAGATAACCCTTTTAGTTGTGTACAGGGCACTATCATTCCCTCCGCGAATAACCAGAGCCGCTTGTAAGCAAAAAAAGGGGAAAAAAATTAGTAAGAGCCGTTGTTTACAAAGTCTTGTCCAGTCCTTTCTTTCCAAGAAAATTGCGTAACGTGTACAGAAATAGCAGCCAAAAAAAATAAAACTTGATAGCAGCAGAGAACAGAACGTTTCCTAAAGGACAGGAGCTCAGAAGCGTGCAGTTTGCTGGGAAAAAAATAGCTGCTGTAGTGTAACCCTTTCCTCACTATCCCATGGAAAGCCTCTGCTACTTTGTATCATCCAAATGAATTTGCTATTGTTTGAGCAACACATGACTCACGCTATACTATGTACTTGAGTACCATAGACTTGTGCTGAGGAGCTTGAGATGTATGTTACAGCTGGACCTATAGCGGCTATGACATATACAGAGGGCAGCAGTGAGTCAAATCTAGCCAAACACCTGCAGATGCTTCTGTGCTGCTTAGTGCTTTGTATGTATCTTGTGCATTTATAGGGCAAACATATGTAAATGACATCTTGGTTTATTTTACAGTGCCAGTGAGAACTTGTTGCTGATATATATGTTAAAAGATAACATTTTATTTCGTTTCAGTCTTTATGAGTTCCTGGAATCTATATGCACAGAAAAAAGACAATCCTGCTTTGCACTCCAGATGCACAACTGCCACCTCAATACATGAGTCGGTAAACGGTGATACAGAATGCAGGAGATACATTGTAGCATCTTGCTTGGAGAACCCCTCACCCCAAATCATGTTGCATTCAAAGAAGCATTTTCTTCATCTTGCTTGATGTTTCTGACACTCCCTTGTGTTGTCTAAGGCTGCATTCAAACTTTGTTGCATAACGTGTGCATAATAATAATGCGTGTGTACTGCAATGCACGATGTGTGCATCATAACATAGGTGTGAGGCTGCATTTCCACTTGTGCGGTGGGAATCGTTGCGGGAAAAATTCGCATGCGGATTCACATGGATGACGATGTATGCGACTTTAATCATGACAGTGCTGGTGTGATTTTTCCATGCGAATTCCTATTAAATACATTGGGCTTGATTCACAAAGCCGTGCTAACTGTTTAACACGGGCGTGCTAAACAGTTAGCACTTGTAGTGCTGTTCGCGGACTTTTGCACGCACAAAGTGCCGCAATTCGCGCTATCGCGGCACTTTGTGCGCGCAAAAGTCCGCAAACCGCACTTCACGTGCTAACTGTTTAGCACACCCGTGCTAAACAGTTTGCACGGCTTTGTGAATCAAGCCCATTGTATGCGATTCACATAGCAGTATGCGGTATGCGAATTCTGATGGCTCTGCCGTGCAAATTTTTTCTGCACAGAAAAACGCAAAGGAATCCTGACAAGTGGAAACAGTCCCATTCACTTGTATCGCTATGCGAATTCGCATGCGAAAAACGCCTGCGAATTCGCGATAGTGGAAATGGGCCCTTAATTTAAAGCCTGTTCAAGGTCTATGCACTATGCATATATGCCTGTATGTTATTGGGAAATGCAGTGCATGCAGCAAATTAGGATAACATAATCCATTGCAAAGCAGGCAAGTGAACAAGCCCATATGATTGTATGGGCAGTGAGTTCACATGCAGTATTATTGTGCAATGCCCTGCACATAGTGTCAATGCACCCTGAATGTTAAAATGAAAAAAGGAAGGACTTAAAGAGGAACTTAATACATTTCAAAGTGAGATGTTAAAAAATAGAAGAGAGATCAAGAAATGATTGATATTCGACATTTAATTTGTTCATATTATTTCATCCGCAATCAGCCTGCATGTCATCATCTTACTACTGGCAAACATGAAAAAAAGCAGACAGCACCAACTGCCATTATCTATAACCACACCCCCTAACAATGTGATAGGCTAAAAGTTTTTTTTGTTTTTGTTTTTTTAAATAGATATAAATCTGCACGGAGGGAGATACTGGTTGCATGGCAGTTGGAAAAAGACATTATTTCCCACAATGCAACACTGTTCACAGACAGCAAAATGTCAGGACCCAGGTGCTGACATCACACTGTGGGAGGGGTTTCACCATAATATTAGCCATACAGACTCCATTGATGATCTATTTGAGAAAAGTTAAAGATTTCTCGTGGGAAAGGGGGTATCAGCTACTGATTGGGAAGAATCCTTGGTTACAGTTCTAAAATCTTCTGTGACCGCCGCATGATGTTAAAGTGTCTACACAGCTTCCATGGTTTTATACACATTAGCTACGCCCACAGAAGTTAAATTAAATACATACTACTCAAGTACTATTATGCAGACACCAAAATACCTGCCACTTGGTCTGTATGTCTGTTTCTATTACTCTTTTAAATTAGCTCAGTCAGGGTGTCTTTGATTGCCTTTAGCATTATGAAAAGTATTGGACTCTAGTCTGGCATAAGATTTCTTTTAGGACCAACTTCAGATATACAGTATGTTGTTAGAGTAGCACCAATCTGAAGTGGGATATATTAGGCAGTGTTCTGGAAGCTGATGTGTTAGAAGCAGGACAAATGGAGAGGTACAAAAATCTGAGCAACTCTGACAAGGGACAAATTGTAATGGCTAGACCATGGGGTCAGAGAATCTCCAGAACGGAAGGCATTGTGGGTTATTCCCTGTACGCAGTAGTTAGTACCTGCCAAAGTGGTCCAAGGAAAGACAACCACCTCATGTTTATCCGTCGTTTTCGATGATGACCAACAACATCATCTAAAGGAGGTTGCCTGGGCACGTTGTGTGTGGCTTATCAGTCCGATGCAGGCCCAGAAAGCTCTGCTGCATGTAGGGCACAAATGGTTAGCTACGATGGTTGGCAGAGCATTGGCTCTGAATTTGCGCAGGCCTCTGCAATCCTGTTCTCCTCGTAAGAGGTAGCACCTTTGCTGATACAGCTTTTCCAGGTGGAACGTACACAGTCCATGTCTCACAGGAACACAGAAACATGGGCAGTACAACTGTCTAGTATACTTTCAGCTCTGTGGACAGTTTAATACCTCTCCTATCCCACATTGACTCCTTCAGGCATCCGAATGCAAAGCGTGCATTGGCAATGCGAGTGTCCACCTCGATATCAATATTTACAGATCTAGACAGTGTGCTGCCAAGGTATGTTAACTTGTCAATGGACATTAGGATTTCTCCTTCAGTGGTGACAATTGGTCCTGAATACATCTTCCCTGGCACTGGTTGATACAAGACCTCTGTCGTCTTGGTACTGACTGTTAGGCCGAAATTTCTACAGGCAGTGGAGAAGTAATTCATACTCTACTCATCTGAGCCTCTGTAGCACCATTGAGTGTGCAGTCATCTGCGAACAAGAAGCTGCACAATGAGTCCTCTTTAACTTTTGGCAGATAGACTATGAAGGTTGAAAAGCTTGCCATCAGTCCTGTATCTGATCTTGATGCGGTGTTGTCATCGTCGCAGAAGGCCTCTGATAGCATGGCCAAGAACATCATGCTGAACAATGTGGGTGCCAGTACACAGTCTTGCTTGGCTCCGCTGGTAACTGTGAAGGCATCAGAGCAGTCTCCATAATCCAGTTCCCGGGCATACATGCTATCATAAAACTGTTGCACCATACTGATGAATTTCTCTTGACAGCCAAACTTCTCCATGATCTGTCAAAGCCCCTCTCTACTGAGTGTCTCAAAAACTTTGGTTAAGTCTACAAATACAAATGTTGAGTTGAAGTTCCTGTTTTGTTCCTGGCACTTTATCTGATTTTGCCAATCTGCAAATATCATGTCCACTCTGCCTCTGCCCTCTCTAAAGCTGCATTGACTTTCTGGCAGGTGTCAATCTTTCAGGTGTAGAGTGAGGCAATTGAGGAGGCCTCTGGCAACGGTTTTGCTGCCAATGACCAGGAGAGTTATTCCTTTGTGGTGGTTACATGACTGCGTTTTTTCCCTTCTCTTGTAAAGATGGACGATGGAGGTGCCCTTGAACTCTTGTCAAATAACTTCCTGTTGCCACATGGTCTGGAAGAGCTTGGGAGGTTCTGTAACTTGACGGGTCCCCCTATCTTGTAAACTTCTGCTGAGGTGGAATCTGAGCCTGGTAATTTATTATTGGGGAACAGTGGCCTAACAATAGGGACTGCAGCCCCTGCACCCACAGGGAGGGAGGGCTAGGCCATTTTGGGCGGCAGGAGGGGGCCTACAACAGTGGGGAGAGCCCCTCCCTCACCTCAGGCTCTCCCCTCAGCGCTCCCCCTCCAGCATTAATAGGTGGCAGCATCTGTTTATTAGGAAGTAGCGTGTGGCACTTAGAGATTGGACCTCCGCGGTGGAACACAGAGGTATGCCTGTGTTCCTCCCCGCCGCTGCTGCCACCTATTAATGCTGCAGGAGGAGCACTGAGGGGAGAGCCCACGGTGAGTGGGGGGAGTGGCTATGCTCTCCCCTTATGTTGCGACCCCTCCTGCCCCCCAAAACAGACCTGAGTAAGTCCCGGGGGGCATCTAAGTTTTCGCAGGAAGACCCCGTGATTTCTAGTTATGGCCCTGTTGGAGAAGGTTTATTGCATTCTTAACCACCAATTCCTTTGGAGCTTCTGCCAGGGAGGTGTTGATGGTGACTTATGGTCTAAGGCTTCAGCATTAACAGAGGAAGGCCTATTCAGGACATTGTTAAAGTGCTCAGCCCATCTTTCCAGGATGGCCTTTTTCTCATTGACAAGGGGGACCCATCGGCACTAAGCAGTGGTGATGTTCCAGGTGAGTGTGGCCTGTAGATGGTCTTGAGTGCATCATAGAAGCGCTTGGAGTTGTTTCTATCAGCATACTTCTGCATCTCATTTGCCTTTTTGCTGAGCCAGAAGTCTTACATCTCCCTGAGCTTTGCTTGAACCTTACTTATAATGGAATTGTAAGCTGCTTTCTTGGAGACAAATGTACTGACTTTCTGGAGAGTCCTGAAGGCATTATGCTTTTCATCTAGCAAATTCTGGATGTCTCCATCATTGTTATCAAACCAATCCTGGTGATTACATTTGTTCTGGCCAAAATAAGCAAGTGCCATGAAGATGAGCAGAGTGATCCTGAATAGGGTTGCTCAGAAACCCAGGGGGCTGCCATACTCGACTGTTGCTTTAATCCAAAAGAGAGCGACCCATTGCCCTGGGCTACCTGCGTGTGGGGTTGTAGCTACAGCTTCCAGTGTTTCTGCACCTGCTGCTTTGTCACTTGCCCATCGCCACAAGACTTGAAGGGGATGGGGATGATGTCTTGACTGATTTGTGCGTGAATTGGATTATAGTGAGGGAGAGTTGCGCAGTTCATCAGCCTCAATCTTTTGTCCCAGTCCATCTTGGTCCAATGTCAAGACGTAGTTGAGATGACTGGAGATGGACTGGGATGCAGTAGATGGCCAACACTGTTCTGATGTTTCTCACTGTGCCCTATTTGTGCTACACAGCACTCAGATGGGTCCACCTTCCTTCCCATTGAATAAGTCAGGGATTTCCTCCATGCAAGGGTATACGTGCCCTATTTCGGTCTCAATTAACACTCAAATTCTGGCCCTGTTAATGATTATTTCACCTACGAGTCGTAGCAACTGATGTTTATCACTGTGCCCTATTTGTACTACACAGCACTCAGATTGGTCCGCCTTCCTACCCGTTGACTAAGTCTAGTGAAAGCCATTTCATGCAAGGGTAGACGTGCCCTATTTCGGTCTCAATAATGGGACCCGCTCAAATTCTTATTCCACCTACGAGTCATAGCAACACAGAGGGAGAAGTTATACGAGGTCCGGCACCCAAATTACATTGCTGCACGGCCATAGACATAAAAAAACAAATGTCTATGGTGGCGCCCAGGTCAGGGGCAGGGCAGAAAAGTGTGCACCAAAATTACCTGCTTTGCTCACCGAGGGTTAAAACCTGTAGGCTAGCCGCACCTGGTTTTGCCGGCAAGTTGAAGCCGTTGTGTGTGGCAGTTGTTGCATGCAAAACAGCTACAAGGAGCCACAGGTGAGAGCTGAGTGCCAAGAAAGGACCAAAGTGGATGAACTACTCTGAAGAGCATGACTTGTCCCCCCCCCCATCAAAGGCACTACTTCTACCTGACATCCCATACACCTGAAGTCAATACAACCAGTGAACCAATTACAGGGTTGGTCATGTGTACGAGGAACAAGGGCTAGCTAGTCTGCTCTTTTCCACAAAATATTGCACACAGGAAGCTAAAGAAAGATGTGCCACTTACAACACACTCAGTAAGCCACCCTAGTTGTATTTGTCTAAATGTTCCCCAGAAGTAACCTGTTACCCTGGCCATGGTCTATGGCATAATGCCCTGACAGTAGGATTTGGGAAGGAGGGGAAACCAGGGGAAAGCTATGCAAACACAGGGAGAGCATATAAACTTCGCACAGAAGAGTCCAGGTGGCTGAGAAATGGACCCAGGACTCTAGTGCTCTGGGGTGAGAAGCTGCCACCAGCCACTATGCCATCATGTTGTGACCAGGAAGGTGGTCATGTCTGATGAACAGAATTTTCTATAACTTCTAAAATCTACAGATTTGAATTCAATGGAGCAAATGTGGAGGGTTCTGGAAAAACAAGCCCAGTCCACAGAGACCCCACATCCAACTCAGGGCCCTTTTCCACTAGCAATCGCAACACAAGCAATTGGAATGTTTCATCAATTTTGTTATGCGATTGCAATTTTGCACTTACCTTTTAACATGAAGCACAATCGCAGGTAAAATCGCTCCAAAAAGCAATTGCGATTTACAGAAAATCAAATCATGATAGTGGAAAACACTTTTCACGATTCCTATGTTTAAGTAGAAACCCTAGCAAACTAAAACTAAAAATCGCTAGCATTTTGCAATTTGAAGCAAATCATTCTCAGTAGAAAAGGACCTTCACTGTAAAATGATAAATAAGAAGGAAGCGCTCCTATTGTTTAAAGGTATAAACTAGATAGTTTCTGGAAAGTGTCTGCAACACCTCAACCAAATAACTGTGTGTGCTAGGGCTCAAAACAAGAGCAATTATATGGTAGAAGAAGAAAGCCCTTAAAAAAATAGCACCTCCCACAGCAAAATTTTAAAAAGTATAACAAAAATCTTTATTCAACTTTAGGTATAATAATAATCACAATATTGATGATTCAATAAAGAATAAAAACCATTTAAAAAACAAGCAAATATTCCAACATGATCCCTGCTGCATATGAAACAATTACTCTAAATGCAATATATTGTATAATGACACAATGCTGCTGTCAGATATAATACCCCACAGTAGGCTCAATATTGAGCCAACAGGGGGAGAACCCAGGTTCAGTATACAACCTAGTGTGATGCAAGACCAATAAACAACACCTGTGCAATGAGAACTAAAAAATAAACACATGAATAAATATCACATATATAAAAAAATGAAAAAGTGCACAATTGCTATCCAGATATACAGTATTAATAGTGATAAGATGCCTGGTAGAAAATTGAGGCAAAGGAGCAGCCCATAGGGAAAAGTGCATAAAGTGGAGTAGTGCAAAAAATAGGAGATACTTAGCTCAGAAATGATAAGGTCAATCTCAGCAGCACAGCAGGGAACAAGGAATCCACTCAGAGGACAAGATCCCACTAGTTCCGCGAGCGTCACCTCGCTTTATCAAGGACAGAGGATGCCGTCCTCCCTCCTTGATAAAGCGAAGTGATGCTCGCGGACTTGCCCCTGCGATAGACAAACACCGGAGGCTTAGCAAACAATTTTCCAAACTCTTTGTCTTGTTCAAGTAAGGGCCAAAATTTCCGTACTACCGAATGTATTCGTTCAGACAAATAACCATAGTTGCACACAAAGGGCAACTATGGTTATTTGTCTGAACAAATACGTTCGGTAGTGCGGAAATTTTGGAAAATTGTTTGCTGAGCCTCCTGTGTTTGCCTATCGCAGGGGCAAGACCATAAAGGACTGGGTATGCAAGTCAGATATTTGCTATCAAAAGAAAAAAGGTGAGATTTCAAGCACAAAGAAAGGCACATTTCCATGCCTAAGTTGTAATTGTTGTGGGGCCATCATAAAGGGCAGCAGTGTCTCTCATCCGTCCACTGGTGCTAGAATACCCATAAGGGGCAGGTTTTCCTGCTTGAGTCCGTATGTGGTATACGAACTCAAGTTCCCCTGTGGGTATGTATACATTGGAAAGACTGAGAGACCAGTGAAGGAGCAGATACAAGAACATAAGAGAGATGTTACAAATTTTGCATCAGGTAAAAAAAGAGTACGAAACGTCGGTATCCAGGCATTTCCTACAGTCCCGCCACAGGGCCAGTCAGTTACGATGGTTTGTGGTGGAGGATGTGCCAAAACTCCAAAGAGGTGGTAATAGAAAGAAACTGCTGCTACAATGTGAGGCTAAATGGATTAGAAAATTCAACTGTGTATATCCTAATGGTCTAAATGAAAACCTGAGCTTGAAATGTTTTTTGTAATGTGTTTCTTTCCTAGGTTCGGACGGATTGCACATAATGTCTAAAAACAGGACTTTATCAAGAGTGGTATTGTAAAGAATATGACAAATATGTTTATAAATGTTCAAATTTGTTGAAATATGTAGTAGCCAGTGTAAAAATTTGGGCTACATCGGGGTTACCTATTCCTCAATAATCGACTTCTTCTCTTCCTTGTTACTATCACTATGTTCCCTATATGCACCGTGGGGTTGTCATGAAAAGTAATTTCGTAGTGTTACACAATGACAATAAAGTGAATTCAATTGAATTGAATTGACTGGGGTAGACACCTTAGGTGTAGTTTCCTTGATGGATAAAGGATTTGTGTATTGATGTTTATGCTTTTGATGTTTTACCTATGTCATGTGACATACTTGGTCTCATGACTTTCTGTGGGTGGGTATTTAGGTGTCACAGGTGATGGGTGTGGCACACCTGAGGAAGGAAGGGCTCCGCCTGAAACATGTCATGTGTGTGCCTCTGCATGCTATCAAATACAGTTTTCAACTGAAGCCATTTGTGTCATTCGCGTTGTGTCTAACTTATACTGGGTACACACAATGCTTTTTTTCCAGTCGATTTTCCGTCCGATAGATTTTTGATTTGATTTTCCAGTCGATATGCTGCTTAATTCTCTTCTCTTTTCTTATCTATTTCCATTCACTTTTATGAGAAATCGATCAGAAAAATGATCGAAAATAAGATCAGATATGTCGGAAATTATCTATTAAACCATCTATCTGCCAAAAAAAAGTTATGGTGTATTCCCAGCATTAGTTGACTTAAATGATCTGTTGCTAAAGTCTTGGTGCAAGACACCTCAGGATGCTTTCATAGGTCTTGCAAAGTCCATGCCTCAAGGGATCACAGCTGTTTTGGTGGCCTAAGAGGGATCTTCAAAATATAAGGCATGTGGTTTTAATGTTAGCTGATATACTTTATCAGTCATATACATCCTCAGTGCCAGTCCTTTCTTAATTTGGTTTAAATGTTTTACATGTTTTATATTCCTGTTTGGTTATTTTAAAAGGCAATGTCAAGCAGTTTTTGATTTATAAAACAAAAACAACGTAAAAAACAAAAACTCTGCGCCCCCAACTTCTTGCAACATAGTTTAACCCCTTCCTTGTAACACTATCATCAGATAAAAAGATACAGCACCTCAATAATTCAGGTTAATAACACAACAAAACAAAATATCACAGCCCTGTAAAGTATTTTTACAGTTTGAGACCAGTTTTACACGTGTGCAATGTGATTCTCAGGGTAATATGCTTAGGCCCGCCTCCCACTCAGTGACCTACTTCCTGCTGTACAGAGTATGTCACCAGGATTCCTGTAGGTCCACGCATGTGGGTTGCATTGCAGCGCGCTCCGTTGTTTACTGCATCGCCACAGACTGGCAACATTGCATAAGCTGTGCTGTAGGCATGGATAATACTTTAAAGCACTGTTGAATTTGTGTTGGGATTGTGATACTTCTGATGCGCCATGTCACATCACATTAAGTATGAAAGTCTCCATTGACATTTATTTACTTAGCCGCCCCTTTGCGGAAAAAATTGCTTACTGCAACTTTATAGTGTAAAAAGGTCTTTGTGATTGGCAAGAATAGACTGTTTTATGCTTTCTAAACTAACATCAAGAGCTGCTGTGTGGGCCAGTTAAAGAATGAAGTACCCGTCTGCCCCGCAGATAAAATGATTAAAAGCCAGGTGCTCCTCAATTACAAGGACTGAGTAGCCATGTGCCCCCAGATAAAAAAAAATGTTCATGTTCTTCTGAAAATGACTAGCCAATCAAATGCAGCCCTGTCTCCCTCAGTGTTTCCAGTGGTTGCAGACCTGGTGATGGAACTTTCCTGAGACCTACAGTAGGTTGAGACTTTCCCTCACTGCAGAATCTGCTGTCAAGTAATTAGGAATTATGTATTTGCATATAACAGGTCGATCACAAAAACAAAAAAACAGATAATCCCAAATGCAGTTTACTGTGTGCTCTGAGATCAGAATACAAAGACTGTTGACTGACTCACACAGCACTGAAATACCTATCCCTCTATGCCAAGTGAATGAGACAGAACTACATTTGATTACCTTCAGTGTTATTAGAACAGCCAACAACAACAAACTTTTTTTTTCAATTCAATAAAATTTAACAGCACAGTCAAATGTACAAACACATGCACAGTAAATTAGTCAAATGCCAAGCAGTCAATCAGGGCACTGGTTTAAGAAGGTATCACAGGGCACTGAATTAAGAGGGTATCACAGGCAGTATTAAGTGAAGAGTATTTGCATTGTTCGTGTACATCGTTTGCATAATTACGTGCCTGTACCCACGTCACGAGATCACGGAAACAATCAATCTTCACTCAAAAAAATTGCCAGTCATCGGAAAAATCGCATAGTGGGTAGG
Source organism: Hyperolius riggenbachi (assembly GCF_040937935.1). Taxonomy (NCBI): domain Eukaryota; kingdom Metazoa; phylum Chordata; class Amphibia; order Anura; family Hyperoliidae; genus Hyperolius; species Hyperolius riggenbachi. The sequence continues at coordinate 269,128,635 of NC_090651.1, read as the reverse complement.
GCATTTCAGGCTCGGTTCCCATTAGAGCAAAATGGTACAGCTGTGCTCTGTTGCCGTCCGGTTTGCATCGCTCCATTTCTTCCACCAGCTGCCGTCTGCCGCCACTATAGCATTACTGCTATAGCACCAAAACCACCTGCTTCACCACTCTGTCCCTCCCAAACCCAATAAACTGACTGGAGGCCGGCAGAAGCATGGGACTCCCAATGGAGTTACAATAGACCAATTCTGCCAAGCAACGGTGAGAATTTTTACTGGTCAACCATGAACCAATGATGAAGCTTCCCTGTTGCTGAGGATTCCCATTGGTCTTTTGCAATCCAGTGGTGATCCCCAAGCTTCTGCCTGGCACCGATCTGTTTATCAGGACCGAGAAGAGAAGTCAGCAGCAGAGGAACCAGGGGATATGTGAGAATATGTGGGGCAGCAATCGAACACAGGGATAGAAGCGGATTGAGTGGATGCGGCGATCAGCCTAGTGAGAACGGACACTGTCCATTCTCATAGGCTATCATTGTGTTCCATTAACCTGGTGTTCTGCATTCCATTACGTAAAAAATATGGGAGGTTTGGCTTTAAAAAAGTGCCCAGCCTATTGTAATGTTCAAATTTTTATCTACCATTACCAATAAACGTTAGCTTATCTCTCAGAATAGTTACGTGAAAACTTAAGCACTACAACATGCATTACCTTAGCGACACTCAGATCCACGGGTAATGGGGCCACGCTAATTTGGCAATGCTTGCTATGCTGTCAGCAGTAGTAACAGTAACATTTCTGTGTGCTCTCTGAGCACAGCAGTCTTAAGGGGCCCATACACTGGTAGATTTCAGCCATCGATCTATCGACTCTATCGAATCGATCAGAAATCAATTCTATCAAATCAGCCAATTGATCGATTTGCAGCCAATTTCAATCGATTTGATCTATCTGACTGAAGGGAAAATCTAAAGCAGGCCATACACTGGCTCAATTCACGGCCGTTTCGACAGCAGATCCGATCCTGGGATCGGATCTGCTGCCAATCGCTTGCGCTAAACGCACCCGCCGATCCGATTCCCTCCCGAAATCGGATCGGTCCGTCGATCGCGCCGTGCGGGAAATTACCCTCGATCGCCCGCCGGTAGGAGCGCGCCGCTTGCGGCGTACGATTCGGGCCCGATCTGAGCATGTATACATTACCTGAAGCTGGCTCCGGGGTCCTCTTCTCCTCGCTGCACCGCATTTCCGCATGTCCCAGTGTACGCTTATACTTCCTGTGTCACTCCGGTGACCAGGAAGTTGAAATAGAGGGCGCTCTATTTGAACTTCCTGGTCACGGAGTAACACAGGAAGCGCCGGGATGGAGCAAGAACAGCGGTGCGGTGCAGTGCAGAGAAGACGCCCGGGAGCCAGCCTCAGGTAATGTATACGGGGGGGGGGGGGACAGGCGGCAGGAGCAGCTGAACAGATTGTGATCGGTTTCAGGCTGAAATCGATTCACAATCTGTTTGCAGTAAAGGCAGCCATACGATCCCTATCTGATCAGATTCGATCAGATAGGGATCTGTCAGCTGGTCGATCTAATGGCACATCGACCAGTGTATGGCCACCTTAAGTCGATATGCTGCTGGCAGCAGATCAATGACCGATAGAGTTGCATTGGATCTACTGGTCTAATAATGCATGTAAATCGATTTCCAATAGATTTTATTCTAAAATCTATTGTAAATCTGTTCCTAGTGTATGGCACACATCAGATAGATTCCTGTCAGATTAGACTTGACAGGTATCTGACAGAAATCTATCTGATGGTCGAATCTGCTGCAAATCTATAAGTGTATGACCACCTTTAGTAGAACATAGTAAGGATTGCTGAGAGGATTAGGAATGAATGCTTGTGTGATTTCAGTTGCAAGCATCATCCACAGAAAGAGATGGCCCACAGCATGAGAGGCAGTGGCCCGGTTCTGCCACTGCTAACTTCTCCACTCGGCCTCAAAGCAGGTAAACAGATCGGTTCCCAGCAAAAACATGGATTGCACAAGACCAATGTAAATACTCAGCAACAGGAAGGGTTCTGATTGGTTCATAGTGGACCAATGAAAATCCTCCCTGTTGCTTGGGAGAATTGGTCTTTTGAAAGTTAACGGGGTGCCTCATGCTCCAGCGGTGGTGTCGTGGCGGCAAATGGCACAGATGCAATGTAATGTGAACGACGGTGCGGACATGCAATGGAACGCAGTTCATCCTGAGCAGATGCGCTTTTCCCATGCCGTTTTGCATCCGCTCAGGCTGGGACCAAGCCTTAGCCACACCCGCTGTGTTTACATTATGTTCAGAAAAAAAATAGAATACAAATAATAAACAATGTATACTCACACATTAGTGTCTAAACCTGTAGACTTTCAAAAATATGTTTAAAAAGTTACAAAAACGCAGCTATGTTCTTCCATTGAAACAGACACGAGTTCCTGTCAGGACAGCTCACAAGAACAGTCTCTGCATTTGGAATGGAATTTAAGACTTCCCCTTTGAATTCATCTAGACTGGATATTAATACTGTGTAGTTTCCTTGTTCTTGAATGTAATCATTTTTGTACCTACTGTACTGGATGTACTGAGCCTTTCATCCGAATCGGGATGTGTACTGTTTACACTCTCTTCAGTACAGTAAGTGCTAGCTGAAATATTGTATTTGCCAAATGTTCTAAGAATAGTTCACATCAGACTGGTGAAAACACAAAAATAATTGTTAGTGTGACTCACATGCATCTAACCGCCCCCTTCGCTCCAAAACACCACTATACAAATAGGACTTTTTCTTGCTTTGCATGCAGCTCTAAACAGCTCTTTTGCTTCCATTTAAAAGCTCTTGATATGTAAGTAAAATGTAGTTGTGTAAGAAAATTAGGAATTCTGGGTGGAGTCTTAAAGCCCAAGTCATATTTTTTCAATATCCCCACCCTGAGTGCCTAACACTAACCCCCCCCCCCCCCCTAAAAAAACCCAACAAAAGCAAACCCCTACCTAAATGCCTAACACTTCATCCCTAAAGCAATTCCCCTCTTAAACTCTGAACACTAACCTCATTTCCCTATTAGCTCTATCCTGCCCCTGCCCTATCCCCTAACACTAACCCTTCTAACACTGATACTAACCTAGTCCCTGTTGCAGTACCCAGAGCTTGGATATTTAATAGCCAAACTCCAGTGCACATTAATATAGCGATTGATGATAAACGGAGCTCATGCATAGCTCAGCCCCAGAACCAATGCCCAGAGTCCCTGGGGCAAATATCCAGACCTCAGCCATATAATAACCAAGCCTCAGCACCTCCACTACATACAGCGCTGCTATTTGGAGCTCGGCTATAAAATAGCTGAGCCCCATTACACTCAGAACCCCCCTTCCGCATATTGCAGGCACACAGCGCCCTTATTAACATCACATTGGGCAACTAATTTACTCTGATGGATTTATACAGCATTATGATACTTGCTTATGACTCATGTAGCATGGGTGGCGCTACTTACGCAGTATGCTGCTAGAATTTTAGTACCAGTAATATTGTCATGCGCTGCTTGCACACTACAATATTACCACTGGTATGTGTATCAAGCCCACTGTATCTTCTGATAATACCACCTCTTTTACTAAAAGGACCACTAACATGAAAAATGTTCCTATGTTGCTGTCACTTATAATAGGAAGTAAAAAGCTGACAGATCTGACAGGTTTTGGACTAGCCCATCTCGTCATATGAGATTCTCAGTATTATATTTATTACCTATATTTTTTTTACAAAAGAATTAAGGATATATACAAAGATGCTAGTCAGTTTCCCTACTTATTTGCAAACAATGGGCATGATTTACAACCCCTCCCCCCCACCACCACTTTAACTCGCTCCTTTCCAAATGATGTAAGATCTTTTTATGAACTATATAACTACACAATAATATTGAAAAATGGGCAGCAACACTTTATGTTATTTATTTATTATGTTATTCGTGTTATTAATGTATTGATTTTAAATGTTGTAATGTGCACTTAGTCTAAAACCAGATTTCCTCTGACCCACAGTTATATGCTCCCGTTCTTATTGCCTGATGAAGCGTGGTCACGCCCGTGAAACGCGTTGCGCAATACCTTGTGGAGTGTATTCATAAAAATTGTTGTGTCCTTTGAAGTGGAAAAGGGCCCACCCACGCCACCCCCATGTTTTAAAGATTTTACCTGATTTTATACTTTTGGTGCCTCTGATAACCTTGATGCTACATTGCTCCACCCTGGGTGGAAGGGCGGAAAACCTCATATTTCTTCCAAACTACAGAGAGCGACTTCTTAATCTTGAGTGGGGACAGGCTTGTTCTCCCCACCTGCCGTCACAGTGGTTGCCTAAGGGATAACCCTGGTTTGTGAGTATCCCTTTACTTATTCCTTAATTCCTCAACTCTATCCAGACTTACTGCACCATATTGGCCTCTCGGTGTTCTTCTTTTTCTTTTTCTACCAGTACCGCGACCTCCCGAGTGACGGAATGATTCACAAAGCTTTCTCATCTGTTTTCCACTGTATTCACCTTATCTACGTTACATTTTTTAAGCTCCCAAAGAGCAAAAATATAATATAATTAAGGTTAGAAAAGTAATATTGAGCTGAAGCTAATCAGGAACAGCTTACTTTGAGTGATGATTTGCTTGTTTATGTGCTGAAAGTTTATATTTATCAATTAGGTGATAAATAATACATGTATGAGAAGTTTTGTGACTAGAGCCATGGCTGAAAGAGTAAATGGAGTTCAGTAAGTGCACATAAAGAAATAACTGAGGAGACTTTGGAACACTATAGTAGTGTTTAATAAAATGTAATGAGTTTTTTATAAAAAAAAACAAAAAAAAACATAAAACTTTTTTAGTGCAATTGTGAGCTGTATTAGTGACCTGAAAGACAGCACAGAAGTTTTGCTTCCAGGTCACAGGTACAGGAAGGCCTTATGGGAATTTCATACAGGGTGTGGCTTTTGTGCTATAGAGTCTAAATGGACAAAGTGTCCCTCTGCAGAAGGTGCAATGCATTCTGCACAAAAGTTACCTTCTGCAAGGAAGATCTAAATTTCCACAGAAAGGAAGCTGACACTTTTACTCATTCCTGGTAATTAGAAAGTAGTTAGAGGCTTGAACTGGTATATTTCAATGTGATGGGAAGCAAGTGAAGGGGCTGACAGTATGAGCATTGAGCAACACTGACAGTATGAGCAACATTGGAGGACATACAGGATAAATGGACACAACAGGTTAGTAATGGACCAGTGATGGTGCCAGTTGGTTTGTTGGTAGGCAGTTTTGGAATGGACAGGTTTTGGAATAACCAGGTTGCAACATAATGGTGAGTGGGCTAGTAACTACTATCTGTTTATTGCCACCTCATGAAGCAGGAATGTATAACTGTACTGAAAAAAATACTGGTTGCATAAATAAACGTAAATACATTTTTCTATTGATTTTCCCAGCTCTTGCCACAATATTCTGAGCAATCATGCAGCATTGACCTAACGGCTGCTAGACATCTGCTTAGCTCCTTCAAGCAGCCAAAATTCAGCATTTTATACTGGTAGACAAATAGAAAATCCAGAGCCAACTCCAAAATGAAAAAGAATTTCAAACAAAAATCCAACAGAGAACATCTTGTACCGAGTGAAAACATTTCTTTTTTTTTTTTCATCCAGTGGCCGGAGATTAATGCTCATGTACTAGTTCATTGTTTTGCCAGTTTAACTTTAGAACAGGGATGTAAAAAAGAAATCACAAGCATTATTTTTGTCAGACCATTAGAGCACCTTACATAATGCTGCCTACTCTGTCTTATTGATGTAATTGCACATGTACATGAGAAGCCCTAACATTAAGGTGTACTCGAGGCAATATGTGACATGATGAGATAAACATGTGTATGTACAGTATAAAACATAATATTAGCCAGGCTTACTTTACTTGATTTATTTTGCTGCCTGAAAGAGTTAATTTCTAGGCATGGAAGTGACAGCTTCTGTCTTGTTGGTAGCTTGTCGGAAATGTGGTAAACATCACTGATAAGCAAATTACAGCCATAAAGTCATAGTTTTCCTGGCAAAATACAACTTCTGAGGGCAGGGAGAGATCAAATACATTAACTATTGACCTTTTTTATTAATATGGGTACACTTAAAGAGACACTGAAGCGAGTAAAAAACTCACTTCTCTTATATTCAGCAGGGGCATATGTGCCCCTGCTAAACCGCCGCTATCGCGCCGCACAACGGGGGTCCCTTACCCCCCAAATCCTCTCCGTCCTCGCCGGGGATCTCTTCCGCATTGAGGCATGGCTAACGGCTATAGCCCTGCCTCACGCGCGTCTGTCAGCGCGTATCTCCGCCTCTCCCCCGCCCCTCTCAGTCTTCCTTCACTGAGAGGGGCGGGGGAGAGGCGGCGATGCGCCGCTGATAGACGCACTGTGAGGCAGGGCTGCAGCCGTTAGCCCTGCCTCTAGGAGCAGCAAAATCTACGACCAATTTGGTTGTTGATTTTGCAGGGGGTGAATTGGGGGGTAAGGGACCCCCGTTGTGCGGCGGGATAGCGACGGTTTAGCAGGGGCACACATGCCCCTGCTGAATATAAGAGAAGAGTTTTTTACTCGCTTCAGTGTCTCTTTAATAGGCTGCCACTGATTAGAGACAGTAAAACATTAAATCTACTTTGTAAATGTTTAAACATAAAAGAAATTGCAGCCAATAGGGTGCGCTCAATAGATAGTAGCAGTGTTGGGGTATTGCCCCAGAGATTCAAACCCTGATCACTTGTGTCAGAGGCAGAGACCTTAACCAGTACACTATCCAGCCACTACATAAGGCAAACTAACAAGGGATCCTCTCTGTAACCTAAATGTTTTTGAGTATTTGTTCCTTAACCACTTAAGTACCAGTGGCCTCTGTCCCCTTAAGAACCAGAGACCGCTGGTACAAGAAACTGCAGAGTAACAACGAATACCGTCAAATTGCCGCACGTACCAACCGCAATCGCCATCCACGCCATGCGCCGGGAACCTCAGCCACCCACTCTGCCGCCTCTATGATGGCAGAGTTCCTGGCAGGAGCTGCTTTCATTGGCTGTTGACCCTGCCTATCAATGTAAGCCAATTGGAGCTGCTTATGTTGATAGACAGGGTCAGGAGCCAATGAAATCGGCTCCTGACCCGCTCACAGGGCTCTGCCGTTATGAAGAAGGCAGAGCGAGTGAGCTGCAGTGGAGAGACAGCGGCAAGATCGTGGGGAATGACGAAAGCGGCGAGAATGCTCGGGGGCATGGATGTTCCTCAGAAAGATTCAGAAAAAGGTAGCAGTTCATAGTTGATATAATGCTACAAAAAAAGCCATACAGAGCACTATCAGTCTCTTTTTAACAGGCAAGAAAAAAGAAAAACAAAACAAGTTAAAGAAGGTCCCTAGCTGCTTCTCACCCGCATGACTAGGAGGACTTTCTGTTAGGGATTGTTTAACAAGTTCAGGGCACCATGATTACCTCAACCCACAGCAAGTGTGGCCACAACACCAACTCTGGAGAGGCAAGCTCTTTCATGGAAGAAGTTGGGCTCCCCTACAGGGTAATTCCCTCGAGAGCTGCAAGGGCTTCTTCACCTATACTTACACCTCTGCCGACCACCTATGACTGACATGTTGTTGGTGGGTAGCCTGAGAGCACTGAACACTCAGATCATACGTATCATTGTCAAGAACATGCGGTGAGAAACAAAATGAATGTGACTTTACAGCAATCTTGCAACATACCCATTCATAGCATGGATACAGTTTCTAGGGAATGTGCCATTCATACCTTTCTATGAGAAATAAAACAAAAAAAAACAAAACAAATCTAGTTATTTGAGAAAACAGTAAAAGAAAGTGATAATTACATTCAAAACTAAAGAGAAATTAATGCGAGTGAGAGACAGTAAGTGGTGGTTCTTCATAAAAATCCATTTTATAACCATGCAAAAGAGAAAAGCTAATCTTATCTCTCCCATCTGCCTAATTCTGGGCATACACGGGTCGATCCGGCGGCCGATTAGCCGCCAGATCAACTCCCGCCGCATCCCCGCTCGTCCACGCGTGCACCCAGATCGATTCCTGCTCGTCCCCGCTGGCGCTTCTTATCTTCCACTCGATTCGCCGCTATTGTCTGCCCGCGGGTATTGAGCACGGAATCGATCCCCGCGGTGATTGGGCAAGTCGGATATTATCAATTGAGCCGTCAGGCTCGATTGATAAGCCTCCCTCGACGCCGTGTATGCCCAGCATTACAAACTAAAATTGTTTTGCCATTAGAACTTTACAGTTCTCTAAACCCTTAAAAAGCCTACAATAAGACACTTACCTTGATAATAGGAAGCCTCTGGAAAGTCAAGAGGCTCCCCAGGTACTCTCACTCCACCATACCAGCACTGAGTCTGAAGTTGTTCGACAATGACTTGTCAAATATGTTCTTGTGGCTGTACTACCGTCCGAGTACGTGTAAGGTCCACACATGCCCAGTAGAACAAAGCCACCCGTGCACGCCTTTCTTCCTCTGTGCATGAGTGGAACCATTTTACTAGGCATATACAGATGTTATTCACACATACCCAGTATGAAGGAACTTATACTTAGACAGGAGCCCGACCACAAGAAGGGGAGGGTCCCAGAGAGCAGCGATGGGCTCAAGGAGGATCTAGGAAGCCACTGGACAATCTATAGGCTTCTTACTACTTAGGTAAGTATCTAACTTTTAAACTTTTTTTTATTCTTCACAGTTATCCTAAGTACTGGCATCCTATATTACACACACACACTGACTGGTATTGCACTATGCATCAAAAAGTATTATCTTGAAGGTTTTTGGTCTGTCTGTCTGTGTTTTCAGACAAATATAACATTTTTCACACTGCTGCCTATATTCCTATTTAACAAAACCATGGCCATAAGGAATATTATGTAAATTAGTACATGGTAATCATGTAAAAATATGATTTGAATGAGGGGTATCAGAGGACAAGAATTAGAATATCAGCGTGCTTAAAAAATGACATGTCCAGTTGAGAGCTGGACATGTGGAAGGTCCGTATGCATGACATGAGTTAAGTCAATTTCTGCTGCCCCAAACATTTGTTAATTGATCATTAGCACAACAGTTTTGAGAATGGTTGCTGCACAAATGCAAACAGCAATGAATTACAGATACACAGTTCTCTGTAACGGCTTCCCCTCTAAAGGCGCGTACACACGCCATATTTTTACAAATGACGGATCCGTCAGACCCTCCCACGGGGCAGTTGTTCTGTGTGTGACTGTTTTTGACTGTCTGTCAAACTGTCAGACTGTCTTATCAGTCTGCCGACAGCTTGTACACACGTGCTACTTTCGGCAGAACGACTGCCCCACAGGTGGGTCTGACGGACCCGTCGGTTGTAAAAATACGGCATGTATACGTGCCTTAAATATCTCAGTACGAGGTGTGCTAGGTGTGAGCTGGGGCTCCTCCCCACTTTACCCTCAGGAGATCTCAATGGGATGGACAATGAATTCAATCATCTCAGCCTTGTGCTCCTAAGAGGCAATGCCCCACTGCCGGATAGGGCCAGTGCTTTCATAGGCTCAAGCTGGGCATAAGCTCAAACTGAACTTTATTTATTATTGCGAGGCTGAGGTAGACAGTTGAAGAAAAAAAGTTATTTGGATTTAAACATTCTGGTTATAGAGAAACAAGCTCAAACAAATCTCTTTTTTTTGTTGGATATGTGTTTGATTAATTCCTGATGGTATTGGGAATAAGACCTGCCAATCAACCAATTAAGCCACTTTCTGTGTTAGCAGGATAGACATGATCAAACATCCAAAATAGTACTGTTGTGTTAAAAGCAAAATCAAACTCAACCATTAACTTTCAGCATCGGGTCTCCTGTTGGAAAAGACCATATAGCGACAGCTAAAGTCTACTTTCTGTTTGATCACCCATAATGCAACTAGTCACCTTGCAGATCAGAGTTCCAGAAGCACATTTTCCCCAGATTTGCTAATGCGTTATTAGTAACACCAGCATTAATGTAAAATATAAGCGTAATATTCACAGTTATGTTTAATGATTTATTAAATGATATACACTCTGAAGGACAGTTAGTGGAAGTACATCAACCTGCACTTTGTCATCACAATATAAATGCATAACAATAACATTAGTTAATGCAATGCATTTATCTTCCACTTATCAATTATATTAGTTAATAATTATATTAGTTAATGTAATGTATTCATCTTGAAATAAAGTTATATATATTTATAGTATAAACAAAAACTCATAAACAGTTACATGGAAAAGCAAAAGTTAATTAGGTAATACACAGTTTACAACATACCACATAAAATGCATGTATACACAAGAAAATGAAATATATTCAGCAATACTTAGGAAGAAGAGGAGAAAGAACCCTGACATCAAATTTACAGCCTAAAGGCCCATATCCACTTTGCCGTACCCGCATACTTCTATGAAGATTTTTCAGATGACCAGCGCTTTTTTGATTGACGAGCAGTCGTTCCGCCATCCCGTGACATGGGTACAGGCACGCAGTAACACAAATGACATTTGGCGGCTTGTGGCGATAATCAAAAACCCAATGGATTGGATCTTTAAGATCCCCGACGACTCCACACAAAGTACTGCAATCGATTGACTTCCCATTCCTGCCCATTCTGTGCCATTACTTTTACCTGCCCGCAAGGAGAAGGATCTGGGGAACGCTTGTCGTCAGGGGACACCACTATGATTTATCTTCCTGGGTATTACTGGGCAGTGATGCTCTCACGAGTAATAACGAGTGCTTAAAGAGAACCCGAGCGAGACCCCATAATTCACAGCTCTGTAAGCAGATCCAGCCTCTGTATGGGGATTTCATTGTTAGAACCTCGCCTCGGGTTCTCTTTAAGCACTTGAATTTGTGATTTAAATGAGCTTTAATTAGCTCAGGTGTGCAGCAGGGAGTGAAGGGGTTATTTACCCATAAGTGCGTGTCCTCCCTGAACTCCAACTAGCTTGCACGTGTCCTATTGGTCGTGTTGCAAGCCACCACGCACTTCTTCCTTCCGGCTTGAAGGAGGAAGTGCGAGCAGTGAGGCTTGCAATGCATCCAGTGGGACTCAAGCAAGTTGGAGCGCAGGGATGACGCAGTTATTGGTAAATAACCCCTTCACTCCCTGCCGTACACCTGAGCTAATTAAAGCTCATTTAAATCATGAATTTGAGTGCTTAAGCACTCGTTATTACTCGTGAGAGCATCACTGTTCCTGGTTATTCAATGAGTATTCAGCTATAGAGGAAAAGGGGTAATACAGAAGGTAAAGATGTCCTAGGTCCGAGTATATGCCTACTTGAATAAATTTGTTTTTAGAATACATTTTAAAATTGCAAGGTTTGGCAAATGTTGAACAGATTTTGTGATGGTGTTCCAAAGGAAAGGAGAAACTTTAGAGAAAACCCGAATGTTGAAGTAGTCAGAGGTTACTAGAATGGATGAGTGGGGGACATACCGTAATTTGCCAACTGGTATATTGAAATTATTGTAACATTATATTGGAGGAGCTACACTGGAGAATATTTGCTAAATAGCTGGATGAACTATCCTTTATTTGTTAGACAATCAATGAAGGGACAGAGGAGGAGCCGTATTTGAGGAGCAAAAGATGAGTCAAAAAACAGAACAGACTAGAGTGATGCCAATCTATTTATTGGTAGAATACAGACAAGGATGATACAAAATCTGGTCAGGATACGATGCTTTATATGGTAAAATGTGCATTGCAAAACTTTATGATAACACTTTAAACAAGGACCAAAACAACTTTATTTAACAAAAGTTCTTGTGCAGAACATCTGTTTCTAAGCTCATGTTAAATTGAATATGAAGTTTGAGGTTGGTCTTCCAATATTTTGATTAAAATTTTGCTTGTCAGGATACGATGCTTTATATGGTAAAATGTGCATTGCAAAACTTTATGATAACACTTTAAACAAGGACCAAAACAACTTTATTTAACAAAAGTTCTTGTGCAGAACATCTGTTTCTAAGCTCATGTTAAATTGAATATGAAGTTTGAGGTTGGTCTTCCAATATTTTGATTAAAATTTTGCTTTCAAATAAAGTGGTTATGTGAAGTGGTTATGTGATGGTCACACCTCCAATCCCGAAGACACCAAGAATCACATGATCACCACTTTAGCATTTAATCTAAAGTGACCCTACCGGGCAAATAATATTGTACTATTGAAATAAACAAGGCGACTGCCATATCTTTCTACCTACAACACCACATTAAGTTAAAAATATAGAGGACTTCAGGAGATGGGGTTTAGAGTGCATTTTGTATCATCTCTATAATACTTATACTTGAAAAACTGCATTATATATGTGTTAAATAAATAATATTAATTTTGAGAGATAAATGGATAGATAGATAGATAGATCTATAGATAGAGAGTTAATCGGCATCATCTGTGGCTTGCAGGGTTCTGCTTTTACTGCCTGCAATGATAAATGTTTATTTGCCCTTTGGAAATGCTAAATAAAAAAGCAGTTCATTTGAATGTGAAAGGGGCTTGTCAGGCTGAGAGTGAAAGATACAATATGCCGAGTGGCAAATTTGGGATGTGCCAGTTAATTTCACTGTGTGAGCTCAGCAGTATATTCTTGAATTACAAATTGCAGGATTTAAGCATGTGTTTTTCGTTTTCCCCCAGAATGTTGGGTTTACAGAGCATCTTATTTAATTTAAACACAATATAAAGATAGTTACATATAGTATTTCAAAACATTTGCATCTATAATTTCACATCAGCACATCATATATTTCAAAGACCCATGTTTGAACATGAATACAACAAATAACATCTCATTATTTTATTGTGAAGCTCCAAATAGCAACATTATGTGTGTGTGTGTGTGTGTGTGTGTGTGTGTGTGTATGTATATATATATATATATATATATATATATATATATATATATATATATATATATATATTTATTTATTTATTTATTGTACTTATAAAGCGCCGACATATTACGCAGTAATATGTTTTTATATGTTTTTGCGCGTGACAGCACGTGCGTATGTTTTAGGGTAGTTGAGGCCAGGGATAGAATTGAATGCTTCTGTATATCCTGTACAGCACTAAAATGCATGTTGAAAGTATACAAGTGTAATATTACTACAGATAAATAAAATAAATATTTCAAGAAACACAATATTTTTTAATGATTAAAGGTTGACATGGAAACGCATAAGGAAAACCATAAAACATCTTTTAAGACTCTGTGGAGTAATAATTTTTAATTTTTATTTAAAAATTTGCTAAATAATTATACGATATTAATTAAAAATTTCCCTGAAATCATATCTGACAATAAGTTTTCTCATAAGTACGTTTATGGTGTAGACGTATTAGCATATCACATACTACTACTACATACTACTACAAAATTAAAGTTAAGGCTACATATCTAGATGCAGCTGGTTAAAAAATGTTTTTATGTTTTATGGTATGCTTTCGTTTAATAATTCTTAAAAAAATTGAAGTTGTTAAAAAAAAAAAAAAAAAAAAAAACTCTGGCTTTACCATCACCCCTTCCTTTAATTGCGGAAATGAGGGAAAATTGCTGAGCAAAATGCTATTTTTGTGCTCATACACAATAAAAGGTTCAGCCTTGTTTACATATGCCATATTCTCGCACTGCTCTGTAATTAGAGATGTCAGTCTAGGTCTAATTCAGCTGCAACAGGCAACCCCATTAAAATCTGTTCACTTCATCTGGACCCGATTTCTACTGAACTCGCTGGCATTAAATCTGAACCATGTGTATCACGTGTAAACAAGTCAGCATTTTTTTTCTTACTTTTTGCTGTTCACAGGTATCATTTGTCTTTATGTGGTTGAGTAGGAAGCAAATATTTGCTTTGGTAGAAAACATGTCTCTCCTTTGGGACATTTTCCTCTTAGGAGCTTAAATATCTCATAGCATAACAGAGTGAATGTCTATATTCAAAAAAGCACTAACCAGGAACACAATTGATAATTGTGAACAATAACATAGGTTATATAACTGATTAAAATGCATCATCATGGAAATTTGCAACATATTAAATTATATTTTTAAATAATTCACAACTTAAATAATAATTTACAACATGGCAATTTGCAACTCAATATATATATATATATATATATATATATATATATATATATATATATATATATATATATATATATATATATATATATATATATATATATGTATATATATATATACATATATATGTATATGTATATATATATATATATATATATATATATATATTCTAAGCTTTAATTTGGTTATAATATTTTTCAAAAATAATCTATCCATTTCTAGAAGTCTGATTTTTACCTTTTACACACACAAACATTACACAAACAAGACAAAAAAACAAAAACAAAAAAAAACTTTTTCAGTAAGTAAAAGATATGATGCTTTGAGTTGACTGTGTGTAATATTAAAATGGTCAGGATATATTTTTTTTTTTGTGCTGACTTAATTTGCATTAAAAATATAGGTTTTATGTAAAGAAAAACATAGGGAGTTTGGCAAGTAAGGGGTTACAGGCTTATTTTTAAAGTGCTCCTAGAACACATGAATAGAATCCTGTCCCCAACATAGGACTGCCTCTATTGTATTGTACACAGCAAAGATGTGATCAGTATAAAAAGGTGGTGTGGGGTGTGTGAGTGGGGGGTGCTCTTTTTAGCTCTACATCAATGCACTAACTTGAGAGATCAGCCTTGAAAATGTGTGGAATTTCTCTCCAAGTGGAATCTACTATACAGAGGGGGGCTTTTCTTTAAATCCTGGAAAGTGTATAGGCAGTGTTATGGTGGGAGGAAAGGGGGATGGGTAAGCAGAGGGATACAGCTTTAAGCCTTAACTGAATGAATTGGTTCTGGTTCATTGACTGTGAAAAGCATTTTCCTCCATGTTTGTTGTTGGCAGAGAAGAGCATCGCTGAGCTGTCCAGCACTGAGGGAGATGTGAAGAGGAATGCAGCACATCCAAGTTACAAACCACCTTGTAGATCTATAATGTGAATGCCCCACCCTGACAAATATTTACGTTGCAGCAATTGCAGATACATCATCCACCTAAATTACTATTTCAGCTCCAATATTTCTATATTTTTTTACTATATAGCATATACATTATGATTAAGATAAAGTTTAAATATGTTTCATTTTTCCAATATGAGTGTAAACATACAAGCTCTAGCAGATTATCAGTCCTCAGCTCCTTACAGCTAATAGTCTAATGCCTCCTGATACTGCAATTCCCCCTCCCTGCAGATGAATCTCATTACACCACAAGTCCCATGCATATCACAGTCATGGACAGAGGGTCTGACTGTAATACCCTACACAGCCTATCCACACTGTTATTTGCATTGTGCTTTGTGCAGTCCCATGGAAGACAATGGTGTTTCATAAATAATACAAAAATACATATTTATAGACTAATAAAGTTGACGTGAAAATACTATAGCTATTTTTTATTTATTTTTAGTGCCTTCTTTTGCATAAACCAGGAAAGGGTATACCAACCAGTATCGTTTGTTGTAAGAGGCAATGTTGCACTAGTGAGTTATCTACATTTTTATCAATGGAACCTAAATATTACATGCATGAATTTACTTACATCAGCCACTGTCACTGAATACTCACCACCCAATGGAAGAAGATGAATCCAGCGACGTCTCCCTCACGATGAGTGTTCCAAATCCATCTTCTGGCCGGTGGGTATGTGCAACATCACACTACGGGCGCGACCGGGAAGCCAAGCAATCGCTGTACTTTTTGCAGTCATTGGGGATCGGGGAAGTGAACCTGAACGCTTGCACAGGACAGAAGGAAAACAGAGAGAAATGCACCCTGTATGTATTTAGAGAGTTTAGCCTGTCTATTCCCCCTTATCTGTGTCTAATCACAAGTTGTAATTTGATCTCTCCCCTGTGTCAGCTAACTGCCATGGCAGATGAGCTCATTTGAAAGCACAGGATGTTAATAATATGTCTGCTTCCATGAAAGCAGGAAGTAGAAAAACTGCAGGTTTATTGTAGGGTTTACATGAGCTGTAACAAAGAATTGTTTTTTTAAAGGTTAGTATGCTGTTGCTTATCATTTAGAGCAGATAGGAAGTTCAGATCCGCTTTAAAGATCCAATCCGCCGTGACGGTCGTTATCACCAGCAACGCTAAGCAACATTGCGTGATCGCACGCCTGTACCCACAATGCAAGATCGCGGAAACAATCACTTGTAGCTTAAAGGGAACCTGTAGCGAATAAAACTATTTAAAATAAACTTATGATGTAGCTGCAAATGAATATTACATACTAACCTCACCATCAGTTTCTCATAGAAGCTCACCATTTTCTTCTTAAGCTGGCCACTAATGATCCAATCTTTTTCATCCAATCTTACCATTTCTATGTAATATAAGGTAACTGCCTGAAGTATCCATTCAGTATATTTACTCAATTTACTCTTATACTACATAGATTTGGTAAGATTGGATGAAAAAGATTGGATCATTAGTGGCCACCATTACAGTGATCCCTTCCAGTTCTGACAATATTTTGTCAGAACTGAAATATACCAGTTGCTGTCAGTTATATATCAGCAGCTGGCAGTTACAACTGTATGTGCAAGGTAATGTCCATGTTTTCCTATGGCTCAAGTGGGTGATATTACAGCTTAACAGTGTGCTGACCAGGAAACTGTTATGGGGTAATGACCATTTTTAAAATGGAGGATTGAGAATTCCATTGATCACAGTGGGCAAATGGGATGCAGGAGAGGAGAAAGAGATTGCTGAGCCGACTACACAGGAGATAAGTATGACCTGTGTATGGTTATTTTGACTTTTTATTTTCAGTACAGGTTCTCTTTAAAAGTATCGCCGCCCGTCGGAAAAAACGTTGGGAAAATTGCGTCATGGATATGGGCCTTAAAGCGGAATATAACCCTGCATTTCAACTTTGCTCTAAAACATTATTTACAGTATATTATATGCAACCAGCATATTTTTTTTTTTACTAGACCAGCATTGGAAGGGGTACACAGGGCTTTAAAGTTCCTGGAGATTTCTGCAGACGCATCCGAAGCTGAAATAGATACATTTTGTTTACATAAATGTATCTAAGTGTTGAATGTGACTCACTCTCTCTGACTGAGAAGGAGCTTGGAGGACAGCCAAAGAGTGTGTAACGTTTATCAATAGATACATCTAACTAAATAGAATGTAACAATCTGAACTTCTGCATATCTCTCCACGGAACTTTAAACCTCTGTGTTTAACCCTTCCAATGCTGGTCTAGTAAAAAAAAAAAAATGCTTTTTGCATATAATATGCTGTAAATAATATTTTAGAGCAAAGTTGAAATGCAGGGTTATATTCCGCTTTAAGTATCCTTACCTCACTAATTGCAGCACACATAAACACACAAATATCACAAATACAATGACCATATATAACTGTGGTTATCAATGTGCTTTTAGGCAATGGAAGACCAAAGACTTTTTTGCAGGACAAGAATTTAATGCTAAATATTTTCTTAAAATGTTCAGTTATTGCACAGATTGGGGTATAATAAGGCAGTTACCATATGGTCACCAAGTTGTACCTGAAAAGCAATGATCAATTATGAGCAAGATCCTTTTTTTTAATTGTGACAATAAAATGTGTAAAGAAACAACTAGATTCACGATGGAGAACACACTAAAGGCACATCTGGGTCTATTGTTTGAGCAGTCAGAATCACATTAACATCCATACATTATATAATCATTATGCAAGATTAATTGACATATCCAGGAATTTATTTAACTATAATCAATGTGCACTATAGTAACATTACACTGTGGGATATATGTGAATACTCTCTGCATAAAATCCTTGCTCAGAGTGCAACATTATGAATATTTTCAAACTAACTGATTACATTTTTGTTTGACTTTAAAGGGAACCTGTACTGAGTAAAATTATTTAAAATAAACACAGTGAGGTAACTTCAAATGGACATTACATAGTTACCTTGCCATTAGTTCCTCTCAGAAGCTCATCTTTTTCTTCTGACAATGATCCCTTCCAGTTCTGACAACAATTTTGTCAGAACTGAAATATATCAGTTGCTGTCAGTTATTTATCAGTTGCTGTCAGTTATAGCTGAGAGGACAACTGCTGTGACAAGTAATGTCAATGTTTCCCTATGGCTCAAGTGGGCGATGTTACAGTTTAACAGTGTGCTGACCAGAAAGCTGTTATGGGGTAATGGCCATTTTCAAAATGGAGGACGGAGAATTCCCTTGATCACAGTGGACAAACAGGACGCGGGAAAGGAGATTGAGGAGTAGACTATACGGGGGGTAAGTATGACTTGTGTATGTTTATTTTGACTTTTAATTTTCAGTTCAGGTTTTCTTTAAAGAGAATCTGTACTCTAAAATTTGTACAGCAAAAAGCATACCATTCTATTCATTATGTTCTCCTGGGCCCCTCTGTGCTGTTTCTGCCACTCTCTGCTGCAATCCTGGCTTGTAATTAACAGTTTTAGGCAGTGTTTACAAACAAACTAACCAGCTTGTGATAGGCTCACATAACAGAGTGTGTGAGTCCTACAGAGCCTGCAGAGGGTGTGTATCGCTTCTATCCAATCACAAGCAGCCTTGCACATTCCAGCCTTAGCCGACAGAGCCGACAGAAGAAAATAGATTAGATCATATAACAGAGATAACACAGCCACTGTGCAATTAGGAAAGGCTGCAGTAAGCCAGATCACATTAGAACAGGCAAAGGAACTTATAGGATAGAAGAACTAAGGCTGAACATTTTGTTACAGAGTCTCTTTAAGGTGAATATAATTTTTATGGAAAAAAAAAATGCTATTCTGTCCAGGTTAGGTCTATATGTTACAGCAATGTTAAAATAATTCCTATTTTGTTTTGCTGTATACATATTTCTACAAGTGTGTGCCTAACATGAAATTCTAAATTTAGACTTGATCAGTTCATGGTTCCAGAGGGAGCTTATTAAACATCAAGCCTTGTTCTATCATCACAGTTGCAAAGACATGGGTATTTCAAGAGTTATAGATGCCTACAGACTGAAATGGAAAAGGTTCCAACACAATATTGCTTGGGTAGAATTGATATTTGTAATATCGATCTTCTTTAAAACAAAAAAAGAATTTTACTCCGTAATTGTAAAAGTGTGTATATATTGATCTGCCACTTACAATCCCTATTTGTGACATTACTATGCTGAGACCATTTAAGGTGAAAAAATGAATGACAGATGAAAGTTTTAAGGTGCATTTCTTTTTTTATTCTTTCACACACAGAATGTTTGTAGCAGTTTATGTGTGTAGCACTCCGTGCATTAAAACTGATTGTCACATCAAAAATGGGTCTTCCACGTTTTTCAGTTTTTAACGCACCTGAAATAAATCAAAGCTCTAAAAGCTATAAAAATAAAGCTTATAACATTCAGTTTAATGCTAGAAAGAGGAAAGAAGCTGTGTTGTTTCACACAATCAGTGTCTTTTAAAAACTTGGATGTAATTTTAAAAGACACCAAACAAAAATCCAAAAAAGATGCACAAAAATGCACTTAAAATGTAGAATATTTATATTATATTACTAACTAACTTACTAATAGTTATATTATATTATATAACTCTACTAACAATATTCTCCTGTCTTCTTCTCTGGTCACCTGTTCTCACTCCCGCTTACAAGACTTCTCTCGATCCTCACCCCTCCTCTGGAACACTATCCCTCAACGTGCCTGCCACTCACCCACACTTGGGCCCATATGCAATTACATTTTTCACTTGAGCTTTCTCCTACGCGATATTTTCATAACTTGTCATAAAATGTCTTTTAAGCCACCAGCAAGCAAGAAAATACTCAGAATAAATGTTTTTAGCACTTTTTCAACAACTTTTAGATACCTTTTCAGTTGTAAAATGCTGAAAAATTAGAGAAGATGAAATGTATCTCCTAGGAGATAACTCAGGTGAAAAATGTAATTGCATATGGGCCTTAGTCTTTTTAGGCACAATCTAAAAACTCACCTCTTCAGGCAAGCATAATCTTCTACCTAGGACACTTCCCCCACTGACCACCATTTTTACCATCTCAAACACAGCTTCCCTTTACCTACTGTCCTATTCCTTAAACCATTAGACTGTAAGGCCTTTAGTTTGGGGCCTTCTTCCCCTTTTGTCTCACAATGCTGGAAAATGTGTTGTGCATACCTCCCACCCCCGTATAAAAATATGTAGTTGATTTGTTCACTGCCTCAGCTGTACTCCACCCTTGTCTTGTATTAACTGTTGTATTGTTTATTTTGTATTGTAATACCCTGTATGCTGTTGCACAGTGCCACGGAAGATGCAGGTGATAGTGCCAAACTTATGATCATCACTAGATTCCACCAGTTAACCACTTCAGGACCACAGGCTTTACCCCCTTACCAGGCCAGGCCATTTTTCACAAAAATGGCCACTGCAGTTTTAAGGGCTCGCTGCAGGGCCGCACAACTAAACACACAAGTGATCCCCTCCCCCCTTTTCTCCCCACAAACAGAGCTTTCTGTTGGTGGGGTCTGATCACACTCCAGGGGCTTGTTTTTTAGATAAATATTTATTTATCTTGTTAATATTTTTTCCTATTTTTTTTATAATTTATAACTCTCTCCCTCCCCCGCCAGGCAATCAGCGTGATCGGCTATCATAGGCTTCAGCCTATGACAGTGAATCACTTCTGCAGCAACAGAGGGGACAGCCGTGTCACACGGCTGTCCCCAGTACAGCGCTGCCTTAGATCGCAGCACTGTACACGTAATTAGACGGCAGTTTCGCCATCTAACAGTTTACGAGTGGCGACTGCCATTGGGAGACTGAAGGCGGAGTGGAGCTCCGCCTACCAAGAGGAGATGCGCGTGCAGCGTGCGTGTGATCTCCTGCAAAAGCCAGCCCCAGGACTTTACGCCGATCGGCGTTAGGCGGTCCTGGGGCTGCCACCGCGGTCACGCCCATCGGCGTGACGAGGTCCAAAAGCAGTTAAACCACACTGAAGATAAAATCTTAATGGTGTTATTCGAATAGATAATTTTTTTTACTCCAAAACATTTTTTTCTAGATTTGGATAGAGTACAGTAGTATTAAAACTCCATGTAAAGATCAATATGCAGTTTGTGTCCCTGTTGCAAAGATTTCACCTGACCAGGGTCCATATGCAATTCATTTTTTTCTTCTACTTTTTGTCTTTAAAATACATTTTTAGAATTTCATAGTTAAAAAACTACCAGAAGTAGTAAAAAAAAAGTACTATAAAAATGATTTTGTGTATTTTCTTGCTTGCTGAGGGGTTTAAAAGGCTTTTATTAAAAGGCATTTTATTGACAAGGTGTGAAAATATCAACTTGAAGAAAACTAAGGGCTTGATTCACAAAGCGGTGCTAACTGTTAGCACGCTTGTGAAAAGTCCCTTATCACGCCTAAATAAACATAGCGCACGCTACCATGCACAAAGGCCGGTGCACGTGAAACGAAAACGGTGCACCCTATGCGCCTGTAAGGTCGCATTGGATGCGCCCGAAATGTCACTTGGGTGTTTGAGTTTTGCGCGTGGTACTTTGCGTGCGATCTTATTCAGCTTGGTGCGTGCTAACTACTTCGCACCCTGGTTAGCACGCCCAAAGCATTAAGGTGTGCTAACTAGGTTAGCACCCAATAGTGAATCAGGCCCTAAGGAGGAAAAGTGAATTGCATAAATGGCTACATTTCCTAGCAACAGCTGAGGACAAGACAGAGGGTGAGCTGATTCTTAAAATGTTTAGGTGCCACTATAATAAGACTGAATTAAGGGCACTTGTTCAGTTAGTGTTTAATTTCTGCCTCATGGGGGCAATTTCCTTTCACTTCCTGGTGTGTTTCCGTGAAAGGAAGTGATGTAAAATAACCCCAACAAGGATACAGACAAATTTTGATTTATAATAAAGGCTTTTATTCTTCTATGCTCAATCCAGAAAAAAAATTAGCCATAAATTATTTTTCTTCTGTGTTGCTGTCACTTACAGTAAGCAGTAGAAATCTGACATTACGGACAGCTTTTGGACTAGCCCATCTTCTCATGAGGGGTTCTCAGTCTTTTCTTTATTTTTAAAAGCACTTAGTGAATGGCAGTTGCTCTGTCCAACTGCCAAAAACGTGTGCAGCAAGCAGGGAGGCTGGCCAGCATCTTTGTATAAATCTTTTAAGGGAATGTCTTTATAAAGAATAAAGGCCGTGCTGAGAATCCCCCATGAAGAGATGGACTAACCCAAAACCTGTTGGTAATGTCGTATGGATACAGAGGCGCCAGAAGGATAAAAAGATCTAAAACGTTTAAAAGTGAGGAGGAAGTGGTGGACTTGCCTCCTACAGGCAGACACAAGAAAATGCCAATCAATTTTCAGCAAAACAACTTATTTACATACTCCAGTAAAATACAATGCGGTTCGCAGGAGTGACCTGCTTCCTCAGGCAAAACAGGTCTGGTACTATGCCTTGCGCCTCTGGGAATGTTGGTAATGTCAGATTTCTATTAAATTACTGTAAGTGACAGCAACATAGGAGAAAATTAATGTATGGCTCATTTTACTCTGGAAGAAATGTACTTCTTATTTGTACGTGTTTTAAATTTTCAGATTTTCGCAACAGTTCCTCTTTAAAAATTCTGCAGCTAGCTTTAGTATATCATGGATGCTGTGTGCTGCAACATTGTAACCTTAAAGACAAACCGTAACCACGAATTAAACTTCATCCCAATCAGTAGCTGATACCCGCTTTCAAATGAGAAATCTTTTCCTTTTCACAAACAGATCATCAGGGGGCTCTGTATGGCTAATATTGTGGTGAAACCCCTCCCACAGTGTGATGTTAGGACCATGGTCCTCACAGTTTCCTGTCTGTGAACCTCACTGCATTGTAGTAAATAGCTGTTTACAGCTTTTTCCAACTGGCAAAAAAGCAAGCAGCATCTTCTTCCACTGATATAACCTGCCAGCAGTAAAAATGTCACCATGTGATAAAAGTCAGAATGTACATCAGGGAGAGGAAAGATTTTACAATAGGCAAACACTGACTAAATCATTTATACATAATTATTTTAAAAAATTAAGCACTTTTTTTATTACATTATTTCACTGGAGTTCCTCTTTAATGACAAATTATTCAGTAGAGATCTTTATAAAAAATCAGTGGTAGTCAAATGATATCAGACTATCATCTTAAATGTGTACATAGCATAGTACAAGGACAGATGGGTTTCACAGCAAGGCGAAGGAGTAGAATTCAGTCTAAAGCCTGGTACACACTTTCCAATTTTGAAAACGTAGCGAACATTAGGGGAAAAGGTACTATCAAAATTATTTTGAGTAATTTCTTGCTTGTTGGGGGCTTAAAAGGCATTTTATTGACAAGGTAAAAAATATCACCTAAGATAACACTCGAGAGAAAAAGTGAGCCCAAGTCTAAAACATACTTTCCAAAGTGAGTTTTGAGATAAATTTAAAAAAAAAGCGCTGTTTTGCAAAAAGATGGACGAAAATCTCCAGAGAAAGTAATGTAGCATCATTCCTTCACTGGTCTTGGGTAGCATTCCAGCCAACATCATTGTAACTTAACAAGTACCAACTTTAACTTAATGGTGACTGGCATCTTACCAGTCAGGATGAGTTCCCAAGGAAAGAAAAATATATAAAGCTCAATCCTTTTATATTTCAAGCTGAGCAGTAGAGACGTCTGGAGGGCCAAGTGACTCACACACAGGCAGAAAAGAACACTCATTCTCTGTGAAAGGGGGACATTTTTAGGAAGCCTGGGGTATAATTCACTGAAGGATCAGTGTTTGTTCTGGACTCCCATTTATTTCCTGTCATTTGGTCACCAATCTTTCATCTCCTCAGTCATTGCCTCATTCTTTACCTGAATTTTACAAAGGGAAAATAAGGAACGAGAAACACATTTAGCCTTATTCACAACAAAGAACTAACTCCCAGTATTGTAAAGCAAAAAAAATGCACATTCCTAAATCTGAACTTTAAGATTTCTGAAAAAACAAAACCAAGAAACCAAAAAACATTTGCTTAATGTGGCTAAAGTGATACACATTGGGATGGCAATTCGCTAAGGCAAAATGTACCCTTTATTTATTAGTATTTTTAAAAAATCCAGTTATTTTTCAAAATCAGCACAATGAAATACTGCATTACCAGACTAGGAAACATTTGCTTCAAAAATAGAGTGTTGTTAGTACTCTACCAGTACAACCGTCTAAAGGTGGCCATACATGGTACAATTTTTAAATTTTTTTTTCGATTAGATAATTTAGTTCGATTATTCCATGAGATCGAATATAAAGATTTTTCCAGCATGTCCGATCAGATTTTTCTCGAAAAAACGGGATAATCGTTCAAATTTCTTGATCGGAAAAAAAAAAATATTTTCAACTTTGTCGATTCGATCATTTAGATTGAATAAAAAGGAAAATCAAACGTTTTTATTGTATAGTGTATGGGCACCATAAGGGTGGACAATTCTATATCATTAAGGGTTCACAGTTGCCATTGCTTTGCGTTTCCTGTGACAGCAGGAACGCAACAGATCAGGACAGCGGCGCCACACACTATGCTCACGCTGCGTTGGGTACAGTGAAGCATACAGTCATTGAAAATTATGCTTAATTGTTACTGTTAATGCTTTAGGGATGAAAATGTTTAGCGTTATTGCACTACAGGCAGTACGTTACTTTGCCACATCCCACTATACAGCGACGCTCCCAACACACTGTGTATATCGCATAGGTGGTGCACTGCAGTGCGGTAAGCCGAGTTAAAAGTGGCTGCTACACCACACCACAAGCACTACTGTGAACAGGGCTTAATAGAAATAATACTGATAATAATAAGTCATAGTGAGTGGAAATACACACCTGTCATGGAACATTGCTGGACAGAACATTACTCGGTAACTACTTGTATTGTTATCTTATAATTGCAAATACTGTCTGTTTTAAAAAGGCAAGTTATATTTACAATAGCTTTTTCAGTAAGGGGGCTTTTAGTTTCCATTACGGCTCTTACAAAAATCCTAGAGGTTCTGGGTCACCATACATGAACTGAGCACTCAGTAGGATAGTGAAAAAAATCCAACGTTAGGCTGAGACCACATATTTCAGGATCTTCCTTCCAAATGCTTGCACTTTTGTTCCGGTAGAGTAATGCGGTACTGCCTAATAAATGTATGCAGGCTCTTTAAAATATTACCAAAACAAAGCCCCTGATGAGTAATACTCTGACGAAACATGTTAGGTGGAGCTAGAATGATACGCAGATGCTCAAGCTCATATCTCTGCACATACTGGTAAGCATTTTGGAGATAAGTTGGTTTTGTTCCACGGCATAGAACTGCGTAGAGATATGTTGTTTTTTTTCTGTGGCATAGCCCCAAGTCCACCACTTGGTTGGAGTCTTTCCAATGATATCCTGTAAGCATTATCTCGCTTAGATTTTTTTTCTATTAAAGAGACTCCGTAACAAAAATTGCATCCTGTTTTTTATCATACTACAAGTTCCAAAAGCTATTCTAATGTGTTCTGGCTTACTGCAGCACGTTCTACTATCACCATCTCTGTAATAAATCAACTTATCTCTCTCTTGTCAGACTTGTCAGGCCTGTGTCTGGAAGGCTGCCAAGTTCTTCAGTGTTGTGGTTCTGTGATGCATCTCCCCCCTCCAGGCCCCTCTCTGCACACTGCCTGTGTGTTATTTAGATTAGAGCAGCTTCTCTCTGCTCTCTTATCTTTTACAAGCTGGATAAATCCTCCTCTGAGCTGGCTGGGCTTTCACATACAGAGGAATTACATACAGGCAGAGCTGTCTGCACTCTGCAGGAAGAAACAGCCTGACACTTCAGTGGAAGATAGCTGCAGGGGGAAAGAAACACACAAATGATCTCTTGAGATTCAAAAGGAAGGGTGTATACAGGCCTGCTTGTGTATGGATGTATTTTCTATGTGTGGACATACTGTACATCAACCTACTTCCTGTTTTGGTAGCCATTTTGTTTGTTTATAAACAAACTTTTTAAAACTGTTTTTAACCACTTTTAATGCGGCGAGGAGCGGCAAAATTGTGACAGAGCTTAATAGGAGATGTCCCCTAACGCACTGGTTTGTTTACTTTTGTGCGATTTTAACAATACAGATTCTCTTTAAAGACTTTTATGCATAATGGCAAGGGATATTCTTTAATGTTCTGGATAAGCAATGGGCTTCCATTACAGTAGCGGCATTCTACACTAGCTATTTTACTGACTTCGGGGCACTGAGGAGTTGCCCCTGACAACAAAATATGGAGGTAGGAGCTAAGTTAGTGATGTGATCAGAGTGATATGCATGCCGGACACGGCACATGGAGATCACTCAAGGCATTTGTTTATAATCACTTTCCAAGTGGAGTTAGTACAGGGGCGCTGAGTTTAAAATGAGCCAATAGCCTGGGACTGCTGGTTCCTCTTAATCCGTAGCAAACACTGTACAATGTATCCACATTTAATCTAGTCTGCACCAGCACTTGTTTAGTGTACTTTGTTTAATATCAATAAAAGAAGATATTTTAAGCTATTATCAACAATTTGTACTCTTTTTGAAGCGCGCTGATAATATATATATATATATATATATATATATATATATATATATATATATATACCATGCTCCTAGGCAATGATAAAAGCCCACTTTCCTGGCTTGTGCCTATTCACAACTCTGTTTGAGAGAGTGAGTGAGTGAGTGAGTGAGTGAGTGAGTGTGTGTGTGTGTGTGTGTGTGTGTGTGTGTGTGTGTGTGTGTGTGTATATATATATATATACAGTGGGTTGCAAAAGTCTTCTGCCCCCTTGAAGTTTTCCACATTTGATCACATTACTGCCACAAACATGCATCAATTTTATTGGAATTCCATGTGAAAGACCAATATAAAGTGGTGTACATGTGAGAAGTGGATCGAAAATCATACATCATTCCAAACATTTTTTACAAATAAATATCTGCATAGTGAGGTGTGCGTAATTATTCGGCTCCCTGAGTCAATACTTTGTAGAACCATCTTTTGCTGCAATTACAGCTGCCAGTCTTTTTAGGGTATGTCTCTACCAGCTTTGCACATCTAGAGACTGAAATCCTTGCCCATTCTTCTTTGCAAAACAGCTCCAGCTCAGTCAGATTAGATGGACAGCGTTTGTGAACAGCAGTTTTCAGATCTTGCCACAGATTCTCGATTGGATTTAGATCTGGACTTTGAATGGGCCATTCTAACACATAGATATGTTTTGTTTTAAACCATTCCATTGTTGCCCTGGCTTTATGTTTAGGGTCATTGTCCTGCTGGAAGGTGAACCTCCGCCCCAGTCTCAAGTCTTTTGCAGTCTCCAAGGTTTTCTTCCAAGTTTGCCCAGTATTTGGCTCCATCCAGCTTCCCATCAACTCTGACCAGCTTCCTTGTCCCTGCTGAAGAGATGCACCCCCCGAGCATGATGCTGCCACCACCATATTTGACAGTGGGGATGGTGTTCAGAGTGATGTGCAGTGTTAGTTTTCTGCCACACATAGCGTTTTGCATTTTGGCCAAAAAGTTCAATTTTGGTCTCATCTGACCAGAGCACCTTCTTCCACATGGTTGCTGTGTCCCCACATGGCTTGTGGTAAACTGCAAAGGGGACTTATTATGCTTTCTGTTAACAATGCCTTTCTTCTTGCCACTCTTCCATAAAGGCCAACTTTGTACAGTGCATGACTAATAGTTGTCCTATGGACAGAGTCTCCCACCTGAGCTGTAGATCTCTGCAGCTCACCCAGAGTCACCATGGGCCTCTCGACTGCATTTCTGATCAGCGCTCTCCTTGTTCGGCCTGTGAGTTTAGGTGGATGGCCTTGTCTTGGTAGGTTTACAGTTGTGCAATACTCTTTCCATTTCTGAATGATCGCTTGAACAGTGCTCCGTGGGATGTTCAAGGCTTTGGAAATCTTTTTGTAGCCTAAGCCTGCTTTAAATTTCTCAATAACTTGATCCCTGACCTGCCTTGTGTGTTCTTTGGACTTCACGGTGTTGTTGCTCCCAATATTCTCTTAGACAACCTCTAAGGCCCTCACAGAGCAGCTGTATTTGTACTGACATTAGATTACACACAGGTGCACTCTATTTAGTCATTAGCACTCATGAGGCAATGTCTATAGGCAACTGACTGCACTCAGATCAAAGGGGGCCGAATAATTATGCACACACCACTTTGCAGTTATGTATTTGTAAAAAATGTTTGGAATCATGTATGATTTTCGTTCCACTTCTCATGTGTACACCACTTTGTGTTGGTCTTTCATGCGGAATTCCAATAAAATTGATTCATGTTTGTGGCAGTAATATGACAAAATGTGGAAAGCTTCAAGGGGGCCGAATACTTTTGCAACCCACCATATATATATATATATATATATATATATATATATATATATATATATTTCAGGTTTATGGATTAAAGTAAATCACACAAGTGTGCTCATAGGAATGGCACACCAAGGAAAAAAAAAACAAGGCTTGAAATGTTATGTCTCCATTTACACAGATTAAAAATGTACGTTGCTGATTTAAATCCTACAAAGAGATGAGGAGCCGACATTAGCTGTAAACATTAGTTCTTTAGATCTTGATGCTGATCAGCATTTCAAATCATGTTGCAAATTTGCACATTATAAGAGCACTCAGAACGACCAAGGCTTTGGAATGAAGTATAAAACAATAGCCAGCAGGGTAAACAAGTATTTCACAGTCCTGCTTCCAAGCGTAAAATATTATTTTAATGAGACTGTGACACATTTGCAGGTGATTATCAATCTGGATTTGCAAATTAAACAAATAAAACACATTGCTGTTTTTCATTATTTTGAAGACATCTTTTTTGTTCTTTCCAAATAAAGTTAATACAGAAATATACTAAAGGATGTGTTTAAAATTTGGCATGTTGCTTCCATCCCTGTTGCATCTAGATAAAATAAGTCAGCTGTAAGGAACAACTAAAAGTATAAAGAATCAGCGAGGAAATGAAAAGGATTTCTTTCATGTAGATGATAGATTACCAAATTACTGGAAAGCAGAAGCTAAGAAAGATATTTACGTTTGCTGATACAGTTTTACAGTGCAATAAGCAATGCATGCTGGGACTAAAATGGGGGGATAACTCGCCCTGTCGAGGTGCGTTGTATGTAAGTATGTAAAGATTCTGGTTCTGGTCCGAAGCATTTGGAACGCCATTCTGAAAACCGATCCCTATTCAAGATTAGGGAAGAACAGAACATTTTATTGACATTCTTATTGGCAAGAGATGGTGAATGACATGAGAATAGTTCTGCAAAGTTGCACATCTATGCATCTTGGTAATTTGAGTGCCAGTTGCATTTGACTGGTCCGTTTTCAAGTTGCATAAATGTATCACAAAATGTGCACCACCTCAGCATGTATCTCATTGACCATGTTTATTTTTGGCTGAGTCAGGAAGTGGATGCAATGCTAACAAATGAGAGCCACTAGCAGTGATAATTAATCAGCCACCAGCTACAGTAAGTAATTGACAGTTAGTGGTATTCATTTGGCAGCCTTCTGAATCTTTGGTTGGTGAAGATTAGGATAATTTTCACCTACATAGGGTAGGTTTACCTTAAATCCATTGCCATATGTATGGGGCACATTTCAACAGATTTCAAAGTTGGCCTCTCCCGGTATTGCATGTGTGTCAATGCCATTCTATTCATTCATAATGCAGGTGTGCACGTTGTCTGGTAGTGCACAGCTCAACTCAGGTTGCTACAACAGAATCTGACACTCTGTGGAGCCAACATACTGGTGTGAATGGGCCCAATGTGGTACCATTGCAGCACTTTGCTGTGCAATTATAACTTACATTATAACGCACCTCAATAAGCAAAGTGTGAACGCTCCCTAACTTATTGATCATTTGCTTAGTTTAAATAACACCTGCAACAGCCATTGCCAACTTCCTATTTTATTGAGAATTTTAAAGATAAAGCTATAAACATTAATGTGGATCAAAGCCAGGGATGGTCGTAGTCAAAAAAATAACAACAAAACCTGAACTCAGGTAAATACAACACAATATCCCTCTACGCTGAATCTAGTTAAAAATTTACTTTTATTGATCGCCCGCTGCTGTGATGTTATGAGCCTATAGGCCATACTCTATATCTGTATAATTATGTAATTTTGCACCTTATCACTAATTGCACTTTTATGTCACTTTACCCTTGAAAAAGCTCCGTTCAGGAGTGAAACATGTCGGGTTATTTGGTGGGGGTTGTGTGATTTTAAATAATTTGTTAGTATTGCCATTGGGCCTGGGTTACTTAGTGACCTCTTTTAACACTGACGCAGTAGGCCCGACAATACTTTAGAGTATGTATAGTGCCAGTCAGACCCTTTTTTAATCGATCAATGAAAGTTAATTTTTAACCAGATTCAGCGTAGAGGGATATTGTGTTATGGTCGTAGTCAGCCAACTTCGCTATGCTGGAACTACGCGTAGGTTTCCGCAACTACGCGTAGTACAAATACGTCTACGCGGGCAAAGATAAAAATTAGCGCCATATAATCAGTGCAGGCTTAAATAACTTTTTCACTTGAATTCTGGCATTCAGAATTACTGCTAGACTACATAATTAGTCAGCTGGTCATATTGATGGTCCTCTGGCTATAATATTTTCTGAGCTGCTCATCTGGAAATAAGTATGCAGCTAATAAATGTCAGAGCACCTGACCAGAATACTTGTTCAAGATGAGTTATTTAGAATTGATTATAGCCAGAAGACCAGAATTATAGCCAGAGAAGTAGCATTGTTTAGAGAGAGTCAGCCATGGTGGGGTCCCTCTGAAAGGTGTGCTTTCACCTTCCCATCTGAGTAGTGAGCCTGTGTGTCTAGCAGCTTCCAGCACAGCACAGGAGACTCATTGTAACAGATTGCAGAGGAATTGAAGAGACCTTCCTCAATAATTGTATTTAGTTATGTATAATATATAAAAGTGTTAGAACTTATTTTTGTTTTGTTTTTAATTGCCATCTGTGTCTCTCTTAAAGAAATGCTCCCTAAATTCCTTTCTCTGGGACTCCTATGACTTTAAATTTATATTCCACACTTAGTAAACGATTTCTAAAAAGCAGAGTGAGTGCTACACAAATATTTTTGCAGTTTACTGGTGCTAAAAAAAATTACCTCTCCATTACAATTTACAGTCAGCTATTAATTTCTAAAACCAACTGTAAGCCCATGTATTTCAGAATCAGAATCATTTATTTCGGCAAGTACAACGGGGGTTGTACCCGGAATTATTTTTGGCTCATACAGGGTCGGTGATGGTACAAATACATATGCGCGATGGGTCAACACATACAATCAGGTACAGTATAGTACATAAGTAAGCATATACATATATAATACAGCACATGACTAGTGAAGGATGCGTGGGGCGGTCTGGAGTGCTATGTGAGGGGAGCAGCTTGGTGCCCAGTCTGAGTTGGTCAGGTCCAGAATCCATTTAGATGGTGGTTGCAGGCAGAGGGGACCCGGTGCTCCTGGGAGCTGAAGTACACAGAGCCAGGTCTGATGGAGGAAAAATTAAGCCTTCCAAAGTCTATGGGGATCCAGGGCTAGGCTGGTCTGAGTGGCCTGGTGGATGAGAGCAGAGGGGACTCCAGAGCTGCACTGTGCTGCTGGTGACTGCAAGGCTTGGTGGTGAGGAGCAGGGTCTGGCTTGTAACAGTGGCATACATGGAGCAGGAGAGAGGAATCAGGGTGAGCGGAGGCGCACATACCCCTACGGGTCGCAGTGGTGGAGCAGCTGGAGCCCTGATTGTCAATGGTCGTGAGGGAGCAGGGAGAGCGGTGGTGCACATACCCCTCCGGGCCGAGGCGGTAGAGCGGCCCCGCATGTTTCTGTGATGGAATCTCCGGGTAGCGGTGGATTAGTGGCCCCACATGGAGAGAAACAGTGTGGATCAGGAAGCCCCTGGGTCCTCAGATCCTGTCAGGGCAGCTGCATGTCCCTGGCGGCGTCTTTTTACCCTGGCAGCGGTGCTGCAGCTGCGCCAGTGTGGGACAGGCAGTCACTGGGTCCTCAGATCGTTGCAGAGCAGCTACGTCTCCTAGGCGGCATCTGGTTGCCCCGGCAACAGAGCTGTGGCTGCACCCTGTGGGATTCTGCGGTTCTCTGTTCCTCCCATCGCGGCGGTCCAAAGGCGATGTGGCAGCCAGCGGAGATGGAGTCGGGATAATCGTTCGAATTATGGTGAGACAGATCGCTTTTCCATCATGGTGAGGGAAAACTCTTCTCCATCCTGGTGAGGGCAGGCATTCTACTAATCAACCGAATGTTTCACGATCAACTGATCCTTACCCTGCAATAGCTGTATAAAAAGGAACTACGAGCACTGACTATCATCCATTAGAGGCTGATGCTAGTGTAGTTAGGTGTAGTGCTGCTACAAGCTGTGGGTTAAGTTAGATAGAGTAGGAGACAGTGCTAGGAGGTTTGAATAATAGCACTTTTCCTGCTGCTGTGGTGTTTCCCTCAAAATAAGGTCTTATATTAATCTTTACTCCAAATGATGTGCTAGGACTTATTTTTTGGAGATGTCTTATTTTTTCATGTTCAACAATCTACATTTACAGAGAGTTTGGACTTACCAACTCTTATTGTTTAGGGTCTAGTGGGGTCTCTTGAGTGTGATTATTTTGGGGGTGTCTTCTTTCCTTGAAGGGTCTATCTGTTTTGCTGCATTGTAAACTGATTTCACTTTTTTACATGTATTCTGTAGCTGCCTGATCACTGTTTAAATAGACTTTTTTTATGAACTACTGTATAACGAGGGCTAATTTCTGGAGTAGGACTAATATTTCAAGCATCCTCAAAATTCCACAAAAATCAGGGTAGGTATTATTTTCAAGGAAACAGGGTATGTGCGTTTAGGGAATACGTTTTCAGACCCTTTCTCTGCAAAATGTTATTACTCTGCTAGATACCTCCTCTTCTGTGCAAGATGACTTAGAGTTTTAAAGCTTCATGTGAAAAAATGGCAAGCAGGTTCTACTGTCCAAACCACCTTTTTAGAGGCCTGGTGCCCACCAAGCGGTTTTTGTAGCGTTTTCCAAACCGCTTCCGCCTGTGAAAACGCTTGGCTAATGTATTTCAATAGGATGGTGCACACCAGCGGTTTGAGGTTTTTAGCAAACAGCAAACATGGCTCCTGCAGCACTTTTGCAGTTTGCAGAAGCGTTTCTGCCTCAATGTAAACTATAGCAAAAGCTCAAACTGCTCTGGAAAATGCTAGATTAGAGCAGTTTTCCAGGCATTTTTGTTACAGAAGCTGTTCAGTAACAGTAACGTCTCTAAACATGCCTAGAATCACTCTGAAATCTGCTCCAAAAACTGGGCCTTAGACACCAACCTTCTCTATTGACCTTTACTGCCTGAGTAGCAGAAGACAGTGGGCCCGATCCATTTCACTTTTTTCCCTAGGTTTCTCATAGGAAATAATTTTTCATCTTCTGTTTAAAATAACTTTTCAGCACTCTCCAATCGAAAAAGTACCACTTCCATTCCCGCCATGTGAGTCGCAGAATCTGTAAAAAGTACCGGTTGGTGTGAAACAATTGTTGTATTACTGGGGCTACCTGTCTGTGGGTCATCGGATCGGTGAAGTATTCATACAGTACTGTTATGTGCATTGGCGTTGTTGCTGTTACGCTGTTTAACACAAACTGTGCTGGAATAAACAAAAGTTGCTGGTTACATCGGTGCCCACGTGTTGTCTTGCTGCTGGGGATATAGTGTTGGACTTTGTTTCTTTGCATGTGGAGGCACGATGGTATGTACAGGAAAAGCAACATAGACAGTTTGAAGATTACCAGCCAGACGTTTGTGAGTGTGGAGATTGCTGTTTATCTTTCACTGTGAAACAAAAAATGGAGGGCATATGGTAGCTGCTGTTCTTAACTTACGTTTTTTAAGTTCTTTTAAACTCAAACTCGTTTGAATCGCATCCAGAAATCCGCATCAGTTTTTAACACGGATACATGTTACGCATACTCTTTTTTATGCGAAAAATACGCGTTTTGATTTGAAAACTGCCTGGCAGCTACACGTTACATGTCACGTGTCATATGTGCTTGCTGAGTAAAATTCCCATTCGCAATGCAAATTTACGCATTTGTAATACAGATATATGCGGCCCAAATGACTTACATTAGCCGGGATTTGCATCCAGATCGCTCCTGCATGTGAAATATTGCAGCATACCATCCAGATTTTTTAAGCACTGCATCGCATCCAAAAATTTGCATTGAATGGAAATGGCTCCTTTCAGAAACGTGTTGCATTTTGGATGCGGAAATTCGCATCCGAAATCCGTAGTGGATGTAGTGGAAATAGGCCCTTAATCCTATCGTGGAAGACTAAAGCAGCTGGCAGAGTAAAACAATTTCTGCCTGGAAAAAGCTTTACGCACATTGTTGATATTGATTTTCAGTAAGCCAACTTGCTGCCTGCTTCCGGATTGAGGGGGATCACCAGCTGAAACACCACTAGAAACGCTAGGTAGAAGTTGCAAGGACTAGCCATTCATTCTCAGAAATGGCACATAGGATTCCTCAACTACATACTTTCTGTTCTGTTCCCGAAAAGAAAGTAGGCTTCCCTCTCCCTAGGAAAGTATTTACCTTTTGACCTGAAGTTCACCTTGGGTACACTTTAAAGGACAACTAAAGTGAGAGTGATAGCGATATAGAGGCTGCCATATTTATTTCCTTTTGAGCAATACCAGTTGCCTGGCTATCCTGCTGATCCTCTGCCTCTAATACTTTTAACCATAGCCCCTGAACAAGCATGCAGCAGATCAGATCATGTGTTTCTGACATTATTCTCAGATCTGACAAGATTAGCTGGCATGTTTCAGGTGTTTTCAGACCCTACTGCAGCCAAATAGATCAACAGGGCTGCCAGGCAACTGGTATGGTTTAAAAGGAAATAAATATGACAGCCTCCATATTCTTCTCACTTCAGTTGTCCTTTAAGGAAATAGCAAAGAAAAAAATATGTATACACAATACATATTTCAAAGTACCAAGTAGTATTACAGTAATACAATTTAATATATACATACAGTATACGTATTATAAAATACTGATCAGTGGAAGAGATATTTTAAAATAATGGAAAGGTTTTTAATTATTTTTACTGTTCTTATTTTAATAATATAGCTATTATTTATAACCATTACGTAGGGTTAATTGTAATATATGTATTCCACAATGATCGCAAAGGCAAAGAAATGTCAGTCATATAATTTAATTGTTCTAGTCTATTGCCAATGGCTGTGTCATTTATTACAGACACTCCAACGTATTACTCAGTCCTTATAGCTTATAAGAGGCATACGTAATTTACTTCCTACATCTGATCCACACACTGGTCCTCTTATGTAAATGCAAGTGTAATGTCATACAAAAAGCCTGGCACAATTTCTGTTATAAACAGCTGATAGAATGGTCTGCTGACAGTGCTGTACTCCAGTCACACTGGCAAACTCCAGGGCATGGCAGATGCCAGCATTCACAATCACTTTCTAAATGCAAGGAGCACGCAAAAGACAGGAGACAGCAAAGCTTTGCACACGCCTAAGATTTCCGTGCTCAAAAATAATAATTTGTGATTATTTAGGTAAAAATCTACTGCTATTATGAAGTGTCCCTTAAACTTCCTGGTGTCCAAATACATTAAAAAAATTAAGCTCGGCTCCAGCATACCAAATCCATTTCCTGACAACTTGGTAAGCAGGGTGCCAAGATATAACCTTTTTGTAGCAAACCAGATGCATGCATGAAATAGGGGCACAAGGAAAAATGGGTGGCCGTTTTCGTTAGTAAAATTATCCTCGTTTTTAAAGTGTAAAATATAATCAAATATTGATATATTCTGTACTAACAATATTTTACTACAACGTATCCTAACCCTACTCTTCCACAAAACCCTTCTTTTCTGATCCCTAATCCTAATCCCCCCTTTCTGTTGCCTAACCCTAACCCCCCCACAACTTAACCTAACCCTACTCTCACATAGAAACCCTCTCTATTGACACCTAATCCTAACCCCCCCCCCCCTTCTTGACATCTAAACCTAAACCCCCCTTCCAAACCTTATAATAATGAAAATGATACATTTCAAAAAGATAACTTTCAAAAATGAATAATTTCTAAATACTAAACATTTAAAATGGCAAAAACTATAACGTTTTTTTTCAGACGATATTTATCGTGCACCCAATTTTCTACTTTTGGTGCCGATATTTGCATTAGTGCCTGTGGGGCGCCTAAATCAACCATTAGCCGCCTGCACCCAAATTTCATGCTCTGAAATAGACTACTTCAGGTGAAAAATTTCACAAATTTGTTCATGTCACCTGAAGAAGCCTAGCAAAATAGTTCACAGCATGCTGTGCTGCTGACTTACTCAGCACCATCCTGCAGTTCAGACTGCAAGAAAACAAAACTCTCTGAGCAGACTGATATCTGAACATCGGCTGGACGAAGAAATAATATAAATAGACTACATCTCCCAGCATGCATTGTACCGGGCAACCTCCTATACTACGGCACTGTGACAGAGAAGATGGAGGCCCTCCTATAGACAGTGGGCTATGGAGCAGCATCCCGTACGTAAGTAAATGCACGCTGCCCACCCAAACAACCCACCGCCTTTACAAACCTCTCTTAGGGGTAGGTTTGTTTTATATATGTGTTATATGTGGTGCTTCGGTCTATTTCATCAGAAAATCAAGGATCATATAAACAGATAAAATAAGCTCTTCCACTATACGCCTACGCAGGAATCAGAAAACAACTGTACCTAAAAGTGGCCATATACTTATTGATTTTTCCGTTGAATCCCAGCAGATTCAATCACTCTGATCAAATATGCCAGAAACTGATGTCCCAACGTGCTGACCCGATCAATAATTCCATCAACTTCTGGCAAAAATCGATTAAATCGGTCAATCACAGTGGACAGAAGATATCAGTCGATTGTTAGCGGGGCAGGAGCGATGGCAAATCAATGGTCTATAGCGTTGCTCTACATTGTACAGCGCAACGCTACTGTATGATATGTTTTTAATAGATCTCATGCTGAAATCTATTAATTTCAGCATGAGAGTCTGAGAGGGATTGCTATTTTGGCCACATCTGGTGCCAATGTATGATGGTGAATACTCACCTGAAGACGCAGGAAGATGGATCACAGAGACGCCACCTGACAATGAGCATTCCCGATCCATCTTCCTGCCCGTGGGAACATGCGATGCCACTTTGCGATTGAGGCACTTTGCGCAATAGCCATCGGGGATCTTAAAGAGGAACTGTAACATCAAACTGTCCCCTGGGGGGTACTCACCTCGGGTGGGGGATGCCTCCGGATCCTAATGAGGCTTCCCATGCCGTCCTCCGTCCCTCGGGGGTCTCGCTGCAGCCCTCCGTACAGCGGTGACGTAAATATTTACCTTCCCGGCTCCTGCGCAGGCGCTCTGGTGGCTGTCAGCTCCGAAGTAGGCGGAAATACCCGATCGTCGTCGGGTCTGCTCTACTGCACAGGCGCAAGTCTCCGGCGCCTGCGCAGTACAGCGGACCCGACGGAGATCGGGTATTTCTGTCTAGATCCGAGCCGAAAGCAGCCACAGCGCCCCCGCTGGAGCCAGCAAAGGTAAATATTGAAATTACAGTCGGGTCTGTCGCCGGCTGCAGCGAGACCCCCGTGGGACAGAGGACGACGTGGGAAGCCTCATTAGGATCCGGAGGCTTCCCCCACCCGAGGTGAGTACCCCCCAGGGGATCTTTTTAATGTTACAGAGTCTCTTTAAAGATCCAATCCACTGTGACGGTTGTTATATCCGCACATTGCAAAGCGCCATTCACCTAATTGTGCACTCGTACCTACGTCACGAGATCGCGGGAAAAATTAATCATCACTCATAAAATAGCTGGTTGTCGAAAGAATCATGCACAAAACATGATGTGAGTGTGAGCCTTAAGTGTATGAGCATCTTAATTGTTTAGTCATTTATGCTAATGCATAGCTGGGGCTTTGAATATGTTCATCATCATTTACTTAGAATAAAAAGTTCAGAGTGACTTCAATGTAACTCGCAGCAGTACGTCAGGAAACTACCAGCAAGAGTAATACTTCCCACAGGTTGTGAAACTTTCCTCTCGGCCAGTGAGCTGCCTCGAGTCACCAGCCAGGCAGAAACAGCAACCAAATGGCCTAGAATTTGTCTCAGCATCGATGAAATAAATGATAGTTTCTTAAAGGTCAGCCAGTGGAAAGACAGAACAGAGAATGGAAGAAAAATCTCTATTATGTCACTGACAATATTGTCATTCGATCATGACTAACGGTCAATATGAGTAGCTCTAGATGAAATGAATTAAAGGTGGAGAGAACAGAAGAGTGGGTGGGGACTGCCGGCAGCCTTGACTCTTACATCACTTCTTTTGTTATTAGCCTATGGCAGCACTTGTCTGGAACATACGTATAGACTGATTTGCTTATACTGTTAGCCACTGCCAGACATTGCAACATGACAGAGGAGGCCTGTGTTCTTCATAAGAATAGTATCACTTCAGTTATGAGGTGTAAATTTGCATTTTGTGTACATTTTAAAAATTGTGAGTTTCAAAAAAAAAAAATACATATATATTTTACAGCAACATTTTAATCTCCTAAAAGAAAATTCCAGTACGGAACAAAGTGGTCCTCATTTCCCTCGTGTTTTTAACGTAGATTTGCACTAGAAGAAGAATTTAATTAGGCTGTGGTTCACACTGCCAGGAAAACTTCCTGAGTTCACACTTCCTTTTGCATGAAGGATTCCCATTGGTTTAGTAGTGGACCAATGAAAATCCTCCTTGGTGCCCACACAGGATTCCCATTGATCTTTTGCGAACGGAAGCCTGATGGGGTTCTGGAAGTGCGTTTCTAGCATGCAGGGACTCAAATGGCCGTGCCAGAGGAACGCAAACATGGCTTTGACAGTTACCGATTGGGTGGCAACGCAAAAAAAGAATGGTCGGATGAAAAACTGACGCCATTGTAGAAAACTGATATGTTTAACCATTTCAGCCCGCGGGGATTTTTCACCTTATGCATCGGAGCAATTTTCACCTCCCATTCATTCGCTAATAACTTTATCACTACTTATCACAATTTATTGATCTATATCTTGTTTTTTCCGCCACTAATTAGGCTTTCTGTGGGTGGTAAATTTTGCTAAGAGCCACTTTACCGTAAATGCATTTTAACAGGATTAATAAGAAAAAATTGGAAAAAATTCATTATTTCTCAGTTTTCGGCCTTTATAGCTTTAAAATAATCCACGCTACCATAATTAAAACCTATGTATTTTATTTGCTCGTGTGTCTCAGTTTTTATACCATTTAAATTTTGTCCCTATCACAATGTATGGCGACAATATTTTATTTGGAAATAAAGGTGCATTGTTTCCGTTTTGCGTTCATCGCTATTTACAAGCTTATAATTTAAAAAATGTTTGTAGTATACCCCTTTCAAATGCATATTTAAAAAGTTCAGACCCTTTGGTAACTATTTATGTCTTTTTTTTTTTTTTTTTATTGTAATTTTTTTTTTTCCCATTAAAATTTTTATTTGGGGAATATTTTGGTGTGGGGCATAAACAGTTAATTTTTAATGTTGTTATCTGTGTAAATTGTAATGTTTTAAATGTGTAGCTGTAGTTTTACTATTTGGCCACAAGATGGCCACCTTAATTTTTGTTTTCCATCCTTGTACTTCCTGCTAAGCGGAAGTACAAGGGCGATGCGAAACTCTCTCCGGGCAGAAGAACTGAAGCCTCACAGGTGAGCGCTTCGGTTTTTCTGCACGGGAAAGGGATCGGTGATCGGGAACCATGTTCCCTTTCACTGATCCCAGGGCTACCGGCGGCACAGCGGGGATGCGGGGGCGCGCCCGCGATCGCGGGCGCGCCCAAGCGCGGGAGCGCTGCAGAGCTGCCGCCCGGACGTGAGCTTCACGTCCGGGCGGCGGAAATGGTTAAACAAAAACGGATCAGTTTTTACAAAATCAGTTTAAGGCTCCCTGCACACTGCAAATCCGTTTTCCGATTCCGATTCCGATTCCGTTTCCGATTTTCCTTGAATACATTCAACAGAAAAACGGATCAAAAAACGCAGCATGCAGTTAAGATTAAAAATCTGAATCGGAATCGGATGTAAAAACAGATTAAAAAGCGGAATCGGAATCTGAAATGCATGCAGTGTGCAAGAGGCCTTAGGCTCCCTGCATACTGCAAATCCGATTTGCAATTCCGATTTTCCATGGATGCTATCAAAACAAGAAGAAAAACGCAGAAAAAAACGCAGCATTCAGTAGCGATTGAAAATCTAGCCTTATGCATTTGTCTGTTTGCATTTATTCATAATGGTCGAACCGTGATCATATAACTATAATACACTGAACAGTTGTATGTAAAATGTAAACTATAGCAACCATTGATGAACTATTGTCTCAATGAGCAAAGCATCATGGCAGATCTGTCCAGGTGTTCATCATGCACATTAGGCACATTGCTAGCCCCATAGATCCATAGCATGTGCTACAGATCTATTCTGCAGTGTGCACCCCCAGCAGCACAGTCGTGCAGCAGACGTCACAGTATTCACCTCCAACGGCTTGGTCTCCGAGCCTGCAGACATCTTCACTTTTGGACTTCTACCCCTAGTGTCCGAGAATGAATCAGACTCTAGAGCTCCTAGGGTTTCACTCACAGACGCTAGGGGGAGAAAGGCGGAAGGGCAGAGTTGGCACCATTGTGTGTGTGTGTGTCACTACCAGCCAGAATAACTTCCAGCCAACCCACACACATCCCTGCCAGGCCAGCCAGCACAGCATTGCCACCAGGTCAGCTGTTCACAGCACCTAGACCAACACAGAAGCTAAGTGAGGGGACTCTCTGCCTATTATTGTGAAATGCTGCCTATTTATATTGTTATGCGGGAATACACCTGCCGCATTGTGATTGTTGCTGTAGGTAGTGCATTACAGTGGCACAAGCCACGTTACAAAGCATCCGCTATGCCGCAACACAGCACACCACTGTAAATGTAGCCTGGGTTACACTGCTGCTAAGTTAATGTACATTTGGCCACACCCATGACCATGCCCACTTTTTATCACATGGCCACCCCAGTAGTGCTCACAGGTGCCCTGGATCTCCCAGAACCCTAGCAATGTCCCGGGTTCATACAAATATTGCTAGATCGCAAACAACCATTGGCACACATAAGCATGCACAGCTTCTCGCCATCAATTTTGAATGAATGCCCCTAGTCTATTTCTCTGCATCTAAACAGTGTTGTGAAGGACCAAGTCATATCAGTACATACAGCAGCGTTGTATGTACTGTACCATTTGCAGATGCCGTCCATTTATCAGGAATACACAACGACTTTCATGTAATTCGTGTCGTAGTGTGTGTGCCTAGCTTGTTTTATGTAAGCCCAAAGGATTTATCACAGGCATAGCAGATAAGAAGCACAGCAAGCTGTCTACACAAGAGATGAGATAAAACTAGCAGTGTATCTGTCTGACCCTGAGAAACACACAAGTAAAGAAGAAACTGGGCTTAGTAAACTGTATGAAGAACTCCGCTCTCTGCACAGTGCAGCCTGCTGCTAGTGTTTTCATCATCGGCACAGCAATAACTCTGCATGGATGGGCTTCCCAGGAACGCTTCTGAATCATTTAAAGTGGACCCAAACCAAACATTTTTTTTAATTCAAAATATGTAGTTGCACCACTCTGACAAATACAAAGATAAATAAACACTCCTTCAAACCTGTGCATGCTTTTCACCCTTCTCTTTTCATAACTAGGGTTATACAAGTGGCAGCCATTACTTCTGAGCTTCTGTACCGGCAATATGCAAGTAAGGGAGGGGTTCCTCCAATAAATGTAAAATATTTTATATTTGTCATCATGCGGCTGAAAAAAGGCTGCTATTTATTATTGTAATTTAGAAAATAGATTTTATTTCTGAAATCTTGTATCTTCAATGTGGGTCCAGTTTAAGGAAAATAAAATTTAAAAGGACCAAAGATGTTTTAAAATGGACCAAAAAATGCTTTTACTTTGCACTTATAGAACCACAGTAAGGTATATGACACTTTGGGGACAATATTTATACAATATCTCACAAAAGTGAGTACACTTCTCACATTTTTGTTAAAGAGGAACTGTAACGTCAAAACGCCCCCTGGGGGGTACTCACCTCGGGTGGGGGAAGCCTCCGGATCCTAATGAGGCTTCCCACGCCGTCCTCCGTCCCTCAGGGGTCTCGCTGCAGCCCTCCGTGCAGCGGTGACGTCAATATTTACCTTCCCGGCTCCTGCGCAGGCGCTCTGACGGCTGTCGGCTCCGAAGTAGGAGGAAATACTCGATCGCCGTCGGGTCTGCTCTACTGCGCAGGTGCAAGTTTCTGGCGCCTGCGCAGTAGAGCGGACCCAACGGAGATCGGGTATTTCCGTCTATTTCCGAGCCGAAAGCAGCCACAGCTCCCCCGCTGGAACAAGCAAAG
This sequence comes from Hyperolius riggenbachi, assembly GCF_040937935.1. Classification (NCBI taxonomy): domain Eukaryota; kingdom Metazoa; phylum Chordata; class Amphibia; order Anura; family Hyperoliidae; genus Hyperolius; species Hyperolius riggenbachi. Next base: position 269,085,741 of record NC_090651.1, on the reverse strand, counting down.
GTAAATATTGAATCTACAGTCGGGTCTGTCGTCGGCTGTTCGGAGGGCTGCGGCGAGACCCCCGTGGGACAGAGGACGGCGTGGGAAGCCTCATTAGGATCCGGAGGCTTCCCCCACCCGAGGTGAGTACCCCCCAGGGGAGGTTTTTAATGTTACAGAGTCTCTTTAAGATTGTATTATATATTTCCATGGAACAACACTGCAGATAGGACACTTCAGAGTTGATTCATTTAACCACAGTAATATTAATGTGCACACGCAGTGTCCAGCAATATCATTATTATTGATTTAGAAAGCGTCAACATATTCCGTGGCACTGTACAAAGTAAGACACAAACATGGGGTACAATATAATACAGACAATGATATACACCAATATACAAATACAGAGTTAGTACAAAATACAGAATCATAACAGTGACAGAATGAATATGAATAAATGTGTAATAAAATCTCAAACACAAAAGGGTGAGAAAGCCCTGCCCTTACGAGCTTACAAACTAAAGACATAGGGGGAAACAAGAGGTGGGGTAGTATACATTATTCATACCTAGAGGCTGTGTGTTTTAGGTTGTTTGGTAGGAAGTACAACTTGGCCAGAGGTCAAAGGGTGAACTGGCCTAAGGAAGAGCGTATGCTTGATGAAAAAAGTGAGTTTTGAGGGCACGTTTAAATATATCAAAGGTTGGAGAGTGACAGATTTGTTGTGGCAAAGGATTCCAGAGGAGGGGTGAAGCACGTGCAAAATCCTGTATACGTGAATGTGAGGAGGTGATTCTAGGGGAGAACAATAGAAGGTCACATGCAGATCTGATTGGTATTGGGTTGGTATCTGGAAACTAGTGAGGAGATGTACACAGGAGAGAGATTGTGGAGAGCTTTGTAGGTTAAGAGTTTGAACTGAATTCTCTGGTTAATTGATAGCCAATGAAGAGCTTGGCGGAGAGGAGCAGCAGAGGAAGAGCAGGAACAAAGATGAATGAGACCAGCAGCGGAGTTCAGTGCAGATTGGAGCAGGACCAGTCTGTCAGTTGGTAGTCCACAAAGTAGTATGATACAATAGGCCAGGCAAGATATAGTAAGTGCAAGTATTAGCATTTTAGTTGTGTCCTGAGTGAGAAAAGGTCGAATGCAAAATATAATTTTGAGATGGTGATGACAGGAGCTGTTTAGGGAGTGAATGTGAGGAAAAAAGGAGAGAGAGAAGTCAAATATTTCCCCTAAACTGAACTGAAGTTATAGGGGTGTTATTATTTTGTCAGGCTAGTCTGGTCAATGACTATAGGTCAGGCTGTATGCCCATATGACTGACCTCTAGCCCAGCCATAACACCTGCACAAACTCCTACCTAATGCAATTCTACAATACCCTGCAGGCAGATGTAGCATACAGACTGGCAGATAGTATTACCAAACAAGCAGTAAGGGTTAAGCACAGTATGCAATATATAGTCACCTGAAGCCTGGGGGTAGAGGCAGTCCAGATGATAGCAGACGACAGCAGGCAGGAGAGAATTGGTAGTAAGCAGTTCAGCACTGATGCGTCGTCAGTTCAATCCAGAGTCAGGCCAGGCAGAGTTCATGAGAGTAACCTTTAACAAGCAGGGGTCGATCCAGGCAGCAGTCAGGTATATCCAAGCGCAGGTAGAGTCAGCAACGGGTAATCCCATCAGAGAGCAAGGTCAGGAACAAATCAGGGTTGGCAACAGAAGATCAATCTGGAAATAAACTTGGTCAAGATACAATTGGCACAAGATCAGCAGCTGTGAGCACAGTCTCACCAATAAGCCCAGCAGAGGCTATCACAGGCAATGACTGAGGGAGCTCACCTTAGTTTTATACTAGAACTAACCAATCAAAGGAAAAGGAATCCAAATTGCCCAGTAGTTTTGCAGCGTGTCAGTAAGTCTGCTGACACGCCATGTACGCATGCTGTCATTGTTTACAGCGGCGGAGCGTGTACTGAGGATACATCCGCTGCTTAGTCAGTGGGGAGTGAGCTCCGTGCGCTCCACTGACATCAGATCCTCGCCGAGACCCATAGGCTTGCGCCTCAGCGTGGGTCTCTGCGTTCCGCCGCCATGAGCAGCGAAATGTTACACATTTATTGTTATATCAGGCAGAGTAGTGGACAGAAACAGTGAAAAGATGATTAGTTCCGTTTTACTCATATTAAGTTTTAAGAAGCAAGAGGTCATGAAAGAGGTTATAGCAGACAAAGAGTCAGGAACACGCGTGAGAAGGGAGTTAAGGTCTGGGGCCGAAAGGTACAGTTGTGTATTGTCTGTATATAGGTGGTATTGAAACTCAAAATAATAAAGTTACCAAGACTGTGCATGTAGATGGAAAAAAGGAGACGGCTAAGGACAGAGTCTTAAAGAAGAAAAAAGCAAGTTGAAATTCTGTTCACCACAGTTAGGAGTAGGAAATAAGGTACCCCACCTACCCACATAGCACATTCCCATGCTGCTGTAACTTCCTTTGGTTCAAGTATGCTATTACTAGCATTAGTTGTGCCGTTGACTAACCTAAATAGGACAACTACATTTTGACCCTGCAAAAGTAACGTTGGAACCATTGCTTAGTTACTTGTATGTATGTAACATAAAAATAAATTACAAAAACTACTGTAGTTTTTTTTTTATTAAGGTTGTGTGCTAATCAAATCAAACATGATGTGGATGTAAAAACTGCACCTCCAGAGAGACAGAATAAGATCTAAATCCATATAAATAGAGGGCATTTCAAAGAGGACGATATTGCAGAATGAACATTACATATCAGCAATTATGAAAAAATATGAGAAACATTCAATACCTGCTATGTGACAAATTCATAAGAAATATGTCTGAAAGTCTATTGCTGTATGGGTGTTCCTCCTTATCCCCCCACCTGTCCATGTGGGCATGGGGTACCACAGCCTGGAGATCCCTGTGGAGCTGTCATAGAGGCTCACTACCCTTGTGCTTGTTTTCCGTATGGGAGTAGGCTTCTCAGAAACTTCTGGTGAATTTACAATACAATGGGCACTGAATGTGTATTACTTAATACACACAACTGCTGACGCTCTTGATTATTTATTAAGTTCTATTTATGAAGTGTCAATTGATTGTTGCTTTATATCTTGCATCGCATACCTGCTGCTTGCAGCCGTTCTCAAAAAGAAACAGCAGCCTATTTTAAAACTTCGGTCAGATTTTGATGATAGTTTGTACCCCCAATGGAAATATTTCTTGTACCGGTATGACTTGGAGAGGAAGTACTTAGACATGTAACTGCTCTTTTTGCCATAAGTGCAGAATACTGCAAAATATGTTTCATTTTAAAGAGGGATTGACAGCCATAAATTACCCATTACTCTTTGTTTATTAACTAGTGTACATCCTGACTCTGAGTTGCAAGCATTCCAATATAATCAAAAATGTGTCTGCTGTAATAAATCTTGTCTCAGCCAGCCTGGCTCATTTCTCATTTCTGGTACTCCTTTCTGAAGAGGGAAGCTTGTTATCCCCCCTACCACATTCCTGCTTCTCACTGATTGGCTTAGGGCAGTTCAGTGTGACACAAGGCTGAGAAGGGAAACACACCTTGCCCCTCTGCAGAAGCTGCTGAAATATGATCTATGCTGTGCTCACGTGTTTAGAAAGCAAGCTAGATATGACAGAGCAGTTTTTATTACAGAGCGCAGTGGGGAGAAGGGCTGGCAATGCATTCACCATTTCAAGCAGAGGAGAAAAAAATAGTAAGGGAGTAAATGTCAGAGGCAGTAAAGATGGAAAATGCCTTGAACAGTTTTCTCCATATTTACTATATAAATTTCACTGAAATCAAAACATGGACAGTATAATACATATGTTATATAAGTAGAACAAGTATTTATTTACCTATTGGTGTTTTTCTTTTTTCTGGGATAGTATGGCTGACCCTAGTGCTTTAAAGTGTTACTCCATTTTCCCTAAGAAAATACATTTCTTATCAAATTATCCTACTACAGACCAGCTACTTTGACCAGTAGCGTTGCAATAGAGGTTGTAGTGATTGCAACTGCATCAGGGTCCTTGGAAATAGTAGCCACATGGGACCCTCCACTAGTCACTGCATTAGCTCTTTATTGGTAATAACAATAACAATAATATTTATATAGCACTTTTCTCCCTGGGGACTCAATGCGCTGTGACCCTGCATTATGCAGTCTCAAAGGCTAGGGAAAAGAGGTGAGTTTTTAGCCTTTTTTTTAAAGCTGTCCAGAGAGGGAGCCTCTCGTACTGATTGTGGAAGTGAGTTCCATAGAGTAGGGGCTGCGTAGGAAAAGGCCCGAGCACCAAATGTTAAGTGTACCCTGGGAATAACCAGCTTCATCTTGTTGGCAGAGCGGAGGGTGCGTGGAGGGGCATAAAGTTCCAATAGATCTGCTATGTATTTGGGTCCCATGTGGTGTAGAGCCTTGAATGTCAGCAGGCAGATCTTAAAATTGATTCTCCATTTTACTGGTAACCAGTGAAGAGTTTGCAGTACTGGGGTGATGTGTGAGCTGCGGGGGGCATTGGCTAGGAGTCTGGCTGCAGCATTCTGTACTAGCTGTAAGGGGCGCAGAACCTTTTCTGTAGATCCGATGAACAGGGCGTTGCAGTAGTCTAGGCGGGAGGATACAAATGCATGAACCAGGGCAGGTCGGTCTTCAGCTGGGATAAGGTGTTTGATTTTCGCTATATTTCTTAGATGGAAGAAGGAAGACTTGACGACAGCTGATATCTGCTGTTTGAGTTTTAGATTTCCATCCAGGATCACCCCAAGGTGTAAGGGGCGCAGAACCTTTTCTGTAGATCCGATGAACAGGGCGTTGCAGTAGTCTAGGCGGGAGGATACAAATGCATGAACCAGGGCAGGTCGGTCTTCAGCTGGGATAAGGTGTTTGATTTTCGCTATATTTCTTAGATGGAAGAAGGAAGACTTGACGACAGCTGATATCTGCTGTTTGAGTTTTAGATTTCCATCCAGGATCACCCCAAGGTTTCGCACAGAGTCTTTATACTGTACAGTATCTCCCCCAGTTGCTAGTTTGAGGTGGTGAGCGTTTTGAACTTTATCCATCATGTGTGGACCACCTACCACCAACACCTCTGTTTTGTCAGAGTTCAACCTCAGCCAGCTGGTGTTCATCCAATTTTGTAAATCCACTAGACACGCATTTATGGATGCTGATGGGTCTTGGGTGCCAGGCTTGAAGGACAGATACAGTTGTGTGTCATCTGCATAACAATGGTATCCTAGGCCATAGTTCTGGATTATTTTGCCCAGTGGGAGCATGTAGACTGCAAAGAGTAATGGTGATAGTACAGAACCCTGTGGAACTCCATAGGGAAGTGGCACTGGATTTGAGTAGTGTGTGCCCAGACATACTTGCTGTGTCCTGCCAGATAGGAAGGTCTGAAACCAGCTAAGAACACTACCCCTTAGGCCACAGTAATATGTTGGTGATCACCTTATATGTACTTCCAGTTTTGGCGGCCTGTATCATGTGATCATTTGGTGGTCTGTATCATGTAAAATCTACACAGAGGCCTATAGCTCTGTAGCTACAGAAGTAGGATGAGGCTGCTGCAATTCCTTCTGATCAATGATACCATTGGGGGAACATGCGTTACATGGAGGAGAATCCACACCCCTATACTGATGAGCTGAACACAACCCTGGCAACTGCATGGACATTTGTTCTTCTGCCCAATGTCACATTGGAGTCACTCCAGTGACGCTACAGACACTGCAATGGAGGAAGAGGAGATGTGACATTTTATTTCCTGCTTTGAGGAGATGTCTGGTTAAACAGACAAGCTCCAAAGCAATGTAAAATCTGAGGATGTCCTATATACCAAACCATACACTGTAGCCATGGTTTCCAGTAAGTTTACATGGATTTTTTTTTCTTTACCAGTAACAAGATTATAGCAACAACTGATTGAAACTGAAGGCTTATATTTAACGACAACCTGGAGGTAATTTACACAATAAAAAGGTAGAACAGTTTTGTACACAGAAAGGAATGGTGGCGCATCTAAACCAAGCTGCACCTGACTGACATTAGCTGCATGGAGCTGAAAGGCCTCTTAAAGACACAACTGCGCTCATTACAGATAAGTCAGGTGCTATACACCTACACTAATAGAGGATGTTTGTTTTCAAAATAATTTGTTTGGAAAGGATTTTGTACTAGACCCTTCTACCACGATGAGGTTATCCTATTGGAAGGGACTCTAACCACTATTTAAAATGACCCAAAAACTGACATGCAAACTTAAGTGTAAACCTGGAAGCAACTTGCCATTAAATGAAAGGAAAGGGGTGCAGTGTGGAACGCGTACACCCTTCCAGATTTTTTACACAATACAACGGTAGAACTTATAGTTTTGTACTCAGAGAGCAATGGCAGTGCATCTAAACCAGCTGAGACATTTAAGAGGCCAGATGAGTTGCGTCTTGAAGAGGCCTTGCAGCTCCATGCAGCTAATGTCAGTCAGGTGCAGCTCGGTTTAGATGCGCTGCTATTCCTTTCAGTGCACAAAACTGTAAGTTCTACCTTCTTATTGTGTAAAAAACCTGGAAGGGTATGTGTGGTCCACACTGCACCACTTCCTTCCGTTTTAATGGCTAGTTGCTAGCAGGTTTACACTCATGTTTGTGTCAGTTTTTGGTTCATTTCAAATAGTGGTTAGGGTCCCTTCCGATAGGATGACCTCATTGTGGTGGAAGGGTCTAATACAAAATCCATGCAGCTAATATCAGTAAGGTGCAGCTTGGTTTAGATGCGCTGCCATTCCTCTCTGTGTACTAAACTGGAGGTAAGACTGCACACAATGCAGATTTTCCTCTTTGCATTGCCATAAAGGGATCTACAGGATTACTTTAACAGCACTAAGTTGTAACATGGCTATACTTGGATATATAATAGGGTTCAGCTTAATTTTCTGTTGTACTCTAGGGGCACATAGACAACTGTATTTGTGTGTAGAGGTATCATTATGATTTAAGCATTCAGTGGAAATACATTGCTATGCTCATGAGTACAATAAGAGGGAATTAGAAGAAAATCAAGATTCATTATACTCCAGGAATATAGTTAGTAATACCCCCATCCAAGCCACTTATTCATATAAACAAGTCCTCCTTTAAAGAATGACACACGTGCCTGTGTTCTGCGGTGAATTAACCTAGAAAATAAACTTCCAGTTAATATTACTAATAATTACAGCCTAATCTTCCTTAGAAACACCGGCGTTAGCTTCCGTGTTTACAGCAGCTGTCAGGAATTCTTGCTAGCTCAGTTCATCGGGGGAATAGCGAGGGCAAGTCTTATTTGCATTACACATTACAGCATCAGGCAAACAACATAAAAGTTTTAACACATCACACAGTAAAGATAAACACATACACTTTTATAGTAGATTCAAATGAAACAGAGATCACTTTGAATTTCCGTCCTGAAGGGACATAATATAAAAACATACATCACTGTCACAGACTAGACATTTAAAAGGAGAACGCCACTAAAAATGTTCTTTTGGTGGATGAAGAAGTAAATTACATGAAATGAAAATAAAACCACCGTTGCAGAGGTGCATTATTAATCTGACCTTCTAGGCGAAGCGAGTCCACTGATGGATCATTGAGATCAGGGCTTCCTGTGTGGAAATCTGAAAAGAATATCATCAGATTTAAAAACATATTTTCTGATTCATAATCTACATGCACTGCAGGAATGAATGAAGAACTGATTGGTTGCTGTGGTCAGCATCACCAACTCCTTCAGGGCCTGAGCCCACTGACATAGTTGTGTCCGCTTTTCAGTTAAACATCAATGTTAGAGATGCTGAAAAGCGGACAACAGTGGATACGACTGCATCAGTGGGCTCAGGCCCTCAGGCAGGGATCACACTTGAGTCCATGGGAAATGGCAGTTGATTTCCGCACACTTCAGCCAGGGGACAGCAGCTGAGTGTCAGCAATAGGAATTGCATGCAGTGTGAAAAAAACGTAGAAAAAAGCACATTTTAACACTTGACTGTGAATGTCCATAGGAAAGCTTTACTTGTGTTTTTTCATGTGAATTTTCATCTTGGCAAAAACACAAGTGATTTCACCAGGTTTGATCCCTGCCTTACACATTCACAAAAGAGTGTTAAAGAAATATGAAGTGAGGGGGGTGGGGGAGGGTAATCACTTGTGGTCAGTACACCCCTGCAGTGATACATATTAAGTTACATATATATTTTATTAAAAAAAACAAAAAAAAAAACCCTTTGTTCTGTGTGTGGTGTTAATATGGAAGATTGGGTTCATATGCTGACCTCCACAGAGTTCCCAGATAGTTTATGGTGACCCAGAACCACTAGGAAAGTGTAACAGGTTAAAGGGAACCTGAAGCAAGTACAATTATTTAAAATAAACTCATGATTTAGCTGCAAATGAATATTACATACTAACCTCACCATCAGTTCCTCTCAGAAGCTCACCATTTTCTTCTTACAGTGATCCCTTCTCGTTCTGACAACATTTTGTCAGAACTGAAATATACCAGTTGCTGTCAGTTATATATCAGCAGCTGTCAGGCCTAGTGCACACCAGAGCGGTTCTGCTGCGGTTTGCGATCCGCTTGCGGGTTCGGATCCGCTAGGGTAATGTATTTCAATGGGCTGGTGCACACCAGATCGGGAGGCGTTTTGCAGAAACGCATACTCCCGGGCTGCTGCAGATTTTGGATTGCGGATGCGTTTCTGCCTCAATGTTAAGTATAGGAAAAACGCAAACCGCTCTGAAAAACGGCACTTCAGAGCGGTTTGCCAGGCGTTTTTTGTTACAGTAGCTGTTCAGTAACAGCTTTACTGTAACAATACATGAAATCTACTACACCAAAACCGCTTCACAAAACCACAAAACGCTAGCTGAAACGCTACAGAAAAAGAAGAAAAAGCGTTTCAAAATCTGCTAGCATTTTGCGGATCTGCTAGCGGTTTTTGGTGTGCACCAGGCCTTTGTTACAACTGAATGTGCAAGGTAATGTCCATGTTTCCCTATGGCTCAAGTGGGTGATATTACAGTTTAACAGTGTGCTGACCAGGAAGCTGTTATGGGGTAATGGCCATTTTTAAAATGGAGGACAGAGAATTTCATAGATCACGGTGGACAAATGGGACGCAGGAGAGGAGAAAGAGATTGAGGAGTAGATTACACAGGAGGTAAGTATGACCTGTGTATGGTTATTTTGACTCTTTATTTTCAATTCATGTTCTCTTTAAAAGAGACCGAAGTGTTCTCCTACTGCAAAGCAATGTAGAGTATAATTTGCCTTCTTGAAACAGAAGGTATTTGCGATAATTCAACTTTAAGTGACCAACTGTATGTTGACCTCTGTGATCCTTGGAAGTTGTATTAAATTTATAAAAAAAACTAAGCACTCTCTGGACGCTCTTGAGATGTATACTGAAATAATTCTGAAAACATACCTGGCTTTGCCTTATAGAAAATTAGGTAGATTAGCATAAAATTAGAACTAGCATTTTATTTTCAGAGATCCCCTAAAAACACTACAGTCATGAAGGATCACAGCAGTCCTGCCTTTATGCCACCCTCCGGTGGTTTCCTGTTGCACTACCCAGTGCCTTGTATGTAGCTAGGACACAAGGGGGTCGAAAAACAAACATCTGACTGGCCACTCCAATGACAACACAGGTGCTGATTACCTCGCAAACCAAACTGCTATAGAAGTCTCAGATTGAGTGACATACTAGTCTAGCAAGAATTTCAGTTTCAGCAAAGGCCTCTTCTTCTATGGTGTATATGAAGATAATAGCCAAACTCACCTCCACCCACATGACATGGCACTTAGTAGTGTTCTTCTTTAAACATCCCTATTAATAGTGCTGCATAATATGTTAGCATTTTATAAATAAAGTTTAATAATGATAATAAGAGTGTCGCCAGTAACGGGGAATAGGAATGATCAATGAGATGCAAATATTTCATTGCAGGATTATATAAATTTGTTTGCAAATATATACAGCTTGAAAAAGGACCAATCAAGTCCCACCCAGGTTTAAATGGATTGGTCAATTTTCAACCTGCATATATTTGCATACACATTTACATAATCCTGCACGGACTCAGAAATATTTGCAAATCATTGATCATCCCTAACTGAAAGGTAACACCATTACCGCTAGTTAGAGCAATATTGCTCCCATTGCTAACAGTACATCTGAATACAGTGTAAATAGCAACTGTGTAACCAGCAGCAAAATTGTCTCTGCTCAATGAATTATATGCAGCAGCAACAAAGTCTCCAGCTTCTGTAATTACAATTGTAAACAGCACAGATGCTCATTCATGTTCTAATGATGGCTGGTTGAGGCAACATCAGTATGTCTGTAAAGGTGCCCCTTGATGTATGAAGTTAATCTGCTAGAGAAAATGGCTCCCAACTGCCCCTTCTTGAGGAGCAGTCCCTCTTTCCTCCTCATCTGTCCCTCTTTCAGGAATGATGTACAGACATGTAAAATGTAAGCTTTTCTCTATTTACAAATGTTTATATGGCTCTAAACTTTATTCCCATCCTTTAGACTGATGTATTGCTTATTTTAAAATGTTAACATGAAGGAAAGGTAGTAACAATAGAAAGGTTGCAATTATAAGAATAATGTATTTTGCTCATGACTGGGGGTGTGATGAAGGCATCTTATAGCAATCCTGAAGCATCTAATAAAGAAAGTTAGATAGTCACCTATGTAGAGGGAAGAATCTGGATCCAATAGTGTCTCCCAGTCCTTTCTCCGTGCCCTCGTTCCAACACCGTCCCCCCTTGGGCAGGCTTTGGAAGTACTCGTGTCCCCAATAACTTTCTGAAGACAAGCAGAATAATACTGTGCAAGAGTGAGTCCAGGCTCACGTATATGCAGTATAGATGCACCAGATTTTGGAAGCATCCGGAACGCAATTGCTTCTGAAGCCTGTTGAGGAGTTCCAGTGGCACATAATTTCAACAGGGGACAGCGGTGGAACGAGGGCACGGAAAGAGGACCAGAAAGACTCTATGTGATCCTTCCCACTACATAGGTGAGTACCGTACATATATATTAGGGACCAAAAAAGTGGCCCAAAAGTGGGGGTCACCGCTTATACTTGAGTCACTACCCCCACTATGCCCGAATGTAAACACCTCCCCCTTCCCGAGTGCACCCCCGCCATAGGCACAGCGGGAACTGTCACCATCGCAGGTGTGATGGATGTAGAGCATGTGTTCCCTCTAGCATATGGAGATTAATGTGTGCTTAAGCTCACCGATCCACGCTGCCAGTCCCGTCTCATTGCTATGATGACCTTTAGTGGTGCCTCTCATCACATGTGCTACTGCAGGGGTCATAGAGATGTGACTGGACTGACAGGCTAAGGATTGCAATGCAGCGCAGATTGGTAGAAGCACTCACCACTCTGCATTTGCAAAGGCCCATCTCCCGACCACAGTGTTGCAATGACTTTGGAAGTTAAAGAGGATCTGTGGCATGGATGTGTGAGTCTAAGAACCATGGATAGATCTCCATATGCCGGAGGCCAGAAGTGTGCAGGCACTTACCCGGTGGTGCATATCCTTGATTGCGTGGCCAGCACCTGCACACTACTGCCTGGCATTTAGTTGAGAGTGCAGGGGGCAGAGGAGAACATAGAGCGTGCCCTAGTGGCTGCAGCTCTGGCGCTTTGAGTCCACCAGGAGAAAAGTGCAATATAAATGTTCTGTGTCTTGTCTGTAGTTTAACCTGAGCTGATTATCTATTTTATGCACTGGGTGGTGCTCTGTGAAGAAGAGGACCATTTACTGAATGTCCCTGTAGATAGACCCTAAAGGTGGCCATACACTGGCCCGATTCGCCGCCGTTTCGACAGCAGATTCGATCACTGGGATCGAATCTGCTGCCAATCGTTTGCGCTACACGCCGAATTTCGATCCTTTTCGTCCGATCCCGTCGATCGCTCCGTGCGGAAAATTAGCGTGGATCGCCCGCGGGTAGGTAGCCCGTCGCTAGCGGCGTTCGAGTACCCGACGACCGACGCAATAGAGCCGCATACATTACCTGCTCCGCCGGCACGACTACCCCCGGTCACCGCTGCTCCGTGTCCGCGCTGGTCTCCGGCATGCTTCAGTTCCTCCTGTCCGGCAGGAAGTTTACACAGTAGAGGGCGCTCTGTTTAAACTTCCTGCCGGGCAGGAAGAAGTAAAGCATGCCGGGGCCGGAGACCAGAGCAGAGATGGAGCAGCGGTGACCGGGGGACTGGAGTCGCGCCGGCGGAGCAGGTAATGTATGCGGGCAGGAGCGGCGGCAGCACCACCACCACCACAACAGATTGTGAACGGTTTCAGGCTGAAATCGGTTCACAATCTGTTTGCAGTAAAGGTAGCCATACGATCCCTCTCTGATCAGATTCGATCAGATAGGGATCTGTCAGTTGGTCGAATCTGATGGCAAATCGACCAGTGTATGGCTACCTTAAAGGGGCCCATACACAGATTGATGACCCATAGAGTTGCATTGGATCTAATGGTCCAATAATGCATTTAGATTAATTTCCAATAGATTTCATTCTGAAATCTATTGGAAATCTGTTCCTAGTGTATGGTACACATCAGATAGATTCCTGTCAAATTCGACCTGGCAGGCATCTCACAGATACAGGTATCTATCTGATGGTCGAATCTGCTGAAAATCTATAAGTGTATGGCCACCCTTACTCATGGCACGGCATAATCAGTTGAGATAAGGCAATTTTATTTGCACTTCTTGTACTTGTAACTATTTCTACTGATAAAAGTTTTAGAACCTCCCCGTGACACTATAGTACAAAGCAATTTACTAACCATCCAAGCTCTAATTATTATTATTATGATTCTCAAAGAACCCAGAATACTCTATGCATGTGTTGGCATTAGAGGTGGGCCGAACGGTTCGCCTGCGAACGGTTCCAGGCGAACATCGGGTGGTTCGCTTTCGCCGGCGAACTTTCCCGGAAGTTCGATTCGCCCCATAATGCTCTATGAGGGTCAGCTTTGACCCTCTGCATCACAGTCAGCAGGCGCATTGTAGCCAATCAGGTTACGCTAAGCCCTGGAGCCCCACCCCCCCTTATATAAGGCAGGCTCCGGCGGCCATTAATCTCACTCGTGTGCCTGCTAGAGACAGAATAGGGACAGCTGCTGCAGACTTGTTCTCCTAGGGACAGATTAGTCAGGCTCTTGCCTTCTTAGCTTGCTTAGCTGAATCTTATTGCTATAATAGCGCCCCAGAAAAGCTCTTTTCAGAGCTCATCCTGCTGTGATCAATTTTTTTTTCTGTGTTTGAAACTGACACTTGTGGTGTTTAGACAGCATTGCTAATTCATACTGTGTGTCCCACTGCCAGCAGCAGCAGCAGCACATTCAGTGACTAGTACTACCTGTGTGTGTGTGATACACTTGTGTTGTTTAGACAGCATTGCTAATTCATACTGTGTGTGTCCCACTGCCAGCAGCAGCAGCAGCACATTCAGTGACTACTACCTGTGTGTGTGATACACTTGTGTTGCTTAGACAGCATTGCTAATTCATAATGTGTGTGTACCACTGCCAGCAGCTCACCAGCATTCAGCAGCACATTCAGTGACACCTGTGTGTGTGACAGGGAGCTGCACATTGTACTACCTACCCAGTACTGCATTTACCTACTACTAGTATCTGTTGTGTTTAGTTAACCCACCTCATCACTGCATACACCTACGTTTTTGTTGAGTGAACCCACCTCGCTGCACATAACTACCTTTTGTGTTGAGTGAACTTGCGTCACTGCATATAACTACCTTTTAAGTTGAGTGAACTCACCTCACTGCATATATAACTACCTTTGGGTTGAGTGAACTCAGCTGACTGCCTATAGCTACCTTTTGTGTTCAGTGAACTCACCACACTGCATATATAACTACCTTTGGGTTGAATGAACTCACCTCACTGCATATACCTAGCTTCCCCCCGAGATGGACAAAATGGACAAACCAGGTAGAGGAAGAGGTAGAGGCAGACCCAGAGGAAGGCCACCTGGCACTGGCAGGTCTGTGCGAGGTGGTGTTGCTGTGATTTCGTGTGGACCTGGACCAAAGTACAGTGCTCAGAAGAAGGCACGTGCCATCACTTCCCAAAATTGTGAGGACGTGCTTGAGTATTTAACACAGAAAACCTCATCTCCCACAGCCACCAGCGCTACAACAAGCGCCACATCCGCTGCATTTGACACTTCGCAGGAGTTATTTGGTGGTGGTGGTGGTGAAATCACTGATTCACAGCCACTACTGCAACAACAAGAAGAAGGCGCAGGTACACCACCTCATACGTCAGAGTTAGGTGGCGATAGTATGGACGTAATGTGTGAGGAGGGACATGATGATCCACCTGAAATTGGTGCAGTTGAGGAGGTGTCTGAGGAAAGCGAAGCTGGGCAGGAGGATTATGATGACGATTATACAGATGTCACGTATGTACCCAATAGAGGAGGTGACCAGGGGGACAGTTCAGAGGGGGAGCCAGAGAGGAGTAGGAGGAGACGACTCCATGATAGAAGCAGAGGGAGCTCGTCCTCAGAAACAGCTGGGGGCAGTGTCCGGCGCCATGTATCGCCAGCTATGGCCAGCCAGCCAACATGCCCTTCAAGGTCAGCTGTTGATGCCACCGTAGTGCCATCACCCCAGGGGGCTCTGCGGTTTGGAAATATTTTACGGTGTGTGCCTCAGATAGGAGCAAAGCCATCTGTTCTCTCTGCCTCCAAAAATTGAGCCGTGGAAAGGCCAACACTCACGTAGGGACAAGTGCCTTACGAAGGCACCTGGAGAAAAGGCACAAACAGCTATGGGAAGAACACCTGAGGGAAAGCAGCACCCCTCAAAAGACAAGCCACCCTCCTTCTCCTTTTCCTCCTTCAGGTGCATCGTCTTCATCCGCTTTCTCCCTTGAACCTTCACAGCCACCCTCCTTCACACCACCTCTGCCCTTGAGCGGTTCCTGCTCCTCTGCCCACAGCAGTAGCCAGGTGTCCGTGAAGGAAGTCTTTGAGCGGAAGAAGCCAATTACGGCCAGTCACCCTCTTGCCCGGCGTCTGACAGCTGGTGTGGCGGAACTATTAGCTCGCCAGCTATTACCATACAAGCTGGTGGAGTCAGAGGCTTTCCGTAAATTTGTGGCCATCGGGACACCGCAGTGGAAGATACCAGGCCGCACTTATTTTTCAAGAAAGGCCATACCCAAACTGTACCGTGCAGTTCAGAGGCAAGTGGTGTCATCTATTGCAAAGAGCGTTGGGTCAAGGGTCCACCTGACCACGGATGCCTGGTCTGCAAAGCACGGGCAGGGCCGCTACATTACGTACACAGCCCATTGGGTCAACCTGGTGACCGATGGCAGCAAGCAGGGAGTACGTGGCTGCGCAGCGGACCGACTTGTCACACCTCCACGGCTTGCAGGCAGGCCTCCTGCCACCTCCTCTCCTTCTCCTCCAGCTACATCCTCTTCGCTGTCAACCTCCTCCTCCTCCTTGGCTGAGTTTCAGTTGAACTCTAGCAGTGCTGCCATCTCCTCTTCCACTCCAGCTACACAGCCCCATCTCCCCAGAGCCTACGCTGCATGCCAGGTACGACGGTGTCACACAATTTTAGAAATGTCTTGCCTCAAAGCGGAGAGTCACACTGGAGCAGCTCTCCTGGCTGCTCTTAACAAACAGGTGGAGCAATGGCTGACCCCGCACCAGCTGGAGATCGGCAACGTGGTGTGTGACAACGGCAGCAATCTCCTTTCCGCTTTGAATTTGGGAAAGCTGACACATGTACCCTGCATGGCACATGTGCTGAATCTGGTCGTGCAAAGATTTGTCTCAAAGTGCCCAGGCTTAGAGGACGTCCTGAAGCAGACCAGGAAGTTGTGTGGGCATTTCAGGCGGTCTTATACGGCCATGGCACGGCTTGCGGACATTCAGCGGAAAAACAACTTGCCGGTGAGACGCTTGATATGCGATAGCCCGACTCGCTGGAATTCCACCCTGCTCATGTTCTCTCGCCTGCTAGACCAGGAGAAAGCCGTCACCCAGTACCTGTACAGCTACAGTAGAAGGACACAATCTGGGAAGATGGGGATGTTGTGGCCCAACAGCTGGACACTGATGCGAAATGCATGCAGGACCATGTGGCCGTTTGAGGAGGTGACCAACCTGGTGAGTCGCGCTGAAGGCACCATCAGCGACTTGATCCCCTACGCTTACTTCCTGGAGCGTGCCGTGCGTAGAGTGGTGGATGAAGCTGTGGAGGAGCGGGAACAGGAACAGCTACGGCAGGAGGAGTCGTGGGACCAATTTTCAGCCGAACCACAGGTTTCCTCAACACCTGCGGCACCACAGAGGGGGAAGGAGGAGGAAGAAGAGGAGTCGTGTGGGGAAGGAGAGGAGTCAGACTCAGATGATTATGAGGAAGGTGTTTCTGTGGAGGAGGAAGAGGCGGCAGAAGAACAACCACAGCAGCTGTCACAGGGGGCTTCTGCTACTCCACGTTCCCGTGTTATTGTCCGTGGCTGGGGGAAGGAAGAGGAGTTGAGTGACGTCACTGTGGAAGAGCAAAAGGAGATGGAGAGTACGTCTGGATCTGACTTTGTGCAGATGGCCTCTTTCATGTTGTCCAGCCTGTTGAGGGACCCCCGTATCAAAAAACTCAAGGGGAATGACCTGTACTGGGTGGCCACGCTACTAGACCCTCGGTACAGGCACAAAGTGGCAGACCTGTTACCAACTCTACACAAGGCGGAAAGGATGCTGCACTTGCAGAACAAGCTGTCAATGATGCTTTACAATGCATTTAAGGGTGATGTGACAGTACAACGCAATAAAGGTACCACTGGCAGTATTCCTCCTCCTCCTCACCAGTCCACGCAGGCAAGGACAGGCCGCTCCAGCGATCTCGGGGTTATGTCGGACATGCGGACATTCTTTAGTCCAACGCCTCGCAGTAGCCCTTCGGGATCCACCCTCCACCAACGCCTGGACCGGCAGGTAACCGACTACCTGGCCTTAAGCGTGGATGTACACACTGCGACTGCGAGCAGCAAGGATGAACCCTTGTTCTACTGGTTGCGCATGCTTGACCTGTGGCCAGAGCTGTCACAATTTGCCATACAACTTCTCTCTTGCCCTGCCTCAAGCGTCCTGTCAGAAAGGACCTTCAGTGCAGCTGGAGGCATTGTCACTGAGAAGAGAAGTCGCCTAAGTCATGACAGTGTTCAGTACCTGACCTTTATCAAAATGAACGAGGCATGGATCCCTGAGGGCTATTGCACGACCGAAGACTAAGTCAGTCCCCACACACAGCATCTCTGCCTGCAGGCCGTTTGACTGCCTTCTCCGCCGCCACCACCACCAGGGTCCAGGACTGTAGGCGGATTCCAGAATTTTTAAGGCCGCTGCTAGCAGCGGCCGCTATACTAAGTTTTCTTGGGCATGCACATGCCTGCCTAATTTTTATGGCTGAACTGCAGGCGGCTGCAACAATAAACAAAAGGCATGTACATGTGCCCATCCCCCTTCGTGATCATTACCTTGCCGCGGTGAAGGGGCTTGCGTATCACAATGAAGCAATGACCGCCGGCTATATGAGTGTCTCGGGTGGGGGTGGCACACCAAAGATAATAAGGTCGTTGTTTCATTGTGGTCAGACCAAATTTGATCAGCTGGACAGTCGCTGTTCTGTCATTCAGCTACATCAGCCGGGCGACCATATGGGCTGAAAAGCCACCATCACCTGCACTCTCGTCATGGTGCGCACCAGTCCAGTACGGCCGTCACTACACAAACGGCTGTTTGCAGTCACTGCATACCTTTCACTGCATCTGTGACTGCACATTATACCTGGCAGTCAGTGCATAACTTGCACTTGAATGGATACAGTTTCACACAATTTAAAAATACAACCATCTAAAGTTTCAAACAATTTAAAAATACAACCATCTACATTTTCAAACAATTTACAAAAATGCCAACAAAAATTGCCCTCCGTAAAACATTCTTGGCAAATGCTTTCGACTTGGTTTGTCTTCCGCTGGCTCAAGGGTCCATCTGACCACAGATGCCTGGTCTGCAAAGCACGGTCAGGGCAGCTACAGCATGGGTTTTAGCAGGCTCCCACTTCGGGCCGGAATCCAACCTTCATTCCCCACGGTGACAATGGCAGACTTGCCCTCCATAACGGATTCCTGTTAAAGGATTTAAAGTTGATTCATTACAATTAGGGCCTCAAAGTCCTGTATTGCATGCCTGCCTGCTGCCCTCCTTGGATGTGCAGTGGTAGCCGTTGCTCAGGCTCCACACCGGATTCCATACCTCATTCCCCGGCCATTACCCGGGGTCACAAATGGCAGACTTGCCCGCCTCCATATGATTCTCGTGAAAGGAATGTGGTGTCATCTTTGCCCGCCATAACTGGTTCTCGTTAAAGGATTTAAAGTACATTCATTTCAAATACACAGCAGGGCCTTGAAAGTCTTCCTCCTGTATTGTTATTTTTGGTCACTACCTCGGGGCGGGCGTGCATGCCTGACCGCTGCCCTCCTTGGATGTGTAGCGTTGCTCAGGCTCCACACCGGATTCCATCCCTCATTCCCCGGCCTTTAACCGGGGTCACAATGTCAGACTTGCCCGCCTCCATAGGATTCTCATTGTAGCGGTACTGAACAAGTACACAGCAAGTAGAAAATGTAATTTAAAAATAAAACGTAAGCTTTTTAACAGTGCCATGGAAAGTTGAGAAGGAAGTCATACATTACCTGACATCACTGAGTGACTGAGGAAGAGCAATCTCGCCATGTTGCGCAGTAGTCCAGTACGGCCGTCACAACACACAACAAACAGCTGTTTGCGGTGCGTTACACAGTGAGTTTGGTGTGTCAGTGTGAAGCAGTACTCTAATTACACTCCCTGATTGATGTATACACATGCAAGATGTTTTAAAGCACGTTAGGCCTGCAATTTAGCATTCAATGTGATTTCTGTCCTTAATACGCTGCTTTGCGTCACATCCAGATTTTTCCCTGGGACTTTTGGCATGTATCCCACTCCGCCATGCCCACCTCCAGGTGTTAGACACCTTGAAACATCTTTTCCATCACTTTTGTGGCCAGCATAATTTTTTCTATTTTTTTAAAGTTCGCCTCCCGATTGAAATCTATTGCGGTTCGCGAACTTTTCCGCGAACCGAACCTTCCGCGGAAGTTCGCAAACCCGGTTCGCGAACCTAAAATCAGAGGTTCAGCCCATCTCTAGTTGGCATGAGCTGTGCATCACAGCTGAAACATCTTCTGTGCATGATGTACAAAACCCTTTTCATTCAACGGGCAGATGGAAACACCCTTTCACTGTGCCTGGACTATGGATCAGTTTGGTTTAGGCACTTGGTGAATGCTTCAGGAATAGAGTGATCTGATCTAAGATCAACCTGAGTATTTATTATTATGTTGTATCTACACTTTATACTACTTTTAGATCTCAAGTTGTAGAATCATACTTTGAAAGAAATATGGGTAAGTGTGTATTATACCATCTACTAAATGTGACTGTCTGCTATTTAAATGTACTCAATATACTATCTAAATGACTGGATAGTGTACTGGTTAAAGGCACCACCTTTGACAAGGGAGACCAGGGTTTGAATCCCGGCTAGGGTCAGTACCTATTCTGTAAGGTGTTCAAGGCAAGACTCCCTAACACTGCAGGGTGGCCTCTTGAGCACGTCCTTAGTGGCAGCTATTGAGCGCTTTGAGTCGGACAGGAGAAAAGCGCTATACAAATGTTCAGATTATTATTATAAATTACATTTACTCCCCTTTACAAATCTACATAGTATCAGCTTCCATTTGCACTTAGCCTTGCGTCGCTGTGATGCACCATTCCCCAGTTAAGGGGTATTAAACAAGGGGCGTCTACTTCTTTTAAAGTAATATTCCCCGCTTTACTGGAATCATTGTCCCCTTGCCTGCTTGCTGGGCTGTGGGCTTGGGCCTCGATTCGCCCAGATTTTTTATTTTAAATCTATGTCCACTTGGATAGTGGATATTGCACACAAGGGGGCATATGCAATTTACTTGTTCACCTGAGTTTTCTCCTAGGAGATAATTTTTCATCTTCGATTTAAAATAACTTTCCAGCACTTTTCAACTAAAGTACCACAACGTAGGTAAAAAAGTAATGCCAAAATGATTTTGAGTATGTTCTTGCTTTCTGGTGTCTTAAAAGGCATTGTATTGACAAGTTTTAAAATATCACCTAGAAGAAAACTCAGGAGAAAACCTTAATTGCATATGGGCCAAGGACTCGTTTCGGGCTGAAAACTCGGGTTGCCATGTTAGTGCTGCTGGCAGTCAGGTGCAATGGAAACACCCCATAACTCAGGAATGGTGCATCGTACCGACACGGGACAATTGTGCAAATGGAAGAAATGATTCGCTTTCCAAAAATATATACATTTTGGTAGGGGAGTAAATATCTTTTAAATGGGGCAGTCAATGTCAGTAGATAGTACAGTATAAGTATCAAAGCATGCTGTCTTCTCAAGACTTGGTGATTCTAGAAATCTGCTTAAGGCCTAATGCTGGGCATACATGGGTCGATCCGGCAGCCGATTAGCCGCCGGATCGACCCCCGCCGCGTCCCCGCTCATCCGCGTGTATCGATTCCCGTTCGTCCCCACCGGCGGTCCTTATCAGCCTCTCGATTCCCTGCCATTGTCCGCCGGCGGGAATCGAGCGGCTTGATCGGGCCAGCTGAATATTATCAGCTGGTCGATACACGGTACAGAAACGTACCGTGTAGCCCCAGCATTAGTCGCATTGTAAATCACCAGCGCAATCACTGAGCGATTTTGTTAACACTTTTCCCTGCACTTTCAGAGTGATTTATGCTTTGAAAAGCGCCTTTCAAGCACTTTTGTGCAGCTATTTTTTTTTAACTTCCTGACGTCAACCAGGAAGTGAACTCTTTGACCTGGAAATGAATAAATACAATGGGCTTGATTCACAAAGCGGTGATAACTCAGTTATCACGCCTAAAAGACTTTAGGCGTGATAAGCGGTGCAAAGCTGAGTTATCACCGATTTGTGCTGCTCTTCGCGCGAAGCTCCCGCGCGCAAAGTTTTGCGCGCGTAGCGCACCGCGCTGCGCGCGCAAAGTCCCATAGGGCTCAATGGACGCTGCGCGCGAAGCACGGCACACTGCGCGCGCAGCGCGGTGCGCTACGCGCGCAAAACTTTGCGCGCGGGAGATCGCGCGAGTTTCATCTTATCACTCCTAAACTGAGTTTAGGCGTGATAAAGGGCTTTTCACAGGCGTGCAAACACTTTGCACCGCTTTGTGAATCAAGCCCAATGTATTTATTCATAAAAGCGCTCAGCAAATTGCTTTTTAAAGAGCTTTTTCAAGCACTTTTTTGCTATACTTTGTATTGATTCACAAACGCTCTGGAATGGTGCAGGAGCCGTGTTTGCGATAGGAAAGAAAGCTCATCGTTTATGTGACTCACATAAGCAAACATTGCACAAGCACATTTTAAGTGATTTTTAAAATCGCCTGCGCTTAAAAAAGAAAAAAAAAAAAAACTAGATCTCTCCTAAGTGAACAAGCCCTTAAACTCCAAACCTTGAAGCCCCTTTTACACTTGGCCATTTTATTTGCGCTGCGTTAACCTTTCCACGAATATGGCAGGAAAGCTGGGAATCCCAGTGTTGTACTTCCTGTCCAGCACTTTCTCTGCACTGCGTTAACCTTTCTGCACGCAGGGTAACGCAACAGCAAATAAATTGTAAGGGGCCCAGTGTGTGACAATGTGTTGTTGGCGCTGAACAGTTCTGACACAAGCTAAAGCTTCGCTGGTGTTCACAGGGCTGACCACTTTCTCTCTTCCACATGGTTTCTTTGCCAGTTGCAAAGCTATACATTTTGCTGAAGACAGTTGTGCATGACAGGACACCTTGCCACATACAGCCACTGATGCTTATACTGTATATACATTATTGCCTTCCTTACAAAGGAGTGGTCCACCTCTGTCCATGATATTCTACTTCCATGCTTTGACGACTGCAGCCTACATAGTGCTGTAGTCACTCTAATGCTTGCAAATCTGATGCTTCTCCACAGGTTAACACCCTTTATTAACCTCCTTAGCGGTAACTCCGTGTGTGACACGGGGTAAGCCGCCGGAGGGTGCCGCTCAGGCCCTGCTGGGCCGATTTTCATAATTTTTTTTTTGCTAGACGCAGCTAGCACTTTGCTAGCTGCGCCAGCACCCCGATCGCCGCCGCCACGCGCCCGATCGCCGCTATCCGGTGCGGCGCGCGCCCCCCCCCCCCAGACCCCTGCGCTGCCTGGCCAATCAGTGCCAGGCAGCGACAAGGGGTGGATCGGGTCTCCCAATGACGTCGGTGACGTCATCCCACCCCGTCGCCATGGCGACGGGGGAAGCCCTCCAGGAAATCCCGTTCTTTGAACGGGATTTCCTGATCGCCTATCGTCGGAGGCGATCGGCGGGGCTGGGGGGATGCCGCTGAGCAGCGGCTATCATGTAGCGAGCCCTGGGCTCGCTACATGATTTAAAAAAATAAAAATAAAAAAAAAAACTGCTGCGCTGCCCCCTGGCGGTATTTTTCATACCGCCAAGGGGGTTAAATGCAGACATTCCTTTCCCTGCCATTCATAGGACCCGATTTGGGGATGGTCAATGAGATGCAAATAATTCTGAGTTGATACATGATTATGCAAATGCTGCCGCTTGAAAATGGATCAATGGAATCCTGCAAAGGCAGAATTTGATGAGACAAGTAATTTGGGTGCTGCACGGTACCTGGCCTCATAATATTTAAATGCCACCAACCAAGCGATCATAGTTAAGCTACATGAGTGAAGGCAGCAGCCTGAGCCAGGGATGTTACCGTAGCTCAGCGGCCAAGGGCTGCGGGCAATGGCCCTGGTGTGCAACTGCAGAGGCTTTGCCCCGCCCCCAAAATACCCAGTGCCTTTTTCACATGAACAAGCCCTGATGGCTGTTTCACAAGGGCAATTCACAGCAGTGAGTCTGCCGCCTGCTCGCATCAATATACCAGGCATTTGCAAGCAGACTCCAGTATCTGGTGTGGAAGGTGGTATGGCACCATACCCCTACTCTGTGTGTCAACCAGTGTTGCCAACTCTCTCCTTTAATTACTGACACGTGAATAATGCAGGTCTTGTGGCTAGCTAGATGTACTTAAAAGACTACTGTAGGAGGGCAGGGGGAAAAAGAGTTGAACTTATCTGGGGCTTTTAATAGTCCCCCACAGACATCCTTTGCCCGCGCAGCCACTCACTGATGCTTCTGTTCCCACCTCTGGTTCACTTCTGGAATTTCCGACTTTAAAGTCGGAAAACCAATGCGCCTGCACAGACGTGTCCTCGCTCCCGCTGACGTCACCAGGTGTGTACAGCGCAGGCTCAGACTGTACTGGGTCTGCGCAGTGTGCTCCTAGTGACGTCAGCAGGAGCGAGGACACGGTCGCAGTGGTTTTCCGACATTAAAGTCAGATTCCAGAAGTGAACTGGTGGCGGGGACCGGAGTATCGGTGAGTGGCTGTGCGGGCACAGGACGTCTGCTGGGGACCATTAGAAGCCGCAGGTAAGTTCAACTCTTTATCCCCTACCCTCCTACAGTACTCCATTAAAGCAAACCTAGGAGGTTTGCAATGCACTTTTCTTGATACTTACCTCGGGAGGAGTAAGCCTCCCAATCCTCCATTCCAGCATCAAGACCCTCAAAGTGTGGCCTCTCTGTGTAGAGAGGCCACACATCAATCTAGGGCTCTAGCGGAAACAGCCAAGCCCAATCAGATCCATGCTACTGTGCAGACACAGACAGCTCACGTCTGTGCTGTACCTCGGACCTGATCTGGCTGGCCTTTTCTGCAGAAAACCAAGCGGGATGTGGTCCCAGCTCTGGAACAGGGCTGTGGAGTAGGAAAAGGGAAGCCTCATTAGGATCCAGAGGCTGCCCCCTCCCAAGGCAAGTACCACTAAGGGCACTTTTTTCATTTCAAGGTCACTTTAAAGGGAACTCGAGGTGAGAGGTATATGAAGGCTGCCATATTTATTTCCTTGTAAAGAATGCCAGTTGCCTGGCAGTCCTGTTGATCTTCTGGCATAAGTAGTGTCTGAGTCAAAACCCTGGCACAAGCATATGGCTAATCCAGTAAAACCTGAGTCAGGCCAGAAACCCTCTAGGAGCGATTTTATATGCGATCTGAAAGCTCTTGATAATGTAATGTTATGGGTGTGATCCCACTTGAGTGATGTGAATTTATAAAAATCCCCTATAGCATTGCATTAGTAAGAGCTTTTTCAAATCACTAGCGATTATAAATCATTCCTTGTGGGGTTCTGGCCTTAGGGCCCATTTCCACAAGAGCAAATCTGCATGCAGATTCGCATTACCAATACAAGTGGATGGGGCTGTTTCCACTTGTGCGGGATTCTGTGCGGTCTGTTGTGCAGAAAAAATCTGCACGGCAGTGCTGTCAGAATTCGCATGCTGCAGACCCGCACGCGAATCGACGGTAATTTAATTGAATAGGTAAACCGGAAGCGTACTAGTCTTGCGGTTTTCCCGACGTTTCCGGGTGCGATTCCGCAGAAAAACGCATGTCAATGCTTGCCAGCATTGACATGGTTAAAATCGCATAGCGCAAACCGCGAGCGATTCCGCATGAAAACGCAAACGAATCCGCACCCGCATGCGGATTCGTTGACGTGTTTTCCGCAACAAAATCGCAACACACAAGTGGAAACATACCCTCAGAGTACCAGATCTGCTGCATGCTTAGAGCTGGAACCCACTAGAGCAATTTTTTGAGCGTTTAGGGAGCATGAGAAATCGCTAAACGCTCTGCCAATGTAAATGGATGGTGCAAATTCCACAGAAGCAATTGTGATTAGCGAAATCGCAAACGCAGAACATGCAGAATTTTGTTAGCGTTTGTGCTTCAATGTAAAGTATACAGTATAATCACTGGCGTAATCGCTCATCAAAACTTGCACGGAGCGATTTTGCTAGCGTTTTAAAGTTAATGTACACTGTAACAAAATTAAAAATAATTGAAAGGACCAATCAGATGTTAAAACGCTAATCGCTACACAACCGCTGGCAAATTGAGTACACTTTCTAAAATTGCTCCCTAAAACGCTCATGAAATCGCTTACAAACTGCTCATACAAATGCTAGCGATTGCGATTAGCGATAGCGTTTTGTAGTGAGTTCCAGGCCTGATTCAGGGTCTGTGGCTAAAAGTATTAGAGACACATGATCAGGAGGACTGCCAGGCAACTGGTATTGTTTAACCAGTTCACCCCCAAGGGTTTTTACCCTAACGGACCAGAGCAATTTTCACCTGTCAGTGCTCCTCCCTTTTATTTCCAAATAACGTTATTACTACAAATCACAACAAAATGATCTATACCTCGTTTTTTTCACCACCAATTAGGCTTTCTGTGGGTAGTACATTTTGCTAAGATTTTTTTTATTCTAAAATGCGTTTTACGGGAAAAATATGAAAATAATGGAAAAAAATAATTATTTCTCGGTTTTCGGCCATTACAGTTTTAAAATTAAACATTCTCCTGTGGGTAAAACCCGACACACTTTATTTGCCCAGTTATCCAGATTAATAAACTGTTTAAATTATGTCCCTATCACAATGTATGGGGACAATATATTATTTGGAAATATAGGTGTTATTCTTCTGTTTGTTTGTTTTTTTTGTCCAGTCCGTAATTACAAGCCCCTATGTAGTACAGTAAAGGTAATTTTCCCTAACAAAACATATATTAAAAAAAGCTCCCTAGGACAACTATTCATGTATTTTTTTAGACTGTGTTTTTTTTTTTTTGGGGGGGGGGGGAGCTTTGGAAGTTATTAATTTTATGAATATTGTGTATGTACAGTATGTATGTGCCTGTATGTGTAATTTTACTTTTTGGCCCCAAGATGGCGCTAGTGAACACTTTCCCGGTTTATAGGAAGTGTTCACTTTTTTTTTTTTTTTGCATTTAACTAGCTGTGACAGTTTCCTGTTTTATGAATGGACATGGCCGCTGTTCGCGGTCAGGTCCATTAATTCCAGGCATTGGGATTGGGTAGAGGATCGCTCGGTCCTCTTCCCCAACCATGGAACACGGAGTCCTGACGGAAACGGCGGCAGGAGCGGCTTATTAAAACGTCCTGTTGCCGTTAACAGGCTCAAACAGGCCGTTTTAATAAGTTAGGTTGTCATTAACTGGTTAAAAGGAAATAAATATGGTAGCCTCCATATACCTCTCACCCATACACAGCCCCGGGTGCAGCAATGGCTAGGGGTGCCACTGTGGTGCTCAGTCACTGTGTTCTTCCACCTGCAACCTTTTTTCATAGATTGAGCAACATTCAGTAAAATAGGAGCAGGCAGTGGCAGGGGACTGTACTACTTCCTGCACTAGATGTAGCACCCCTGCCCCTTCCTGTCCCCTGGGCAATGTGTCTTCTTGCTCTCTACACACAGCCTGCAGCGAGTGAATGTGCAGAGCAACAGGGTGAGTAGAGGGAATGATTTCTGTGCTGCAGCTGGGACATCAGCAGGGAGAGGTGGCAGGATGTGTTTGGTTCTGCAGAAGTTGCCTATCATTAGTAGCCATATGCACTGGCTGCTGTAAAACCAGAGTGCCCTGGACTATTGATTATTTATCCGGATCAGAGTAATTAATTAATAATGCAGGGCAGTATGCTGTTGCTGATACAGGTGCTGACAGCCGACTTCTGTAGTGAGCAGAGAAGCAAGCTCCAGGCAATTTAAATTAGCTTGATTGCAGGTAATCTTATCTCTTTTCCCAGCTCAAGCTCCCACCCTGTTGTCTTCCCCCATGACCCCTTCTTCTTTTCAGATTTTAGTGGGTTCTTTTAACAGCATGGCCATGCCAAACAGCACTGGTGAAGTCTGCAGTCCTGGTGAGAGGTCTTCCTGCCATTTCTCCTCTGCCACTAGGCTCTCTGGGAGTCTTGTGCCTCTAATGATTTCTCCCCCCTCCTCCTCCTATGCATCCCCCTCTTTCGTATGCCCCTTTTTTCTGACTGTCCTCAGAGAAGCACAAAATCTAATCGTAGTCTAATGTCTTACCATATTATTATTGTGTATTTATATAGCACTGACATCTTCTGCAGCATTGTATAGTGTACAGAGTTTCATAACGATTAGCTCCATCCACATCCTGATGATTCCTTTTCCCCAAAAATCCCCCAACACGCCCGTGCTCCAACCTGTCAACCCTCCCATCAAAAAGATTGGTTGTTTTCAGGGGGATGTCTATCAATAATCAACACCGGGTGTCAAATTCCCTAGATACGCCACTGACCTCGGGTTCCCTTTAAGGTACTGATTATGTGTTAGAAGTCCCGGAACATGCATAACTTTGATGTGTCAGTATTTACAGGGATGGTTTATCAACCTCTGACACACGTGGCTACACATTCCTCCATTGGGTTATATTACACAGCAAGCTAATGGCACTGCTTTAGTGGCTGAGCAATGCAACAAGTGCACAGTTCAGCTGTCCATATGAATTATCCTGTACATATTAATTCGCTCATATAGCTAGCACTGACACATTTCCCAGACACAGTTGTTTGCTGTTCATACCTCTTAATGTAATAAATATCTGTCCAGCTGGATATAGAGATTTTGTGGTGTACACAAAGAGCAGGCAGCAATTCACCTGCTCTGTACAAATATGCCCAGAGACACAGTTGGCTAGAGGTCTGCTACACAACCTTTGAATCAAGTCCCAAATGGTGTCCCAAAATCTGTTTTGGAGATCACAGAGTTTAGATGTGTAAATGTTCAGAGCCCAAATCATTAGAACAGCCATTAAAAGTGAAATCGCAGCATATTAAAAAGGCCACATCACATTTGCCCATTATGGAGTTGCTGTTTTATTAACACTAGTATTACTTCTGTCCAATCCAAGCTATAAAATCTGGTGTCTGGGCTGGCTGATGTTGGGCATTGTGGCTTTTGGCATAAGGCTCCTTTCTCACGGTGCCGGTTTCCTCGCATCGGACAATATGAACGCATCACAGCGGGATGCAATGATATTCTTATGGGGCTATCACATGAATTGTGGTGCGTTCAGTTGGGAACAGCATACAGTGTGTTTACTGGACAACTAGCGCGTTTACACTGGCAGTGAAGCATACTTCCATTGTACTGTATGCTTCACTGTATGGCCACACAAGAATGGTACTGTGCAATGCGACTTTTTGGCTACACTACAGCGGAATTATGAGATTAAGGCCTGAAACCCACTAGGAGCACTTTTCTGAGCGGTTTGTGATTTGAAAAGCTCTCTTGCTAATGTAATGCTATGGGTGTGATCCCACTTGAGTGATGTGATTTTATAAAAATACCCCAAACAGGGGCGTAACTAGAAATCACTGGGACCCCTGCGAAACTTTGGATGGGGCCCCCTCTCACCAAGGGGGCTGGGCGCTGTACACAAGAGCCTGATGCACACTGAATAGGGACTGTCTACAAATCTTTGTCTGCAAAACTTTGTATGATTCTTTATCAGTCGCTGACCAGATGCAGTCATTAGAACAATTGTGCAGAAAGCTTCTCTCTCCTTGCCCATGGTTCTCAGTCTCCCAGGATGGGGTCCCCTGTGGCTTCTGGGCCCCCCTGCAGCTGCATA
Source organism: Hyperolius riggenbachi (assembly GCF_040937935.1). NCBI lineage: Eukaryota > Metazoa > Chordata > Amphibia > Anura > Hyperoliidae > Hyperolius > Hyperolius riggenbachi. Next base: position 269,056,919 of record NC_090651.1, on the reverse strand, counting down.
CCTTGCAGGGTCTATTGTTACGCCCCTGACCCCATATCATTGCATTAGCAAGAGCTTTTCATATCACTTGCGCTTAGAAAAGGCTGCTAGTGGGTTTGAGCCCTAAGCTGGATAGGTGCTATTTAGAGATAGTCATTGACATATTAATAGTTTCAAATTGATGCAAAATTATGCATCTTGAAAGTAAACAAAACTTATCCTATACTTGATTAGTCCTAACATAAAATGAACATACAGTAACGTTTGCATTAAATTAAATGTATTAGCATCCCACCAACCATCTCTAATGCTAGTATTTAGTAGGGATGGTCAATGCGATGTAAATAATTCCAAGTTGATACAGGGTAGGAACACACTAGGCAGAAACGCTAGCTTTGCGTAATACACTAGCGTTAACATGCATAATAAAAGTCAATGTGCCGCATGAAAAATCGCATTTGTTAGCGTTCTGCAATGTGCATTTTTGAAACGCAGAACATGCTGCATATTTTTCCAAAACGTATCTAAACCGGACATATTGTATGTCAATAGTGTTGCAGAGATATAGTGTTTTATTGCGTTTTTATAAGCATTTTTGTATAAAAACCAAGTTTGAATATGTGTTTCTGCTCCCTGTGGACTTCCTAGTGATGAGCCAGAGAGGACATTGAAAAGTGTTTTTATACTGGCCACTTTTCCAAAAATTTGTATAAAACACATATCAGAAATGCATACAAAACCGCACTTGCGATTCATGTGAGAAACGCAAACACAGCAAAACACAAATGCACTCAAAACGCACTTCATTATGACAAAAAACGCACAAACGCATATGCAGCAAAACACAGCCCTTCACGCACTGTCTACTTTGTTCCCAGCCAGAGGATTAGTGTTCTCCCCAGAATATTTTCCAGCCAGGTGTCATGAAGAAGTAGCTGGGTGGGGGGCAACAAGGGGAATACAGAGCTGGCACAACCCTGCTTGCAGGATATGAGAGGAGGCCAGCCAATGACAGCCGGGTGCTCCCCAAAATTAGCTGGGTGGAGCACCAGGCTAAAGGTGCGTACACACGTCAGATAAAAGTCTTTGGAAAATGAAAGATCACAGACCAATTTTACCCCCTTCCATGTAGTATGAGAGCCATGCTCTACACAGTCTATTCTATGGAGCTGAACTCCACATCAGATAAAAATCTTTGCAAGATGCTGCACACAAAGATGCTGTACACATGCAACAGATCAGTATCTGCAAAAGATCAATCCCTGCAAAAGATCCATTCCTGCAAAGTGCATTCATAGTCTATGATATCTGCAGATCTCATACACACCTTGTTTAACAGACATTCATCTGCAGATCAGACAATTATCTGCCGATCTGAAGATCCAACTTGGTGGATCTGGTCTACAGATAATTGTCCGGTAAACAAGGTGTGTATGAGATCTGCAGATATCATTGACTATGAATGCATTTTGCAGGAACGGATCTTTTGCAGGAACTGATCTTTTGCAGATACTGATCTGTTGCATGTGTACAGCATCTTTGTGTGCAGCATCTTGCAAAGATTTTTATCTGATGGGGAGTTCAGCTTCATAGAATAGACTGTGAAGGTATGGCTCTCATACTACATGGAAGGGGGTAAAATTGGGTACTTATCCGTTAGCCGGGCGCATCCTCTAGGTGGCGACAAAACTCCACCAGAGTTACATCTTTCCCTACTATCCATGTCGGCCTGGAGGAGGAATAGTAATTAGCGCCACCTGCCGGATGCGCCCGGCTAACGGATAAGTACCATAAATTGTTCTGTGATCTTTCATTTTCTATTAGAAAAGTAGTTAAAAATTAACTTTTATTATAAATTCATTAAAAAGTAATCAAATTGCTGATCATGTATTAAATGCGATTAAGTTGACTGGAGGAAAGGTTGGGGGTCAACAAGACCATCCTCCTAGTTCACTGTAGTATTACTAAAACCCTACACTAAATTCAACATGTTTCATTTCCTTAATTAGAAACTTCATCAGGAAAAGTGCGTACCCTAGTGATAGAGTGATAAAGTGCTCAACATAGTAAATACATAGTATAAATCACATATTAAGAACTGATTAGCAACTAACAGAGTACTGGCCGCAACAGCAGCCTGCTAAGAAGTGAGCGTTAAGTCTCTCCTTTTATACCATTAGTAGGACCTCAAGGGACGCTGGGAGGGGTGGGAACGACCACAGAACTCCTCCCAGTGCCTAAGTAGATTCCCATTGGATCCTGCCAGTGTCCATTAAATGTTTAGACCAATAGTAAAGATGGACTATCGATTGCCATGAAACTAAAAACGTTATTACCCAGTACTTGTATAAGGTTAAAAAACCAATACTGTGTACCCAGAAAGCCCCCAATCATTACCTGAGAAGCGCATTCTCTCCACTGCCCGGAAAACAGTAAAAAACTTTATCTCCGTATTTTACTTGATTTGATTGGTGGATGCGCGGCTATAGGGGGCGGGAATACGCGTCCCTATGAGGAGGAAGACGGACAGGGAGATAAGCCAATGAGCACACCAGCCACGCCTCCTCCTAGGCGTACCATTATGCCGCTAGATGGTTAAAATAGAAGACGTCAGCGCGTATGAAACACCACCCAGGCTACTGCGTGGTTGCCATGGCGACGTATATACTATACGCAGCGTGCAGTGAATAAATTAGAGGGCAGATTGCCATTGGTTAGAGTGCCATTACATCACTGTTACCCCGGAGATGTGTATAAACAATCTCATGCGTACTCATGGCCGCATACTGGTTGAAAATACAGGTATAAATACAGATCCTTATGCGCAAAGATAGCCATATCCTCTATAGTCACAGGAATGAATAGATATAGAGTGACATATAAGAGACAATGTTAGCATAAGTCTCAATAGACCTCTGAGATGGAGGAGACCACCCTATCAGCCAACATATTAGTACTTTAGTACTTTACTACAGACAAATATAACATAACATTTATAATGAAATAACCATCATTATCAGTTTTATTCAACCCCCAAATGACATTCATTCTTAGTACTTAGTACAAAATCCTTTTCCAGTTATAACCACTTTTAAACGTGAAGCATAGCTTGACACAAGTGTCTTGCAGCGATCTATGGGTATCTTAGCCCATTCTTCATGGGCAAAAGCCTCCAGTTCAGTCACATTCTTAGGGTGCATACACACATCAGACCATAGTCTTTGGAAAATGAAAGATCACAGACCAATATTACCCCCTTCCATGTAGTATGAGAGCCATACCTACACAGTCTATTCTATTGCGCTGCACTCCCCATCAGATAGAAATCTTTGCAAGATGCTGCACACAAAGATGCTGTACACATGCAAAAGATCAGTATCTGCAAAAGATCTGTTCCTGCAAAAGATCAGTATCTGCAAAAGATCAGTTCCTGCAAAAGATCCGTTCCAGCAAAATGCATTCATAGTCTATGAGATCTGCAGATCATCATACACACCTGGGCTTGTTTCCACTATTGCGGTGCAGAATCGCCTGGATTCCACTGCTGATGAAATCGCATGCGGATATGATTCCCCATGCGCATAGGTGAGGGTATATGCGATTTTAACCATGTCACTGCCTGTGTGAATTTACATTGGTACCTACCTATGCGAATTCCCATGCAAATTCGCGGCAAAAAACGCATGGGGAAACCGCATGCGATTTCCATATTAAATACATTGCATGCGATTCGCATGCATTCCACTCGCAGGCGAATTCTGCGGCTCTTTTGTGCGTTTTTCACGCTGAAAAAAAAGCACCTCAACAACACTACAGTGGAAACAGGCCCATCCACTTGCATTACATGTGCGAATCCGCATGCGTTAGACGCATGCGGATTCGCAATAGTGGAAACAAGCCCTAACAGACATTCATCTGCAGATCAGATCCACCAGGATGGATTTTCAGATCTGCAGATGATTGTCTGATCTGCAAATGTCAGTTAAACAAGGTGTGTATGATGATCTGCAGATCTCATAGACTATGAATGCAATTTGCAGGAACGGATCTTTGGCAGGAACAGATCTTTTGCAGATACTGATCTTTTGTGTCTGTACAGCATCTGTGTGCAGCATCTTGCCAAGATTTTTTTCTGATGGGGATTTTAGCTCCATAGAAAAGACTATGAAGGTATGGCTCTCATACTACATGAAGGGTGGTAAGATTGGTCTGTGATCTTTCATTTTCCAAAGACTATAGTCTGATGTGTGTATGAGCCTTTACTGTGCAGTTTAATGGCTCTTTTCCACAAGCAATTGATAGGCTGTAAAAACTCTCACAGCTGTTTGCTGCTGCCTGGCAACTGCTCACTGAGCGCACAGGTTCAGCGACCTGTGGAAAAGGGCCCTAAATGTGAACTGGCTGCAGTGTGTCCACACCATGCATAATTACAACATTTAAAGAGAACCCAAGGTGGGTTTGAAGAATATTATCTGCATACAGAGGATGGATCTGCCTATACAGCCCAGCCTCTGTTGCTATCCCAAACCCCCCTAAGATCCCCCTGCACTCTGCAATCCCTCATAAATCACAGCCACGCTGCTGACAAACAGCTTGTCAGAGCTGGCTGTGTTTATCTCTATAGTGTCAGTCTGCTGCTCTCCCCGCCTCCTGCAGAACTCCAGTCCCCGCCTGCATCCCTTCCCTCCCTGCTGATTGGAGGGAAGGGACGGGGGCAGGGACTGGAGATATGCAGGAGGCGGGGGAGCAGCTGAGACTGACACTACAGATGTAAACAGAGCCTCACAGCATTTATGAGGGATTGCAGAGTGCAGAGGGACCTAAGGCCCTGTTCACACTGCACGCGTTTCCAGCCGCGTTTTGGAAACGCATGCAGGTGGCCGACACGCACGACATCAGACATTGCATAGAGTGCAATGTCTGATGTTCACATTGCATGCGTTCCGGACCAGGGCGGTCCGGGAACGCATGCTGCATGCATTTTTTGTAAAAACGCATGGCTGTCCCATTCACTTTTCAGTGATGGGATCAGCCACGCAACGCACACAAACGCGGATGGCGTGCGTTCGTACGCGTTGCGTTCCGCACGCATGGCCATCCGCGTTTGTGATGTGAACGGGGCCTTAGTGGGGTTTGGGATAGCAACAGAGGCTGGGCTGTATAGGCAGATCCAGCCTCTGTATGCAGATAACATTCTTTAAACACACATCGGGTTCTCTTTAAAGGAATACTGTAGGGGAATACTTTTAAACATTTAAAGGAATACTGTTGGGGAAAATTAGTTGAACTTACCTGGGGCTTCTAATGGTCCCCCGCAGACATCCTGTGCCCGCGCAGCCACTCACCGATGCTCTGGGCCCGCCTCCGGTTCACTTCTGGAACTTCAGACTTTAAATTCTGAAAACCACTGCGCCTGCGTTGCCGTGTCCTCACTCCCGCTGATGTCACCAGGAGTGTACTGTGCAGGCCCAGTATGGTCTGTGTCTGCGCAGTACGCTCCTGGTGACATCAGCGGGATTGAGGACACGGCAACGCAGACGCAGAGGTTTTCAGACTTTAAAATCTAAAATTCCAGAAGTGAACCGGAGGCGGGCCCAGAACATTGGTGAGTGGCTGCACAGGCACAGGATGTCTGTGGGGGACCATTACCCCGGGTAAGTTCAACTTATTTTCCCCCGACCCCCTACAGTATTCATTCAAACTGTAGCACCTGTTAGTCAATGGAACAGTTTCCATTGACGCAAATTTCCTGACATAAAGCGGCGCGATGCCAAGCGGGGGAAATTATGGATAGCATGCTGCAGATTTCCGCAGCACGTATCTGAATCCCCATTGCCACTAACTGGCAGCCGCATGACGTCTATCCAGTTGTTCAGATGCCAACAGGAAGTACCCACGGTGGGATGTGATGTGGCAATCGCATTGCATTCCAAGCGCCAGTGGAAACGGGCCCTATAGGTTGACCCACTCCGATAGGTACTGAACACCCTGCCTGATTAAGGCCTCTTTTCTACGGACTGTTGAGCTGTGTGCTCAGCAAGCAGTTACCAGGCAGCAACGAACAGTTACCAGGCAGCAACAAGCAGTTGTGAGAGTTTGAGAGTTATTTCACTGCCTATCAGCAGTCCATGGACAGAGGCCTTAATCATTCAATTTCAATCAAAGCCTTCTCCAAAAGTTCTGACAGGTGATTTTAATCAAGAAGGGTGTGAGTAGAATACTATGGACCACTTAAGCAGGGGTCAGGGCTGTGAGCAGTTTTTCTGCTGACTGCCAGCAATTGACAAAGCGCTAGAGCAGTATCACCCTATGAGGAAGTTCTCACTGAAGCTTTTTAATTTTGAGAAAAACAAGAGCGTGCTGCTTTTACCATTTTTAGACCGATTTTTCTTGAAGGAGTCATCAATTAAATTATGCTACCTCCAGTATTACTTACCCGGGGCTTCCTCCAGCCCCTGGCCGAACACGCTGAATCCAGCGCTGGAGACTTGGGCGCAGCCGGCGCCACCATAGGCCATAATAGGAACTACGGCTATCACAGGCACAGGGAGTAACTTCAGCGCCGTCAGAAGACGGAGCTGAAGTTGCTTTTAAAGCAATCGCTGGGAGCCGAATTATTTCATTCCCCCATTATCCATGGCGGCCTGGAGGGGGAATAGTAATTAACACAGCCCGGACTTGTGCGGCAGCAGGATCAGCCATATACAGGCTGAATCCTGCGCCCAAGTCTCCGGCGCCGTTCTCTCTCGTATGCGCCCCTGGCAGCCGCTATGTCCCTCGCCGCAGCTCTGCTGTTCCCTGACTGTGCGCAGGACGACCTCCAGGTTGTCAATCACCTTCACGTGGTCCGGAGCGTATTGCGCAGGCGCAGAACTACTGTGGAGGCCAGTGGAGCTGCGGCGAGGGGCATAGCGACTGCCTGGGGCTGGAGGAGCCCCGGGTAAGTAGTACAGGGGCAGCATAATTTGATGACCTTTTTAAAGGAAAGTGAAAAACCCACATTCCAACAAACAGATATTGCTGTATTGACCAACAATCCGTACATATTTTATTTAGCCAAACGACAATGATAAGCAACTGATATTGTATATTCTGCCCTATCCAATTGGCTGTTTAACCACCCTGGCGTTCTGATTAAATCGCCAGGGTGGCTGCGGGAGGGTTTTTTTTAAATAAAAAAAAAAACTATTTCATGCAGTCAACTGAAAGTTGGCTGCATGAAAGCCCACTAGAGGGCGCTCCGGAGGCGTTCTTCCGATCGCCTCCGGCGCCCATAATAAACAAGGAAGGCCGCAATGAGCGGCCTTCCTTGTTTTGCTTATATCGTCGCCATAGCGACGAGCGGAGTGACGTCATGGACGTCAGCCGACGTCCTGACGTCAGCCGCCTCCGATCCAGCCCTTAGAGCTGGCCGGAACTGTTTGTTCCGGCTACGCTGGGCTCGGGCGGCTGGGGGGACCCTCTTTCGCCGCTGCACGCGGCGGATCGCCGCGCTGCAGCGGCGATCAGGCAGCACACGCGGCTGGCAAAGTGCCGGCTGCGTGTGCTGCTTTTTATTTCATTAAAATCGGCCCAGCAGGGCCTGAGCGGCAGCCGCTGGCGGTGTTGGACGAGCTGAGCTCGTCCAGACCGCTCAGCTGGTTAACAGAGCAGATATCATGCAACCGACCGGTGTGAACAATGTTGTTCAAACGTTCTGGAGCATGGATATGTTGTGTGAAATGCTTCTACCACTTGCACGCGTAGTATTCAAATGACTTAATTGTTTGTAATATATCGGGGGGGGGGGTTAAACTACTTGCTGTTTCTTTTTGGAGGGGAATGACGTTTGACTGGCACTCAGTGGCGTAGCTATGGGCTCTGCGGCAAGTTTTACATTGGTCCATCCCCCCCAAGCACTCTATATGTAACACTTGATACAGCACAACAAAACCTGCCAAGGTCATCCACAGTATTAGAGGTGCAAGAAGGGGATGGGAAACAAGTTTAATGATTACTGCTATTCAAAGAATCTATAGAAGTGATTATTACCACCACAGGACCAATAAAGAGCTAATACGTTGGTTGAGGAAGAGCCCCAAGGTGGTCGCTACCTCTGCAACCCCTATTGCTACGCCACTGCTTGTTTCTGCACGTTGGCTTAAATCTAGCATGTGTACAGATCTTTATTCCGGATAAAAGGGACTAGCTGAAGTGGTTTGGGCTGCTTACTATTATTTATTTATATAGCACTGACATATTATGCAGTGTTGTACAGAGTATATTGTCTTGTCACTAACTGTCCTGCAGAGGGGCTCACAATCTAGTCCTTACCATAGTCCTATGTCTATATATGTATCGTGTAGTGCATGTATCATAGTCTAGGGCCAAATTAGGGAGAAGCCAATTAAATTGTGTTTTTGGGATGTGGGAGGAAACTGGAGTACCTTGAGGAAACACACGCAGACACAGGGAAAACATAGGGTGAAAGCGCTAAACACTATGCCACCGTACTGCCCTGCTATTCCCAACATTAGGTGGTCCACTAACTGCTCTCACTCTCCAAAGGAATAATCAAATGCTCATTCATATCTTTAATTTCTGATGTGGTCCTTTTCGCAGTGTTCCCCAACCCTGTCCTCAAGGCCCACCAACAGTGCATGTTTTGTGGAAATCCCCAGAGGTAAGTAATCAGCTCTGCTGAGACACTAATTACCTCACCTGTGCATGTGTGTGGGTTCCTGCAAAACATGCACCGTTGGTGGTCCTTGAGGACAGGGTTGGGGAACTTGTCCTATAGGATGCAAATTCTGATGGGTTGCAAACGATGCTTGTAATTGCATCCACAGTGTGCGCTTTCCCCTTTACACCCGAACCCTGCTTCGCAAATCTACTCTGCACTTTACTGTATGTAACTACTCTTACCTCCTGTCTTCACTTCTATCTAACCTGTAGCTTGTCAGCAGCTGCTGCACCACAAGCCCCAGCATGATGACAGATAACAGTGACAGCCAGCAGAAGGGCACCCCTTGTAGGTGTGCAGCTGCTGAGTGACGGACGGGCTCGCAGCCCAGCGCCCAGTCCCCCATCCTGCTGGAACTACTCGTTCCACGGCAAGCTCCCCCGTATGTGATGCAGCCTCCGCATGACAAGTGACTAGCCTGCTAGCAGCAGCCCGCCCAGTCGCCCCTCAGCTGCCTTCCCTCAGCGTACGGGACTGACTGCGCTGCTCCTCTCCTGCCAGCACTAAACATGGCGGCGGCGTGACCACTCCATCCAGCCAGCCGGGGAGGGAGAGAGAGGCATGTGCTCCAGGCGCCGGCCTGACGTCACCACTGTGTTGATTTGCTAACCTTAAAGGAGAGAGGAGTTAGTGAGTATGAGAGCGGGCACTGCGAACTGCCGCTGCAGGCTGCTGCTTTAACAGCCCATCTGGACTCCCATACATGCCTGCGGAGCGAGCCGGGGACAGCAGCACCCAGCGCAGGTGAGTGCCTCTCCTCTCTAGCTCCTTCCACGGAGAAGAAGAAGTCTGTGGGTTAGGAAATGTTCTTCCCTGAACTTCAGCTGTGTGATGCTGGGAGAGCAGCAGCAGCGCAGACAGTGATTGGCTTTTGTGTGAGATGCAGATAGATGGAGAGGGGCATCCTCACTATTCCCCAGCCTCATCATGCCGCTATCCTGTAACCCAGGTCAGATCATGGCAAGGTTCATTCATGGGAAATCGCCCGGTGCCCAGTGTCAGGCTCTCTCCTCCTGCACAAAGTTCATGCTCCCCCATTGCCCGTGTACATGTTGCGCTCACACTTCTAACTTCTCTCGGTCTTCCTACATTGCCCTCAATCCCAGTTATAAGCGAACGGGCTGCAGCCCTGGAGGCACTTTTGTGTGCCACAACTTGAGATGTGATCAGTGTGACTGGTAGGAGAAACTTCATCTCCCGATGTATGAGTGCATCCTAAAGGTGGCCACTAATGATCCGATCTTTTTCATCCAGTTTTAACAAATCTATGTAGAATAAGGGTAAACTCGTGAATCTATTAAATGGATAATAATATTTATATAGCGCTTTTTTCCCTGGGGACTTAATGTGGACAGTACCTTAAATTACATAGAGATGGAAAGATTGGATGAAAAACATTGGATCTTTAGTAGTCAGCATTAAGGTGACCATACATCTAGTGATTTGGTTGCACAATTGATCTTTTGAGTGGATTATTTTATTGACTCCAGTGTTTTCTAGTGGCATTAGTGAAAATTATTAAGTGGCTGATATCATGTTGAATTGACCAGCTTAGTCTATTGAGCAGGATGGAAGATATCGGTCGATTGGCCAGGAATCGGCCACTGTTTGCATATCATTTGAACCACCACACTGAAGTTGATTGCCTCATAAAGTCGATTGCTTTGTCGATTGACTCAGAATTGCTAGGTGTATGTCTACCTTAGTGTGGCATTGTGCAAGGCAGCATGCTATGCTTGCAGTGAGTATGATGGGTGATGGATGCAGGTGAGCGGTGAGCTAGGTATGGTTTTGGAATACTAATGTGTGATGAGCCATTGTTAGCAGATATCAGGGATCTGTTGCCTGGCATAATATTTCTGTAACATAACACACATAACGTGGTGTGATTTCCCTAAGCATTGCCTTCAGACAGTGTCTTGCTATTTAGATTCCTCCTGCCGCTTGCTGCTGTGCTTGCCAGTGCTGTGAGATAGGGGGACAGTGAAATGTGGCATGCATAATTATGACTTGTTTATGTCTGCTAAATACAAAAGTGGAGGAACTGCGAGAATATGTCGCTTTTGATCCACAAACCGGGGCTAGGATGGAAAAACGGTGACCAATTGCACTTCAATGATCGCTTGCCTTTCACAAGGGGGATGGAAAATAGTGGTTGATGTGTATTAGATTGTACCATCAATATAGTACATTCCCTCCCTGTCTGTCTTTTGTATTCATCTGTTGAATTTTAAGCCTCTTCTTGTCTGGTGATTCATTTTAGCCTCTTGTTCCTTTCTCAGGGTTATTGCATCTATCTTACACTTTTATCTTTACATCAGTTCCTATATTATTGGCAGACTTTATTTCTTTGTAATAATGAGACCATTGATTATTTTTCCTAATTAACTCATTAGTGTTTAATTCCTGTTCTCTTTTGCATCCCTGGATAAATTCTTTTCGCCCTTTACACCAACTAGTTGTGCTTTCTGTGTGTGTGTGTGTTTTTGTGTGCATTCTATATTTGTTTTATCTGTACTTGTTTGTAAGCTGTCTGGTTGTGAGCAAGTTGACCAGCAGCAGCAGCCTAGATCCAGCATTGGATGCTGTGTAGAGTACTTAATATTCAAATATTCATTTCTTCTTGTAGCCAGACAGGTCTGAAAATGCATCCTAAGCCTCTGTTGTGCGTGAAATAAAAACAGACTGTGTGACAGCGCTGGGGTTTTTATGCCCTTTTTCCTGTTCTTAAACACATTCGAAGTTATTTTTGTTTATTTCTTTATTATTTTAAACCCCCCTTTCCCCCCCCCCCCCTTTCTCAGCTGCCCCCTATTCGTCCATTTTTTTGTCATTGTAGGGTTAATCACCCATTCATCCAATCTTAGTGTCTTTATGCTAACTGCTAACATTGATTATATTTATTTTCTTTAAACCTCCTATGATTTTCCCAAAAACTAGCCATGCCTAGGATGTTAAAGGGAGCTTAGCCCCAGCAATACACAACTGATAAAAGACTTTTAATAGTTGACTAATTAACCCTTCCAAGTCATCAAAAGAGCCTCTGTCAATGGATTTCTTTCCTTCCTCCCCCTCTTTGGCTAAAGAAAACTAAAGCGTATCAAGATGAAATCAGCTTTTCTGCAGCACCCCCCTATTGTCTGTACTTTTTTTTTTTTTTTTTTCTTGCAAGGTGCAGTATACACTTTTTTTTAAACCTTACTGATTTTAATTTTAAGTTGTTTATCGTGAGTAGCATGTTTATCATTTTTTTTGCCTGCACTACAGAATGTGTGTATTTGGTTATCCAGGCATTAAGATTCTCCTGTAAAAGAAAGAAAGCTTACACATCTCTAAAAGATGCAGAAATAGGATTCTTATTGATAGAACTGAACTGTAGCCCATATTTTAACACTTCATAAATTATGTGTAACACTGTTTTCATTCCCGCTCTACCTCTCCTTTTACTGTTTTTTTTATTTTTTTAAAGCTGGTGTTCCAGACAGCCTCCCTTCCACAATCAGTGATCAATTACCTTGTATTATCTTATAGACAGATTGATAAGCAGGGCAGGTGTTTACTTTTTTAGAGCTGTCAAGGTATTTTAAAGCACCAGATGAAATATTTGCCTTTTTCCCCTGGGTGACATCACTGAGAAGAGGTTGAGTTTGGGGCTCTATGCAGGTCTGTGTTTTATCCCTGTGACCCTCACACTGTATTAACTGGTTTCTACTTTGCAACAGACAAAAACATTCCTGCGTTTGCCCACACAATAGGACTAGCCGCTATTGTGGAGATCTGTTTTCTTAACCGCTTTATCCTGACTTGTGTTTTGTTGCCATTATTGATGTATGTGGTGTTTTCACTATGTACACCAGTTCTTCTGCATCCCTAATGTTTGATATTTTTCTTAGTTCACTGCTGATATTCTCAGTAGTTTTGTGTGTGTGTGTGTGTGTGTGTGTGTGTGTGTCTGTGTGTGTCAGTTTCACTTAAACAAAATGACCTGTAGGAATGCTGGCTAAGTTGAGACACACAATAAATTCTCAGCTGATCTTAAGAATAAACCTTGCGCAGGGAACATGAGACTGACAAATCTCAAGTCAACATTGACGGTATTCTGTAGTGTCTGAAGCTGGGAACTCTAATCTGGACAATATTGGCATCTTCTCATGAGTTTTTATGTAGGGACTTCTTTGAACGTCCTTACACCATTTAGCAGGTGAGTATTAGAGTCAGTATCCTCATTCCCAATAGATCACAAAGTTGGAATCTCCATTTAGTACATAAGGGCATGGCATATGCTGGTCCTCAACACCAAGCTTTGGTGGGACTGCTGACCACCAAAGATGTTTGTACTAAAAGTGATTGATTTATTTTTCAAGGCCACTTCTGTACTACTTTTTATACTTTTCGCTTTTAAATTTCTCCCTATCTTTTTTTGTTTTGTTTTGTTTTTATGTCCGTAGAGTTTACAATGTGGTCATGCACAGAGTGAAATGTTTGGAACTTTTTCAATAGTGTACAATGTTCAGCAGTGCATTGGTTTCACCACTTCCAGGACTTGTTGCTCCTCTCCCTGCCATGAGGAGGAGCTGTGTAGCATTCTTACATTTTGTGCAAATTTTGTTACAAACCTTGGCAGCGCTGGCCAAACCGGATGCAGGTAGTTGCTTGGCGTGAGTTTAAGGATTTTCATACCAAACGTATGTATAACTTCTTTTTATTTTTGCTTATTGGCCATATTTCTTTATTAATCTGGCCAACTAAGTATTTCAAGGCAAGAAGTTCTAAATCAGGATGATACCATTTATTGGCTACTTTAAAAGAGAAAACGTAAGCTTCCAGCTAATGAGTCTTCTTCAGACTCAATTCCTGTACGCTCGGAAGAAGGCTTATTAGCTGAAAGATTACTCCTTCTATTCAGTTAGGCTATAAATGGTATCATCCGGATTCAAAACTTTCGTTTACTGATGGCTAACAAGGTACAATACTGTACTGCTACTACTCAGTCTTTCAATCCATACTTCATCTAAGCATGCTCATGAGAACTGTAGGACTCCTTTTTAGAGGACTTTTGATGTTGCATGAATTTATATTCTATGTAATTGTGCCTCTCCTATCCTCTGTAAGCTTATACCAGTAATGCCAAACAAGGAACTAATAATCTGCTAAATTAAACTCTAGGCACCCTCTACTGGATCAATATGTTGAATAAAAATTACAGGCTTGGCAATATATTGCCATTTTGGGTCTTCCATATCACTTTGTATTTAATCAGCACAGTTGGATGCTGGAGATGCCAGACATGGGGTAAAGTATCCTGCAGGCATTCTACATTCAGTAAGTTTTTATTCCAGTAGAATCCTATAGGCTGTGTGTCCTATGGACCGGCTATTCCTTATCCCCTCAGCACCCGGAGTTCCTGCTACAGACAGAACAGTAGGTGCCCACAGTGTGAACTAGATTGTATTGCAGTGCAGGGAGTTTGGGAGGTATCCCGTGTAATTATATACTGCTCTTTGGAGGGTAACCCCTTTTGCTTAGGTGGAGCTGCTACAATAGGCTTAATGTTAAAGCTTCACGCTTTGTACTTTGTTTCACAAACCTTAATTCTCACCATTCTTCGAAGTCTGACAAGTACAATAAAGCATCCTCACAGACGGCATGTTCTTTTGTTACTGAGTAAAGCAAACCTATGTTTATGGCTGTTGCTGGTTTGTATTAGTTGTGCTCAAAAATAAATAGCCGCCCTTGTGTTATTTTATCTGTTAGGTGGCCTCGGACAATTTACAGTTGAGCTTGGCAGAAAAGGAGATTGTTTAGAATGTGTACAGTATATACTTTCAGGTTTGACTGTTGGGCTCGCTTTTTTCGGTGGTGGTTAAGCTATCCAAAAGTGAAATTGACCCTTTTTTTTTTTTTTTTTTTTTTTTAATACAGTACTTTCCTATAGAAGTACAGGATTCTGGTGTGTTTGTTTTTGTAAGACTTGTTTTGGTTTTCATTGACTGTCATCTGAGTAGCCTTCTAGAGTGCTGTACTAACCTTCCAGAAGGCAATGCTGTACTAACCTCCTAGGAGGCAGTTACGGGGATGTATGGTGAACTCTATAGGCTCTTTGGAACTCAGGCAGCATGATGTCTGCCAATTTACAATTATCACATTTTTACTCCCCTCATGCACACCTGTGTGAAATCGGTATGTATGTGAGTGTTAACGTTGTAGTATGTACGTACATTTGAATGGTTTCGAAATAAACCTAGCATACTGCATTTGGGCCAACTTGCCCACAAGACTAAACCGATCGGACCTTCTTGTGTCACAATTTCTAACTCTTGTATGTTTCTTGTACATTGTTCTCTGCTTTTGGTAATTGCACGTTGTGACTATTTATTACCTACCTCTATCTTCTACTTGAGCTATGTATTGTGCCAAACCGAATTCCGGGCAAGACCCAGTCATGCTTGGTGAAATAAACTATTCTGAAAACCAATGTGAAAGCCTTACAGTCAGTCTCCTGCATTTCTATACTGCTGTTTTGTTTTCTTTCCCAAGCATTATAAAAGATGCCCTTGTATAAGCCTAAACGGTACACACATCCAGTCTTGTCGGCCAATTTTACCATGTCCATGTAGTATTATTATTGTTTTTATAAAGTGCCAAAATATTACATTGGCCAATAGCTCTTTTGAGGCTGGATTTACAGTGGTTTATTGCATAACGCATGTGTAATGAGTTAGAACTGCAATGGAGAATGGTCGTAGGCTTTAACGCAAAGCCTGCCTGCAACAAGTTAGAATAATGTGATCAGTTACAACGCAGTACTGTGAACGGGCCATAGAATTGTATGAGCAGTGAGTTGACATGAAGAATTATTCTGTGATGCAACAGAGCACTGTGAATTAGACGTATATTCTTTGGTCAGACTACATGGAAGTGGTAACATTCGCCAGTCAAAATTGGATGTGTGTACCATTTAGGCTTGTACAGGGGCAGTGGCCATAGTCTTTCTTGGCTTCTTGTGAGGGTTCTGGGGCTGAGTCCCACCAAATACAACACTCTCAATAGATTCTTATTTGTGTGTGTATGTGTGTATGATAGGAGTATTGGATTGTTGGCCGAGGGTTTTTTTTTTCTTTGTTTTTTAGGTAATAATTCTCATGTGGGTACTTGATTTAGCTACAACTGAGCTGCTTGTCCCATTCTGTGGAGAGGGGAGGGCGGCAAGGGGAAGTGCCAATCTGTTTTCTGGGGGGTCTGGTGTGTTAGATTTTCATCTGACACTATTTGCAATGTTAATCTTGGGCAGCAAAAAGCTGCTTTAGGCTCCTTTCAGGCTATGCCCTTACGGCGCAATAGACAATATAATCACATTGCAACTCAGTTCAGTTGTATCTCAAAGGGAGCCTGCGCGGCATGACTATTTCCGATGACCTAACACACAGCATGCAGTGTTACCGGGTGGCGCATGCGGTGCAAGCATAAAGTCTGTGGGCTGTGTACCACACTGTGCCGGTTGCAATCACTGTTGCGATCCTATTTTTTTAGGATAAGCAATGTATATAGTGTGAAAGTAGCCTGAATCTCAGTATCTAACAATTATGAAGAAAATTTGGATGTAGTTTGAAAACAAGAAACGTGAAGTTTCCAACAAGTAGTTTCCCCAATATGAGTGTTACTTATTACCACAGGAAGCTTCCAGTCCACTTCTACAGGCAATATTCAGTTAGCCTTGGCTGTGTGTGGATTGTGTATGCTGTGGATTTGTATTAAGCCTGGTTATACACTGCTCAATACTTTTTCTGGTTTTGTTTTGTTAGATTTGATTAAAAAAAAGGAAAATCACATCTAATGGAAATGTATGGACAATAATGGCCCCTCCCTCCGTCTGATTGTTTTGTTGACTGAGCAGTGATTGGGACGTGCCATTCCATCAGCAGACTTGGAGGATCTGGGGTAAGACCCGAATGGTATGCAGGCGAGTTGCGTTAGCATTGTACTAGTATTTCTTCTGTAGCTTAATATACATTATCAAATGTACAAATCATGCTGACTAATAATGATGCTGCTTCCAGAATCTGATTAAAGGTCTACAGAGGTTGGAACCTCAACGCAGCTTCTGCAATGCTATTTGCTGTTAAGTGAGCTGGTGCTGGTTTTGTCACAGGTTGTTTTTCAGCCAGTTGGTTTCTTTTTAGAATATGGTTTTTGGTTTTGTTTTTTCAAATGCTTGCATATGTAGCAGTTACTCGGCTAAAAGTTGTCATTGACCAGACTGTTGCAGTGTACTAATTGTTTACAAGTTGTGGCTATGTTGCATGATGCACTGCTATGGTGATGAGAAACGTGGGCTGCTGTGACCTCTTGTGGGAAAAGAATGGGTGGGTGTGGGGTGCAGCTGACCCACGTTATAACAGATGCTTTTTGTGAATGGCAGCTTTACATGTTTTTCATGACCGGTTAATTTTTTTAAGGAGCATTTTGTGACGGGGAAGTTTTTCTCTACTTGCTAAACAGGGCTTTGAAACCTTGCTTTGTCACATGATCACTAGGACACATCAAATACACTTGCTACAAATTTATGGTACAGTTTCTGTGCACACAACTGTTCAGTTTCCATTCCTGTCCTTTAGATCAGCTTACAATCTAATGTCGGGTACCTCTTGGTTAGATGGCAGTTAATGTAGCAGTGTAGTTTAAGGTTGAGATTGGAAATGGGACATTCATACAGACTTGGAGAGCATGCATGTACTGGATGAAAAGTGGAATTCGGGGAAGGGGGGGGGGGGTTAATGCTCTGCTGTGGACTGGGTGATGAGTCAGGGCTGGTGCACACCAGAGTGGTTCTGTAGCATTTTTAAAAACTCTTGGGGATTGAAAAATGATTGGCTAATGTATTTCAATGGCATTTTTTTATTTATTTTATTTTTTTGATTTCTGAGGCGTTTCTGCCTCAATGTTATAGTATAGGAAAAGCTCAAACCACTCTGTAAAACGCTAGATCAGAGCGGGTTTCCAGGCGTTTTTGTTACAGTAGCTGTTCAGTAACAGCTTTACTGTAACAATATATGAAATCTGCTACACCAAAAAACACTAGACATATTTAGAAAACCTCTCTAAACATGCCTAGAGTCGCTCTGAAAATCTGCTTCAAAAACCTCTAGCGTTTTGCAGATCTGCTAGAGCAGTGGTTCCCAACCTGGGGGCGATCGCCCCCAGGTGGACAATTTGGGTTCTAAGGGGGGGCGGTAAATTTGTGGGGGGCGACAGGGGGACGATCAGTATGAAAAGGCAGAAAAAATAAAGTGTCGCAGTGTCACTCGTTTTTAAGAAAATTATGGTCAAAAAATATGATCTGTATAAAATATGCAAGTGTGCATGATAGAGTTGCGTAATTCCTCAGGGCTCGTTGGTCACGCGCCGGTGTAATGTCAGATATTGCAGCCAGGAAGCAGCCTTCCTTACTGAGTATCGCGCATGCTCAGTGGGAAGTTAGATATTATTTACCTGAAATATCTCCGCTTCCGCACCACGTACACTCCCGAAATTTTCAGGGGAGGGAGGGGACCCCCAGATCTAGCTCTGTCGAATTGCAGCCCCCGAGCCCCGCTAGTTCCCGAGATAGGTTTGCTGCAATCAGTCTCGGGAACCAGCGGGGCTTGGGGGCTGCAATTCGGCACAGAGCTAGATCTAGGGGTCCCCTCCCTCCACTGAAAATTTCAGGAGTGTACGTGGTGCGGAAGCGGAGATATTTAGGACGTTTTACGTGGCTGCACAATTTGATGGGACGCAGGCTCCTACTGCGCATGCGGGGCTGCAATAGCTGACATTACACCGGTAAGGGAATTGGCGCAAAGTAGTTGAGTCACCGGCTATTTTTAGCTGGCAAGGTCACAGCGCTACCCCCTCCACTGGTACCACCACCTGGCGTAAGGGTATACCGTACTAAGAGAAGGGGGGCGACGGGTAAGTAGTCTTCCCCTAAGGGGTGATACCTCATAAAAGGTTGGGAACCACTATGCTAGAGGTTTTTTGTGTGCACTGGGCCTCAATCCTGCATGTAGTTTTAAGGTTTCCCGGTCTGCCACAGGTTTTTTTTTTTTTTTTTTTTTTGCCCTTCACCTAGCCCACCTGATAGCCATGCTGCAACCTAGATTCTGAGTTTAAGCCTCTTCTTTCTTGAACCAACCTTCCACCCATGGCTAACCCTAGTTTACACCCTTTAAGTGATCCCTAGCCAATATCCTTATCTACCACTAATGTATCCTATTAATTACTCTTCACACCTAATCTATCCTGTACTTGACTCTGATTTTTTTTTTTTTTTTTTTTTTCCATCCAACCACCACCCTCAGCAGGATTTCAGATTTTATTTTATTTTTTGTGGAATGCTCAGTGCTGAAATTATTGGTTTAGGCAGGGAACACACTTGACTTTCAGTTTTCTGCACACATATTTCTGCTTTTTTTTTTTTTTTTTTTTTTTTTTTTTTTTTTTTTACAGCAGCTAATGTAATTGATAGAGAAAAATTGTCAGAATGTACCTAGTCATCATGCAGAATGTCAGGGTGTTGTTTTTCTGCACTCAAAACCAAGTGTGAACTAGCCCATTGATTAACACGAGTTCTCAGTTTTTCTGTACAGAAAATGCGCACAAACAGTCTAGTGTGTTCTTTGCCTTAAGAGAACCTCAACCTCCATTCTAATAGAGCCACACATGGAACTGAAGGCTAGGACCCTTGAGCTGTAAGTCAAGACTGCTCACCACTTGACCACTACACTTCACTATCAGGCCTACAGCTGTGGTCAAGTGATTCTGGGTTCTGAGGGCAGACTATTTGCAAAGCATTACACTAATACTGTATATGCACACCTATTAACCTAAGTAGATCTGGTAAGGCTACACCAGCCTAGTGACCACTGGATAAGTAGAGGTATAAATAACATGCTGTAGTTTGTGAAACATCAAGTTAAAACATTGGTTAATTATGTTGAACAATTTTGTTAACTGGCTTGAGGAAAAAAAATGTTTGAGCGCTTGATGTGTACAAATTTCAGTTTTTAGGTATATAGAGGCTGCCATATTTATTGCCTTTTTAAACAATACCAGTTGGCTGATGTCCTGCTAATCTTTCATGAATCAGTAGTGTCTGAACTACACATCTGAAACAAGGCATCTATAGCTTAACCTCCTTGCCGGTCTAATTCCCGCCGGCAAGGAGGCAGCACAGCACTTTTTTTTTCAAATCATGTAGCGCGCCCAGGGCTCGCTACATGACAGCCGATGAGCGGCGGCATCCCCCCACCCACTCCGATCACCTTAGCAGGAAATCCCCGTTCAGAACGGGATTTCCTGCAGGGCTTCCCCAGTCGCCATGGCGACGGGGTGGGATGACGTCACAGACGTCATGGACGTCATAGGGAATCCCGTTCCACCCCTCAGCGCTGCCTGGCACTGAGTGGCCAGGCTGTGCAGGGGTCTGGGGGGGGGGCGGTGCGGCGAATCGGCGGGTAGTGGCGGCGATCCCGTACTACACGTAGCTACCAAAGTGCTAGCTGCGTGTAGGGAAAAAAAATTATGCAAATCGGCCCAGCGGGGCCTGAGAAATCCTCCTGCGCAGGTTACCCCGAGCTGAGCTCGGGATAACCGGCAAGGAGGTTAAAGGATCAGCAGGCAAGTGGTATTGCTTAAAAGGAAATACATCTCAGCCTCCAGATCCCACTCACTTCAGGTGTGCTTTAAGGAACAGACCTGGAGCGAGATGATTGTGATTTAAAAGGAATCCGAAATGTGAGACCTATGGAAGCTGCCATGTGTTTTTTTTTTTTTTTAAATACCAGTTTCCTGACAGTCCTGCTGATCTTTCTGGTCAGTAGGGTCTAAATAACACACCTGAAATGAGCATGCAGATAATCTTGTCAAATTTATCAGACACCTAATCTGCTGCATTGCTTGTTCAGAGTTTATGGCTTATAGTATTAAGGGGCCCATACACCTAACGATTTTCCCGCCGATATACAGCCGTTTCGATCACAGTGATCGTAAACGGCTGTGAAATCACCGAGCACACCGCTGACAGAACGATCGATTTCCGTCCGAAATCGATCGTTCCCGTCGCCCCCATCCGTGCGGAAGATTTTTCTCGCAATACAGCGGTAATACATTACCTGCTGCAGCCATCTCGAGTCCGCTGGTCTTCTTCTCCGCTTCGGGCTCCAGAGCTACACAGAACTTCCTGTCCCTGCAGGAAGTTTAAACAGTAGAGCGCCCTCTACTGTTTAAACTTCCCCTGGACAGGAAGTTCAGTAGCCGGAGCGGAGAAGAAGACAGCGGGGACTCGTGCCGGCCGGAGCAGGTAATGTATGCAGGGGGGGGAGGGGGCAGCAGCTCTACAGATTGTGATCGGTTTCAGGCTGAAATCGGTTCACAATCTGTTTGCAGTAAAGGTGGCCATACGATCCCTCTCTGATCAGATTTGATCAGAGAGGGATCTATCTGTTGGTTGAATCTGATGGAAAATCGACCAGTGTATGGCGAGCTTTAGAGGCAGAGGATCAGCAGGACAACCAGGAAATGTGCATTGTTTTAAAAGGAAATAAACATCTCAACTCCCATATCCCTCTCACTTTGGGTTCCCTTTTTACATGAAGCCACCATTCCCCTACTAAAGTGCTGTCTAGTCCAGGTTGGTGATTCAGTGAACAGATTAAAATGTAACTCTTCAGAATTGTCTACATTGCCACGGAGTGAAGGAATGATTCTTCCATCAGTCTACGCACCCAGGTGTTCTGCTTTATACGTTCAGGCAGGGTTACGATAGCAATGTTATCCAGTGTGTTAGAAGCAGCCTCAGGATAGCCAATCAGGCTCTGTACAACAATTGTATTTAGCTGCTTTAGTGTTTAGATAGCCAGGTTAACCAGATTGCTCTGCATAAGTTTCCTTTTTTTTTTTTTTTTAATTGCAGTGCAGACTATAAAATGCTTTCATGTGGCAGGGAATATGCAGTGTAGAATTTTGGTGACATATTGGGGGTATTACTGTCCATTTACTCTTCCAAAATTCCTGCATGACCTTCTGGAAAGTGTTTATTTTTCTTGCTGTGGATTGGAATGCTTTATTCTGCAAAAACTAAATGGACTCCCTCTCGTTGCTTGGAGAGACTGTGGTCGAATGCAGAGGCGTTCATCTGCTGGGGCTTATTTCATAGAATGCATAGAGGGGAGATGTAAACAGAGGCAGCCAATCACAGGCCAGTTTTTATTGGTGACATTTAGGCCTCTTTCACAGTGGGACGTTGTGTTTGATGTGACGTTAAAGTCGCACAACGTGCCCCTAACGTGCATGTAGGTTATGAAATTGGATGTTATTTTGCACTGCGTTGTCTTAGTGCGCCGTTTTCATTGCATACTGATGGAACAAAAACGGCACATGCATTACATTTACAAAAAAAAAAAATTACTGAGCATGTGCAACACACATAACGCAGCAAATGTATTGCTAAACGCACAGCATGCAGCACTTTCTAAATATTGTTACACAAAACGCAACGTGTGCACTGTAAATGTCGCACTTATTGCTATGCGTTAGTCTGCGTTATACATTTTTATAACGTGTGACTTTAACGTCCCACTGTGAAAGAGGCCTTAGTGTGATGAATAAACAAAAATGGGAGAGATTTCCCTGCTCCTATACAATACTGCATGTCCTGCAATTGCTATTTGCCTAATCACAATCGCTGTAGTGGAATCTGCCCCATTCATTTACATTGGCAGAGCGTTTAGGGAAATGGCTAGCGATTTGAAAGCGATCCCTAAACGCTCAAAAAGACGATCTAGTGTGTTCCAACCCTGGGAGGCTGATGTATATATTTGTTTCCTTTTTGTGCAATACCTGTTTCCTGGCTGTCCTGCTGATCCATTTGCCTCTAATTGTTTTTGCCATAGACCCTGAACAAGCATGCAGCAGATCAGGTGTTTCTGACATTGATTTTGCAACTGACAAGATTAGTTGCATGCTTGGTTCTGGTGTTATTCAGACACTACTGCATCCAAATAGATCAGCAGGGCTGCCAGGCAACTGGTGTTGCTTAAAGGGAAATAAATATGGCAGCCTCTATATACCTCTTGCTACAGTTGTTGTTTAAACACTGTGATCACCCCTAGCCCTTCTATGCTTCCATAGTGTTGGTCATTTCTCCTCTGGCTGGAGAGGACTGTATGCTACACAGCATTGTGGAATATGTATTCATGTCTGAATGTATTAAAATCGAAGGCTCCTTTCACACTATGAAGATTGTTGCAATGCTATTGTTCTTAAATTGCAATGGATCTGAAAAGTCGCATCACATGTTAACTGTGTGACGTGACGCATGCAGTGCAAGGAAAGTCTGCCTCACTGCCACTGTAAACCCATTTGTTACACTGTTCAGGCAGTGCATGCAGTGCATTATCCTGATGGGACCTGCCACATTGCACTGCAATGAGCCCCATTGGAATACCATTGCTTATGCAATGCAATAATGTCCAGTGTGAGGCAATGGAAATTGTGTGAAAAAAAAGCCTAAAGGTAGGTGTGTTTTAATGCAGAATATGGCAAATTGTCCTTTTTCACTCACTCACTCACTCACTCACTCACTCACTCACTCACTCCCTCACCCCTTCCTTTCCAGACCTTAAAAGAAACCTAGGGTGAGAGGGATATGGTGACTGACATATATATTTTCCTTTAAACAGTGCTTGTTTCCTGGTTGGCCTGCTCATCCTCTGCCTCTAAAAAGTTTAAGCCATAGACCCTGAATAAGCATGCAGATCAGGTGCTCTGAATTACCGCAAGTCTGACTGGATTAGCCACATGCTTGTTTCAGGTGTGTGGTTCAGACACTGCCGATGCCAGAAAGATCAGCAGCAGGACTGTCGGGCAACTGGTATTATTTAAAAGAAAATCAATATGGTAGTCTCCCATATGCCTCTCACTCCAGGCTCCCTTTTTATATCTTTTCTACTCTGTGTCCTAGCAGCGCCCACCCACCCTTTTCTCCCCCTGTACCCCTATCCTTCTCATGCTTGGAAGAACAAAGAGAAATCGAGAGCCCGATATGGTGTAGTATTAAGTTGGTTGTGGTTAAAGGCAAAATATTTAGATATACTCACAAGCATGGGTTACCCATAGGCAACCACTTCAAGTGCAGGTGGGGAGTATTAGAACCTGACCCCACTCAGGTTTTTACGATGTCGCTCTCTGTAGATAGGAAACGGGGTAGCACCCCTCCACCGAGGCTGGACTCAAGATTTCAGCAAGGCTTGGTGTACAGAGGCGCCAGAGTAGAATAAAAACGTTTAAAATCCGTCTAAAAGAGGGGGATGTTCAGGTGGACTTACCTCCCTCAAAAATATAAAACTCAATTGAGTCACAATATATCAATACAAAAATATTTTATTGAACTCCACTTAGTGCAACGCATTTCGCAGGTGTGGTCCTGCTTCATCAGGCAAACAGGAGTATAACTCAATGGGTCTAGATGCAGAAGTGAGCGCCTCTGTCACTTCTGCATCTAGACCCAGGCGCTCACTTCTGCATCTAGACCCATTGAGTTATACTCCTGTTTGCCTGATGAAGCAGGACCACACCTGCGAAACGCGTTGCACTAAGTGGAGTTCAATAAAATATTTTTGTATTGATATATTGTGACTCAATTGAGTTTTATATTTTTGAGGGAGGTAAGTCCACCTGAACATCCCCCTCTTTTATACTGATTTTAAACGTTTTTATTCTACTCTGGTGCCTCTGTACACCAAGCCCTATCCTTCTCAGTCCAGAAGTGAAAAAAAAAGTCACAAAAATACTGAAGTAATGAAACATGCCAGTGGCAAAACCACCCCTCTCTGAAATGAACTGCCACAATTGTACCTAATTTATTCAGATCAATGGCATACTTACTGCCAGCAAGTGGTCTATTGCCAAACTGATCCGATAGCAAAAGTGAATACAGTGTATGTAACAAGTTCAGCAATGTAAGCCAACTATATCCAGGTACATTAAGGTATAGTAAGCCAACTATCCCAGGAAACAGCAAGGTACATACAGTGCAGACTAGGCAAAGGCTCACACCTTTTAAAGCTACAGATTGAGAAAGTCTGCCCCAGGCTGTGTGTGTAACATTTAAATATCCTTTATTGAGACATCTGCTGAATACTGTAAACTTGCTTCAGACTGCACAGTGCCAGGTGATAAAGGCTCTTGATTTTGATGAAGCATAGTTATGTTTCACACAGGGTATGGAGTGCACTTTCTTGCTGGTACATTACACAAGTTATTAAGGCCCTCACCAACAAAAGCTTACAACACTGAAAACAAATCATTCACTTCAAACCACTCCAGTGAATTACAACTGAGTGCCTTCATAGAGCTAGGGAGAGACTTGTGCTCCTAGTGTAGCTGTAAGTGACCACAAACGGCTTTTAAAACCTTAACCAATGGGGTACAACCCAAAACTGACCTCAGTAGAACTGAATCTCAGATCCCTGTGAGAATAACCCAGTGTCCTTATTTAGAAGTTTAGGTTTGTTTCCAGTATCATTGATATGTGTGGAATGTCTAGTCTAATGTGATGCAAATAATTATTGCTGTAGTACTTTAATAGTAAGATTAATCGTTTACACAAGCAATAGGAAACTGGTGTGATGAGGGGGAGATTTATACAGTAAAATCTTGCTATCCTCTGGTCCCAGCAAATCCACCTGTTTCAATATACAGTTATGACCAATTCTGATATAGTAAACTACTTTTCTTGGTCCCTTGGAGTTTACATACTTACGGGCAACTTTTTGGCCCATCGCCAGCACACGTGAGCGTGTGCGCAACAGGCCGGCGACAGCTCGTCGCCAGGTCCCTCTGCATACACACGGCGGAGGGACCTGGCAACTGATGCGGCGGAAGTTGTCGCTGTTGCGCCTCCCGTCCCCCCCCCCCCCCCCAGGAAGCCCAATGGAATACTTATCTTGTTGCTGTCGCTAGTCCGCGTACTCACGCGTACTAGCGACAGTTGCGGCGGAGTTGCGGCGGCGACTGTCGCCAGGCGATTGAGCGGTTTAATCGCCCGTCGACATGAGCCACGGTTCGGGGTGTGCGCCCGTGCAACGCCGCATACTCACGGGCGACCTGTCGCTGCAACACAAGCGCGCCGCGTGTTGCGGCGACATTTGTAGCCCGTGAGTATGGGCCATAACGCACAGCAATACTAAGTCTTTGCAACATTTCACAGTGCACACATCGCGTTGTGTGTAGCAATATTTAGAAAGTGCTGCATGCTGTGCTTTTAGCAATAAATTTGCTGCGTTGTGTTGCACATGCTCAGTAATGTATTTTTATTTTTTTTTAATATGTAACGCATGCGCCGTTTTTGTTCCATCAGTATGCAGCGAAAACGGTGCACCAAGAGACACAACGCAGTGCAAAATAACGTCTAATTTCATAACCTACATGTGCTGCTTTAGGGGCAGGGTGTGCGACTTTAACGTCGCATCAAACGCAACGTCCCACTGTGAAAAAGGCCTTAATCAACAAATCTCAAAATAACGGGATTATCTGGCGAATAAGTAAATTCTTCTGCAGACCTATCTAAAATGGCTATATCCTCAGTCGCTGAGCAGTCATTTGCTAGGGCTGTTCATGAAAATGTGAACACGTTGGTCATCCCCGCCTTATGGGACACATTCTTTCTCAGTCATTTTGTTATGCCCCTAATGAAGACATTACACATCATTTCTCCTGTCACAAATCCCTGTGGAACGCCACTCACTAACCTCTCCTTCCTCTGAATTTGTTGCATCTAGCAGAACTCTCTGACCTCTGTCCTTCACCAGATTTAATGTCTGTTCTCCTATCTTCAAGTTCCATCATGTGACACTGACTCTGAGGTCAAACTTTGCAAAGCTTAACTAGTGGTCCCATTGAAACATACTTGTTTAGAAAAGTAGAAGCAAATGTATGTTTTTAAATGTGCATATATATAATTTCATTGGGGGAAAAAAAAAAGATAAAATATTTTGTGTGCTATCTGAAGGGCAACTGAAGTGAGAGGGATATGGAGGTTGCCATATTTGTTTCCTATTAAGCATTACCAGTTGCCTGGCAGCCCTGCTGATCCTCTGCCTCCAATACTTTTAGCCATACATCCTAAACAAGCATATCAGGTGTTTATGTGGAAATAAATATGGCAGCCTCCATATACCGCTCGTTTCAGTTGTTCTTTAAGGTCTGTTCCACACAGTCAGTTGATTATTTCTATGGAGCATTCCACATTGTGTGGTACAGTACCTGAGCTATGCATGTGTTTACAATAGCAGTGAGGCATACTTTGTACTGTATGGCCCCACCTTATCGGTATCGTGCAGTGCGTCTTTTCTGCTATAATGTTGTTGCCCCCTTCGGGCAAAACTGCATTTGATTAGCCCAATTCCAAACTGCACACAAAATGCAGCAAAGGTTGCATTTGCTAAGAAATTTGGTATCTTGCTGGGCATCTTAAAAAAAAAAAAAAAAAAAAAATGCCAAAGTTGGAGCGGTTAAGGAAAGGAAAAGCAGTTTCTGCCTCGCTTTTGGGAAGGTAGTACAACAGCAATCCGCTAATGTTGAGCCAACCCAGTAAATCGCTTATGTCTAGGGATGGTCAATGAGAGGCAAATAATTTGGAGTTCATGCAGCATTATATGAATCTTGTATGCAATGTATGTGGCTCGAAAAAGGACCAATCAAATGAACCACTTGAGGACCGTGGTGTTAAACCACCTAGTGACCAGACCATTTTTTACTAAATGGGCCACTGCAGCTTGCTGCAGGGCCGCACAACTCTGCACACAAGTGATTTCCCCGCCCCCCCCCCCCCCCCCCTCTTCTCCCCACCAACAGAGCTCCACCAATATTTTATCTTTTTTTTTTTTTCCCTTCCTCCCCCAGTCAGCCTATCACAGCGGATCGCTCCTGTGTCCCGTGTCACATGGCTGTCCCCAGTACAGCAGTGCTGTAGATCGCAGCGCTGTGCATAGTTATTAGACGGCGATCGCCACTGGGAGACTGAATGCGGAGCTCCGTCATGAGAGCAGAGATGCGTGCGCATCGGCGCGCGCTCTCCTGCAAGTCCCATAAGGGGCCATTCACGCCAATCAGCATGGAGTGGTCCTGGAGCTGCCGCCGAGTTTACGCCAATTGGGGTGGAGCGATCGACAGGTAGTTTAAACCTTGGTGGGATTTGATTGGTCCATTTTCACGCCTCATACATTTACATTATTCTGCATCAACTTGGAATTATTTGCATCTCATTGACCATACCTACTGTACTTCTGTCCATTACATTGTGACTAGAATTTTAACCAAGTCTGCAATATCTTTCTATATGTTGGTTTTATTGCTCTGTGTATATTTAACAAGCTGACACATCATTGCATTCCAGCAGATCTGAAGGGGTTTAGCTTACAGGGACAACCATGGATGATTTGCATATTCAGCAGTGATGCATTATGGGAGACATCTCAGAACTCACTCTAACATGAATAATTGCAAAGTCTTAAAGAGAGTCTGAAGCGAGAATAAATCTCGCTTCAGACCTCATAGATAGCAGGGGCATGTGTGCCCCTGCTAAAACGCCGTTTTCCCGCGGCTTAACGGGGGTCCCTGATCCCCCAAATCCCCTCCGTTCAGTGGGGGAGCGCTTCCGCATTGGGGCAGGGCTAACCGCCGCAGCCCTGCCTCCCGTGCGTCTATCAGACGCGTACCTCCGCCTCTCCCCTGCCCCTCTCAGTCTTCCTTCACCAGTGGCGGCTCCAGGAATTTTTTTTAGGGGGTGCTAAGCAGGTGCTGGACCAATTTCCGGGGGAGCCGACTACCTGCGGCGTGCAAAGCGCGCCGCGGCAAAAAATGGGGGTGGCTACAACCTGCGGCGCGCTTCGCGCGCCGCGGCGAAAAATGGGCGTGGTCATGACCGGATGAGGGCGGGGCTAACTGTAATTAATTTAAAGTGAACCCAGGGTGAGAGTGATATGGTGGCTGCCATATTTATTTCCTTTTAAACAATTCTAGTTGCCTGGCAGCCCTGCTGATCTATTTGGCTGTAGTAGTGAACTGAATTACACCAGAAACAAGCATGCAGCTAATCTTGTCAGTTCTGACAATATTGTCAGAAACCCCTGACCTGCTGCATGCTTGTTCAGGGTCTATGGTTGAAAGAATTAGAGGCAGAGGACCAACACGGCAGCCAGGCAGCTGGTATTACTTAAAAGGAGATAAATATGGCAGCCTCAATATTATGCTCACCTCGGGTTCCCTTTAAAAGTGCAACGCAAAGACAGAGGGCCCAAGTATTGGTGCCCCTTTCCCCAGAAAATTCACATAATTGTGCATGTTTTCTCAAGAAAATAGACGTAATGTGCGCAGATTTGAATAAAAAAACATGTTCAATAACCCCAATATGCACAACCGGTAGCAGATATGGCCCCAATATGCACAATCGGTAGCAGATATGACCCCAATATGCACAATCGGGAGCAGATATGACCCCAATATGCACAATCCAGAGCAGATATGACCCCAATATGCACAATCCGTAGCAGAAATGACCCCAATATGCACAATCCGTAGCAGAAATGACCCCAATATGCACAATCAGCACCACCTGAAAAAGAAAAGAAAAACCCATTTACTCACCTACAACCAGAAGACCTTCTTTCCCGACCACTGGCACGACCTCCTTGTGGCGCGAAGCGCCCGCGCGCCCACGATCCTCTTCCTTCCCGACGTCACGACGAGACTTCCTGCCTACATGCTGAGAGCAGGGCTATGGGAAAATGGCCACCCGAAGTCTGCAGAACAGGGCTTCGGGCGGCCATCTTACCGTAGCCCTGCCTGCTGCTCCGTGCTGCCGCTGTGTGAACTGACTTGGCGTCTTTTAGACGCCTGAAGTCAGTTCACTCCAGGGGGTGCTTTGGGGGTGCTTGGACAATTCTAGGGGGTGCTCAAGCACCCCCCTGGCGCCGCCCCTGTCCTTCACTGAGAGGGGCGGGGGAGAGGCGGCGATGCGTGTCTAATAGACGCGCTGAGAGGCAGGGCTGCAGCCGTTAGCCCTGCCTCCAGGAAGAGCAAAATTTATGACCAAGTTGGTCGTTGATTTTGCAGGGGTAGGTTTGGGGGTGAAGGGACCCCCGTTTAGCCGCGGGATAGCAGCGGTTTAGCAGGGGCACACCTGCCCCTGCTAACTATGAGCTCTGAAGTGAGATTTATTCTCGCTTCAGAGTCTCTTTAAGAAGGCAAACTTTTGTTTTCCATAGCATGTTAGTAGAAGTACTTTTTGGTCCTTTGTAGCCCATTACACACTTCTAGGATTTGTGGTTCACCATGAGCTTACTGAGTACTCTGTAGGGCCTGGTGCACACCAGAGGAGTTTTTCTGAGCGTTTTGAGTTTTTAAATCTGCTGCTAATGTTATCCTATGTGTCTGTGCACACTGGAGCAATGAGGTTTTGTAAAAAAAAAACCCATAGCATTACATTGGGAAGAGCTTTTAGAGGTTTCAAAAGCACTTCCCAATGTAATGCTATGGGTTTTTTTACAAAACCTCATTGCTCCAGCAGATTTAAAAACTCAAAACGCTCAGAAAAACTCCTCTGGTGTGCACCAGGCCTAACTATACATTTGGTGATGCTGGTTCAGAACACACGATATGATAGGTGGTGATACTGAATATTTTTAAGGTTACATTTGTGTAAATGATATGATCATGTACTTTCGCTCCTATGCTATTGTTTCAAAATGTTTTTCTTGTGTTCACAGGTCATCCAGTTCCAGTGTTTGGCTCACCATAAGAAGAAACAAACATACTAATGACTAGACCCCAGGAGCACTATGGATTTGACTAATATGGGTATGATACAGTTGCAGAACCCTAATCACCCCACAGGTCTTCTCCTGAAAGCCAACCAGATGCGGTTGGCGGGAACACTCTGTGATGTGGTGATCATGGTGGATACTCAAGAGTTTCATGCCCATAGGACAGTGTTGGCTTGTACCAGTAAGATGTTTGAAATCCTTTTCCACCGTAGCAGCCAACATTATACTTTGGACTTTCTGTCGCCAAAGACTTTTCAGCAGATATTGGAGTATGCTTACACTGCCACTCTGCAGGCTAAGGTGGAAGATCTAGATGACCTGCTGTATGCTGCAGAAATCCTGGAAATAGAGTATTTAGAAGAACAGTGTCTGAAGATCTTAGAAACCATACAAGCTTCAGAAGAAAATGATGGTGAAATGTGTACGGGTGACAAGGCCATGGATGATGAAGAGGAGAGAAAGGCAAGATATATAAAGACTATGTTAAATGCAAAGCATTCCAGTGAAGAGAGTGGTTATGCCAGTATGGGTAATCAAAGTCTGGTGGATCAAAGTCCATCAGTGTCGACGTCTTATGGACTTTCGGGCATGAGCCCGACCAAGGCTGCAGTGGATAGCTTAATGACTATTGGGCAATCATTGCTTCAAGGAGCACTGCAACAAAATGCACTAGATTTGCACTCCACAAGCAGACTTCAAAGCCTGTCAGAGGTGAAAACTGAAGTCATGCAGGTTGATGAAGTCTGCAACCAACACAGCCCACCAGCAGAAACTAGTGGTTCAGGAGGTGATAAATCAGATGATAAAAGCAAGGAGAGCCCAGGAACTCCAACCCGCAGTAGTGTTATCACAAGTGCTAGAGATCTCAACTTTAGCAGAGATGAGAATGCTTCTGAACAAGCTCTTGAGTTGGGTCAAGGCTTCAGTCTTGGACCAGAGCACACCCTTTCCCACTCAGAGAAACAGCTTAGTGTCTACTCCGTCCTCCCACATCATAAGGGTGAATCACTGATCAGTGTGCCAACCTCCATGGCATCTGCCCTACACATGCAGCCAGCTCTGGCTGTTTCTATGGACTTCAGTGCTTATGGAGGACTTCTACCACAAGGTTTCATTCAACGTGAATTGTTCAGCAAACTAGGTGAAATTGCAGCTGGGATGAAGACTGAAGGTAGAGGCATCGGTGAACGGTGTAGTGTTTGCGGAGCAAACCTGCCAGATAATGAGTCTGTGGAGCATCACCGGTAAGAGTGCTTTAATTTATCAAGTGGGTTTAAAGTAGAACTCCTAATAAAATGACCCCCCCATAATTTCTTATTTTGTGCTTCTGGACAGAGCAGAGCCTTACTTGTGCCTTGGTGGCATTGAAACTTGAGTGTAGTAAGACAATTTATTTTTGCCCGTGTATGCTTATGGGGAAGAGTATAATAAATTGTTTAGATGCTGCTTCAAACAATTCCCCTCATTTACTTAGAACTGTAGAGCCCTAAGTTCCATGCAGTTTGTGAACTTCCCTCTAGTGTATTCAGGACATATTTATTTAGACCACTTGTTGTGGGGCTACATCAATGGTCTGGGCTTCCATTGGCTTTTCTCAAGAAGGTTTTAACTTCTATAGGACGATAAGTTCACAGCTGAGTCTTGGGGTCATGAAGAGAATAGAATTTCTTTCCGGTTTTCTTTACTTGTTTAACACCCCCTTTATGCTGTAGTCTGTGTGACTGTTGACTAGACTTAACTAGTCCCTTCGCTTTCCAGCAGTACAGAAAGTTTTCATTGACGTTATGCATTTTACATTTTCAGTTAACCTAGTTGACACCAATATTAACCATCGACCTTCTTTTCTAAAGTTTTGTGGAACTGGAAAATGCTTGTGATCCTGTAAGCCTGACCTGCTACTGGGTATCAAGAGTTTGCAACTCTTGCCTCTCTTTTTGGACCCTAGAAAGAACTGCTGAAACTTTAGTGAAATGGGCTATTTTGGGATTTGTTAAAGGCTTGGTTAAAAACAGACTATGGTAGCGCTTGACTAAGTTGGTAATAGTTCCTAGCTCCCCCTTAACACCCATACCCAGCACACAATTTTTTTTCTTTTGTGGAGGTAGTGGAAGCCACTGCCCTGTTAGGCTAGTTCCACTGATTTTGATTTCCCATAGACTAACAGATGGTTCTAGCTCTTGTTTTGATCATAATCTTTTACAGGCATTGAAGTGGGGAAGACATCTGCTTCTGTTTCTATAAGTAAAACTAATATTGGGGGGATTAAGACCTAGTGGTGGTTGTGTTGACTAAATCTTTGTGGAGAAGCATGTGATCAGTTTGGTCAGCTGATGGAGCTACAGGTAACGGTTGTTAGCTGCTTTAGTCCCTTTCTAACATATGGAGATCACTGCTGGAAGATGCGATTGGGTGAGTTAAACCTATCATTGCAAACCGCTCGCAAATCTGCAGCGAGGGAGACTAGGCATGCCCAACCCTGGCCTACTGAGAGTGGGACTACATACCAATATAAAGCAAACTGTTTCTGATGCTGAAACAAAGATAGTCAGAACCCTTACTAATTGCATTCCACTCTGTCATTATGATTCCATTTGAACTAGTCCTCCTAAGCCCAATAGTTTTCACTTTAACCTTTTGTGTGGGTTTTACATTTATAAACTAACAAAGAATCTCAGTTGCATGCGCCCTATGTCACTAAGTTTAAACCAGTTGTTTTAACCAGTTACGAATCTTAACATGGCATCTAATAATAATCTGTTATAACCATGGCACTTCCATGCAATATTTCCACTGAGATATTGATTGGATCAGTGTCGACCCTGAGGGTTAAGATAGGTGGGAGCAGTATATGAGAGATGTTTGCCTAGCAGTGTACTGCATGGGGCAATACAAAGCTGCTGGCTTTAGTGATGACGTTGATATTAGGTTTCTATGGAATCTGCTGGTATGAAGCGGTATACTAGGTGAATGATCAGTATCTAGAAGACATTGCCTGTTTACCTGGGCTACCACTAATCCTATGTTTTCTAGGCTTAACTTTACACCAAATTTGCTGGCCTGCTGAAAACTTTGCAAGGGTTGAAAACGCTAGTCCCCTCCACCCCCTAAAAGCAGACCAATTTTAATCCCAATCCAGGTTTTCAGGATTATTTGGGAATACTTTTTCTATTAGACCTAAACTTTGATCTACCTAGCTGTGGGTTGAGTTTTGATTATTTTGGGAAGATACTGTAGCAGACACAAGCATTAACCAAACAGGCAACTTTTTGCTATTGCTGAATGCTTTCTTATTGGTTCTAACTTATGTTTTGTTTATGTACAAAGATTACAGTTACTGTATTTCACAATGACTAATCTTTAAATAGCATTGTGTTGGGTACACTTTTTTTTTTTTTGTTCCCGCATTGGAGGCAGGACCTGCTGCCAGACCTAGTATTAACACCTCTTCTGTACAGTACAAAGTGTCACATCCGTGATCAATTGCACAAACTTCTTAATCATAGGGAGCAGGGAACTGTAAAAGGACACAATGTACTAACTAGTTAAACACAGCCGCTTATTGGTCATTCATGAAAGTTAATCATCACAGAGCATTAAGGACAGTGCATAATGAGGTGAAGCTGGGTGGAGGTTGGCAGTACAGTCTTGCCACACGTGTGAGGTGTGGTGTTTGTGTGTAACATTTTGTACTTTTCTATTCCCTGCTATTAAAGGTACTGTACTCTAGCTGAACATTTGTGGGTGTGGACTTCTTTCATTAACATTGACTGTGATGCATTCTATAAGAATTAGCAGTAATAATTAAAGGCTGCTTGTTGGCTTGCTGCATACTTTCCATGTATGGATCAGAGAGCCGATTGTAGACTACAGTGCTGTAGTTTTATAGAAATGATACAGTACAACTGGGATGATATAAAGTACTTATTGCTTTGGAGAAATACAGTCTCAGGATAATTTTACTGTTTAGTTTTTGCCCAGGGATACACTTTAGGGCCAGTAATTCTATGGATGCAAAACTGCATGACCATCTGATGGCAACTAAAGTCCTTCAGCAGTGGTTTGTTTTACACCGAATACCTATACATGTTCTGGTTTCACCAATCTGATCTGTAAATAAAAGCGACCTAAAAGTTGGCTGCTCCTGTAGAATAGGCATCTGGTCACTGTGTAGACTGGGAGTGAAGAGTGGGTGCATTAGTGCTGATAAGAGAGGAGTGAAACACATCCTGCGCTCATTCAGCCACAGAAAAGAGGACAACCACTTTCAAAGACTATGTTCTGCCTGCTTTTGATCTTTTTCATTCCTGGTGGTTCTGGGTCTTTATGCCCTATTGGCAGTACTCTGTAGGGCTCTTTTACACAGACCTACAAACTGCATGCTTGGTACACCGTTCAGCCTCTGCACTGGCAGTCGCTGAGTGCCTTCTGGCTGCAATTTAATGCAACAGCATGTGTTGTGCGGTTACCAGGCAGCAAAGAACCACCTCACGCCACATTTTGGTCACACTCAGATATGCCTCCATGGGACTGATACATCACAATTTGCCCATATAGAGTACTTCTAAGTGCCCAGCAGGTGCACCAGAACAGCTGCTCTGATCACCCCCTCCTCCCCCCTGTTCTGGGGCAGTCAATTGACCAAACATGCATAATCAGATATCGATTAAAGGTCCCTCCAATTTTACTAAATTGGTATATTCAGTGTCTGAGTCTAAAATCTTATCTATTTAAAACCATCTTCTATTTGTTTTTGAGCAGCTTTACTCCTAGTTATTTTGTCAGGCCTAGCTAACTGCCATGTTTGGCTGGATTCTGTTGGTTTGAACAGTTGACTTCATTGACATGTAGTTGTCATTGATGAGCAAAACATTCTAAAGGTGCCCAATCGACAATGAATGATTGTTCTATCACCAATCTAAATTTCTGAACAATTATCGTGGTCTAATCAAATTGCTTATTTCCCTCCCTTGGTGGGCCTGAATGATTGTTTGCAATCGATTGGACGGTCGATAGTTCAGGAAATTGGATAGTTACAGGGCATCTTCTATGCCAGGAAGAGGGAGAAATTAAAGAAATCCAAGCAAACTGCTGCTAATCAGCTAGCTTATTCCGCTGGAGACTTTGATGCGCTAGGTTTCATGCAGGAGAGCTGAATGCAAAATATTCCCCACTTTACCTTTCATTGCTGACTCTGATCCTCCAAATAAAATGCTCTGTCATTTACCTGGCAGAAGTATGAAGAGAATACTTTGCCCAATCCTCTATAGATCTCTCCCTGATGAGCAAATGCACACGGCATCTACATTTTTCCTCCATGATATCGGCAATTTAAGTCCTCAGCTGTCCTGGGCATTCTTGTTGGACCTCTGGCAAAGTGGGTGCCCTTGATATTGTGCCCTGGCAAACAGAATTCCCAAAGGATGAGACTTTGAATCCATTATTATTATTATTGATAAAGCGCCAACATATTCCGTGACGCTGTACAAAGTAAATGCTTAGTTGCTTCTACATATATAGGCTGTTGCCAGTGCAGCCCTCTAGAGGTGGGAATGTGATGCACCTGCCAATATCTAGTTTTGGTGGAACTGGCATCCTCTACTTTAAGCCTCTGGTCAGTGTTCTCTTGTTGCTTGACTACTTTTGTTATGATTGTTGTATGATCACGAGTGGGTGGAAGGCTTGAATTGTGGGTTAAGGTACAGCTTTTTTTTTCCACCCTTCCTCCGCCCCCGCACTGAAAATATTGCTTTCTTTTCAAACCAGGTATTGAAAGTAGAAAAGAGTGGTTTTTGAAAGTGCTTCTGCGAGGATGGGGGGGGGGGGGGTTACTTTTTGTTGCATCAGTAGAAAATGATAAACTTTGAGCTTAGCACAACATTTCCTCTGCTCAGTTTAACAGCAGTATCTCTCACCATTTCACATAATCGCATATTTGTGTGTTGCTCACTTCGTACAGTGCTGTGCTCTTAGATGTGGAATGAGATGTTCGCCTTGTTGCTGTACAGTAAGACTACAGTAAATTCTTCAGCACTGACTCAGGTTTTTAGCAGCCTGTGGTTATCTTTCTATACACCAGCTTCCAGCATTAACTGTGTGGGAAGGGTTAAGAAAAAAACAATATAATACAGTATATACAATTGTTTTGTTTTTATATTTGCAGCGCACACACTTACTGGTTTTGGCATCCAAAGGTGTAAGGCTGAACATAGTCTATTGAGTTGATTTAATCCTTTTTTTTGGGGGGTGGGGGGCCTTATTTTTGTGTGTGTGTGTTGATTTTATTTTGAAAGTTTACAGATGTTATGCTTTAATTGCAAAACTGGGGGCTTAGTTCACATTTTAAACAGAGCAAAATGGCCAGTCTGGTTGGGAGTGGACCAGTTCTGTGTCCGGTCCACTGTGCCTTCTCCTCCAATTGGCATCTGGAGGGGTTGAGTTTCCACCATAGGTTGCTATGAGAAACCCATCCACTCTTGGCCTAAAATACAGCCGGTTGGGACTTGCCATTCTGTGGCCTGCAACACAGTCAACACACCTGTTTTAATCACAAGGAGAAGTGGACCCTGTTTTTAGAAAACCTGCTAGATGGGTACGTTTTCTGCTCAAGTGGGAAACGAGCCTAAGAATGCCAACTGTATGGCTTAGTAAACGCTCTACACATTGCATTACATTAGAATTCATTCCAGTGCGCACAGTTCATGTTTATTGGACCTTTTCACATTCTTGTATTTTGTATTACAGCCGGTTGCATCTTCGGACTGTTAGTGCTGTCCCCCATGTCATCATTGCCTCCCCCCCCTCCCCATGTGTATGTTATATTGGAAGGGACCAGAGATGCATCATAACCTGCACATTTCATACTGAATGCGGAATGCTTTTGAAAACCATGTGTGTTTATAATGTGTATTGTTTGCAAAACCTATACTGTAAACGGGCATCTGGTGGGGGCTCTTCTCTGAGATGGATATGGAGGCTGCCCTATTTATTTCCTTTTACACAATACCAGTTGCCTGGCAGCTTGCTGATCTTTCAGGCATCAGCAGTGTCACACACCTGAAACAATCTTTGATTTTTGTCAGAAAATCTTCATGCTTGTTTAACCACTTAACAACCTCTGCCACGCTTATCTACGGCCCTTTAAAATTCACCTGAGTCACAGGGGCGTAGATAGGCAACTCCTGTTTATTTTCCTGCTGTGCGCGATCGCGTTCGCGTCCGCGTTCGCGTGCACGCGGACGTGCATACGCGTCGGGCACCCGCTGGTCTGTGATTGGCTGATGTGAACATGTGTTCACAAAGCCAATGACAGTGCTTATTCATGCAGAATGTGTGTAAACATTGTATCAGTCTCTATGCTGTTACAGTTACTAAGATCACTCGTGAGAGGATCTCAGATAACTAACACAGCATTAGTGGCTGATCAGCATCAGTGAGGTTTTTCTTAAATAAATTATACCCCCATTAAGCCCATTAACCCTTGCCTCCCTTAAATGTGAAAATTGCTGTGGTTTTTAGGTGAAAAACCCCGTGGTAGAGAAGTGGTTAAAGTCCATGGCCAAAGCTAAGTATTCACGTCGCGATATTCCCGCTGACTGTCGGGTTTTTTTTTTTTTTTTTTTGCGCCGAGTGGTTGTTTCCGGGATATCTCGACATTGGTACAGGCGAACAACCACGTAACATCGCTTAGTGTCGTGTCGCAGTACCAACCGTCACAGTGCATCGGATCACTAAGACCCCCGATGACTCCCATGCAAAGTACCGCAATCGCTTTAAGTCTCGTTCACTCCCAGCGTGTAGCATCACGTCGCGTGATGTCATGCGCACCCGCTGACAGGAAGAGTTGTAGCTGACGATTGTCATCAAGGGGATGTCGCAGGACCTGTCTGGTGGTGAGTACGCAGCTTAAAAGTATTAGGGGATCAAAAGGATAGCCAGGCAGTAGTCACACTTGGTGAAATGGCATTAATGTCGCTGCAATGCAGAATCGCATGAGAAAACACTAATGATGCTTTCCTGTGGTGCCTCTGCGGTTTTAAGAACCATGTGCGATTCTGTATAGCGGAGAAAAAAAAATACAACCTGCACTACTTTTCCACAAAACACATGTGATTCTTTTGAAGTGAGGGGTATGCGGAGGCTGATCCTCTGCCGCTAATACTTTTAGCCATGAACACTGAACAAGCATGCAGCCGATCAGGTGCTTCTGACCTATATTGACAAGGTTAGCTGCATGCAGGTTTCTGGTGTGTAATTAAGACACTGTTGCAGCCAAATAGATCAGCAGGATGCCAGACTGGAATTGTTTAAAAGGAAATAAATATGGCAGCCTCCATGTACTTCTTGCTTCAATTGTCCTTTAACCACTTAGGCCTCGTTCACATCTGAGGAGCGCAGATGGGCGTGCGATCCAAACGCAGCGCATCCCATCGCATGCCATCTGCCCCGCTGTGCTGCTGATCCCACCCATTGACAGTGATGGGATCAGCTCTGCGCTTGCGGGCAAAATGCAGGCAGCAGTATGCAAGCGCTTCCCAGCGCATCATACTGCTGCGCAGTGCAGTAGATGTGAACGGTAGAAGGGCAGTCTATGCCCTTCTGACGCTCCTACGTTTCTGCACATCATACGCACTTCCAGATCCACACGGAAGCGTGTATGATGTGTGAACAGAAAGCGGAATCCCGAAGGATAACGACGAATCGTCGCACATACCCGCCACATTCGCCATCACCACCGCACGTCGGGAACCTGGGCCGCTCACTCTGCCGTCTCTGTCGGCAGAGTTCCTGTGAGCCAGTCAGGAGCCAGAAGGGGGTAAAGAGGCGCCCAATGAAGTGTAAAGGTTTAAAAACACACTTAAAACTAAAGCTTGAGGTGGCTTACCTCATAGAAGACAACTCACTTAGAGTAGAAAATATTTATTAACAAGCACAGGCAACGCGTTACGTGGAATCTCACCCACTTCCTCAGGCCAAATAAAGTGCTAATGCAATCTAACAGCCGCTTACATTGGCTTCTGACCGTGTCTATCAATGTAAGCCAATGGGAGTTGCTTACATTGATAGACACAGCCAGGAGCCAATGAAATCTGCTCCTGACCCGCTCACAGGGCTCTGCCGTCAGAGACGGCCAGAGCGAGTGAGCTGTGACAGGACACGGTGGGGATTTGGTGGCGGGAGCAACGAAAACGGCAGATGTGCGCAGAGGCGGCTGATTGAAATCTACGCCCTGCCAGCCAGGTAACCACCAAAACGGCGTAGATTTCAATCACTGCCGTCCTTGCATAGTTAAAATCACTGGCTAGTAAAACAAAAACAAAGTATTAAAATGCATTGTGTGGAAAAAAGCTTGCAAGGAAACGTCTGCGTTTCCCGCAAACAAGTGTGGTGTGTTTTTTTTTTTTTTTTTCTCCCTCCCTCAAGACCCATCCGTATTTGTTTGTCTGTAAATCCCCTTTATTTTCCCATGGCTACTTTTTTCCAAAACCCTCACATTTTGTACAGAACGCTGTGTGATGTCATGACCAGGGGAACCTAGAGATAGTACTGCTGCTTTAGCTTTTTCAAATGGCCCCTGGCTAAATAATGCTGGAAATTGTGTTTGGAGCGGGAACTCCTGATTAATGCCAGCAAAGGAATGGTCCTGTTTATTGGTGGCACCTGGTATCGCAGTCTCTGTAATGGAAGCCAGTCCCTTGGCCTGGACTCTCTTTGTGATGAAGGCCCTGATTAGTTCCCTCCATCCTTGCTCGGCCCTTGGCCGGGCTCAGGAAATGAAGGTTCCCCTCCCAGCTGACCTGAGCTGGCTAACCTTTGCCAGTGACCTGTCAGAGGCTTCTGGGATTTGGGACTGGGCCTCCTATGCTAGAGTAAAGCTGGGAGCACTAATAGGCTGAGGTGACTTATTTATGGGCTGCTAGAAGTGGGATCTGGAAGGGGTGGGGGGATATTTTAACTGGTTGCATCCCATCTTGAATTAAAATACATATGAATATCTGCATATTATTTTTGGATATCAATCAGTGTAAAGCAAGCACCCAAGGAGGGGAGAAAAAGATAGATGTGCTATGGCTTGTAGCGTCTCTGCACTCCAGACGTTCCAATGCTTCCTTCACAGTCAAGCCAGCACCATCCGTAGCTGTGATAAGCTTGTCATGCTTTTTAAAGAAAAATAAAGGGCTTTAAATACTACGGATGGTGCTGGCTTGACTGTGGAGGAAGTATTCTTTTTGGATATGTTGTGAATATTTTTACCTAAAATGTCACTATTCGGTTTTATTTTTATTTATTTTTAATTTGGCTTATAGTTGTATTTGTTTTCAGTGGGCCAGGCAAGCTGTAAACCTTACTTTTTTTTGTTTTTGAATTTTCTAATTTGTTACAGTAAAACATTGCAATATTTTCTACTGTACATGGCTTATTTCACCTAACCCAAAAAAAGAAAAAAAAATTAAATCTCTATTTTCAAGGTGTGTGTGTATGTATTACACCCCCTTTCCCGTGGATGTCGGTGAATAATTAAATAATCTGTATGTATGCTGGACAGGTAGGTTTTTGTCATAAGGACAAGGAGTCGCCTCAAACAGTTAAGTGAGGCTTTTTGCTCCACCGTTAGCTGAAACACTACTGTATGTCCGTTACCAATAGAAAAGTAACAAGCCACTCATTGCTAACCTTTTTGATTCAGATGCTAGGATGATCCTTTTTCTTCTGACAGATGCCCATGCTATATTACTGTTTCTTAAAGAGAATCTGTACTCTAAAATTCTTACAATAAAAAGCATACCATTCTATTCAGTATGTTCTCCTGTGCCCCTCTGTGCTGTTTCTGCCACTCCCTGCTGAAATCCTGGCTTGTAATTGCCATTTTTAGGCAGTGTTTACGAACTAAAGACATGGCTTCTAACTAGAGTGTGATAGGCTTAAGAGTAGCTCAGTCTCTGACTCATACATAGCTTGGAGCGGGTGTGTATAGCTTCTGCCAATGACAAGCAGTGCAGCGCATTCCAGCCTCAGCCGACAGAGCAGACAGAAGAGCAGACAGAAGAGAGAAGATTAGATCATATAACAGAGATAACACAGCCACACTGCAACTAGAAAAGGCTGCAGTAACACAGAGCACATTAGAACATGTATAGGAACTTATAGGATACAAGAAATAAGGCAGAAAATTTTGTTAGAGCCTCTTTAAAGTGGTACTTTAACCCACGATTGAATGTCTTACCAATCAGTAGCTGATTACCCCCTTTCCCAAGGGAAATCTTTACAGTTACTTGAATAGCTCATCGGGGGGGGGGGGGTTGTCTGTGTGCTTGATATTGTGGTGAATCTCCTCCCATGGTTTGTTGTAGTGACCTTGGTCCTGACAGTTTGCGGTCTGTGAACTTCATTGCATTTTGGGAAATAACTGCTCTTTTAAACTGCCAACCAACCAGTATATTGTTCTGTGAATAGAACTGTCACTAAACAAACCATTCTGCACAGATCACCTGGCAGAACTAAAGAGGTCACCACCAAGTGATAAATGTCTGAATGTAAATCGGGGAGAGGAAAGCTTTTACAATAAGCAAACTCTGACTATATAATCTATAAACGAAAATTGTAAAAAAATATGCAATTTTATTTTCATTATAGTTCCTCTCTTTAAAGCCAATCTATATTCACTAATGTATTTGCCACCCTTCCTCATAGCTAAACACAGTTTGGTTTCAGACCTGGTCAATGAGATGATAATACGCGTTCATGCAAATTGTATGCAACTTTGGGGCCAGTGAAATTAACTTCCTGATGATTTGATTAGCCCGATTCTAAACTGCATACGTTGTGCATTAACTTTGTATGCAAGTTTGAATTATTTTCATCTCCTTGAATAGATCTGCTGAACACCACTTCTTCAAAGCCTTCAGCTACACTTGCTGGATCTTCTGAAGTTCCAGCCATGAGGTAATGTTGGGGATACTGAACCGTTCTCTCCTGGAGACATGCCACCATATCATTGCAATGGCCTTATGTGTGGTCATTTGGAAGCTTGGCACTGTCCGTCAACTCTTCCCTTCAGTACAGATTGAAGGGAAGTTGTAGCTGTTGCATTCCCTGGCCTCACCCCAGAACATTAGTTGGTGGGCAGCATTGCTTCAGGAGTTGGTAAGTAGGTGGGAGTGCTGCAGGGGCTGTGGGAGAGGAGGCAGTCAGGACAGCACAGAATGGGCCCAAAGTAGCTTCCGTTGTGAGGACGAGTGTAAAAGGAGGCCTGAGTTCAACTTTGCAAATATCCTTAGCAGCTTGTATCTAGTGTCATGGGTCCATGTGTATGCAGCTTTTTGTTTGTGTTTTTTTATTTTCCACACGTTTTGCCTATTATGGCACAACCTAAGCCCCTAATCTTATGATTGTGCCAAAGCCCCACACTTTCCTCTGATCATGTGATTATGTCTACAGCTCCAAGGCTTTCTTCTAGAAAAATGCTATTACAGAAAGAATATTCTTTCTACTCATAAGCAAACTACGTATGTAAGAAGACGAGACTTTGGGGGTGATGTTTACAGAAGCAGGTTATTTCGGTGCACGCTTTTCCACGCGCTGCGCCTGACCCTGGTGCTACCATAGACATAATGTTGTTCTGACTATGGCTGCGCAAGGGTAATTCAGGTTCTGGCTACAACTCGGAGGGGGAATAGCAATTAAAGCTCACCTTGTGCCAGAGTGACCGGGTGGCAAGAATACTCGTATGCAATATTTTCACCTAAGGGAAAGGTCCATATTCCAAAGTACTTTTGTCTTGGTTGTAAAGATATACAGTACAATTTGAACATCCACTTAATTTTGAGAGATCATAGCTAGCTGTAAATGGCAAGGTTTTTTTATTCATTTTATAGCAAACTCCATGCAGATAACAGGGTTTTTTTGTTTGGGGGGGGGGGGGGGGAGAGAGGGAGGGAAGTATTTCAACCTAGGACCTTGGAGCTTCATACTGAGAAAGATGGAGATATAAATAAAATGTTCACATACAATCTGTTTCCTTGCTTTGGTGTGGTTTAACCCTCCCCAGTCCTCAGGGCAGAGTGGCAAGTGTCTGTGTTTTGGGGTTAAAGTTAGTGGCAGGCAGATCTCTTTAATAGCCTGTAATTGTTTCCAGACCTGGCAGGAGGGGGGGGGGGGACCAAGGCGTGTGGATTAAGGTGCTGGTAAACCTCTTCCTGCTAATGTACCCGTCATTCTTTTATTTATTCCAGGAATCTGTCACCTTGTCTTTGAGAGAGAGAGAGAGAGAGAGTGTGTGTGTGTGTGCGCGCGCACGCGCCTGTGTGTGTGTTGTCATTTTTCACCTTTTTGGGGTTGTTGTTTTGTTAATTACCACTATTCAAAGTATCGAAGTGATGATTATGAGCGCAGGACCAATAGAGGGCAAATACTGTAGTTGAGAGAGGGCCCCTCTGGCCCAAGGGCCCCGATTGAGGTGGCTACCTCTGCAACCCCTATTTTTACGCCCCTGTGTACAGTATTTATTTATCTGGCAAGGTTTTTTTTTTTTTTTTTTTTTTTTTTTTACTACCTAAATTAGATG
This sequence comes from Hyperolius riggenbachi, assembly GCF_040937935.1. Lineage (NCBI taxonomy): Eukaryota > Metazoa > Chordata > Amphibia > Anura > Hyperoliidae > Hyperolius > Hyperolius riggenbachi. The sequence continues at coordinate 269,012,797 of NC_090651.1, read as the reverse complement.
CACAAGTACTCCATAAAGAACAGTCAGTACAGAGAAATAGAATGTAAACTACAGTAGCTGACTTGTTTGCCTTTTTTCCTTTTGCTATGGTGAGTGTATGGTTTTGTTACTGGAAATTGAACAGAAGGTACTGATGGTATTATCAGTGATGTAGCGTTAGCTCATAACTTCATTTGGTTACCGGGCAACCTTTATTTCTTTGAAATTCTATGATTCACTGCTTTAGTTACCAATAGCTGAATGCAGCTCACTAAAAGTGAAGTTGTACTGGAATTCTATCTTGGTCACGCAGTGATGACAATGGTGTATAGTCAGAGAAGTTGTAGTGTGCATTTCTGAGCAAGAAAGGTCAATACACTTCGGCAGGAAAAGTGCGTTGTTCCAGCTCTCGGCCTTGATCTCGCACTGAAGAGTGCTATTAAGTATCCATGCTAGTGATCCAGAGGGTATCTAGCAGGCCACTGGACCACCCATGAAATCCTTTCTATGGGACTTGATTATGTGAGTCTGTTTCAAGCATGGATTTATGTCTACAGTGGGATATGAATTGATTTTTTTTTCAACTTTGCATCCTTTGCCTGGGTCATATCAGAAAACGGGTACAGCAAGGATTATTGAAAGGTCAGTGAATCAATATAGCCCATCTATAGTCAGCAACCAATATAACCGGTATATAGTCAGTAAGAAACCTAGACAAAACTCATGTTTTGCCTCCTGCTCCGCTTCCTTGTAGAAGTTTGATGGGTGAGAGTTGTCTATCTGCAGTCCGCCATCTGCATCACTTCCCTTTCTGTACTGCCATTTTTTAATTGGTGCTTAATCAGTTCAGCTGATAACCCCATGGTCTGATTTATCAGGCAATTTGCTGCACATATACTATTTTACACCTCTTTCTCAATTGTACACAAATAACAGCTTTAATTGTTTGAAAAAGCAGAGGAAGCTTCTAGCTGAAAACAAAAGCATAGATGCAGATAAATAAGAAAAACAAAACCTGCTTCAGCTCTTTCAAAGCACTTTTGTTTCCATTTGTAGTATGGTTTCCTTAATGCTGTTCAAATGCAGTGCTCAAGAAATTAAATGCCTGAAGCCCTAATTCAGCTTTCCTTTTCTGCGGTTTGTGGCTCTGCAACCGTTTCTGAATTGGAACCCCAGTCACCCAATGGCCTCTGCCATTAACATTGTAAGAATGGCAGCAATTTAAATATTCCCCTTGAAAATCAATAGGTGACTTTTTGATTTGGTGTTTTTTTTAGGGTCCACCCACTTTCCTGAATATTAATCCTAGTCACCCGGTGGCCAACTTTGTCAAGTTTTGAGAACCCTGCGATTAAGAGTCTAAAGGTGCGTACACACATGCAACTATAGTCGTTTGAAACGATCGTTCCCCGATTGTTTCAAATGACGATCGTTAAAAAAAAGCAACCAACGACCATTAAGTCTAACGACGGACGAGCTAGATCGTTAAAAACGAACGATCTAGCTTGGCGGATTTTTTCCAACGACGATCGTTTGCAAAAGTAGTACATCGTTGGAAACGGTCGTTCGTACTAGGCTTGACATGCGCATTTCGCTATTTCTCCATGAAACTTCTCATTTGTATGCGCAAGCGCAATAGTTGCTTTACGTGATGTAACGTTCATTCTAACGATCAGATCGTTACACACATTTAAAAACTAACTTTACTTAGGTCGTTCTTTCATCAATTAAAAGTTCGTTCGTCGTTCAACGAACGATCGTTGTCGCATGTGTGTACGTAGCATTAGGCTGTCTGCAGTTCACAATTTTAATTTTTTATTTTAAAATGGCTGGAATTTGCTTGGCTGTTTTGTGTTCTACACACTTTCCCTGAATGTTTAACCTCGGTCATTGAGTGACCAAATGTGCCAAGTTTGGGCTCTCTGGCTTTACTACTGTGATTCAGAATGGCAGCCTTTTTTCATTTTCCCATTGCTGTGAATGGGTGATATCTGACACAAAATATCTACTGCCTTTAAACATTGTAAAAATGAGTTTTTGAATTTGCATTGACTTGTGGTCCTCTCCAGGAGCTGTGTGGGAGGGGTCATGAAATTACATCACTACACTCTTCTGCTCCTCAGGCAGACATACCAGGGGGAGTGTCTGAAACCTGACTTTGAGGGATTTCACAGCGCTATAAAGACAGCAGTTCTTGACAAGCAAAACTTAAAGAGAAACTCTGACCAAAAATTGAACTTTATCCCAATCAGTAGCTGATGCCCCCTTTTTACATGAGAAATCTATTCCTTTTTCACAAACAGACCATCAGGGGGCGCTGTATGACTGATATTGTGGTGAAACCCCTCCCACAAGAAAAGCACATACCGTATATTCCGGCGTATAAGACGGCTGGGCGTATAAGACGACCCCCCCCCCAACCTTTCCAGTTAAAATATAGAGTTTGGGATATACTCGCCATATAAGACGACCCCTTTTCCAATGCACACCAAATTTAATTTTTTTTTTTTTTTAAATATCATATACTGGTGCTGTGTATGAACAGATACTGGTGCTGTACTGTATGTGTTACCCAATATATAACAGTATATAGTCAATTGACTTGTTGCATTGGTCAACTCTCCTTAAGCGGATTGGTCAGCTCTCCTTGTCTACCTGTTTATCAGAGCGGTACGGAAGAATAGATTGCGCTCCCTCAGCAGGGAGATCTGAGAGGCGGTAACAGGATAGGGCGTATCACCTGGCATCAATGACACCCGGCTTATAAGACGACCCCCAACTTTTCAGAAGATTTTCAAGGGTTAAGAAGTAGTCTTATACGCAGGAATATGCAGTACTTTTGTTGGGGAGTTTCCTGTCTGTGAACCTTGTTGCATTGTGGGAAATGGCTGTTTACAGCTGTTTCCAACTGCCAAAAACCATGCAGCAGCTACATCACCTGCCAACAGTAAAATGTTCACTGGAGTTCCTCTTTAATACTCCCTTTCTACAAAATGCCAGTAAACTTGAGGCTAAATTTGTTGTATTTGTAGAACAGACAACGCACACTAGAGTTCAGTTTCCCACACTTGTACGTCCGCTGGCAATAGCTCATTAACGTTTTTTTTTCCTCCTCTTCCATCTGCTTATGGAACGGTAAACCTATATATTAAATCCGTCCTGCAGATCATTCTCTCCCGTGTCAGAGGCTTGGAAAGCTCATGTACTTTCTTTTTTCTTTTAACTCTGGGAGACAAAAGTTACCCAGTGAGCTGAGTAAAACAATTAAAGCTCACTCTCTTTATATCACTGGGTAGAATTGATTCAGGCACCTGTGCTTTAGAATTTCAGCTCTCCCACCGTCTAACGCGTCTCGATTTAGCACACGCTATCTTTACATGTGTAACACATCAGCATAGCTCAGCTGTATTAATGTCTCAGGCTTCTGGTTCTTAATGAGAGGAGGAGGGTGATTCATTAGCACATTTCTTCTAATTTGGCTCATTATAAATAATGTATGATGAGTAAGAGAATGAAAAGTTTTGCTGTAGTGGAAGGTAACGGTACCAGAGAGGTATATGCCTCAGTAAAGGATTCCAGGCAGCTCTAAATTGGGTACCTCTTTTATTTGCACGGTTTTTACTTGCTATATTTTTTACCTTTTTTTTTTTTTTTTTTAATGTTAATGTATTGGGCTGAGCCACTAATTAGTGGTGATACCCCTGGGGCTTTGTATAGCAAGGACATGATAACCAACAGTAAAATTGCATTTTTTTTTTGGGGGGGGGGGGGGGGAGTTGGTGGCTTTAAGCAATTTTAGTTGTACAAGGACTTTTGTGCCCACAGATGCTTTGCTTACATTTATTTTCTGGCAAGTTTATATGTTTTTATATGTGAAATTAAGTATATGGGAAAAGGAAAGAGGGGTGGGGGGCAGCGGGGGGACTATTTGCCTAATTCACTTTATTTTGTTTATTTATTTATTTATTTTTTTCCTTCCTGCGGCTCCTCTTTTTTTTTTTCAGATCCAAATGTAAGTGCTGCCATACGTAGGCCTCTTTTCCATGGACAGTTGATAGGCAGTGAAATGCCTCTCAAACTCTCACAACTGCTCACTGCTGCCTGGTAACTGCTTGTTGCTGCCTGGTAACTGCTTGCTGAGCACACAGTTCAACTGTGTGTGGAAAAGAAACCTGATTTTTACCCCCTTCCAACCACCTGATCCCACTCCCACGCCTATGATGATTGGCTAGCAAGTGGCGAAGCTTACGCAGCTAGGCAGCCTCACATAATCAGTTCAGCAATGTTTTTTGCAGGTGGTGCAAAATGGTTTTCAGTTTGTTATATATTTGTATTGGCCACTATAAGAAACGCAAAATCAAACGCAATCGGGCACTTATTCAATTCACTCTTTCAAGTTTTTTCTCCTAGGAGATGTGTGTTTTAATTAAAAAAAATAAATAAATAAACATTTCAGCACTACTTTTTCAAATGCAGAGTATTTTCATGCTTTCTGGTGGCTTAAACTGCACGTTTTTTTGATTAGGTATGAAATTCTCACCTAGGGGAGAAAAAGCGAGTTGAATAAGGGGCAATCCGTCTCTTTCTCGTCTGTATGTTGCCACATAACCATTCCCCATACTGAAGCTGGTCTCTTGTGGGAGGGTGACTGGACATGTAGGCATGAAATAGCTGCCCTCAGGGCACTCTTTGTACTGATTGGTGAAGTGACACAAATTGGAGCCTCTTCTGCCTCTCTTCCCTCTTTCTTCACAGAAGACAGCTACAGCATTACAGCAATCGGCACATTCTAGAGACTGTCACCTGATCTGTGACTGTTTCGGCTAACCTTTTCTCTATTGGTCACAGTACAGGTATGGCTTCTGTGTTCTCTGCTAAGCAGTATGGGGAGAGCCAGAGTCCTGCTGCAAGTTAATGCTCAGTAACATAACAGTTGGCTGACGTAATTCAAGACAACATGCAAAACGGTTATATCACTTTTCTCCTGACAGACTTGGGCCCAGTGCACACCAAAACCGCTAGCAGATCGTCAAAACGCTAGCGGTTTTGGGAGCAGAGAGCAGATATTTGCCGGGTGCACACCGAGCGGATTTTGTATGAGATCCGCCGGCCGCATCCGCGTGGCTAATGTATCTCTATGGGCTGGTGCACACCGGTGGTTTGAGGTTTTAAGCAAACTGCAAACGTGCAGCAAGAGGCTTGCTAAAAACCTTAAACCGCCGGTGTGCACCAGCCCATAGAGATACATTAGCTATGCGGATTATCAGGCGGACTCGGCCGGCGGATCCGCCCGGTGTGCAATGGGGCTAAGTGCTTCAGATTGCTATAACAGAGAAGACAGACATAGAGGGGGTGACAGTAGACTGTCACCTAAAATTATCACAGACCATTTCTCCAGTGAAAGTCTACTGTGAAGTATGTGGCTTTATATAAAGCTTAGGCAAAGGAGTCGGAAGCCTTATAAAATTGCTCTATTTAACATTCATCTTCAACACTATAACACAAGCTAAAACTCTGCATCCCCGCGGACCCCCAAATCCACTGGGTGAAATGTGGGAAGCACTTCCTGGTAGAAGCAGAGCTTTAGGGCTATAGCTCTGCCTCTACTCGCAGCAATCCCTGCTGATCGCCACCCCTCTGTCTTTTTTCACTTAGAGGGGCTGGAGAGGAGAAGATCTGCACGGATTGACGTAAATGGAGGTAGAGCTACAGTGGTAAGCTCTGCCTCCCTAGGCAGCAAAATCCACGGCTTTGAAAGTAGTGGATCTTTGCCCCAGGATTTGGGGGGTTTAATTACAGCGTTCTGCCGCAGGAATGCATAGTTTTAGCTTGGGTGATTGTGTAGACCAGGGGTCCCCAACCACCGGGCCGCGGCCCACTGCCGGTCCGTGGGCAGTTGCCAGCTGGGCCGCGGCGGGTCTGACCTCTCGCCCCTCCTCCCCCCGCAGCCGCCGCTCCTGTCATCTTATGAGCTGGGGGCCGCTTCCTGTCACTGATTCCCCGTAGCTGCTGTCCTCCGTATAGCATCTCCTATTACAGCAGCGTTTCCTGTGCGGCTGCTGAAAGGAGGCGGGGCAGCGGCTTCCTGTAGCGGCGTTCACCGTTACCATGGGAACCGCTGCCTGCCTCCTTCCCTCCTTACAGCAGCCGTGCGACGCGCTGCTGTAAATAGAAGATGCTGTACGGAGGAGAGCGGCTACGGGAATCTGTGACAGGAAGCGGCCGCCAGCTCATAAGGTAACAGGAGCGGCGGCCGCAGGGCGGAGGGTGGCCTACACTGGGGCACATGAGGGGGTTATACTGGAGCACATGGGGCGCTACACTGGGGCACTATTCTAGCTATACTGGGGCACATGGGGCACTATTCTAGCTATACTGGGGCACTATACTAGCTATACTGGGGCACTATACTAGCTATACTGGGGCACTATACTAGCTATACTGGGGCACTATACTAGCTATACTGGGGCACTATACTAGCTATACTGGGGCACATGGGGCACTATACTAGCTATACTGGGGCACATGGGGCACTATTCTAGCTATACTGGGGCACTATTCTAGCTATACTGGGGCACTATACTAGCTATACTGGGGCACTATACTAGCTATACTGGGGCACATGGGGCACTATTCTAGCTATACTGGGGCACATGGGGCACTATTCTAGCTATACTGGGGCACATGAGGCACTATTCTAGCTATACTGGGGCACTATACTAGCTATACTGGGGCACATGGGGCACTATACTAGCTATACTGGGGCACATGGGGCACTATACTAGCTATACTGGGGCACATGGGGCACTATACTAGCTATACTGGGGCACATGGGGCACTATACTAGCTATACTGGGGCACATGGGGCACTATACTAGCTATACTGGGGCACATGGGGCACTATACTAGCTATACTGGGGCACATGGGGAACTATTCTAGCTATACTGGGGCACATGGGGCACTATACTAGCTATACTGGGGAACTATTCTAGCTATACTGGGGCACATAAGACACTATTCTAGCTATACTGGGGCACATGGGGCACTATACTAGCTATACTGGGGAACTATTCTAGCTATACTGGGGCACATAAGACACTATTCTAGCTATACTGGGGCACATGGGGCACTATACTAGCTATACTGGGGCACATGGGGCACTATTCTAGCTATACTGGGGCACTATACTAGCTATACTGGGGCACATGGGGCACTATACTAGCTATACTGGGGCACATGGGGCACTATTCTAGCTATACTGGGGCACTATTCTAGCTATACTGGGGCACTATTCTAGCTATACTGGGGCACTATACTAGCTATACTGGGGCACTATACTAGCTATACTGGGGCACATGGGGCACTATTCTAGCTATACTGGGGCACATGGGGCACTATTCTAGCTATACTGGGGCACTATACTAGCTATACTGGGGCACATGGGGCACTATACTAGCTATACTGGGGCACATGGGGCACTATACTAGCTATACTGGGGCACATGGGGCACTATACTAGCTATACTGGGGCACATGGGGCACTATTCTAGCTATACTGGGGCACATGGGGCACTATTCTAGCTATACTGGGGCACTATACTAGCTATACTGGGGCACATGGGGCACTATACTAGCTATACTGGGGCACATGGGGCACTATACTAGCTATACTGGGGCACATGGGGCACTATACTAGCTATACTGGGGCACATGGGGCATTATTCTAGCTATACTGGGGCACTATACTAGCTATACTGGGGCACATAAGACACTATTCTAGCTATACTGGGGCACATAAGACACTATTCTAGCTATACTGGGGCACATGGGGCATTATTCTAGCTATACTGGGGCACTATACTAGCTATACTGGGGCACATGGGGCACTATACTAGCTATACTGGGGCACTATTCTAGCTATACTGGGGCACATGGGGCAATATACTAGCTATACTGGGGCACATGGGGCACTATTCTAGCTATACTGGGGCACATGGGGCACTATACTAGCTATACTGGGGCACACTGGGCACTATATTAGCTATACTGGGTCTCTATACTAGCTCCCTATACTGGGGCAACTGTGCTTGCTGTGCCGCCGCAAATATCCACCCCCCCCCCCCCCAACCCCCGCGGGCCCCAGAGAAAATTTTGGACGGTTACCGGTCCCCGGGCCGAAAAAGGTTGGGGACCCCTGGTGTAGACGATGAATGTTAAATGAAAAGAGCAATTTTATATGGCTTCAGAGTCTCTTTAAGATATCCATTAATGATCCAATTTTACCGAACCATCCACCTTCTGATCTGATTGTGACTGGAAGGAAACTCAGAAAGCATCGATTGGATCCATAAATGGAATAAGAATTATAACCAATCTGATTTAAGATGTCGCTCAATGATCTCATCCTTTATTGATTGGCACTATCGACCGCATCCAATCTGATATCTATCGGAAGGTCAATTGGAAGGTAAAATTGGATAATTAGTGGTTACAAACAGGCACTGGTTCCATAATCTGTTCAGCCTTACGTGTGCATTGGCATGAAGAATATTCCCCCCCTCAGGCATTGGTACTCAATCCCTCAGACATCAAGTTTAAGGCTGAGTGCTGTATAGACATGTTAGGTTGTAGTCTTGTGACCTGTTCCATTGCTATAGAACAGGGGTCAGGAATATTTTTGGCCGAGAGAGCCATACTCTCCACATATTTTAAAATGTAATTCTGTGAGAGCCATACAATGTTTCAAACTGGGACAGTGCGCATGCGCAGCAGAGGACTCATGTCCCTGTTGCCATGGTGATGTGTATACATTTGATCTGCCGGGCAGCGGAAGTATCAGACACGTCTTCAGCTTCTTTTAGGTTTCAGCAATTTCCCAGACAGGAGAAATACCGACTAACAGCTTGTACAATTAGCTAGCTGAGTTGGGGGTTGATTCACTTTGTAGGACGAGATCCCTGCACTTTGGCCCAATAGGCTGTCTGTCCAGTGACGGGCAGCCTATTGAGCCAATCAAAGTGCGGGGATCTTGTCCTACAAAGCCACTGGACCTGATAGGGTCCACAGTGGGACAACTGGAGCAGCCATTCGTTTTGGGGTAGCGTGACTAAGATAGTAGTGCATGCTACAGCATTAGTGTGCCTACTTTGATGATTGTGCTGCTTGATCAGTGTAGCTCCATGAATCAACCCCTACTGATTTGTATGTGAGCCAGATGTAGCCATCAAAACGGCCACACCTGGCTCCCGAGCTATAGGTTCTCTACCCCTGCTATAGAAGGTGGAGGAGAGACCATGTGCATTGTTTAAAAGTAAATAAATGTCAGCCTCCATATTCCTTTCACTTCAGGTGTCCTTTTAAACTTAAATAGGTTAGATAGCATTTAGCATCAATTGAAGAAATAAAGCTGAATATGCTTTTTTTTTTTCTTGGCACAACCAAACTGTGTTCCTTAAAGTGAACCTCCGGACTAAAAATCTACTCAGCAGCTCTGAAAAGGCTCAGTGTTTAACAGTTTCACAGCATCAGAACTTTGTTTCTCTTATACAAGCCTCATTTTTAGCTGCACAGAAGAAAACTGCCCGGGCTTTTTTCCCCCGATGCTGTGCAAAGCATGATGGGATTTCTGATGTTGTTGCTCTCGTTCTGATGTTTTGGTGCAATTTTTTTACATTTTGAATTTGACATTTGAATCCTAGTGCACGCAGCTGGGAGAGGTGATCAGGACACAGGACAGTTGGAACTGTGTCTTCTGCTCCTTGTCACCTCCTTTCAACCAAAAAGATGGCTGCCCCCATGACAAAGATGGCAGCCCCCATGAATCACAAACATTTGCCTGTTCTTTTAAAACAGGGTGGGTAAGAGATTATATTACCTATCTATTCTAATTACCATAACTAATGTAACTTGATGACAGTATGTTTGTTTAGGCTGAAGTTCCCCTTTAATTCCTGTGTTAAAATCCGTTTCAAAGTCCAAATTCTGTTGTAGTGATTGTATTGTCAGTTGACAATTCATGTCAAAATGTAGTGGCAACCTAATTACCTCAAACAAGGATTTTTTTTTTTTTTTTTTTTGGGTTACCACAGCTTTGGCTTGACTATCTAAAATCTACTATGTCTCCTAAAGTTTTAATTTGGCCGTCTCTTAATAGAGGTTAACTGTCATGGGTGGTTGACTTGAGATAAGGCTGTGGTTGAAGCGTGCTGTGTTACGTTGAGACACTGTGTAGGTTTCATGCAATTTGTGTATCGTTGGGTAATGTGCATTAGGTGTATATGTGTTTGATACTCTTCCTCCTGTCATACCCGCTTTTCAAACTGTTATACCTCCGCACTAGGCTTGGGCCTTCTGGCCTCCCACACTTCACTATCTATAGCTGTGGTTTGGAGAGGAAATCAGTAAGCATCGCTACTAAAGGAGCAGTAGGAAATACTACAGTCAAGGAGCTGAAGGGTCGGTTTTTTGTCTGTGCTGATTTGTTTTCTTTTTACCTAACGGCTGCAGTTCTTTTCTTGTGGCTTTTTAGTATAACTTCTGTAATGGGTACTTTTTTTTTTCTCAGAAACTTTAGTCTTTCATAATTTTCCTAGAAGTGTCACCAGCAATGATTAATAAATGTCATGAACCATACAAAACTGAGTGCTACCTAAAGCATACTGTCCTCTGTAAAAGGATGAAAGACGTGGCACGTGTAGAACTCAGATGACCTAGAACTTGACTTCCTTTCGTGGGCGGTCATTTTTGTAGCCTTCATGGCTTTACTCTGACACGCTAACGCCACAGTAGGTGGGTGGAGAGTTTGTTGATATGAATTTGTGGGTGTTTGGATCTGGGTTCTTTTGATCAATATTTGCTTACTGATTCTATCTGCCTACATTTTACAATAAAGTATAATTTGTTAGTTTCTTGACGAGCAGTGGTTTGCAGAATTAGTCGCAAATACCAGAAGCGAGCCGTGCTTGGGGACCTGGGGATAGTTTTTGTCCTTGCACGAGCAGTGGAATTGTTTAATGTATGGTATTGGCATATAAAACCTTTTATTTTCCCCTTTTATGGCTTCAGCAGCACTGCCTTGATGAAGGAACCCTGTGTAACCCTGAAACATTTTTAGGTGAATGGGCTCTGAAGCTTTGCCAGTAATGAGCTGCAGTGATGATACTGCTGACTTTTTTCCAGTTGCTTCAGCAATCTGCCATCAGAGGATGGTTCTACGGACTGCTACAGGACACTCATCTGCCAAGGGGTTGGACTGCTGACTGTTACAGGGGACTAATGGGACTGGAAAGCTGGTATGCTGACTGTTACAGGGGACTGATGTGATCAGGGGGCAGGAATTCTGACTTCTTGTGCTTCTCCAAGGGCCTCTGTTTGTTCACCCTTTTTTTTTTTTTTTCTGGATACTAAGGGGTGCTTAGAAAGTGGAGCATTTCCTTTTTGGAGCAAGTGTTTTTAAGTCCTTAGCAGTACCCTGCAAAACAAACACACAAGAAATAAAGCCAAGGAACACACACTGCCACAGAGGCAGGTGAACGCTTATAAACTGTTTCCTCCTTGTAAATTTTTATTTGGTGTTTTGACCTGACGGGGATAGTTCAGATTCTATTCATGCATCTATGCTGAGCTCTTCACATGTCCCTGCTGAGAGCTCCCAGTAATCAGGGTAGCTCTGTACGCCGTGTACCTTCCCTTTACAAAACACAAACTGTTCCATGTGTCTGTCAGCCTCCCCAAGTGTAGTTCACACCCCATTTTCACCCAATGCCTATTAATACTCCAGACAACAGTTGTAGCTAATGAGATGCAAATGAGCATTTTGTTGATGATCTAAGCCTTATGTGACACTTTCTTTTCATTATGCAAATTTAGAATCAATATCCTTTTAGGAAGAAAATATATATGTGTGTGTGTGTGTGTGTATATATATGTGTGTATGTATATATGTGTGTGTATGTATGTATGTATGTATGTATGTATGTATGTATATATATATATATATATATATATATATATATATATATATATATATATATATATATATATATATATATATATATATATATATATATATATATATATATATATATATATATATATATATATATATATATATATATATATATATATATATATATATGTATATATATATATATATATATATATGTATATGTGTATATGTATGTATATATGTGTGTGTATATATGTATGTATGTATGTATGTGTATATATATATATATATATGTATGTATGTATGTATGTGTGTATATATATATATATATATATATATATATATATATATATATATATATATATATATATATATATATATATATATATATATATATATATATATATATATATATATATATATATATATATATATATATATATATATATATATATATATATATATATATATATATATATATATATATTTTTTAAAATCATACCAGTTGCCTGGTAGCCCTGTTAGGGACAGTGCTAATCGATATATATGGACAAAAAAAGGGAAGAGGGGGGGGGGGGGGGGGGGGGGGGAGCTAGTGTTATTTAAGACTACCCATCACCCAATATAAACAAAAGAGAGAAAAAAAAAAAAAAACATTGCACTGTGCAGAGCTGAGAGAAGAGGATGGGGACACCTGCGCGCTAATAAATAGAATATATATATATATATATATATATATATATATATTCTATTTATTAGCGCGCAGGTGTCCCCATCCTCTTCTCTCAGCTCTGCACAGTGCAATGTTTTTTTTTTTTTTTTTCTCTCTTTTGTTTATATTGGGTGATGGGTAGTCTTAAATAACACTAGCTCCCCCCCCCCCCCCCCTCTTCCCTTTTTTTGTCCATATATATCGATTAGCACTGTCCCTAACAGGGCTACCAGGCAACTGGTATGATTTTAAAAGGAAAAATCCATATCCTTCTCAGTTTAGGTTCCCTTTAAGGCCTCTTACACAGTAAGACATTGCGTTTGATGCGACGTTAAGGTCGCACAACGTGCCCCTAACACAACGCATTGTGCACTATAACTTGGACGTGTTAGTGCATTCTTTAGCCCTGCATTTGGTGCGCCGTTTTTGTCGCACAGTGATAGAACAAAAACTGCACATGCGTAAAAAAATAAAAATTACTGAGCATGTGCAAACAGTCTAACGCAGCTTAAAACGTGTATAACGCATAGCATGCAGCACTTTCATTTAACGTGCAGCGTTAGACACCAACGCAACGTCTGCACTGTGAACAGCCCATTGATTTTTCATTGCTGTAAGTTATTGTGCATTACATGTTGTTGTAACGTGCGACTTTAACGTCGCACTGTGAAAGAGGCCTAAAGCTCAGTTTACACCGAAAATGCGCTGTTGACACTCACTCACTCCACTTATTTTCCTCCCCTACCATTCCTTTTGATACATACCAGTCTCCTCCGCCAAGAAGACATGTGTGATGATTTTTAACTTGTCAGTAGATTTTCAGTATGTGGGAGGAAACTGCAGTGCATGGAGGAAACACAAGGAGACTATACACAAAGTACATTATAGGCTTTCTAGTGGGCAGGCAAGTAGCCACCCCTCCTGCTCTGCTGAAATCTAAGCTAAGGACCTTTGTGACCAAAGTCTGTAGTTTTACACTTAGCGGTCCAATATAGACTATTTATAGCCACATTACAGTAAAAGAAAAATACTCTCTAGCATTGATTGAGATTTTTGTTGAACAGGATGTAAAAGATGCTTTTGTGTTGCACAGAATTTTCCCAGCAACAAAACATTTTTGCTATCTGCAAACTTTTACTACATGAATCGGACAGCTAATCTATGGGTTTGAAGGGTATTGGGACTCTTGAGTTCAGTCATGTTTAACATTCAGTATGTCAGATCTGTGGTGTCATTTAAACAGCCTTTTGGGGTCTTCCTACTAGTGCAGGTGTGTAACAGTAAAAAGAAGTCAAAGATCAGGAAAACCATATTATGAAGAAGCATTTGAAGTGGCAGGAATCTATCTGTATTTCAGTGGTTGTCTGTGTGATCATTGAATAACCAAGTATTGACACTTTGATCTTATCACTGCTAGCATCTGCTGTGCATAACTGCTTGAGTATGAGGTCATATTATGGTCCTGTTTCATGCTGAATGTGTCACTTAGGGGTCCTAGGTAAATCTTGTTCAGAATCCCCTCCTGGGGCTTTGCTCAGAGCACTTTTAACAAAAGCAGAGCAATTAAGTTACCAGTGGTTTATTTAATGGTAGATCCCAACAAACATTTGAAGACCACCATTACCAGTCAACGTAAATTCTATTATTTATTATTATATTTTTTTTTTCACCGTAACCAAGGGAATAACTAGCCAGTCAAGTCCAGGGCTTCCTCCTCCAATTTAGTGATGTGGTTCAGTGTGGGGATTAGATGTTTCTCCCATATAATTATTTATTTATACCTCCTTTTTGTAGGTCTTTGCTTATAAGCGTTGATGAGATTACCCTTCATAGTCTGTCCCATGCCCTTTGACCTCACTGTACCTCTCTTGTGGGCTGATAGGATGAGCTTCCACAGAGATATGTAATATATCACTAAAATTCAGTGTTAATATGGCATCCAATAAATAGGCAAAGCTGTTTAAACTCTGCACTCACAATTCCCCCCCCCCCCCCTTTTTTTTTTTTTTTTTTTTTTTTTTTTAAATTATGGTCGCCACTTTTAACGCCTTATTTATTAAAAGCCCTTGTTTTGATCACTGGCAATCAGTACTTGGTAGCTAGCTAGTGACCCACAGCTTGCTTACTAGAATGGAGTACTGGCTCGCCATCCATCTTTGCTCAATAGATGTAGCAGTATTGACACACTGACTTTGATTGTGGTTGTGTGTCACTACTTCTTAAAGTGGCGATCCATGGTAACTGTGGTGAATTGTGTGTGTGTGTGTGTGTGTGTGTGTGTGTGTGTGTGTGTGTGTGTGTGTGTGTGTGTGTGTGTGTGTGTGTGTGTGTGTGTGTGTGTGTGTGTGTGTGTGTATATTATAATATTCTCAATTCTAATTCATTGAAACCTATGGCATTCACTATAGGGAAAGAAGCAAACCCTATTGTGCAACCTATAAAATGGCGATCGTGCTTACACCAGCCCAGTCAGGATGTTATTTGTGCCTCTAATAAAGGGATCACCGGTTTCTGTGATCATGACTATCCCTAATAAAGTAACATACTTCTAAAATGTCTCAGTCATCTTAAGAATTGCTAATCTAACTATTTCTGCACAAATCATGACAATTTATTGGTTAGCTGAAATTTATAGAAGGATTCTAATTATAGCAATTTGCAAATGTTGCTGTTACTTAAGGATCATTCGTTATGGGCCTCATTTTATAGATAGTGTTTTTGCCAGACTGTCTTTTTTACCAGAGAGGTATTCAGAATTTGTCATTTTTATAAAAAAAAGGTATACAGCATTAGAGATTTGATTGTTGGCAGCTTACGTTCGGACGTAAATCTTGTATTGCTGTATAAACCTGCCCAGTTTATAATGCTGGCTAGATGAAGTCTTTCAAAACAATAGGCAAAGGTCAAGAAAAACCTTTGGTTGCCTTAAATCTATCTACAGTAGGTCTTTCACTGGCCCCACTGAAGGGGGAGGATGATGAGTAGGGCCTTGTGCACAGGACGCTGTGTTTGTTCATTCAGGCCATTACAGGCTGGACTGTGTACAATGATGGGGAGGAGGATTTGCAGTGGCCCAAAGGAGCTTATTGTAACTTTGTCAGGCTTGACTGAGATGGGGATGGGCTTGGGTGAGGATGATGGAGGGAAGACTGGGTGGGGGTTGAGTTGTTGTTTTTACCCTGTGCTCTATGCTAGCTAGTGAAGTCTCACACTTCACCTCTCTGTCATTCTCTCCATCAACTAGCATGCTTTAAGCAATTTACCTGGTGGGTTTTTTTTTTTTAAAGGATTGACCACTGCTTTTAAATGGTTATGCTAGTTTTAGGTGTGTGTGGTGTAGATTTGTAGCTGAGCTCAATCCCCACACACAAACTGCCAAATAATGGAAAATGGGGGCATTCAGAAATATGACGTGCTTTTTCAGTATAGAAAATGTGTTTTTGTTTTTTTTTTAATTCTAAAATGCATGGCAAAGAATATATAGATTTCTTAAAACAAAAAAAAATCCTTTATGCTACTGTGTAGTAGTATGAATAGCAGACGTTCTTACTAAGCTGTAGGTTTTGTTTGTTGCAAAGTCAGACTTGTATATAGTTTAGTTTTTGAAAGCAGAGAACCACTTTGCTTTACGCAACATTGCGTTAAATGTTTAAGTTAGGAAATTATATATTTTTCATATGTTCTTAAATGTAAAAATTAACTTTTAATGATTTAAAAAAAAAGCCAGATTGTTAGAAATGGAGCATTATACTGTAACTTTAATTTAATTTAGTTATCGCTTTTAATTAAAGGAGACACTTCTCTCTCTATACATCTAGGCATGAATTGTATAATGTTTTTTTCTTTCTGTATTTGTATTTCAACTGCAGGTTTTTAAAGGCCAATTTGCAAATGCACTTTCATAAAAAAATACACTTCTTGAAGAATCTTGATTTTGACTTTGTTTAGAACTTCTTTTAACCATGTTTAAGATGCAGGACTGCCACTCCTATTGTTTGTAATAATATGGCTCCTGGCTTCCCACATACTACACGGTGTGCATTTGAAGTGCTGAAAGAATCTGCATGGGGAGGATTAAGCATTTGTTGCGACAATCTATATCCTGGGAGAGGAGAAAGGGAGAACACCTTAACCTTTTTTTGTTTTTGTCCCCAAAGTCCAGCATACACCTTAGAGGGAACCTAAACTGAGAAGGATTTGGATTTTTCCTTAAAAAAAAAAAAAAAAAAAAAAAAAAAAAATGCCTGACTCTCCTGCTGATCCTGTGTCTCGAATACTTTCAGTCACAGCCCTTCAACAAGCCTGCAGATCAGGTGCTCTGACTGAAGTCACAGGATTAGCTGCATGCTTGTTTCAGGTCTGTGATTCAGCCACTACTGCAGCCAAAGAGATCAGCTGGACTGCCAGGCAACTGGTATTGTTTAAAAGGAAACCTCCTTATCCCTCTGTTTAGGTTTTCTTTAAAGGGAACCTGAACTGAGTAAAATTATTTAAAATAAACACATGAGTTAACTTCAAATGAAGACTTTGCGCATAGAAACGGCTACTAATGTTTTCTAATGGCCTCGTTCGCATGTATGTGTATAAGACGCATACATTTCTCATCCGTATTGCTGCACGCAGTTCTGTGCGTCACGCACAGAAACGTATGCAATAAAAGTCTATGGACGCGTATCAAAAACACGTACTATTGCGTTTTTTCTATCGTAAGTTTCCCTCTACGTTTCCCATTGTTTCCTGTGTGACGCACTTCCTTTCAACATGCAAAAGCGCAATAGAAAACTCAAGAAACTCATATAAACGCATGCGTTTTTCAACTTGCGTTTCTTTTGCTTTTATATGCTTTCTTCAAACGCTGACAGAATGAACAGGGCCTTAGGGCCTGGTTAGAAGCATCGTCCAGGCGGAGAGACGGTTGATTTCCTTGCAAAAATTGGATGATAGTTTGCAGTTAAGGTCAGAGTAAAGATGCAATATCTGAATATATTCCATTCTATGGCTGTTTTTGCATAGATGTTTCAATATTAAA
This sequence comes from Hyperolius riggenbachi, assembly GCF_040937935.1. Classification (NCBI taxonomy): domain Eukaryota; kingdom Metazoa; phylum Chordata; class Amphibia; order Anura; family Hyperoliidae; genus Hyperolius; species Hyperolius riggenbachi. The sequence goes on along the minus strand of NC_090651.1, from coordinate 268,995,130 downwards.
ACCAGGGATTTGCTGTATGATGGCTAATTGGCCTACTTCTGACTCGCAGCTCGAAAGTATTAAGTTTAATTCCAAGGATGCTGCATGCATAGACAAGACAAATAACATTTATATTGTGTTTTTCTCCTGGCAGACTCAAAGCCCCAGAGCTGCAGCCACTAGGATGCGCTCTATAGGCAGTAGCAGTGTTAAAGGGAACCTAAACTCGGAAAAAACCCCATGAGTTTCACTTACCTGGGGCATCTACCAGCCCCCTGCAGCCATCCTGTGCCCTCGCAGTCACTCATGGCTCCTCTGGTCCCCCACCGCCAGCTAGTTTGGTTTTTGCCGACTCTGAGTTGGGAGGCAGCCACACGTACCTTTGCATGCATTCCTGCTGGTACAGAAAGCTATCGCGGACATTGAGTACAAATTTTACACGTTACAGGTGTCATGCGTACATTTTTACGTATTGCACCCGTAACGCGGAAAAATGTACTTGTTAATGTCCACAATAGCTATCTGCACCAGCGGGAATGCGTAAAAAGGTACGCATGGTGGCCGGCCGACTCCCAGTCAGCAAAAACAAAACTAGCTGGCAGCGGGGGACCGGAGGAGCCATGAGTGACTGCTAGGGCACAGGATGGCTGCAGGGGGCTGGTAGATGCCCCAGGTAAATGAAACTCATGGTTTTTTTTTTGTTTTTTGAGTTAAGGTTCCCTTTAAGGAGTTTTGCCCAAGGTTTCCTCACTGAATAGGTGCTGGCTTACTGAACAGGAAGAGTAGAGATCCAAACCCAGGTATCATGTGTCAGAGGCAGAGCCCTTAACCAGCACACTATCCAGCCACATACAACTTGCATGTTCTCTCAATGCTTCTCTAGAATTAGGATATAGGTGATCTGAAAACACACTGACTGTCTGATTGTCTTTTGGCCACATTGCTCCTAGAATTGGTGCTTTCCTGTGCTTTATAAACATGGGAAGTACAATTTTATTGTGAATATTAATGTAGCACGTGATTTTGGGACGTTGAAGTTTGTAAAACCCAAGCCCTGATTTGTGTACGCTCTAGCATCTAATTGCATAACATCAGGGATGAACAACTGATTTATCGTAAGTAGTTTAAATAAGTCTACGTTACTCTATAGCTGAAATGTTCACTCTGCTGCTGCTCGCTGCATGAAAAAGTAGGTTAATTCAAGGATTAGTCACTTCCAGTTTTCATGTGTTTTGAAGCTTGTACATTTCGTAATTTTACTATGGTTTTATTGTGCAATAAGTAAACTATTGCTATATGCATGTTTGCGTTTTTAGGTGAAGTATGAGGTCAGAATGAGGTGTACTTGCAATGTTCCAAAGAAGTATGGTGAAAAATCAGGATTTTAAACTATCTTGTTTGTGTAGTATTTGGATCCTTTTCAAACATCCTTATCTGTCTCTTTGCTCGTTCCAAGTGTGTGCACTTTACACTGAGTGTTAAAGCCCATACCCACTGCGCAACTTTTCCAATGACTTTTTTTTTTTTTTTTTTTTTTTGTGAGTGATCGTTTTTCCCTGTTCTCCCATCGTGGGTACAGGTGCGCGATAATGACCATCATGGTGGATCAGACCTTTAAGATCCCGGATTTAGCACAAAGAACTGCAATCACTTGACTTCCCGTGCAAGCACACTGTGTAACGTCAAATGTACCCGCCGGCAGGCTGATGGATCGGGGAACGCTCGTCGTCAGGGGGGACATCGCTGGATCCATCTCCCTGTACCGTTATAAGTATTTAGATTTAAGATGCCCAACATGAAATCTCTTGGGAATCTACTGCATCATCCGCCACTTCGCTTCTGCCCCAGTGTAAAAAAAAATGTGAACACCCCCCCCCCCCCCCCCCGGTGTGTGCATTACCCATCTTGGCCTTCTTCCTCTTCTATTTGCGCCACACACGCTGCCGTTTAGCCGAGGGTTTCGTCTGTTGTCATTACTGCCGCTCCCCCGATCTACCACAAAGGCCCAACCTCTTGCAGCATGTCCGATAGATACGTGGGACCAATTTCGGCCCGAAATTGGCCGCATCGTCGATCGGGCATGCCCTTGGCGGCACAGATTTTCATCCGCTTTGTCCAGTGTCCCTATTGTCTAAAGCTAGCCACGCACGTCTCCGTGGTGAATCTATTAGAACCTGATCAGATTGTGATCGATTCATCCCATACAAAAACCACCACTTTTCAATAGATTCCAGCAGCTGATCAATTGTTTCTGAATTTCCACGAAGGTATTATTTGGGCAGGTGCAGGAATGAGATGTGTGCAGCAGCCAGAGACTTGGCCTGTCCCAATACAATTGCAGTATTGCCTCAGCTTCGGGGATACTTAAGCTTGGGAAAAAATGAGTTTAGCTTACCTGAGGCTTCTTGCAGCCCCCTGCAGACATCCTTTGCCTGTGCCATCCTTCTGGGACCCTCCAGTTAGCAGCAGCAACCCCCTCAAAACTGGCTGCTCATGGCCAGCCGCAGGCTACTGTCCCTTCGCGGCCACGTCCTGCACCCATCCTGATAGCGTTCCCGCTGCCGGGAGTGTTGTGCGCAGTAGTAATTTCCCCGTACTACGCAGAATGCTGCCATGTATGGGGATGGGATGAGGAGATGCGTAAGCAGCCAGCTTTGAGGGGGTTGCTGGTCGCTGCTGACTGGACGGTCCCAGATGGATGGTGCAGGGGGCTGCAGGAAGCCCCAGGTAAGATTACTTTTTTTTTTTTTTTTTTTTTTGGCTTAATATTTCCTTTAAAGCAACCACAGGATCCAGCCAGCCTTGTACTTTTTAATATGTTTATTGCAAGAACAGGAGTACAATGCACAGGACCTTGTGCATTGCTGACTAATGTAAATTTACTATCAACTGAAAAAGTAAAAGGTTAACCCGGGACTTTAAACATTTACTACTTACACACCTCTGTCTAGAGCAGCTGGGAAGAACTCCTGCAGGTCTACGGGAAATCCAGGTCATTTGAGGCTAGTCCAGTGTCCAACAATGAGACATCTGTTTGTCTATGGGCCTCCTAGAAAAACTTAGATGCTTCACGTAGCTATAGCTCTTTACCTGTTCCACAGGGCTACATCCTTGGCAACACTCTGACCCAAGTTCACTGTCCATTTATCTCCCTTTTCATCAAATTGACCTTTCAGTGCTAATCTGTCCTTTTCAGATGCTACTCCACATTATATTGTAGTTTTCTGTTTAGGATAATCTGCTTTGGAAGTTACCTGTGCTAGTGCCCTGCCCCCTCATCAGACTATATTCTGGCAAGGTTTGGAGAAGAGTGAGGGCTGGTGCACACCAAAAACCGCAAGCAGATCCGCAAAATGCTAGCAGATTTTTAAACGCTTTTCTTTATTTTTATGAGGCGTTTTGCTAGCGTTTTGCGGATTGCTGCTGCGGTTTTCAGTATAGTAGATTTCATATATTGTTACAGTAAAGCTGTTACTGAACAGCTTCTGTAACAAAAACGCCTGCAAAACCGCTCTGAAGTGCCGTTTTTCAGAGCGGTTTGCGTTTTTCCTATACTTAACATTGAGGCAGAAACGCATCCGCAATCCAAAAAATGCCTCACCCCGGGAGTATGCGTTTCTGCAAAACGCCTGCCGCTCTGGTGTGCACCACCCCATTGAGATACATTGACCAAGCAGATCCGCAGCCGCAAGCGGATCTGAAAACGCCCAAAAAGCCGCTCGGTGTGCACCAGCCCTTAGTGCAGGTTTTGTGAGTTTGGCATGGCCATTGATCAGTGATGAGTGACCCCATTGAAGGTCCTGTGTACAGCCTGTCCAAGCTTCATAATGTTTCCTACCTGTGCTCTGTATACTGTGCTGTATGTTTAATCTAAATTGCACTAGATTTTTTTTTTTTTTATACTATATGGTGGCAAAAAAAATCTTTGTACTGCCTTCTAATGTTCAAATGTATGTTGGCTGTGCTTTCTAACTTTTTTAATCAGTATATCAGGAATCACATTTTGGAGAAAAAAAAATAAAAAATTGAGATTTGGATCAAAGGTAAAAAATCCTCCAGATGCTTCCCACATCATACGTGGACACTCTTCCTTGTTTCAGGTTGCTCCCCTCTGTGTACAAGCGCCTGCAGGTCAGACGTCTGCCTGACCCCTAAGCGTATTGTTCACCTGCTCACCCCACCCACAGGAAGCTGTTCTGTGCATCACGGGTCTTTCTCCCACCCACCATAGCAACATGCGTGTCGCTATTCTCTAGGCTGCTGATGCATCTGTACAGCACTCTGCCCCGAGCTTGTCACTTAAGGCACAGAGACCAATCATTGTGTGTGTGATTGATTCTCGTAAGTGTACAAGCCTTTACGCTTTTGACACTTTTTTTTAAAAGATGGCCAATAAATTGTATCATCAATGGTGTCCCTACCTCTCCCTCTAGATTGTAATCCTTTGGGCAGGGTCCTCCTCTTGTGTCCTACCTGATCATGCACCTCCATTACTGTGCACCCATGCTATGCATTTGAGTGAACATTTGAGGGCTGCACTTGTACTTTTTATACACTGTGGAGCTACAACCAAGGTTTTGAAACCAAGTAAAATTGGGGACCAGGGACACTGGCCACTCAGGCCACTCAGGTTCTATAGGGTAAAATACTAGTCCTAAAGCTACCCATACACTATTCGACCATGGCGCCGTATGTCCTGCAAATCTACCAGTGATCAATAACATTATGACAAATCTCGCAGGTCAATCTCTTACAAAAAAAAAAAATCCTGATCATATGATGTCAACATTGGGACGGTTGCAGTAATGTGGGCTGCCACGGTGTATGCCCAATTCGACATTTAAACTTTAGCTTGGATAAAAATTGTGGTTTTCCCCTCCTTACCATAATCATCCTAAAGTCGACCTGCGGCTTAAAGAGACACTGAAGCGAAAAAAAATATGATATAGTGAATTGGTTGTGTACTATGAATAATTACTAGAAGATTAGCAGCAAAGAAAATATTCTCATACTTTTATTTTCAGGTATATAGTGTTTTTTCTAACATTGCATCATTCTATAATATGTGCAGATTACACAACACTCAGCATTCAAAATGAGTCTTTCAGAGCAGTCTGTGAAGTAATGACATCTCCTCTGGCAGAGAAAAAGTAAACAGTTCACTTACAGTTGAGATAATAAAAGTCAGATAACAGCCCTCTCCATGACTAACTTAGTCGGAGAGCTTAATGGCTTGTTTGCATAGAGATAACTGGAGTTTCTCAACTCTTCCTGTGCTGGAAACAATTAGACTGATGTATCTGATCTTAATGTTTTTTCTTAGCTGTACTACACATACAAATCATAATATCATAATTTTTTTTCGCTTCAGTGTCTCTTTAACCCCATAATCAGGATAGTCTTTTTTTTATTTTATTTTTTTAATTTTATTTTTTTTAGCAGTCCATCTGTGATGTTAAATTATTGTATAGTGTATGGGCTTTTTTAGGTTGCTCATTGCTTCTCCTGCAGTTGAATCTTTGATGTGTGTGGTACTTTGTGCTTCCACATGTGCAGTCCAGTACACAAGAAGGCTGACAAATGGTAGCAAGCCTGGCGTAACAGGTCACCATTGAAACAGAGGAGACTTGCATGATAACCCACCATTCTTTATATTGCTTTGAAAGTGAAACAGATCATTACATTTCCTTACAATATACAGTACATCTATCCAGGAGGTGTGTAATCTTACAACCTTACTGGAGTCTCCTTTTATAGGACACTGCTTTGATTTGAATTGTTCTTCCTGCTTGGGTGCATTTATGGGGGCAATAACTTTTGAAGAGAGGTGCAGAGCTGTGCTAAATTCTTGGTAGAGGATGATTTGACCGTAGAATTGTGTGCTGTTGCTTCTCTTGTGCTCAAACTTTTTATGTATCCAAAAGATGCAAGTTTTTAGAATTGAAATGTACGGAGCCTTTTTGGTAGCAATTTATGGCATTTTTTTAATTGATTTTATGCAAGCGTTTTGCATAGCTTTTGTGATTTCCTTAGCTATCTGCGATTTCCATAGGCTTGGTAGTAAAAGCACTGCAGAGTCGCTTTGTACAGGGATTGAAAAGGTTTTTGGTGTGTGTGTGTGTGTGTGTGTGTGTGTGTGTGTGTGTGTGTGTGTGTGTGTGTTTTTTAATTTGCGTTTAATACAAAATATAGGATCTTAGCAAACGCTCCAAAAGTCCTGAAGGCACAGCGATTTGCAAATTCTGGAAATTGTGTGATAATCTCTATTGACTTTAACCTAGTGCTTTTGTAATTGTTGGCAATTTCGAAAGGCTGTTAAAATAGTTCTAGTGGGTCCCATGCCTAATTGGGCCAGCAAATGAAAGCCAATTTTAATCTGATCAGTTTTCACTTCTTAAATAGGTGGCGATTTGCATCTTATGCTGGGAATACACAGCTCGATTCTGAGCCATTTGGATGGCTCGATAATTTCCGACATGTCCGATCTCCAGCCTGAACGTTTCCGCGCCTCGATTCTGCATGGAGGACAATGGGAAAAGATAAGAAAAACAAGCGGAAGATAAGAGAATCGCCTGCAGAATCAAGCGGGCAAAACGATCGGGTGCGGAATGGAGCGGCAAAATCGAGCCGTGTATGCCTAGCATTACAACTCTCTGGTCATCCATGTTCCCGATGAGAAGGCCCAGAGATTAGAGGTTTTAGTCATGCCCATATATTCACTTCGGATTTGGCTGGGAGCACACTTGCATGTGTCTTGCCGAAAGGAAACCGCATGCAAAAACGCATATAAGTCTATGGGGCGAGCAGAAATCACATAGGTTTGAGATTTGATGTGGGTTTTTTTTTTTTTTTCCCCTCTTTTATTACTTCCCCTTTTTCAGTGGAGAAACATACAGTATAATTTTTTAAATTTCCCAACTAGGAAAGCATTGCATGGGAATCTCATGCAATTCACAAAGAGCCAACGTGTGCTTTTTTTTTCCCTTCCCCTAGACCCTACTGTGTTGTAGATTTTAATTTTCTTAATGTTTTTTTATTTATTTGCATTCCTTGGAGTCGAATAAATTGCAAGTCTCCATCACTTTCAATCTGCAACTGTCCAGTCCACTTGAGTTTTTTTGCCCTCTACACAAGCCAGCTGACCGTTTAGTGAATGAGAACTTTGTATGCCCTGAGGCCACAGCTTATTGATCCCACTGCTAAGACTATTGCTCACTTGTGATTTAAACCTACTTTATAAAAGGTCCACCTACTTTATAAAAGGTCCACTTAAGAAAACTTCTTTTGCAGGGTCTGTTCACTGCTGCTCCTAACTATCTAACGCTGGTTTCGACTCTCTCTCCCTAGATATCTTAGCTCCGTTCCTGCATACATAAGTCTGCAGATTTCTTACATCTGTGTAGACACCACATGTTGCTGATTAGGATATCATGTGCTTTAGGGTAAGCTTTCATTATTGCTTACAAGCTCTTTATCGTAGTCTGCGTGTAATGCACAGTTTTGTTTTACAATGTTGAATTGGTGATTGTTTTCACCTCATGGTACTGAATATTATCTGTGTTTTTTAAGAGCACATCCTGTTCATTGAGTTTTATGTGGCCATACCTCTTCTTCCTCGCATGGTGGTTACAGCTGTAATGGGGTTAACGTGATTTTCTGGGCACAGGGCCAGAGCTGTCTCAGTGGGACCCCTGGCAGCTGGGCTACCGCTCGCTGCGTACTACAAGGATACTGGCACGTGCCGAGACCAGCCTCCCTAGGAAGCCCTGTTTCCTCTCGACCTGCTGACTGACCGATTCCTCCGCAATGTATGTCCAAGTACCATTAACCCCTTGTAATATGGAAATGGTATAAAGTGTCCGTCTGAGAACAGATAACTTTCTGCTAGATTAGCTTAAATATTCATGCTCCATAACTTTTTTTTTTTTTGGGGGGGGGGGGGGGGGGTAGTAATGATCTGATGAACTGAATTATGAGCAATGAGCAGTAGAGTAGCAGCCCAGAGTGATGAAATGGAATTCTTAACAACTGAAGCCTGATTAGTTCAGAAGTCAGCCAATTTTTCTTGCTCTGGTTTTAAGTTTTGTCCTGGTGGCCTTAAAGTGAACCCAAGGTGAGCGTGATATGGAGGCTGCCATATGTATTTCCATTTTAAACAATACCAGTCGCCTGGCAGCCCTGCTGCTCTATTTGGCTGCAGTAGAGTCTGGATTACACCAGAAACAAGCATGCTGCTAATCTTGTCAGTTCTGACAATATATTTTGTTAGAAACACCTGATCTGCTTCATGCTTGTTCAGGGTCTATGGCTGAAAGTATTAGAGTATCAGCAAGACTACAAGACAACTGGTATTGCTAAATATGGCAGCCTCCATATCACTCTCACCTCAGGGTCACTTTCATTTCACAGTGCTACATCCTTTATAGTTATCAGTCTATTAATAAAAAAATAACATGTTGACCAATATTCCATGATTTTTATTGATGTGAAGTCTCCATTCTTTACCTTGCCGGGGGCGGGGCATCTGTGCAGCAGCAGCCGTAACACATAAATTAATATCTCCTAGCTTTGTAGTGCATCGCAAAGTTAGTAGTGGCAGCAGCACGAGCAATATTGTATGATGGACCAGATTTTCTTCAGGACTCTTTTCTGCAAAGTGGTAGTACAACAAAACGCTCAATGCCAGAAAATCTCAATCTTTAACCTACGGGGCAGCTTGGTGGGTTAGTGGTTAGCACTAAAGGCTTACAGCGCTGGGTCCCCGGTTAAAATCCCAGCCAGGGCACTATCTGCACAGTTAGTATGTTTTCCCTGTGTCAACCCAAAAACATACAGATAATTTAATTCGCTTCCCCTAAAAATTGGCCATAGGCTCTTTAAGTATCGTGTAGTGTATGTATTTTAGACCTGTGACTATGGTAGTGATTAGATTGTGAATCTTTCTGAGGGACAGTTAAGAGACGAGACCATATACTCTGTACAGCACTGTGGAAGAGGTTGGCGCTATATAAATATTAAATAATAATTAATTAACCTGATCTACCTCATTGTACAGTGTATGGTCAACAAAATGAGCTCAGTTGGTCTGGTCATTAGCCTTTTCTCCCTTGTCATTTACTGAGACATAGGTGATATGTTGCGTGCTTTATAAACAAAAGATGCTGTCATGACCTGTGAGTGTCTTTGACAGACAAATGTAAATGATTCTGTGTAGTCCATAAGGTGGTGTTTAACATCTCAGTGCCATAAGTGATCAGGAAAAGCAGAGACTTTGCTGTGCAGAGTCTCAGCTAAAAGTGGTGGCCCTGGCTTTACTGCCCAGAGGCAACAAAAAGTGTTTTTACAATTAGTGTAAATTCTCAGATATCCAGTCATAGATTTGTGCTCTGAGATTTACAACTTTTGCAACGTTTGTTTTCATGCTTCTGCAGTAACAACCTACTGAGCTAGAGGACTTTTATGCTGTTAATGGTATGCATCTCCCCCAAAGAAATGAAGGCCTACTCTAATACAAGTGTACCTGTAGTCAACATGTTTGTGTATAAAGCTGTTGCCACCTAGTCAACCTAGAATTCTCCTTTTCATAATGTACTGCCTGCAGTTAATAGTGAACTAGAGTTAGCAAAAACTAACCTGTAAGTGATCTTGTGGGTTGCAGTTTCAACTAGGCACTTTAAATGTTATCCTAAGGATTTGCATGATTTCTCAAGCTGAAAAGAATGGAGTGAAAGTTTTTTTTATACCCGCCCAATGTTGACAAATATTCTGTTTGACTATACAAAAAAAAGCAAAAAATAAACTCCGTTGAACATTAAAGATGGAAATTTTCAGTCATTGTGTATATTTGCAGATTGTTTACTTAGAAACCAAACATGGTGAAACTGTTAGCTGATAAACGTGTCTCTTTGTAATGTACCAACTTGAGTTTATATAAATTACTAGTACAAATTTGAAGGATGATGTGATTTCCCCCCTTTATTTTATTTTTTTATTTTTTTTGATCGGTGTACTTTTACATGCTTTTTAGAAGTGCTTCTGAATTGTTTTAATGACATTTTTCATAGGTTTCTATGCAATATCTCACTATCCTCTGTTAGCTGGCTCATGTGTGTAGAGTGAAGTGTTGTTCTTCAGTCCAATAAATCCTTATCTCGTTCTCACTCCCTTCACCAATTTTAAGTCCCCTTAACAATCCACACTTGTCAGGTTGTATATAGGTATATCCTTGGCTTGTTTGTGCATTCTTCAACTAGGGGGATAAGAGTTACAATGCAAAAAGCTGGGAGAGGGGGAGAGTGCTGTTGACAGGAGCCTAGAGCCATATAAACTGCACACAGGATGTTTTCACTGCTTATCAGCTCATTTTAAGGAACATGATGAGAGGTAACGCTGACCTCTCACCTCTGGCCAAATTCCTTTCTGTTCAGTCTACAAAAGTTTTAGCCTTCAACCCTCCCCTAATGCTTGCTAACCCTTTCATTGTCTCTTGTCCTTGGCTGAAAGAAACCTTTTTTTAGTTTTTATTTTTTACTTTTTTACCGGGTTTTCCTCATGCAAATGTGACTTTATTTATAATGCAGCTCTACAACAACCCTCTTAACCCTCATTATCTACATATAAGCCATTTTTTATTGTATTTACTACTTAAACTTTATGAAAACTTTGCTTTATGTATTTTTAAAAGGTCTTTTTTTATATTATGAAAATATATATTTCTAATGTTTTTAAATGTAATATTTTCCTTTCTTGCATTGTGTTGTATACGTATATCCGAAGCTGTAGCGAAGCTCTAATAATACACAGTAGAGGTATGCCTGTAATTATACCGTGAATGTACAGTGTGTGTGTGTGAGAGCGGCCACATGGAGTGGAGTTCTCCCTACCCATTCTATATAATGATGTGATGCTTGGAGGCTTGCCAAGCACAAAGACCTTTGGAGCATTAGTGTTTTGTACAAGCAAACTGGGGAAACCTGCATTTTAATAGCAACAAAAGGTCAAACAAGGCTGCGGGAATTCCCTGCTACTCCATTTACTTTGCGTGCGTCTACATATTTATATAGAATACTGAGCTGAGTTATTCCTCCGCTGCTTTTCACAGTGAGGTACTGGAAATGCATTAAACGCAGGCTTGTGTGGACTCTTGTTTCCCTCCCTCCGTATTACTTGTCAGACTGTTTCTTTTATTTCTGTCAGGATCAGGCTGTCTTTCTGTCTGCCTCAGTTCTTTCTGTTTATGTATTATTTCTGCTGATCTCTTCATCAGTCCTGTAGGTCCCCTCCCTCTCGCTTTTTATTTTTTTATTTATTTATTTATTTTACTCCTCTGCCCATCAACCCACCTTTCTCCTGGACCGGCAAACTTTATTGATGTGACAAAACACAACATTTCTATTGTGTTTTTTCTCCTGGTGGACTCAAACAGCTTTTAGAGCTACAGCCACGACTCTTTACTTTTATATACCAGCTTGAGCTGGGATTTGAATCCGGGTCAAATGTTCAAACCCCACATCAAAGCCAACACCCTTATTAGCTGGACAGCATTGTGCCTCAATTTTTGTATCTTGGCCTGTCCTTTTCTCTCCATCTTTAATATCATCTCCTGTTTTGCTTTTTCTAGTCTGAAACTTTTTTTTTTATTTTTCATTCTATTCGGTCTTTCATTCACTTAGCACCCAGTGTGTGAAATGCACAGCAAATGTGATACTCTTGCTTGTCAGTCAGTATAGTTATGTAATTTTAAAAGGGTTAAGGCTGGATAGACCCTATAGGCAGTAGTATAGGTGATGATTTTACTGTGTGTATGAATGGTTAAAAGTGGGCGTCATATGTAAAATTTTCAGCTATTTTAAATTTCCCTGACTGTTCAGTGATATGACTAAAGTAGAATCCCTTTTATAGTAAACTCCAAGAGACTGGGAAAAGTAGTTAACTATATTAGAACTTTATTACAGTATATCTGAAACTGGCATACTCGAGCACATAAAGTATACTTTAGTACTGTATCATAATTCAGTCAATAATTGGAAGTAGTACTTTTCCTTTTTTTCTTTTTCCCCAACGCATCAGCAAACAAGAAAAAAAAATGTTTTAAAGGATACCAGAGGTGAAACCCTTAGGAGAAACTGGGGTAGCCAGCATGTATGGCGAGCTGACCTGATGGCCAGCGCTTCAACCCCCCCCCCCCCCCTGATTCTCCTCTGCTCTTCAAACCCCCCCCCCCCCTCCCCGATTCTCCTCTGCTCTTCTCCTCCTCTGCTCTTCTTCTCCTCTGCTCTTCTTCTCCTCACATACCTAAAGCCCGTCTGGTAGCCTCTTCTGGGTCGCCCCAGAGTTGGGCTCCACTACGCAGGTGCTAACCTGGTTTGCGCATGTCCCTCAGTGCGCAGTCAGGTGTGCTCTGTGCATGGATAGTTCTGGAGGTGTGTTTAGCTTCTAAGGGTACAATGGTTAATTTGCATATATTCAGCAGTGGTGCCTGGGAGACATCTCGAGCTCACTCCAACCTGAATTATCGCAAATTCTTTCTGTTTTAGGAAAGCAAACTTTTGTTTTTCTTAACATCTTAGTAAGGGGGCTTTTAGGACCATTGTAGTCCCTTACACACCCCAATGAGTTCTGGGTCACCATGAGCTTGCTGGTTAGTCTGTGCCGTTAGGATTACCACGAGCATAGAGGAGCTTTAGGTATGTAAGGAGGGTGACACAGGAGAACGGGGGGAGCTGTGGGCATCAGGACAGCTCGCCATAAATGCCCCCCCCCCCTCCTTTCTCTTAATGGTTTTGGCTCTGGCTTCCTTTAAGGGCTGGTTCACACTCCAAGAGCTTTTTAAGCGCTAGTGATTTGAAAAGCTCTTGCTGATGCAATGAAATGAGAACAAACTCATAGCATTACATTAGCAAGAGCTTTTCAAATCGCAAGTGCTTAGAAAAAACCTCTTGTAGTGTGAACTAGCCCTAAGAGATCAAAATGTGCAGTACTCAATATGCAGGGATTTGCATGCAACAATCACACAACCGCTTGCACAGGAAGTGTAGGTCTCGCCAGTTAATGCACCTACATAGTGTGCGTTTCTGTACACATTTCTGCACAGCCTGGATAATACTGTAGTGTTGCAGCCATGCACAAGCAAGTCCCAGATGACAGGCAATTCCCTCAGTGATCAGTCAACAGAAAGTATGTGTCTCACTGGCTGCTGCTTTTGAGATAATCTACCTAGGCCCAGAGTAGTGTACATATAGCAAGCAGGTTACAAATGGCTGCCAGCTTGCCCGCTGACCATGGGTCTCTGACTGATGCATGATGCATGCTCCCGCCCACTTACCTCTACAGTGGGATACAGAATACCGCAGGGGCCAAAAAACAGGTTTTCTGTAACAGAACTTCTATTATATCAGGGTTTACTGTACCATGCATTACTCCCATATACTTATAATGGCGCTTGGCCGGGACCTGGACATTTGGTTTACTATACGAGAATGTTTACTATACTTTGAGTCAGCCAGGAGAAAAGCGCAATGTAAGGGCCTGTTTCCACTGCAGCAAAAATCGGGCCAAATCCGCAGGCAAATCACGCGGGGAAACTCTGCCATAGGGAATAATGCTACCGCCGTCTGAATCATTTGCCCTAGAAATTCGAACGGCATTGCAGCATTTTTTTCGTGCGGATGGCAGCGAATCCCATAGCAGTGCTTGGCTTTTGGGATTTGTCTGCGTACTCGCAGACCGGGAAGTGCCCTTAGGGCTCTTTTCCACTCTGAAATGCAATCGCAATCTCGTTTCAATTTCTACCATGCGATTGAGCTACTATACTAAGTATAGTAGAGCTCAATCGCATCCAAAACGCTGCAGGAAGACTATTGCGCTTGGACCAAAATTGCATTGCAATCGGATCGCACTAGTGGAAATTGCTGCTGCCGTTTCCATTAGTTTAATGTACCTTGCGTTTTGCAATCAGAATCAATTCGCAGGTTAGTGGAAAAAGACCCTAATGTTGTTTGTCTTTGTCTGTGTCTTTGTAGTGCTTTTATGTGCTGAAAGAGCTCTAGTGGGTCTCAGGCCTTTGGAGCTGGCTGCCTCTCTCACCCTTTACCTCTGCTAGTCCTTTCACTACCATTTCAAACTACAATAGACTGCTATGAGAGTGCACACCACCTTCAGCAGGGATAGGATAGCAGTGGCCTGGGACCGGTCATGTGACTGCATTTTTATGTCTTCACACAATCCTCTTATGTGATGTTTTGAAGGGGGGTAGAAAAAATAAACTGTGAGGAATAGATATATTGTGTCATGGGTAGAACATGAATTTACAGTTACTGCAGATTTCAACAGTAACTGCTGCTAACAGTAGGACAGCAGAGAACTCTATATAATGGAACTTTATAGCACAGGAATAAATGTCCATTTTTATCCTTTTTTTTTTTTTTTTTTAAATTTGTTTTTTTTTTTTTTTTCTTCATATGGTACTTCCTGCTGAGGTGATTAATTGATTTATGTTGTCTGTCTCTCACTTGCCATGTGCCAGAGTCATCCCTGCCAGTTGTGATTTGTGAGTTTATGTTGTTGTTGCCCCTTTTATTGTACTTGTCAAAATTCACCCCCTGGTTTCCATGTTGGTAAAATGTAACACCTTTTGTTTTACTATTATTCCTTGTCTTTTTCCTTGTTTGCTTACAAACTGGACCCTAGTGGGGCTTTTGTTCCAGTGATCGGCGTTTGTCTGCCTCAGAAGGATGGCACATTCTCCTGCTACAGTTACCCAGGGTATCATAAAAGAGATTTGGACACGAACTCCATTGATATTCCTGCCTGTCCTCTCGGCTAATACAAATCTTCACGGCCCCGGCTAGGCAGCACGCTATGGCAGTTTTTCTTCATTTAGCTTTTAATTGCTTTCTTTCTCTTTTATGGATAAAAGACTGTCCATTTAATTAACTCTAGAATGCAATTTCAAAACACTAATGCGTTTACACATGATAGCTTTTAAAATAAAAGTGGTTCTTAAAATTGCACAACAAGGCTTAGTGTGTCTGTGTGTTAACCTTCCCCGCTAGGTCAGAGCAAAGGTAAAGAAGCTGCACCTGCATGTTCTGGGTCAAACGCTGCCTTTGGAGATTATACAGATGGTGCCCTCGACAGCGTGCAAGCAATTCATAGAGGTCCGTGGATGCCGGCTCGCCAGAAGCCCTCGCACACACCTGGGCACTTACTCCTTCACAAGGCTTATTTATCAAGATAAGAGATAATCCCACTGGTTCTGGCACTCCATTGCTTAACTGCAAGTGCTCTGTAAGCACTAGGCCTCGTTCACACTAGGGACGTTGCTGTACACTTTTTTCTCAGCACTTTGCACATTGCGCTGAGCGCTTTGCTAACTACAGCTTTTTTTCATTGATTCCACATCTATACGCTTTATTGCCCATATGAGAAACTTGGTGTTCCATACATTTCTGTGCGTTGTGCTGTGAAGCTCGCAGCAATGCAACTGAATGGGTGCACTTTTTTAGCGCATAGCATTAAAAAGAAAAAAAAAAATCAAATGAGAACAAATCTTTGAAAACTGCTACCTCAAATAAGCAAAACCTGCTGAGCAAAAAAATGCATTTAAGCGCATGTAAAACTCATGTGTCCACTTACAAAAAACACTGCAACACAGTGAAATGCGTTATGAAATGCGCATCAACACATGCAGATTTTATCATGCGCTTAAATAATTAACGCACCGAATGTAAAGGCTCATACACACATCAGACCATAGTCTTTTGAAAATGATAGATCACAGACCAATTTTACCCCCTTCCATGTAGTATGAGAGCCATACCTACACAGTCTATTCTATGGAGCTGAACTCCCCATCAGACAGAAATCTTTGCAAGATGCTGCACACACACATGCTGTAGACATTCAAAAGATAATTATCTGCAAAAGATCTGTTCCTGCCAAAGATCCGTTCCTGCAAATTGCAGTCATAGTCTATGAGATCTGCAGATCATCATACACACCTTGTTTAACAGACATTCATCTGCAGATCAGATCCACCAGGATGGATTTTCAGATCTGCAGATGATTGTCTGATCTGCAGATGAATGTTAAACAAGGTGTGTATGATGATCTGCAGATCTCATAGACTATGAATGCAATTTGCAGGAATGGATCTTTGGCAGGAACAGATCTTTTGCAGATACTGATCTGTTGCATGTGTACAGCATGTGTGTGTGCAGCATCTTGCAAAGATTTTTTTCTGAAGGGGAGTTCAGCTCCATAGAATAGACTGTGTAGGTATGGCTCTCCTACTACATGGAAGGTGTTAAAATTTGGTCTGTGGTCTTTCATTTTCAAAAGACTATATGGTCTGATGTGTGTATGTGGCCTAAGAGGTCTTGCACCTCTGCCAGTTACTTGTACTCCTGCAGACCGCTCCAAAAAAGGATTACCGCTATGTGTATAATTTTTAAGAGGCAGCAGGTGTGCTATAAGCCAGAGATCATTTGTGTGCCTGGCTTTTCAGGGACATAATGGAATAATTTGCATATTTATTCACCCAAAAGTGATGCACTCTGGGAGTTGAGCAGACTGTATGTGCATTGATTCACGGCAGATTCAATCACTCTGATCGAATCTGTTGGAAGTCTATGGGTACAGCATAACTCGTCAATTGATCTGCAAAGAATTGATCGAATTTACAATCCAAATTATTGATTAGGCGGGATGGAAAATATTGATCGGGAGCAGCGGCGGCAGATTGACGGCCCATAATGTTGCACTGCATCAAACAATGCAGTGCTGCAGTTCGATAGATTTTGTGCTGAAATCTGTTGCATATATATGTGCTGTGTGTGAAGGGATTTGATTCCTCTCTGATCAAAACACAGGGGCGAAGAGGCGCACAGGATGAGATATCAAATTATTAAAAACAAAATTAAATGGAAAAAGAGAAGTAGCTTACTACTCAAATTACACAATTAATAAGACAAAGTTTTTTTTTTTTTTTTTTTATCACAGGCAACGCATTTCGTGGGTGCAAGCCCTCTTCCTCAGGCCAAGTGAAGTGCCACTATTTGTGCAGCCAAAAGCTTAGTGTTTCTGATCAAATTCACTACCTTAGAGCACACCTGAAGTCAGAGGGCTGCCATGTTGATTTCCTTTTAAACAATGCTGATTGCTTGGCTGTCCTTCTAATCCTGTGTCTCCAAAACTTTTTAGCCATAGACCCTGAAAAGGCATGCAGCTCAGAGGTTTGACTGATGTCTGACTGCATTAACTGCATGTTTGTTTTCTGTGTGATTCAGACGCTACTGGTACCAAAAAGGACTGTCAGGCAACTGACCACTCTGCTCTGATCATATCCCTCTCAGTTCATGTGTAGTTTAACTTGAAGTAACTTCTTCCGTGTGATGAAGTTGTATGTTTGCAAATGCCTTCTGTTGTAGGAAGGCAAGGGGATTTGCAGGCATGAGGGCATTTCAACCACTGAGTGGTGAGGACTGAAGAGGGTAATTTAAACACGAGCATCTGCACAACTCTGGCATGGCACATCGTTTTGGTGCTGGCTTCTGCCGTACATTTTATACAGGAAAATTCAGGCAAAGGTTGCACTATCTTGAGCAAGGTCTGTTTGTTTTTTTTTTTTTTTTGGGGGGTGGGGGGGGTGGGGAGGGGGGTGGTTAAAATGCTCTATGTGGAGTTGCCCCTTAAGGGAAGAGAAATGGCCAAAAGCACAGTGTTTTTTTTTTATCTTGAAACAAGTTAATTTGTTGAATTTTTTTTTTTTTTTTTTTAAATAAACTTTTTTTTTTTTTTTTTGACCTGCTGTGCTTAAATATTTATCTCCTATAGAGAAAATTGTCTTTTAACTGTGCTTTATTTGCGTTCATTAAGAGTATAATTTAAAAGCTCTGTAATTTGCAAGGCACCTCTTGACTTTCCTGGGGCGAGAGACAGACTCATTTGCTGATCCCCAGGACCCTTTGCAGCTCTGGAATCTGCAGACACAAGCTATGAAATTCTGGGAAATTTATACTAGATCAGGTAATAACATTTTCTGATGTTACGTGATTACATCATAAGCAACAGAGCCTGTTTATGTGCACATTGTCTTTTTAGGTGTTTTTTAAATAATTTTGGAAGTATAGATTAAATATTACATGAGTCATTTTGCAAACTGCAAATAGTTGGCCAGAGCTACCGGTAATAATATTGGGAACATTTCAGAAATACTTTTGTCCATTAGAAATAATGCGTACTTATCCATTTTCAGAGTCGCTCATTTGTAACAGTCTGTCTATTAATTTCAGTGGACTTTTAGCGGACATAACTTAACTCTGCACTGATATTAGGCGTTTACCAGCTGAAATGAACAATTCGACTGGTTTGGTCTGGCAGTCAGATGTCTTTACAAGCGTTGCCTGTCGCATGTCACTCGAGAAGCAATGAGCCAGACCGGATAACTTCAGCTGATTGTTTTATGCCTGTGTGTAGTTGATAGAGGATCTCATTAATGCCAGTTTTCTATACTGATTTTTTTTTTTTTTTTTTTTTTTCCTGCTGAAAATGCGTTGGCAACAAAATATACATCCGCTATGAATATTGACATTTAATTGGTTATCTTTTGTAATGGGTATTGTAAATGGTCAGTAAGCTGCTAAAAATTTTAGCTTGGCTGCAGATTTGATGCAAACTGTATGCAGATGGGAATTGAGCCAATTTTGGTTGGCCCAATGTCAAGCTGAGTACAGGTTGCGTTAAATTTTGTTTGCAAATAAACGTTATTTGAATCTCATTGACCAACTACATTGGGCAGCCTCCTGCTTCTTCCACTCTCCTCTGGGTTGTAGACTCCTCAGTTTATGAAACGACTGACTCATACTCCACCCCAGGTACCCAAATTTACTCAAACTCCTAGACTCTGACTCCTTAGTCTAATGCTTAACAAGGCTGTGGAGTTAGTACAAAAATAATCCGACTTCGACTCCTCAGTTTTATAAAACCACCAACTCCAGGTACCCAAAATTGCTTCGACTCCAGCTCATCCAGACAGACCATCACATTAAGCAATCATGATTGACTGTTGGCTGACAAATTATAGTATCTGTTTGGGGCTTTACCAGTTTGGTAACTTAACAGACTAACTTTACCTGCTTATGGTGCGTACACACATACAATTTTGATTGGCAAATTGCTGGCCAGTTTTATCACCTCTCAAGTAGTGTGAGAGCTTATCTACACAATCTGTTGCACACTCCTGGAGGCCTAAATATTTTTATAATATCATGAAGGCACTGGGAGGTTTAATTTGAAAGTAAAGGATCAGCCCATAAATGTCCGACGAGGTAATTGTCAGTAGCAGCCTCCTTGCTTCTTTCCATACAGGTTTCCATTAAGGCTGAGAAGCCCAGATGTGAAATCCTGATTGATGTTCAAGTTCCACTGATTAAGATTATAGGCTCGGGATGGGGTAAGGGTGACTCATTTTTAAACAATGTGACTCTAAGAGGAAACCTAGGATATAACCTCTGAGTCCCTCCATTATTGTCAAGCCTGCTTCTCGTACAGTGGTTAAATCTATATGATGGATATGCTAAATGATGCCTTTAAGTTTGGCCAGCAGGAGATAGGTTAATCCTGATTTTATAGCTTGTGGAATGCCAGGCGCTGACGTACAGTGGAGACAGTGTGATGCATTAATGAATAGTTTGCACAGTCATTTGTGATGCTCTTTTAATTGTTATAGCCCTATACTTTTATCTCTTCCAGTAAAGATAGCAGCATAATTGGTTTACCCAAAATAACCAAGAAGAAAAGCCATAGCTTTAGATTGCCAGTTTTCAAAGTTTATTATATTGTTTTGCATCCTACTTTTTTTTTTTTTTAGTTGGCGATTCTACACATGACTAGGTATTCAGTGATGATTATTATTATTGTTGTGTAGTTGTAAAGTTCTGCAGAAGATCTCAGTTCTATATAGAGTACATAGTCCTAGAACAATGTAATTCCTACTACTGTATTGTCATAGTCTTATGTCTAGCTTTGATAGAACCAATTCAATTTCTTGGTTATTGATATGTGGGAGGAAATGCACAAAAAGAACATATAAAGACCAGGCAGATATTGTCCTGGCCAAGATTTCATCTGGGGATCCAGTTCTGCAAAACTAGGGTGCGATCCAATGATCCTTTAACAAGAGCCAAATATTACTCTTTTATTACCGTATTATTATTAGAAGACTAACACTTGCCTAACTTTACTTAACTGTTAAAATGACTAAGGTAGACCCTGTTGAGTGGTTGGGGCTTCATTAGGTGCACAGTCTCCATACTGAGCATGGGTTGAACTGCAAGCATTTCTACCACTCAATGCATAGAGCTCCATCTCACTAGTTTCCAGATACCACCCCAGCATAACTTCCACTCACAACCTTCTTCTGTCCTCTAGAATCACCTTCTCGCACTTGCATATACAAGACTTATCACAAGCCCTTCTCTGAAATTCCCTTTTAAAAACACCTCCATTCTCCATCCTTTGAAAAGTTTGAGCTCACCCTTAAAAATCACCTTCTCAGGCAAGCAAACAATCTAATCTTGGCCATTCCCCTTTTGCCTATGATGAAACCTCACAAAATAATGGTGCGATATTTTTGTCATGTATGATTGTTCAGTTATCTTGCATCAGTAGCAAAGAAGATAAATGTGTAGAGCTGGAAGATCCTTTAAAGCTCCTTTTCCACAATAACTATTTGTACGAATCATCATTTCACTAAATTTACTTGGTGTTTGATACCGAAGATTAACTAAACACTGCTTCTTTATCAGGTTATCTGCACTCTATAAATGCTGTCAATTTTCAGACCTCGGTTTCTTGGGTCCACCTGCACTATGTACAGAACTGGCCTGCTATACATATTGGCACAGCATGCTGACTTTTAGCAGCTCTCGAAACTTGCAAACTTAAGACACTTTTATGGGGACCCTTGCTGTGAGTGTACATTACTGAGTGTCCCCACGCTCTGCAAACTGCTTAGCACACATCTGAAACCAATGACACATACCTCCGAAGCTGTAACATCACCGAGTGCTTTCTCTTTCTTCTTATTGGGACAGATTTCTAGTAATGAGGGACGTGAGTCAAAGCAGGTGTGTCATTTCCTCTCGCTTCACTGAAATTCTACCCAAAATGATATACCTTTTTCATACTCCTATTGCCATCAATAAGACTGCATGTCCATTGGATTAGTCTGTCCGACTTGCATGCAGGTGAAATCTGAAGCTATATTTATTTAGACCATACATGTCAAACTGACTTTGCATTTTGTTTGGTCCACTCTAGACCACTAGGGAAGCTGTACTATATTGGAGGTGAAGCCCTAGATCACCAGTAAAGCCATAAGGGGAATGGAAGGGGGTCACTACTACCCAGGGATCTGTATAGGGGAGGTAGAGGGACCACTGGAAACCAGGGAACTGTAGGGGGGGGGGGGGGGGGTTACTAGACATTAGAGTGTATGTATATAGGGGAGGGGGGGCACTAGACATTGAGGTTGGCCTGCAACTTGGTCCCACTTGGCCCAATATTTGAGTTTGACAACCCTGATTTAGACCATTCAAATATGTGTGATGTTTGGTGTCTGCCAATGTTATGACTTGCTCAGTTTTTGCCTTGTTTTTCTATACTTGTTTATGGATTGAAAGAAGGAACATCTGCCCATTTTATGCATGTTCTGGTTGTAGAATATGCCACTGCTGATGTGTTCAGTCCTAGGAACACAATTTTTCTTTGTTTTGGCTGATGTAACAAAGCAGACTTTGTTTTGTAGTCACATTGAAGATCAAGAAAAGAGCGAAGCCTAATTTCTTTCAACCATATTCATACTCTAACAGAACACATTCCATCATTAGTCACTGAGAAGCATACCTGTAGCAACACATTAGGATGTTCTAGCAGCCGGTCTTGTCTTGATCTCCTAAGAGAAAAAGTGAATTGAATAAGGGCCTTGGTTGGTAAAACTAGTGTACATGTAATCAGATGTAAAAGAAGTCTATGCCGGCCAATTATTACCTTCCTTAATTTGCACAGAAAATTAAAATCCAATAGAAGCATTGTGGCCAGTTGACATTATATGAAAGATGTTCTTACACTCTGTCCTCAAAACTGAACTCCAACAAACTACTGAATATAAAAGAATGAACGTCTGTCACTAGATTAATACAAGAAAACGAATGACAGACTTTAAGAGAACTGATGCGCTTTCCATCTACTCCCTTGTGGGTTCTGTCTGAAGTTACATTATGGAGATCTGCCATGCATTTCAAGTATGGTCAACATGACCTGCTACATAAACTGTATCCTGCCATATAAACTGTATGCAGAATATCTGTTGCCTTGCCTCATGCCTCCAGTGTTTAGAACAGGCATGGGCAAACTCGGCCCTCCAGCTGCTACAGAACTACAAGTCCCACAATGCATTTGCCTTTGAGTCATGACTGTGGCTGTCAGACTCCTGCAATGCATTGTGGGACTTGTAGTTCCTTAACAGCTGGAGGGCCGAGTTTGCCCATGCCTGGTTTAGAATGTTTGACAGACCTAAAGAATGAATTTTCTGATTAACTTGAAGATGCGCCAATAGTATAGTCATCTGTTATTTCAAAAGAGCCTGCCATTTTATTTGTGTAAAGTAAGGGACATGAGTACTTGAGTTTTTACATTAACCAGTTCCATGAGTCATACAAATCGCTCAAAACACAACCCAATCAAGATGGTGACTGTACTCTTTTCTGTTGCAGTGTGGTAAAGGTATTAAAGAGTTTTGGGTTTTTTTTTTTGTTTTTTTCTCGTGTGATAATTCCGCTTCCTAGGATTTGTTGAGCAGACCCTGAGCTTTAGAATACCTTACCCAAAAGAAGTATACAGATCAGATATTTGAATGCCACTTTGAGTTATACCCCTGACACAAGCGTGTAGCCAGTAGTAGAATGTAGTAAATTATTCTGGATACGTCGTCATTCATTAGCCTGGTTTCATCTTCAGAAACACTTTCTATAGCCATATATTGCTGTATATTGTAATGTAGCCCTGCCCTTCCAGGGATGTCACAGCCAAGGCACGGTAGCTACTCTGAAGTCTCCTCCCAGGGCATTCTGGGAGACCAGATATTTATACTTTTTTTTGGAATACAGTAAACATTCGTTAGATCACTCTGGTCTCTTCTGATGTTTGGAAGTGTTGGTACTACTTCACAACATGGTGGGGATGTCTCTGGAAAGCCTGTAGGCCTTGGAGTGGTACATGCTTTGAAATGCTGAAGGGAGGGAGAGTAGTGGAAGAGACGGTGGCCACTTTTAAGAGACCACTTTTAATTAGTAAAGCCTCATTATGAATTCACCAAATAATCAGCACCCACTGATCAGGCTACTGTTCTCATTTTTTTTTTTTTTTTTTTTCTTATTAGAAAATTTTCAGTGATTCAATCAGCAGGGCCTTAGTGCATCTAGGGTTGGCCTTCTCATTCCAGGTTTGAGTCCCGATCTCAATTGGTTAATACAGTATATAGATATTCGATTTAATCAAATGTACGGTAATTTTTTTTCTTTGGGAAACCATTACAAGATCTGCCAGAAGTCTCATGTAAAGCTCCTTATCATTCTCAACTATAGGGATTGTTTAAAACGTGCATGAAGTGACACAATACAGTATACTGTATAATCATGAACTGTAACCCCCTCATTCCTTTTGTACGTTCCTACGTAAGGCCAGCGTGTTCCCCTTGTTTATCTGTGATCCCAGTACATGCAGATGCTCAGAATTAGTCTACATGATGCTGAGCACTGGTGTAAAACCCCAGTATTTCAGCTGAAAGCCAGCTCATGTAATTAGGGGGATGTTGCTGATAAAATTGTTTTTCTCTGCTGGTGCGTAAGTGAAAGGAACTGGTTTAAACCAATAACTGTAGTGTTCTCTCAATCAGAAATGTTAACTGTTCAGTTGCTTTAGGAAATGTGTAATACAGGATTTTTGTCTTTATTAAAAATGTATATTTAAGTCAAACTTGAGAAAGTACGAAGTATTTGCTCTACTGTAAAACATATTAACGTAAATCTGCGTTATAACTTGACATTCAATTGTAACTTATACAAATTTCTACAGCTTGAAAAACAGACCAATCAAATCCCAAGGTGATTGGTCTATTTTTAAGTTGCATACATTTGCAGTCAGCTCCATCTTAGTGGGATTTGATTGGAAATTTGCAGAAATTTGCACAATCCTACAGCAACTAGGAATTAGGCCCAGTGCACACCAAAACTGCTAGCAGATCCGCAATACGCTAGCAGTTTGGGGAGCAGATTTCCGAGCGGTTCTAGGCATGTTTAGAGAGGTTTTCTAAACCTACCTAGCGGTTTTGGGTGCATTTTTGTGTAGCAGATTACACATATTGTTACAGTAAAAGCTGTTACTGAACAGCTTCTGTAACAAAAACGCCTGGCAAACTGCTTTGAAGTAGCGTTTTTCAGAGCGGTTTGCATTTTTCCTATACTTTTACATTGAGGCAGAAACGCTTCTGCAAACCGCAAATGTGCAGCAGGAGGCACGTTTGCGGTTTAATACAAACCTCAAACTGCCGGTGTGCACCATCCCATTGAAATACATTAGCCAAGCGTATTTACATGCGGATGCGGCTGGCGGATCGCACCTAAAACCGCTCAGTGTGCACTGGGCCTTATTTGCTTCTCCTTGCGTGTCCCTACTCTCTAGTTGTCAAATGCATAGGTGACTTCCTTTTTCATATTAAAGCTTTAATTTTACCTAAAATAGCAGATCCTATCAAGAAGTAGATTGCACAGAGCAGATACCGTATGTTAAATTGCATAAGTATTGTGAATCCATAGCATATTAGGCAATGTTAAAATAATGCAAACTGCATGGCTGTCTTGCTGATCCTCTGCTTCTAATACTTTTAGTCATAGCCCCTGAAGAAGCACGTCGATCAGGTGTTTGCCTGGATTTGCTGAATGCTTGTTTCAGGTGTGATTGTATCATCAATGACCTCCTTTTTAAAACACACAGCTGAAAGTGGACCTGTATATATCATTTGCATTGCATATATAATTCCACATCAGAGGGCCTTAAGCCTTGTACACATCCTAGATGGTTCTTGGCTGATGCGGATGGGTCTACGGTCACTTTGCATAGGGAGTGACCGGAAATATTGGTGACTATGTACAGCCATGAAAATCTGAAAAAGGGTCGGTCTTCTCCCGGTTTAGAATCTTGCCCAGGGCACTAATTGCATGGTTTATACAGTATGTTCTTCTGTCTGCATGGGTTTCCTCCAGGCACTCCGCTTACCTCTCACATGCCAAAAACTTACAAAAAGAGTTAATTTACTCTCCTCCAAATTGGCCTTTGTCTGTGATAGAAAGAAAAGCTTTAGCTCGTCAGTTAGTGACAAGATTATACTGTACACTATGTAAAGCACTTTGGAAATTGTCTATCTATGGAAGTCCTGTGCGCCATGACATTTATGTATCTACAGATGTTTCTCATTATGGTAAATTCTATAGCCCCATCACCTATGATGGTGCAGGAAGAATTATACAAATAAGCACACATGCGTGAGTACAAATGGAGCAACAAGCACCACAGCTTAGCAATACACGGGACTATGGGATTCCGAGCTCTGCCTCTACATACTTACATTCTTTGTTAAACCTTCATCTTCCCAGTAACATGTTTGCATAGTATTGCATACTGCAGAAGCTGATTAGAGTGAATCACAAGTTTCTATTATAGGTGTACCAAATCCTGGATTTAGTTTTGAATTTCCTGGAATCCTAAGTGTTTAGAAAGACTCCTGAATGACTGACCTTTGAGTCATTTCACCAATCGTATCTGTAGCCTTGTTATGTTTATGTCACGGCTAGGTTCATTTAAAGTAGAACTAGGTCTAGGACATGTAAGAAGGGACGGGGATAAAGAAGATGTACTCATTTTGTATAAGCTTGTCCCTAACTGGAGATGATAGCAGAACATTGATTGTTTTACATACCTGATCAGAATTTATTTAATTACGTTCTGGTGTGACTTACAATTAGAAACCGGTCTCCCAACTTGTTGACTAAATAGTTATCCTACATACCATTGATTCAAAGTATTGTCGTCTTTATGAAAATCTCAATTGCTGACACCACCATTCACAGTGGTTATTACTGAAAGCTGCCATCATGCATAATGTATTTTTCACTTCAGTCTGTGGGCATCACACTGCTGTGTTTCTGTACAGGTGTCTGTTTAGCTTGACCACAAAAGCTTCCTGCCATAAATGAACCTTGTCTGCTGCATAAAAAAAATCTATTGACAGAATGGAGGGCTTTAAGCTACACTCATAAGCTGGTTGAACTCAGCCATGGTGGGCGGACAGTAATGAGAATCGGGAGTCAGACCAGTGTATTTACTGCAGCTGCATGACATCTGCTAAAAATTCAGAATGCCGGATCTTAAGAGAACCCCAGCGCACACTGAGCGCGGCCCAATTGCATTTCTCTTCTTCCCCTCCCCCCCCCCCCCCCCCCAGGGATATTTGACTCCATTGTGTACACGCACACACACACACGCACGCACACGCACACACACAAAAACTCACTCCCCCAGGCATAGTAGCAACAGAGGCAATGCTAGCCATTGGAACATGATCCCTTGGGTGACTCCACCTTCCCCGTAGATCCACCCTCCCCATGTGTTTGGGGATTAAGAGCAGTTTAGCGCAGCAAACTGATAAGGCTCCAAGGGGAAAATTAAACCTGATAACTTTGTCATGCATTTTTGTTCTTAGCATTACTTCTTTGATTCAATAGACTAGCCTCAACATTCTGACTGTACTTCTGCTTAAAGTGACACACTAGGGGGCAGCTGTAAAGACAGGGTTAAGTCTAGAGATGAGCAAGTCGTGTAAAAGGCTAGGGCTAAGCATAGGGCAGGGGTTGAGGTTGGCGTTCTGCTGGAGTCTTGGGTGCCATCATGGGGTCAGAGGTTTTACAAGGATACTACATTTTATATATACCAGGATATTGCTCATACCTCCAATAACTTGTGCTCAGTGAAGCGCTAGTGTCAGAACTCTGCTGTACCAGCCATTCTGTGTGTCTACTCTATACCTCTGAACATGAAACCTGGGCAGAGGGGTGGCCCAGATCACATTCAGTGGATTATGGAAAGTACAGACCAGGGTGGTCATTGACTTTTCAGTAGGAGGGGTGGGGAATGGGGGGGGGGGGGGGGGTTGAGCATGGGTGGATGCAGAAGATACAAACCCTAACGACTTGTGGTATCTATTCTGCAATGGCCAGAGGAAATCTAAATTCCATTTCTTGCACAGAACGATGAGCTTTCTTCATGTGCAATAGATCTGCTTTAAAGGGAGTTGTGCTGTATACATTAGGAAAGATGACGGCTTCACTTTAAACAGAGATATATTGTATAGATTACTATAAAAAGCAATTTACAGTTGGTGTTCATAATGACATAAAGACCCAAAAGTCAATTGGCAGATTTGTTCTTAATGAAATACTCTAGGCATTGTGGTTGGTGGTCAGCATTAATCTTCCAGCCGGTTAAGCATGGAATGATCACTCTTATAAGCTTGTATTATGACTGTCACCCAGGCTGGAGGAGGGGAGCAGGATTTTTGTTTTCTCTTGTATCTAACGATTACCAGTTGACAGAATCACAATTCTAACCACCCCACACACTAAAGGATTAATTATAGAGACAAGAATGGCCGCTGGGCATAAGAGATGAGTTTTTCAAGGAGGGGGAAATGTATCAGAGCTTTGCTGATCCTCCCCGTCCAAGCAGAAAAGAATACAAATGATTACAGTATGCTAATAATTAAATTCCCCGCTGTGCACCAAGTACCATTCCACTTAATGTGAGCTGCGGAGCTGGCAGAACTACTACTACTTGTAGCATTAAACATGTAGGACTTCAAGAGAACCAGTCATAGATATTTTGTCATCTTTCATAGTTATAAGAATGCAGCCTTACGGACCAGAAATAGCGGTTTCATTATTCTTCTTTCTTTTTGAGGGTCACTCCTCTCTGTGGAATTTTTCTATAAATCTCTTTCCCAAGATGTAACAAATAGTTCTGAGGGTTGTTTTTTTTTTACACACTAGTTTGTTACCATTCCAGGAGTCCTTCAAAGTGGGTGTGATCTCTTGCACAGGACAGAAGGAAAACATAGAGAAATGCACCCTGTATTTATTTAGAGCTTAGCGTGTCTAATTTCCCCTCATCTGTGACTAATAAGTGTAATTTGATCTCTCGGCTGTGTCAGCTTGCTGCCTCAGCAGAGCTGCTAATTTATAAACACAGGATGTTAACCCTATGTCTGCCTCCATGGAAGCAGGAAGTAGACACACTGGAGATTTATTGCAGGATTTGTATCAGCTGTAACAAATGTTTTTCTTTAAAAGTTGTTGCTTATCTAATCTAGAGCAAAGAGGTAGGTTCTGAGATCATGGCAGCTTTCAGTGTAATGTTTTTGTTTTATTTTTGTTTGTTTTTTTACCCAAGGAGTAGTGAGGATGCTATCTTTATTTATTTTTTCTTTATTTTAAATGCACTTTCCCTTGCTGCTACACTGATATACAATGCAGCTGCATTACCCCCCTAGTTGACCTTTAGTCCCAGCAGCCATAGTTGAAGTTGGAGGGGGGTAGCTGCCTGGGGGGGCAGTCATTGACTACTTGGAGGGGGGGGCGCCACCTAGCAAGGATCATAATGGCATTTCGGAAGATGTTTTTGCAGCGGGGTGCCTTGAAAACTTTCAAAGCCATCAAGGGCGCCCTCACCCTAAAAAAGTTTGAGAACCACTGGAATCTATTAACCTTACCTAAATGAAGCCTAGCAGATACGCTCACCATGGGACATGCATATAACTATGCGCAGTGTTTGCTCCAGTAGGTAACTGTTTGCACATGTATGACGTGTTTGATACAATCCTAGCAAGACTCTCCTCTTGATGCTTCAACTGGATCCAGTCCCTATCTCCTCTGTCCTGAGTGATCTTGCCACTCTGTGTCCTTTTCCCACCCGCTTTGTCCTTGGCCACCTTATGTCCATTCTCAGTGCCACTCTTCCCTTCTCTGTAAACCCCTGCAATATCTGTGTCTTTGCATTGTTTTAAGACTGATTATCTGTAGTGCTGAGGTGACAGGGGGTTGCTTTGTGTATCAGAAAATGCAGTGATTGTAAGTGGAGGGTAGATTCACAATGGGGTCTGGGGGTAATGCATGCAAGAAATGTGACTACTCTACACCAGGGGAGGCTCTGCTGCTTAGAAAGGTGAGGTGAATTAAAAACAAACCTAAATCCCTAAGGCCCCCACTCAATTTTTGTGGTTGCTTTTGATTGAACATTGATCAGGAAAGGCAGATAAATGTTGAAGCATGTAGGACCATTACCAGTATGCCACTGACAGCTGCATAGCTTTGCACTGCATGAAGTAGTAATCAACTGGCACCACAGTGTTCCAGTTGATACGCAAGACATGCTCCACCTGCAACAGAAGATACCGGTATACAATAGACATTTTTATAATTTTGTTTTTGCCATCATTAAAGCGGAATATAACCCTGCATTTCAACTTTGCTCTAAAACATTATTTACAGCATATTATATGCAACCAGCATTTTTTTTTTTTACTAGACCAGCATTGGAAGGGTTAAACACAGAGGTTTAAAGTTGTGGAGAGATATGCAGAAGTTCACATAGATACATTTAACTAAATAGAATGTAACAAGTGATAAATGTTACACACTCTTTGGCTTTCCTCCAGCTCCTTCTCAGTCAGAGAGAGTGAGTCACATTCAACACTTAGATACATTTATGTAAACAAAATGTATCTATGTAAGCTTCGGATGCGTCTGCAGTTCTGTCCAGGAACTTTAAAGCTCTGTGTAACCCTTCCAATGCTGGTCTAGTAAAAAAAATGCTGGTTGCATATAATATACTGTAAATTATGTTTTAGAGCAAAGTTGAAATGCAGGGTTAAATTCCGCTTTAAGGCTACCTCCCACTTATCAATATGATCGTTTAGCAGAACGACTGATTTCATCATTTGGTTGAGTTGATTGTAAAATCAATGTAAAATGTTTTCCCTGCATCATCATCAATTAATGCTCTGAGTGGTTTGAGTAATGCCTGCAGCTTCTATCACACTTTGCCTCTGATGTTAAAGGGAACCTAAAGTGAGAGGGCAATGGAGGCTGACATATTTATTTTTAAACAATTCACATTGCCTATCTGACCTGTTGGTCCCCTGCCTCTACTACTTGTAGCCATAGACCCTGAACTAGCATGCAGATCAGATGTTTCTGATACGAACAAGATTAACTGCATGCTTGTTTCAGACATCACTGAAACCAGTAAAATCAACAGGGCTGCCAGGCAACTGGTAATGTTTAAAAGGAAAATATGGCAGCTCCCATTTCTCTCACTTCAAGTTCCCTTTTCAATAGGTAGACCTCCCTAACAGTAATGCAAGCCCCATCCCAGGACATGGTCAATACAGGCAGCCTCTGCAGATGTTGTTCGTATCCCCTGATCGAAAACCTGGGTATGTCATATAATCGGAAATTTTTTTTTTTCTTTTTTAGAATAGATTTATATTTCTTAGTGTTCTATTTTTTTTTTCTTTTTTTTTTTTTTCTTTTTTCATCCTATAAATGGAATGAAGTTTAGTTTGATAAAAATGTGACATTACCGGTATATGAAATCAGTTTCTAGTTGTTTTGTATTATGTGTATCGGTTTTTAAATGTGTAATCTATTTAAAAGATCTTTGTAGTTGACTACAGTGCTAGGTGGCATCTGACAGGTACATTATATCACGTTTAAACCAACTTGGCAAGCGTTGGGAATCCAGCTGCCAGCTACTTACCCTGTAATTGCTTTCTCCTCCGACTTGTATATCTGCCTGTCTGCGCTCTTTTTGCTCACTTTCTTGTTTTGCTGGATAATCTGCCCTCAAATTTTAGCATGTTTTGGGGTGACCTCAGCGTGCAGTACTTGCTGAGAACCAGGGTGGTGTTGATTCTGATAAAACTCAGTTCTGAGATGAATTGATTTTTTTTTTTTCTTATTTTCTTCTATTGATTGAGGCAGCATCCATGGGTGCAAGAAAATACACCTTGATTATTTGCTTTTGAATACCTGGGAGGGATTTCTTTGCATGTGTTTATATAGCTATTTATGTATATTCTGCTGTAGGAGGATTTTGGTACAGGTGTCTGTAGCTTGTATAATCGGTAAAGCCGTAAAAATAATACAGCTGCTCAGACTTTAGTATAAAACAGGTCCACGGTCGGTCACAAACATGATTTGCCTGTTTTAGTTAAAAGCCCTGTGTACAATGCTTCTTGCCTTGTTGAAAAAGCCCACGTTTAAAGCAATTAATATGATATAGCCAGTGATCTTGTATATTGAGGTTCTGTGATGTAATCCAGTTCACCTAGGCAAATTTTGGCTTCAAAGCAAACAAACCAAGCTATTCGGAGAACGTTGACTGCTGTAGCTCTAAATCATAGATGTCAAACTCTGGCCCACGTGCCAAATCCTGGCCCTCAGAGCCATTACATTTGGCCGTCAAGTGGTTTCCCCACTTTGCATTATGTTTGGCCCACTCTAGACCACCAGGAAAGCTATATTGGAGGTAAAGCCCTGGAACACCAGGGAAACCATATGGGTAGGTAGGAGGAAAGCCCTAAACACCAGGGATCTGTATAGAGAGGGTGGGGGCCTCTAAACTCCCGTAAACTGTATAGGGGAGGGAGGACCACTACATACTAGAGAACTGTATGGGGAGGATGGGTGCCTCTAAGCTCCTGGGAACTGTATAGGGGAGGGTGGGGGAATACTAGACTCCAGAGAACTGTATAGGAGAGGGAGGGCCACTAGACACCAGAGAACAGTTTGGGGGTTAGAGGGGGTCCATTAGACATCTGGGAACTTTATAAGGGAGGAAGGAGGCCAGTAGACATTTAGGTTGGCCCGCAACTAGGTCCCAGTGTACAATTTTTGGCCCTCTTTGTATTTGTTTGACACCCCTGCTCTAAAGAGAACCTTGTGCTCAGCTGAGCAGCCTCTGGCAATAAGCGAGAAGGCCATATCTTTACCACAGAAAGCAAAAGCTGATTTAAAAAATGACATGTAAGCATCTACATATCAGGGCACTGGCTGCTTATATGAAAATGACCCTTAAATGAGACTGAGCAAACTGTCATTAATTAGCACAACACAGAGGACATGTCATAAGGACTGGAGTGGATGTTAAAAATTACAAGCTTTACTTGTAGAGGAGACGATCAGAACTCCTAGAGCTGAAAAAATGTCTAAAAACACTAAAGTCTAAGAACGTGTGTGGCTTAAAGTAGGAGTGTCATTTTTGTATTACGAAAACATGTCATAAGCTTCATCTGGAGGCGACCATACTGGACAACCTCCTATAAAATTCCAATTTTATGGCTGACCTTATGATACTTGCCTCCTAACATTTTTTCTTCTCTCAGTTCGGTTGTCCTTTAACTACAAATTCTAAAGGCTCCTTGAGGGTATGATTTATGAAAACTCCAGGGTCACGGAGAAAAGACTGGTCATGAGGAATAGACATGAGACATGACCATTATATTTAACCTTTTGAAAGAATAAGGTAGTGCTTGTTTATCTTATTTTGAATCTTAATTAATGGGAATCCACCAAACCAATACTGTGCTGCAGTCCTGGCCATGATTGGGACAACTGCTGCTGTGGCTAAAGACTTGTGCCCACGTGGAACTATTCTGCCCAACTATCATCCAATGTTGGTCGATAGTTGTGGACGACTAGCAAATGCCTAGACGAGTGATAACAGGTGGTTGCCTGATTCAACCAGTTGTTCAACTCACATGACTTGGGCTGAAATTGTACAGTTGGCCACGTGTGTACAAGTCATTTCAGCGACTTGTACTTGTTTAGAATGTGGCCATATCGTGGAGTCCATCATTCCACTTTTGCACGCAGTATGCAAATAATTTGGCCATTCAGTTGGTTAGTCTGTGAAAAATAAGTGTCATGCATGCGCTTGGTCGTGTGGTTAGTCAAGTCATTGGGTTGGTTGTGCGCTTTGTTAGATGTGTGTACGAGCCTTAAAGGGAACCTAAACTGAGGATATGGATTTTCCCTTTTGAAATAATACCAGTTGCCTGACTCTCCTGCTGATCCTGTGTGTCTAATACGTTTAGCCACAGCCCCTCAACAAGCATGCAGGTCAGGTGCTCTGACTGAAGTCAAACTGGATTAGCTACATGCTTGTTTCAGTTGTGTGATTCAGCCAATACTGCAGCCAAAGAGATCAGCAGGGCTGCCAAGCAACTGGTATTGTTTAAAAGGAAACCTCCATATCTCTCTCATTTAAGGTTCCCTTTAAGAGAATGCCTCACGTAAGTAGCCTAGTTACATATTGCCCAGAAAACTCACGGTGAATCAGAACCTAGGAGTGTGTAAGGGACTGAAAGAGAACAAGAAAGCCTCCTTTATTAAAATGCTTATTAAATTAAAACGGAAGTTTGCTTTTGATTATTCAGGTTGGAGTGAGCTCTGAGGCGTCCCACAATGCATCACTGCTGAATATGCCAATCCTCTTTCTTGTCCCTGATAGCCAAACACCTCTAGAAGTGCTGGAATGCTATGATGTGTCAGCTTGTTAATGTTACTGAGCCAAACTAATCCAACATGCATAGGGCATTGCTAAGCTGGCAAAGTACTAGCCCTGAACCAGGTGTGGGTTTTTTTTTTTTTTTTTTTTTTTTTGTATAGGCAGTTTTTAAATTGGACTTTAAAGAGTTAAATATCTGCCGAGTGCCCCCAAACAAAAGTGAGATGGCCAAGTAAGCAATTATTTTGGTAGATGTGAGGATATAAAAGCGGCTTTTTTTTACTCATCTACTTTAAAGCAGCACGGGCCGGTTTTATATATTGTACATGTGTGTGGACGCGCTCACCAGTGTCCGTATAACCTTATATTTATAGGCGGGTATAAATAAAAGGAGAAGGATTCAATAAAAAGCCTGTTATTGCTGCAGTACAAAGTTAGAAATGTTTGAGGTCTCAGTTACTTGGCTCACACACGGGGTAATGAATATTTTATAGGAAAGGAAATACTTACACTCCGAGCCTTTTTATAGTCTGGCCTCTCATAATGCTGCTAACCTGCCAGAATAGAATGAAGGAGAAGACAGCACAGTGAAAAATCCTATAGCCACCGCTGACATCATAGCGGCTGGGGAGGAATGTGTGCTGCCTGTGATGGAACATGTATTAATGCATGAATGTGTACAGCTTACTGCTCTATAGTTATGTCATGTGTCCTGCTGGCCTTTTATATACATAGAGCTTCCCAGAGACTTTTTCATGTCACTGATGAAGCTGAATTATTTTAGCACTAAGCTGATTCACAATCCGTTGAGTAAGGCTGAGTACCGAGGAAGATGAGATGGGAGACAGTGTTGTCACCTGCTTGGCTATGCAATGTGCGTGTGCAGTGCGTGTGAATCACAAATCTGGCCAGATAGGGTTACAGACACTTGGCCAGGTAAAATGGTTTTCGTGTATTTAATAATGTACTCTGCTGTTTAATAGGAATTTGGGTTTCCCAGAGTTTTTCCACTCCGTCCCCTACACCCTCTGAATAAGGTGAATACAGCATATGGGGGAAGGGAATGAAAAACTTTCCAAATACTTTTTATTAGAAATTGCTGACCCGTTATCAAAGGTCGGCAAATCTTCTCACTGGAGGGTACTCTTGTCTACACCCGTGCTCAATTTCCTTATACCTGTCCTTGAGGGGGCGGAACTAAACAGCACTGTTCTGTTGGTTGCAGTGTAATGACAAGGGGTGGAGCCAACCACAAAATACTTAGAGGAACTCCAGTGAAAATATAATGAAAGAAAATGCTAATTTTTTTTACAATAAATGATTTCGTCAGTGTTT
Organism: Hyperolius riggenbachi; assembly: GCF_040937935.1. NCBI lineage: Eukaryota > Metazoa > Chordata > Amphibia > Anura > Hyperoliidae > Hyperolius > Hyperolius riggenbachi. The sequence continues at coordinate 268,960,138 of NC_090651.1, read as the reverse complement.
GCCCATGGTAAAATCTTTCCTCTCCCTCATTTACATTCTGAAATTTATCATATGGCAACATTTTTACTGCTGGAAGGTGATGTCACTGGAAGGAGATGCTGCTTGCTTTTTTGTGTGGAAACGGCTATTATTTCCCATGATGCAAAAAGGCTCCCACCATGCGATGTCAGCCCCTCAGTGCTGTGAGGCGGTGACATCCCACTGTGGGAGAGGTTTCACTACAATATCAGCCACACAGAGCCCTTTGATGATCCATTTGAGAAAAGGTAAAGATTTCTCATGTGAACTGGCTATCGGCTACTGATTAGGATGAAGTTCAATTCTTGGTGGTTTCTCTTTAAGGGAGCACACTTGTTCCAATTTCACAGGCTTTGCTCAGGTCTGTGACACTGTATGAAGTATGAGAGTATTGTGTACTTAGCTACTCTTTACGGTTAGTGCTATTGCCTTAAAGGCAGCGTTCACACTTAGCAAAAATGCGAAAACTCCGTCGTGGCACAGGCAATGGAAGTCACTGGTGATTTGTGTTTATTTTTGTCTGTGCAATAAATTTCCATCTTGCAGAACAACCTTGCACACTGCATTTGATTTTTCATTGACTAACATTCGCTATTGTGAAAAACGCAGGCTAACACTTAGTTTACAAAATATCATGTGTGAAAAAAGCTTGTGGTCATCACGCTATCCAGTGTGAACCCTTCCTAAATCACGCAAGTTGAATTAAGAAGTTCAGATAGCATAAGTACTGTGAAATTTGCTATATTTTGGGCCACTTTATTTGACTTAAAAATGTAATCTTAAAGTAAAGAAAGACCTGCTTTTCTGTGATCAGGAGCAAAGTAGGCGACTTCTGGTTCCTGACCATACCATGTAGTCCTTCAATTTTGCAGACAAGACTCTTTCCTATTCCTTAGATACAGGCCTTTAAAATGTAGTAATATCTTTACTTAATAGTTTGGTTAGCCAATCGGAGAGTCCTTTCCTTCCTCTGAGCTTCCACAGTAACCCGCTATACTATAGCATGCAGGAGATTGGGATCCAGCTTTTTGCCCTGTTCTTACTCCAGGCACAATCCTTTCCCATTTTTAGCAGATGTCACTGGACAGAATTCTGTAACGGCTAGATCTTCTATATTTACATAGTTAATAATAATATTTCCATTATCCTCGGTGGTTGTCAGTCTTGTTAGCAAGGTTTCCAATTATCCCTGCGTCTTCGGGCTGACTTTCCCCACCTATGCCGTTAATTTGCGCTGCATTAAGAGTTAAACTGCCCTGATTTATATTTCTCTCAATAGCCCCAGCCCTATAATCTGCTTTCATTTCAAACGGAGCTGTGATTTATAGGGGAGCCTGCTGCTTCTGCTTAGAAATGAGCTGTTAAACATATGCTATGTTTGACATAAATTTGGAATTTATCACTGTTGTCAAAAACTGCCTGTTGGACAAAGGTGCTTATTAAGGCAATAAATGACCTTAAATAGGTTTCTGTCAGACTTCCTAAGCATTGTGCTGGCAGTGTGTTGGAAGGAAAAAAAAAAACTAGTTACTCTGCTTGTTTAAAGAAACGTATGGATTTAATTCATCTGAAGCAGTGGTGTGTGTGTGTGTTTCTGTGTTTAAATAAAAGCAATTCTGGGCTCACGTTTTTACTTGCAATATGACTGTGCGTTTTGGCCACATATGTGATAGAAGCTCTGATAACAGGTGAGGGTCAATGCCATCCTTGCCTTCAAACAAGGAGTCTAGTTTGTTTGGAGAGCAAATCTAGTTATTTCAGCATATAAAATAGAGTGGGTGATCATGTGACCAATACCAAGGCATTGGTCACATGGTCCAGAGTCTATGGCAGAGACTCTTAACTCTTTTCTAAGTGCTTTTGCAGAGCGATTCAACTTTATTTCCTGACGCAAGTCGGAAATAGACTGTTTGACCCGGAAATGAATAGATACAATGTATTTATTTATCAAAGTGCTGGGGAAATCGCTATACAAAGCGCTTTAAGCGCTTTGCGATTTTCCTATACCTTCCATTGAGCAAAAACGCTCAGAAAATGGTACTGGCAGCGCTTTGCTGAGCGGATAAGAAACGAACCGCTTAGATGAGAACACTCTCATAGGTAATCCTTGCACAAGCATTTTAGGGCGATTTTCAAAATCGCCAGCGCTTGAAAAAACACCCTAGCAGTGCAGTTCCACAATACACTTAGATTTTTTATTTTTTTAAAAATAGATTTAGCATTTGATTAAAACATCAAATGTAACAAAAACCTACTATAGGATTATAACTTTGATCTGAAAATGCAGTACAATTCAGTTGGGGTGTTCTGATGGGGGCCTGTCATGTCTAATCTATTGGCTCATGAAAAATGATATAAAGTCTTGCTTTCTCTGCTCACTCAAGCTTGCTGCTCCACCATGGAGGAGTAGACTAAGCACTGCAGTTTAGGCTGCACATGTCTCATTGTGTGATTTTGAGTTGTGACTGGTTGATTTGTGTGCTAGTTGAAGCAGTAGGCTTGAGTGAGTAGTTAAAGCTAGGCTACAGGTATAAGGAAATAATGGTTACTTAAACAGTCTTTTGTAATATTGCAGCCTTTTAGTTTTTGATTTGTATGGAAATACATTCTGCATGGTTTTGTACTAATAGATACATTACAGTAATATTGATCTAGTGCACATGTTGGACGTAAATGGGATGGGAAATTTTGGTCGACTGTTACTCAAAATCAGATGGAAACTGTCAGTCAATTTCAAGGAAGTAAAAAATATTATGGCAGATATAATTGCTCCTTTTAAACAGCATCTGCCACCTTTTTATTCCTGTGTTACGCTGTGTTCTACTTATTACTATGGAAGTCTGATTCTAGTTCAAGCTATCAATTTTAACTCTATTGAAGTACCCTTTTTCATAAAATCATATTTTGAATCCGTAAAGCTAGCCAAAGTCTAACTGCCACCTGATGTGGAAGATGATCAATGCTTCTCTAATCGGAATCTGATCAGAAGGGAATCTATTCCTACCACGCGCTGCAGATCGATTTGCAATGGATTTCAGCAGGATATGCACTATCGGTCGAGTCAGACCCATTGTACTGTTCGAAGCAACGCAGCCTTATGGTTCGTTAATGGACTGCCACCCCCTGATCTACAGATTTTTCTGACTTGTCTGATAGTTTTCATCAAGTTTTTAGTCAAAGTGATTGAAAGTTTAGGGTGCAGATTTCTCTCTGATCAAAACTGCCAGGAATCTTTAAATTTAGTGTGTGTGTGTCTGTGTGTGTGTGTGTGTGTGTGTGTGTCTGTGTGTGTGTGTGTGTGTGTCTGTGTGTGTGTGTGTGTGTGTGTGTGTGTGTGTGTGTGTCTGTGTGTGTGTCTACCTTGAGGGACATACCCGTGTGAGTTTGCGGATTGTGTAAGAGCCTGCTTTTATAGTTGTGCCTTAATTCTACTATAATCTCAAGTCTCATATTTATCTCTTCCAGACAGGTCATATCTGATTAAAAACAATAGACTCTGTTTGTTCTGCTTATAGTCTCTACTAAATGATGTTAAACACTGTGCTGGCCAACCCTAGCTCCAACATGGAACTTTTTTAACTAAAAATCATAGTTCTGAGCCTACTGCATTACGTTTGCTCTCAAGTTACTCAGTAGCCAGCAGGATCTGTTAATAAATATGGATGAGGATGACAGTTCACAGTATGCCTGACCAATCAAAGCTGTTGATCTTTTTATCAAATGGCACCATCCAGTGACTGCCCTTAACCCTTTATCAGCAAACACTAATAGGTATGTGTGCAGATACTTGATGAACACTAATGTTGGGTGGAGAATTCCCATAACCTGCAAATCTCCATTCATGGGAAAGCAGAAACCTATAAATTAGAAGCACTAGTTGCTTATCTGGCAGCTGTGTTGATCAGATGTTGGGTAATTGTCAGCTAGCATCATCCAGCTTCTGCTTCCTGTGAATAGAGATGATGGGCCTGACATGTTCATTCTCCACCCAACATGAAAGCTGGCAGGGCTTGTTCTATTCAGTACTCTGCCTGTCATGCAGGTGTCTTCAAAGGTATAGGTCCCAAAACTACTTAACTAACTTATTTTTATTTATTTTTCTCATTACAAATGTTAAAGTAAACCTGAGACCAAGGCAACACAAGGAATTTTACTTACTGGGGTTTTAGTCCAGCCCCCTGTAGTCCTTGGGCTCCCCTGTTCATTTAATTTAACTTTGGTGTTACTTTAAATTCAGATTGTTACATTAGAGTTTCACATTTAGATTGTGGCTTTAGTTTGAACATGTCTAAACCCAGATATAAGACTGACCTATCATGGATGCAGTTTATTAGAAGTTCTCCCCAGCAGTGGAATGACCTATAGTGAGAGGAGTATGTGTGCTGGTCTCGTCATGTAGCAATTAGATCATACTGTAGGAATAATCATGTGGAGTGTACCTGAGCAAGTGTCTGTTTAGGCTGTAATAATCTCACATAGAGCATCCATGCCTGCCATGTTTCATCTTCTCCCGCTTACAAACTGAAGCCTGTAACTAGATATTGATTGGTACGTTACCTCCCGACCTCATGTCTGCAGCTGCCGTATCTGCCTCTGCATCTGTCATGTTCAAATGCGCAATCCGACTAATCTTGGCAGCAAGGGAATGTGTCCTGAACCCGCTCTACAATGTATTGAGATATCCATCGGCGTAAGACACAGGCAGGTTCACTGCTGCCTGCTCAAGTGGCACTTATTTAATTTTGAAAAAAAAAATATAAAAAGGGGGAAAAGCATTTCTCTTATAGGATGTATGGAATAGCCAATATATTTTTTTTACTGTTGGTAATATTTTCTTTAGTCCTTAGACACATGCAGCTCTTGCGTCCCTCCTATGTGGGTCGTGTTAAAGCTGTACTCTGCAGCTAGATGTAAAGCTGAATTACAAACATGTGAAATGAGTTCCCTTCTATATGTTATTTGGTACTGTTCACCCATTATCCAGTCCTGAGAGCAAGCAGGCCCTAGAGAGCCCAGAAAGCGCAATCTGCTTCCCGACTTGTCAGCTCTACAACATGCTGATTGGTCTGTGAAGAGCAGCAGCACATGGATGATTCAGCAGTGTGATATTTTTTTCCTGTATGGCCTCTGGCATTTATGCAGTTCTGCCACTAGTGATATGAGTAGGGAATGCCCAAATGTTCTTCACATCAGCTTACCATTGCTAGTATCAGAGCAATGTGCTGTTCTGTTGCTCGCCAAAATGCTACTGATCATCCTATGCTAGCAATAGAGCGTGACATCCTTCTGTGGCGATCAGCGCTATACTTGGCTATTGGTGCCATGCTGCCTGGTACATCGATAAGAAATATCCTGTTTCACAGACCTAAAGGTTGCAGTACTGGAGTGAATCCCCACTAAGTTCTCTTATTACAAGGCACCTACATGCCTTTACATTACAGCCAGAAGTCCTATTGGCAGTGCCAGAGCCACAGTACTATATGACTACCTGGAATATTTAGATAATAAATGGTCATGAAAGGGATGCTCTTCTATCATTAGTTGAAGACTGTGATCGGAAACAAAAAAAGTAATTCCACCCTAGTGTTTCAAGTCACTCAATGGGAAACTATCATGGCATTGTGCTGTCTGTCTCTCCATCCCCAGTTTCCTACTTCCAGAGAAGGAGCATTCTCGAAAAGAAAACCTTGCAGCTTCCCTCTGTAAGCTAGTTGATGGCAATGTCTACATAGAAAAGAAACCTTGCAGCTTCCCTCTGTAAGCTGGTGACTGGAAATGTCTACACAAGGCTCCCGCCACCTTCTAGCAATAAGAAGCTCACCTGAATGACCGCACAGGTCGTGGATGGTTTGAGGTTGATGCTTGACATTGACCCTGCCAATTCCAAATACCAGTAGGGTCAGGGACATGGTGCAGGTGTTTTGTTAGCACTGGCAATTTTATTGCTGAGACCCAAGACTTTCATCCCTAGGGTTTCTCCAGTTAAAGACCATAAGAGGTGAGTATTCTGTTAAGTTAGGAGTTTTGTAGGTGGTTTACAGGGGGGTTGGGTTTAGATGTTTTTATGTTGAAAGGTTAAGGGTCAGGAAGAGGAGGTTGTAGCTGGGACTCAGAAAAGGGAGCTTAGGATTAGACAACAGGAAGGAGATTGCCTACAAATGGGTGATATTCAGGGGACTAGCACTAGAACACAAGTTAGAGCCACATTGCATACCCAACGCATTCTCAATACCTCTTGCTCTTACCAAATTTACTGCCGCTTGCTCCAAACTTATCTGCTGCATTGTCACACTTATAACGCAGTCAGAGAATCCATGGGATTGTTCAGATCTAGCTTTGCACCTGTATGGTCCTATAGGCAGCTTATCAAATGATTGCACAAGACTTGTCAATATATGTTCATTCACATACCTAAATCCTTCTAGTCATTAAGTGGTTAAATCTCCAAACCTTACTGGATAATTAAAGCTTTCGCATACATGTCCCTGTAAAATTATCCATTTACTGACCTTGTCTGGAAGATGTTTGCACAACTTGCAGTAAAAGAGTTTGGACTTTGCTTTTTTTTATCTTTAACAGAACTGCTCTTAAAAACTAAAAGAAAAATATCTTTAGCTTATCTTGTGTAAGCACAGATTTGGGGGGAAGAGTTTGGTTTTACTACCAAGGGACTAGAAAACATATTTTTTTTTTTTTTTCAAATACTAGTTAAAGTAAAATTACTGATTTGCATGACCTGGGAACCTCTTGTCTTGTTTCCCTTAAATGTATTTCCTTCTAACATGATTGTGTATTTTGCACATTCAAACTTTGCTGCCTCAGTATATCCAGGTACAGGTGGTGCCCCAGTGTAGGTAGCGAGCTTTAGGTGCTCCAGTATAGATGGCCAAGTACAGGTGGTTCCCCAGTGTAGGTAGCGAGCTATAGGTGCTCCAGTATAGATAGCCAGGTACAGGTGGTGCTCAGTGTAGGTAGTGAGCTATAGGTGCCCCAGAATAGCCAGGTACAGGTGGTGCCCCAGTATGGATGGCCAGGTACAGGTGGTGCCCCAGTGTAGGTAGCGAGCTATAGGTGCTCCAGTATAGATAGCCAGGTACAGCTGGTGCCCCAGTGTAGGTAGCGAGCTATAGGTGCCCCCGAATAGATGGCCAGGTACAGATGGTGCCTCAGTGTAGGTAGCGAGCTATAGGTGCTCCAGTATAGATAGCCCGGTGGTGCTCCAGTATAATCTTACATAGCCCCGTTCCCGTGTGGACTCCTCTCACTGGGCTCTCCAGAAGTTTGCCTTCTTAAAACGGAAGGTATTTACAATTATTCAGGTTGGAGTGAGGTGTCTCCCAGTGCATCACTGCTTAATATGCAAATCATCTCTTTGATGTCCCTGAAAGCCTCCAAAACCAATAGAATGTAATGTTGTCAGCTTGTTGAAGCAGGCTGTAGCAGTGTTATGGAGTCTTGCCCAATGTCTCCTTACTGAATAGGTGCTGGCTTAATGAACCGGAAGAGCCGAATCAAACTCTGGTCTCCTGTGACAGAGGCAGAGCCCTTAACTGTTACACTATCCAGCCACTACAGGCTGAAAATGGTAAATACTGAATATTCAAGAGCCATTCCCCATACATACCAGCACATAATAAATACATAACATCAAAAAAAATCCTGTATAAAATGGCTGTATATTCCTTACAAAGTAGCACCTTCAAGATCCTTAGAAATTGCAGTAAACAATCCTACCCTTTAGCAGCAGGTGAATCATTAGAAATACTTTACAAATGACTGCAATTCTCAATATGCATTTTGTTAATTTGAGGTACCTTTACAACTGGAAGAGATTCTATTAAAATTCTGTATCATTACCACAAGGCAGCTCTGCTGTTGAGAGACTTATTGCAGTAACAGACTCCAAATTATAGCTATTTCCTAAATCATTAGTGCTTTCAGATTCTTCCCCAGTGGGGTGTTTCAGATCCTAATCCATGATTATTATTCATGGCTCTGCTGTAATTCCAGATAGATCAGTCAAATCTGTCAATGTAATCTGCGAGTTTTATCAGTTAATTGAGACAAGTAGATCCCACTATCCTGTATTTGTTTCCCTTTATTGTACAGATAAAGTTCTTTGTCCTCTGGTGGAAACTGTTGTGTCTGCTCTATTTATCTGTTTTCGGAGGAGATTTAGAATGACGGTTAGCTGTGAAATGTAAAGAAGGTAATAGAGCCTTAGGTGACGATAATCCTATAGCATGCGGAATATTGATAGTAGGACATTGCCCAACAATACAAATCTCTCAGTAATAAACTCTGATAGAGCTTTTGAGCCTCTTGCATACTCCAAGTAAAAGGTCAGCTCTGTTAAACAGTGTGACAGCGTGACTTTTTTTTTTTTTTAACAGTTGAGTTTAGGGGCTATAAAGAGAACCAGTCAAAAATGGATCTATGTAATAATTACACTGTTTTATTAAATATGCATACAAAATACACCAAGCTCCACATCCCTCCTGGAAAAAAAAGTTTGAAGTGGTCCTGAACTCTTGCACAGGACAGAAGGGAAACCTAAATGCACCCTGTTTGTATTTGGAGCGTTTAGCCTGTCTAATTCCCCCAAGCGCAAGTAGTAATTTGATCACTCAGCTGTGTCAGCTGACTGCCACAGCAGAGAGCTAAATGGTAAACACATGTTAACAATGTCTACTTCCATGAAAGCAGGAAGTATACACTAGAGATAGCCGAACCTCCGAAACTTTCGCGAACCGCAATAGACTTCAATGGGGAGGCGAACTTTGAAAACTAGAAACATTTCTGCTGGCCACAATAGTGATGGAAAAGATGTTTCAAGGGGTCTAACACCTGGAGGGGGGCATGGCTGAGTGGGATAGATGCCAAAAGTCCCAGGGAAAAAAACTGGATTTGACGCAAAGCAGCGTTTTAAGGGCAGAAATCACATTGAATGCTAAATTGCATGCCTAAAGTGCTTTAAAACTTCTTGTGTGTGTGTATACATCAATCGGAGTGTAATTAGAGTTCTGCTTCACACTGACACACCAAACTCACTGTGTAACGCACCGCAAACAGCTGTTTGTGTAGTAACGGCCATGCTGGACTGGTGCGCACCATGGTGAGATTGCTCTTCCTCAGTGATATTAGGTAATGTCTGACTGCCTTATCAACTTTCGATGGTTCTTTCTCTACCATTGTTAAAGCTTACATCTATCTTTTTTTTTTTTTTTTTTTAAATTACATTTTCTGCTGGCTGTTTAGTATCTGCAACGAGAATCTGTTAAGGAGGGCAAGTCTGCCATTGTGAGTGACCACGAGTAATGGCCGGGGAATCCGGGTTCGATTCCGGTCCGGAGTGGGAGCCTTAGAACCAGCTACCGCCACCACACATCCAAGTAAGGGCCCATTTGCTGTATAAATAATGTACCTGCCCTGACCATGCTTTGCAGACAGGCATCTGTGCTCAGATGGACCCTTGACCCAGCGCTGTGTGCCAGAGATGACACCACTTGCCTTTAATGAGAAACGGTTATGAAGGGCAAGTCAGCCATTCATTCAACTGTGTGAAACTTTCGATGGTACTTTCTCAGGAGCATGGTGACCATGGGTAATGGCCGGGGAATCCTGGTTAGATTCCGGTCCGAAGTGGGTGCCTAAAACTGCTACCACCACCACACATCCAAGGAAGGCAGCAGGCACGCTTTGGGCAAAGGAGCAGGAACGGCTACCACACATCCAAGGCAGGCAGCAGGCATGGCATACACCTCCCGAGGTAGTGACCAAAAATAACAATACAGGAGGACTTTCGAGGCCCTGCTGTATATGAGATGAATCGACATTAAATCCTTTAACGAGAATTTTTGTTATGGAGGGCAAGTCTGCCATCCATTAAAGTGAAAGGTATGCACTGACTGCCAAGTATAATACAATGTGCAGTCAAAGATGCAGTGAATGGTATGCAGTGACTGCAAACAGCTGTTTGTGTAGTGATGGCCATGCTGGACTGGTGCACACCATGACGAGTGCAGGTGATGGTGGCTTTCCAGCCCATATGGTCGCCGTGCTGAAATAGCTGAATGACAGAACAGTGACTGTCCAGCTGATCAAATTTGGTCTGTCCACAATGAAGCAACGACCTTATCTTGCCTGTCCCCCCCCCCGAGATACTCATATAGCCGGCGGTCATTGCTTCATTGTGATACGCAAGCCCCTTCACCGCGGCTAGCAGCCCCTTCACCACTGCGGCCAGACAAATTTAGGAATCCACCTGGAGTCCTGGACCCTGTTGGTGGTGGCGGAGAAGGCAGTCAAGCGGGCAGTGGTGCTGTGTGGGGAGCGACTTAGTCTTGGGTCAGGCAGTCACACGGCGTGCAGGCAGAGATGCTGTGTGTGGGGACTGACTTAGTCTTGGGGTGGGCAGTAGCCCCCTGGGATCCATGCCTCATTCATTTTGATAAAGGTCAGGTACTGAACACTTTTGTGACCTAGGCGACTTCTCTTCTCAGTGACAATGCCTCTAGCTGTGCTGAAGGTCCTTTCTGCTAGGGGGCTTGAGGCAGGGCAAAACAGAAGTTGGATGGCAAATTGGGACAGCTCTGGCCACAGGTCAAGCCTTCGCACCCAGTAGTCCAAGGGTTCATCGCTGCTCAGTGTCTACATCCACACTTAAAGGGAACCTAAACTGAGAAGGATATGGATTTTTCCTTTTCAAAGAATACCAGTTGCCTGACTCTCCTGCTGATCCTGTGTCTCTAATACCTTTTAGCCACAGCCCCTGAACAAGCATGCAGATCATGTGCTCTGACTGAAGTCAGACTGGGTTAGCTGCATGCTTGTTACAGGTGTGTGATTCAGCCACTACTTCAGCTAAAGAGATCAGCAGGACTGACAAGCAACTGGTATTGTTTAAAAGGAAACATCCATATCGCTCTGTTAAGGTTCCCTTTAAGGCCAGGTAGTCGGCTACCTGCCGGTCCAAGCGTTGGTGGAGGGTGGATCAGGAAGCGCTAAGGCGAGGCATTAGACTAAAGAATGTCTGCATGTTCGACATCACCATGAGATCGCTGGAGCGTCCTGTCCTTGCCTGCGTGGACATGGGAGAAGGATTACTGGCAGTGGTACCTTTATTGCGTTGTGCTGTGACATCATCCTTAAACGCATTGTAAAGCATAGTTGCCAGCTTGTTCTGCATGTGCTGCATCCTTTCTGCCTTCAAGTGAGTTGGTAACATGTCCGCCACTTTGTGCCTATACCGAGGGTCTAGTAGCGTGGCCACCCAGTACAGCTCATTCCCCTGGAGTTTTTTTATACCGGGGTCCCGCATGTACAGGCTGGACAGCATGTAAGACTCCATCTGCACAAAGTTGGATCCAGACGTACTATCCATCTCCTCTTGCTCTTCCTCAGTGACGTCAGGTAAGTCCTGCTCCTCCCCCCAGCCACGGACAACACCACGGGAATGTTGAGCAGCACAAGCCCCCTGCGACGCCTGCTGCGGTTTTTCTTAGGCCGCCGCCGTCTCCTCCTCCAAAGAAATGCCGCCTTTATCGTCTGAGTCTGACTCCTCTTCCCCCTGCTCCCCCCTCTGTGCTGCCGCAGGTGCTAAGGAAACATCTGGTTCTGATGCGAATTGATCCTACAACACTTCCTCCCGTAACTTTTCCTCTTCACGCTCCTCCACAGCTTGATCCACCACTCTCCACACGGCACGCTCCAGGAAGTAAGCGTACGGGATCCAGTTGCTGATGGTGCCTTCACTGCGACTCATTAGGTTGGTCACCTCCTCAAACGGCCACATGAGCCTGCATGCATTTCGCATGAGTGTCCAGTTGTTGGGCAAGCACATCTCCATCTCCCCAGATTGTGTCCTTCTACTTAAATTGTAGAGGTACTGGGTGACCGCTTTCTCCTGTTCTAGCAGGCGAGAGAACATGAGGGCTGACTTCCAGTGAGTCGGGCTATCGCAAATGAGGTGTCTCACCGGCAATTTGAACTGCCACTCAGCCGAGGAGGAGGATGACGACAGCGAAGAGGATGTAGCAGGAGGAGAGGAGGTGGCAGGAGGCCTGCCTGCAAGCCGTGGAGGTGTCACAAGTTGGTCCACTGCACAGCCACGTACTCCCTGCTTGCCATCGGTCACTATGTTGACCCAATGAGCTGTGTAAGTAATATACCTGCCCTGACCGTGCTTGGCAGACCAGGCATCCGTGGTCAGGTGGACCCTTGACCCAACGTTGTGTGCCAGAGATGACACCACTTGCCTCTCAACTTCACGGTACAGTTTGGGTATCGCCTCTCTAGAGAAATGCGGCCTGGCATCTTCCACTGCGGTGTCCCAATGGCCACAAATTTACGGAAGGCCTCAGTCCACCAGCTGGTATGGTAACAGCTGGCGAGCTAACCGTTCCGCCAAGCCAGCTGGCAGAAATTTGGTTTCTTCCGCTCAAAGATTTCCTTCACAGACCCCTGGCTTCTGTGGGCAGAGGAACAGGAACCGCTCAAGGTCAGAGACGGAGTGAAGGAGGGTGGCTGTGAAGGTGCGAGGGAGAAAGCGGCTAAAGATGCTGCACCTGAAGGAGGAAGAGAAGGAGGGTGGCTTTTCTTTTGTATGCTGCTTTTGCTCAGGTGCTCTTTCCATTGCAGTTTGTGCCTTTTCTCCATGTGCCTTCGTAAGGCACTTGTCCCTACGTGGGTGTTGGCTTTTCCATGGCTCAATTTTTGGAGGCAGAGAGAACAGATGGCCTTGCTCTGATCTGAGGCAGACTCATTAAAAAATTTCCAAACCACTCATCTCCATTGGGGTGATGGCACTATGGTGGCATCAGCAGCTGATGTTTAAGGGCATGTTGGCTGGCTGTACATAGGTGGCAATACATGGTGCTGGACACTGCCACCAGCTGTTTCTGACGGTGAGCTCCCCCTGCTTCTTTCAGGAACTCGTCTCCTCTGACTCCCCCTCTGAACTGTCCCCCTGATCATCTCTATTGGGAACATACATGGGATCCGTATCATCATCGTCCTCATCATCCTGCCCAGCTTCGTTTGCCTCAGACACCTCCAAAACTGCATCAACAGCATGTACTACAACAACAACAACAAATAACATTTGTAAAGCGCTTTTCTCCCGTGGGACTCAAAGCGCATAAGCATGGCTCCGACCATCGTGGTACAGAGGAAGAATTTTATAAATCTGGAAATGCCAGGCTAAACAGGTGGCTTTTCAGTCTGGATTTGAATAGCTCCAGGGATGGTGCTGTCTTTACTGGGTGTGGTAGGGAGTTCCAAAGAGTAGGGGCAGCATGACAGAAGGCTCTGTCTCCAGATTTTTTGAGGTGCACTCTGGGAGTGATCAAGTTTTTATAGAACTTGCTGATCTGAGGTTGTGAGAGGTGTGGTGCAGCTTCAGCAAGTCCTTCATGTATCCAGGGCCCAGATTGTGCAGGGATTTGAATGTCAGCAGTCCAATCTTGAAGAGTATTCTCCATTCTACTGGTAGCCAGTGCAGTGAGCGAAGGGTCGGTGTAATGTGACAGTGGTGAGGCTGGTTTGTTAGCAATCTGGCAGCAGCATTCTGCACTAATTGCAGGCGACGCAGGTCCTTTTTGGGGAGGCCAGCATAAAGGGCATTGCAGTAGTCCAGTCGTGATGTGATGAAGGCGTGGACTAGGGTTGGAAGATCCTCTGGGGGAATTAGATGTTTAATGTTTGCAATGTTCTTCAGATGAAAGAAGGAAGATTTAACTACAGATGAAATTTGGTTTCTGAAACTCAATTCCCCATCGATTAGTACGCCAAGGCTGCGCACAAGGTTGGAGCGGTTTATGTCTGAATTCCCAATCCTGATTGGTGTTGCTTTAGGATAGAACTGTTTTGATGGCGAGCACTGGCTTTGGACAAACAGGACCTCAGTTTTGTCAGCATTCAGTTTCAACCAGTTATCATTCATCCATGCCTGAAGCTCAGCTAAGCAAGAGTTTATTTTTGGGGTAGGGTCTGTTCCACCAGGTTTGAAGGACAGGTATAGCTGTGTGTCATCGGCGTAGCAGTGGTACGTCAGGCCATGTCGTTGGATAAGTGTACCGAGTGGCAACATGTAGATTGCAAACAGCAGAGGGGATAGGATTGATCCTTGTGGCACTCCGAATTGTTAGAGGTGCAGGTTTGGACATTATAGGTCCTAGGGATACTCTCTGTGTTCTGTCAGTCAGGAATTATCTGAACCACTGGAGGACTGATCCACTGATGCCACAGTACTCCTGCAGTCTGTTAAGCAGGATTTCATGGTCAACTGTATCAAAAGCCGCTGAGAGATCCAACAGGATTAGGATGGAGCATTCCCCTCTGTCCCTTGCCATGAGCAGATCGTTGCAGACTTGGATGAGGGCTGTTTCACAGCTATGGTGTTTCTTAAAGCCAGATTGTAGAGGGTCCAGAATGTTGTTTACTGACAGCATGGTTTCAAGTTGCAGATAGACGGCCTTTTCAATAACTTTACCTAAGAAGGGGAGGTTGGAGACAGGTCTGTAGCTGCTCATAGCATCTGGATCCATGGAAGGTTTTTTAAGAAGGGGCTTGATGATTCCTTCTTTTAGAGAGGTAGGAAACCGCCCTGCTTGCAGAGAGCAATTTACTATTTTGTGAAATGCTGGACCAAGCAGGTCAGGGCATTTCAGCATATGTTTAGTTGGTCCAGGGTCCAGGTCGCAGGTTGTCTGGCGGAGACGACAGAGAATGTCTGAGATCTCTTCCTCACTAATACTTTTGAAGTCAGTCCAGGGTGTTAGGTTGTTTTTGCAGCTATTTCCATTAGTTGCATGAGTCTTGGGTGCTGTGGACTGAATGAGAGACCGAATAGAAGATACTTTGTCAGCAAAGTAGCAAGCAAATTTCTCACATAGCTCCTTTGAGGGAGTTATAGTGGGTTTTAGACAGGATGGATTACATAGTCTATCAACTGTGCGGAATAGTTGGGCTGGTCTGTTGGCGGCCTTTGCGATCTCCTGTGATAGGTAGGAGGATTTTTTCTTGGTGATCGCATTTTGGTAGCTTTCCAGGTGAGAGACAAGGGTGTGTTTATCTTTTGAATTCTGAGATTTTCGCCACTTCCTTTCTAGTCTGCGCACTTCTTTCTTTATGTCCTTTAGTGAGCTGTCAAACCACCGTGCATGGTGAAGTGGTGTAGATCGTTTGATGCGAACTGGAGCGAAGGCGTCATAGGCAGATGACACTGCATGGTTGTATATCAGGACCATGGAGTCTGGGTCTGCGCAATGATTGGTTAATGCGTCGAAGTTGAGGATATTCTGAACGTGCTGGGGTGAGACCTCTTTCAGTGAACGGTATTTTATGAGTTCTTTCCCTCTGTGTTTTATCGCTGGTGCTGTCAGAGAGAAGTGGATGGTGTGGTGGTCTGACCATACCACTGGGTTTATATCCATGTGTGATATTAAAAGTCCGGAATGAAATATAAGATCCAGGGTGTGCCCTTTCGTGTGGGTGGGGAGGTTGACAGCCTGAGAGAGACCCAGTTCACTCATTATGAGAAGTAGTTCACTTCCTAGCTGGGAGTCGTGATCATCCACCCATGCATTGAAGTCTCCCAGGATGATCCATCTAGGGTGTTCCACTGTTACGCAGGATAAGAGTTCAGATATTTCCTTAAGAAAGGCTGGACCATTTTTTGGGGGGCGGTATATGAGCAATATGTTTACTTCTGCTGACAGTTGAGCTGCAAGACATTCAAAGGTTTCAGTGGGGCCTATGGGCAGGGGCCTTATGTTCAGAGGATCTGAAGCATATGGCAACCCCCCCCACCCTTGCGGACTTGTCTCTCACAGTGCAAGACTGAATAATTGGTCGGCAAGGTTGCTTCAAGAGTTGGGCCTGCATGCTTCCCAAGCCAGGTCTCTGTCAAAAAGGTCAAATCAGAGAGCTCTATTAGGTCATGTATAGTTGCAGTCTTATTATTTATCGATCTGATACTTCATCATCCTCCGCACACGTTACGTCCATAGTGTCGCCTAACTCCGACATATGAGGTGGTGTCACTTGCTTAGTGCCTTCATCTGGTTGTAACAATAATGGCTGTGCATAAGTGATTTCCCCACCAAATAACTCCTGGGAACTGTCAAATGTAGCGGATGTGGTACTTGGAGTAGTGCTGGTGGCTGCGGAAGATGAGGTGTTCTGTGTTAAATAGTAAACCACGTCCTGACAATATTGGGAGTTGATGGGACGTGCCTTCTTCTGAGCACTGTACTTTGGTCCAGGGCCGCACGAAATCACATCACCATGACCTCGCACAGACCTGCCGGGTGGCCTTACTCTGGGTCTGCCTCTACCTGTTTTGTCCGGTTTTGTCCATATCTGGGGGGATGAAGTGAAAGGTATGCACTGACTTGAGTAATACAGTGTGCAGTCACACAGGTGCAGTTAACAGGTATGCACAGAGTGGTATATCACACTGCGTGCACTCATGTAGGTAGATGGGTGCACTGAACACAACAGGTAGGTATATGCAGTGATGGGTATTGCAATGTGCACCTGTCACATACAGACAGGTACCAAGCAGGCACAGTGACACTGCGTGCGCTCACGTAGGTGGGTGGGTGCACAGTGAATAGGTAGGTATATGCAGTGATTGGTAATGTGCACCTGTCACACACATAGGTAGTCACTGAATGTGCTGGGCCTGGCAGTGGCACACACAGCAGGAATTACCAAGGCTATCTATGCAACACAAGTGTCAGTGGGACACACACACAAAAAAAATCACAAGAACAAGATTAGCTCTCAAAAGAGCTGTTGTGGGGTGCTTTTGTTAGCAAGAAGAATCAGCCAGGAGCAAACTAAGAAGCCTACAAGAGCTTAACTAAGCTTTCCCTATGAGAGTCTGCAGCAGCTTTCCCTTCTCTAATTAATGCAGGCACACGAGTGAGTCCAAAGTGTAGGGAGGAAGTGTAGCCTGATTGGCTACAATGTGCCTGCTGACTGTGAGGTAGAAGGTCAAAGTTGACCCTCATGATGCACTATGGGGGCAAACCGAACTTCCGGAAAAGTTTGCTGTTCTCCGTGATCGCGATTTGTATCAGTTGTAACAAATGCTTTTTCTTTAAAGGTTAGTATGCTGTTGCTTATCTTATGAAGTTCTGAGTTCAAGTCAGCTTTAAGTAAAACAAAAAATGCATTATTTTAAAATTCTGTTATTTTAAATGCATTTATAAGTGTCGGAAATTGTAATTTAAGTCAGTCAGGCCACGTTCACAGTGGAGACTTGGGCTGTGTCGTAATGGCTGTAGCGGTCCAAAAGAGTGCGCTATCCCAACACCCTACATTCAGGGCGCTTCCCATATAATGTTGGTATTAACCATACAGTGACACATGCTTTTCATTGACTGTATGCGGAGCAACGTCTGGATAACGTGCAACACCACTTTCCCATTGCGTTGCTTTCCCGCGGTCACAGGGAACGCAATCCCAACTGTGATCCCAGCCTTACACAATGCAGTCATTTCTAATGATCCTTGTAGGCGCATGTCTGCCTGTGCTCCCAATACAGACACGATAGCTTGGCTACCTGCCTCTGGAGAGTGGAAGGTGGTTAGAAAAGTCTTCTTTCAAGGGACTATGACGGCAATAATAATGTTAGTTACTGAAGCTGCAGAACAGGAAGAGCCTGTATAGGAAATAGAGCTAACAAACACTGTGTCACCACTCCGGAGTGTGCATAACTGTGTCAGCTAATAACCTCCAAGTTGTTTATTATATTTACTGTGGGAAGTTATGTGATGTGTGATAGTTATGCATGGTGTGAAGCCAAGACATTCCTACTGGCTGGAAATTGGGCTATTCACAACACTGAACTTAGATGGCTAAACAGAGAGTACATACTGTTCAATTATAGAACTGAAGTTATCTGTGACTATGCAGACTGTTTCTCAAGGCTGTCTGGTTCTCTTTACTCTCTATAAACCTATGACTGTGTGGTTGTCCGTTGTTCTGAAGCAGAACTTGCAGTATTCCCATTGAACAGGCTTTTGTAAAGTTTCTTGCACATATGCATGATTGTATAGCAGTGTTTAATACGGTCATTGCATATAGAGATACTCCACTATTGTCACATTTGAGTTAGCACCTTTAATGCATCCAAAGTTGTCTTCCTGTATAAGCTGCTTTAATGTTTTTATTACATATTTTTGTCAAAAGTTGCAGTATAAACTGTAGCACATTGAAAACCACCCAAAAATATTTGTTTACAGTGTGTCCAAATCCAGTTAGCTGAAAGTAAAACCTCTGTCCACAAGTACTGGTATGCACTAGGCAGGCTGGACTTACACATACGGTAGGTTCTGATCCCAGATGCAGTTTGTAAATAGAGGCAATCCATACTCCTTTATGGTGCCTACGGTGGCCAGGTACCCCCTATTGTGCGTGACCTCTCATCTACTCTTTGATACATATGTAAGGAGTAGACCTAATTTGCTTATAAAAGCTTTTCAAACAAGAATGCTTTTAATTAGTTAGTTATAAATACTTATTTTGGTGTTTTTATTTTTTTTTCATCCATTTATCCTCAAAACCTACAATGATTTGGTTTATATGTTTTAAGGCCCCCTGAACACAAGTACCTTACCTGTTAGGTATGCACACAATATGCTACTATGTTACTAGGTAATAGGTCACGAACATAAAATTTTCTGTTCGAGAACGCGAACTTCCGCAAATGTTCGCAAATCTGGTGAACCGCCATAGACCTCAATGGGCAGGCAAATTTTAAAACCTACAAAGACTGTTTCTGGCCACAAAGTGATGCAAAACTTGTTTCAACGGGTCTTACACCTGGACAGGGGCATGCTGGAGGGGGGTCCATGCCAAAAGTCCCATAAAAAAATTACGAAGTTGACGCAGAGTCAGGTTTTAATCCCTAAAGGGTAGAAATCGCATTATGCACAGCTCTGGGTGTCAGTGGGCTGTGGAGTGTCGCACACAGAGAAATGCAATAGTACTATCAGAATACAGTGAAATAATAATGCACTGGAGTGGTTCTGTGCCTGTAACTTAATGAGGCAACAGCAGTAGTGTGCACACAGCTCTGGGTGTCAGTGGTGGAGTGTCACACACAAAAAAAACACAGGAGACTGATGTGCTACCTGAAAAGGCCTGTTTGGGGTGCTTTCACAGCTAGTGAGGAACAAAGCTAATGCTTTCCCTACTTATCTGCAGCAAGTCTGACCCTGCTCTCACTAACGGCCAGAAGAGACTTAATCCAATATGGCCACCACTACTGCTGTTTGATGGGGCGGTGGGGAGTCCAGGAAGGAGTGCTAGCAGATTGGCTGCGATGTGTCTGCTGACTGTGAGGTAACGGGTCAAAGTTTAGCTCAATGATAATGTTTAGGGGGCGAATCTCTGTTCACCGTTTGCCGCAAATGCGAACAGCCGATGCTCGCAGAATACTACTCACCGGCGGACAGTTTGCCCATCTCTACAGGTAATTCCCCGTGGTGTTGCTCTCGGGATTTTATCTGATTGCCATCTTGGATGAACAGGGATATGAGGGTGCAGGCTGGTGTTTTACTTTTACTTTCTGGTTGAACTCCATGGACTTTTTTTTGTTTTTTTTTTTGTTAATCCAATTGGCTATGTAACCTAGTTTTATAGACTTTGCTCCTTTTTATAAACTGATTGCTTCATTTGTTTTTTGCACCTCAGAGTTGTTGTTTTTTTGTTTTGATGTTACTGTGTGGCAATTTATGACAAACCTGGGGGGGGGGGGGGGGGGATCTGTAAGGGTTAGCCAGATTGCAGATAAATGAGAATCTGTTGCTTGGGTAGAATCTGAAACTACATAAATGACCCTAAAAATGGATCATCCTACTTACGCCTCTTGCCGGTGCTGGGTTACAGGTAGATGGGCACTGAGAGTGATGCGGTGCTCAGCTGCTGTCGGTGGCAGCCAGTCCTGGAGGAAGCAGGCAGGACTGTGTATAGGGCTTATTGTGACTTTCTGTAGAGCTTCCAGGAGTCCAAAGAAAAGCATCTGAAATTGAAGCTTGCCCTATTCCGCTGTTTTCTAATGCCTTTGAGCCCCATTGACTACCCCCAACAGGTCCCATGGTTAAGTACCGTAGTGACTGGCCTTGTGTACTATTTAAATATTTTAGTGCCTTTTACTTTACTATGCAGAAAAAGCACAGTAAGTTCTTAGGGTTTCTTTCTCCTTTTGACTTGGGAAGTTTTATAGATGACTGGCGTAGACACAAGAATGCCTTCCTCCCCCTGCCAGCACTTTCTCCTGCAGCAGAGTACACAGTGTTTTTGTCACTTATGCTGGGTCTGCCAGCAGTTCTGTCCTGTCACTGTTGCTGTCTGTTTGTGTTTATTGCTCGGGTCTGTCTGTAGCTGAGGCCTGTTTAGCTATTTTCCACTTTACAAAAATAGAACAAAAAATGTTTATGTAATAGCCGTGTTTGTGTAAGGATTTGGAGTAAGATGTTTGGAGACACTGGAAGGATAGTTTTATTAAAAGTATGTTGACCTCTCAATCCAATAGCCACAGGCAACGAAAACTGGTACAAAAGTAGTTGTGTTACCTGTAGACCCCAATTAGACTGAATTCTAACAGTGTGCTCTCGGTATTGCATTCACAAGCTCATCCATTGGATTTTATGTTGTGAAACATGGATGGGGCCTAGTGTGTGTGTGTGTGTGTGTGTGTGTGTGTGTGTGTGTGTGTGTGTGTGTGTGTGTGTGTGTGTGTGTGTGTGTGTGTGTGTGTGTGTGTGTGTGTGTGTGTGTGTGTGTGTGTGTTGCTGTTAATGCAGAGATGATCCTACACCTGTCATGCTCTGCAGAGAGTTAATGCACCTGACCCCACCCACTGCCTCTGACCTCACCTACTGCATCCCAGAGATAGTCAGAGCGCTGTCGCTGGTACCACCCACTGCCTCGGTTACTGACCCCACCCACTGCCTCCCAGTGACAGTCCCTCCAGACAGTCCTTTTCCACCTATTGCCCTTAACCACTTGAAGACCAGAGTTTTATACCCCCTTAGTGACCAGGCCGTTTTTGAAAGTCCACACTTCACAACTTTCCGGACCCGGTTCCATAAGCCACCGCGCGTGGCTGCGAGACCCACGGTGGCACTTCCTGGTCAGTGGGAACGCTGACTAATCCCAGAAGCCGTGCCATGCATGGCTATGGGATTCGCAGCCTCCTGCACAGAAACTGACAGCAATGTCGGCCGAATCACTAAGGTAAGCGATTCGGCCAGCGGCACCATAGTTTCCTATGGCAGAGTTCCCCCTCGCGATTTGCCCGCGGGGAAACTCTCCGAATTTGCCCCGATTTCCGCGCTAGTGGAAACGGGCCCTAACGGTTTATTGCTCAGTCGTACAACTTGGCACCCAAATGAATTTTACCTCCTTATCTTCTCACAAATAGAGCTTTTATTTGGGGCTGTTTGATTGATCCTGCTATTTTTAGTGATCTTTTTTAAGTAAAATAAAAAATCTAAATTTTGTACAAAAAAAAACAAAAGTTGGCTTCTGCTTTAATTGGCCCTAGACTAATGTTTCATACACACTTGAGATAAGTCTTTGGAAAATGAAAGATCACAGACCAATCTTACCCCCTTCCATGTAGTATGAGAGCCATACCTACACAGTCTATTCTATGGAGCTGAACTCCCCAACAAATACAATCTTTGCAGGATGCTGCACACACAGATGCCCGTACACACTCAAAAGATCAGTATCTGCAAAAGATCTGTTACTGCAAAAGATCCATTCCTGCAAATTGCATTCATAGTCTGAGATCTGCAGATCATCATACACACTTGGTTTAACAGACAATCATCTGCAGATAATCTGCAGATCAGATCCACCAGGGTGGATTTTCAGATCTGCAGATGATTGCCAGATATGCAGATGAAGTCTGTTAAACCAAGTGTGTATGAGGATCTGCAGATCTCATAGACTATGAATGCATTTTGCAGGAATGGATATTTTGCAGGAACAGATCTTTTGCAGATAATGATCTTTTGAGTGTGTACAGCATCTGTGTGTGCAGCATCTTGCAAAGATTTTACCTGATGGGGAGTTCAGCTCCATAGAATAGACTGTATAAGTATGGCTCTCATACTATATGGAATGGGGTAAAATTGGTCTGTGATCTTGCCTTTTCCAAAGACTGTTATCTCAAGTGTGTATGAAGCATTAGATACATAGACATATGGCTATGGCAGGGATTAGCTGGTGAGCCGCTCCGAGGGAAAGTTAAGTGACAAGACTATGCTCTGTGCAGTGCTGCGTAAGATGTCAGCGTTATATAAATGATTTTATACCAAAAAAAAAATTCCTTCCAGCCCCAATCGCTGGTGGTAGGCTGATCGCTGCGGCTCACTGTGTTTACGGAAGAGAGCTCATGCGAGCTCAAGCTCCCGTCAAATCTCGCTCCTTGCGAGATGACTCCATATTGCGCCGCTGAGGAACAGACCCTCTCTGCCGTCCCATTCCTGCACTAGGCAGTTGGCAAGAGGTTAAAAAGACCCTGTCAAGAATGGGTTTCAATAGAAGCAGAATCCTAACTGTTGTGACACTTTGTTGAAGCACTGCAGTTTCTTTTGACTGACATATTTTCTTACCTTATTGAAGTACTAATATAACATAGATGGTGTCTGTCAGACACATATGGAAAACAAACTAAATGCTTACTTGACAATTGCGTACAGGAAAGAATTCCACTATAAGCGCAGTTCAGACCGTACATTTAGACACCATTGTTGGGGTCCATATATAATGGGAGTTGGCTATTTTTGTGACTGGTAAATGGTTTGATTGATCTGTAATTGGGAGGGGTGTGGGAAACGCTGGTGCATGGTGTTTTGTACCCTCTGGAATAGGTTATATAAAAGGACCTATCAAAGATATGTACGAAAATTATTTTTGAGAATCCAGGCTGGTAAGGCCACCTACAGTGCAGCTCTACATTGGAGAGTGCTGTCGCAAATATGACACTAGCTCATTTTACGTTTTTAGGAGCATTGGTGACAATTTTGTGACTAAGGTGTGTTGTTAGAAGTATCAGACTTTTTCTCCCTTGGGAGCTATTAGGTCAGTCACAGTAGCACATATGGCAATCAATGTACAGTTGACTTTTGTGCGAAGAAAGCAGGGCTGAGGATTCGGAGCAATTTTGGGTACCTGGAGTCGGATGTGTTTTTTTTTTTTTTTTTTTTTTTACCAACTCCACAGCCCTGGAAGAAGGTTCCAACAGGAAAAAGCTTAGTGAAGGAAAGCCTTTGCACATGGTACTAAATTTGATTTTATCAGGTGCTTTTACAATCTATGTAACTTTTTTTTAAAGTTTTTTTATAATATTCAATTGTTCAGAATAACGTAAAACTGGATAACTAGAAAGGAATTAAACAAAAGTTTTGTGTATTCCATATTCACATAGGTCTTCCATTGCAAAACTCTTCCAGAAATGGTAAGGATGTTCCATGGTTGGACCAAATGTCCTTTGTTAGAACATCTGAATTGTCCATGCACGATCCTAGTAAACATTGGAGACCTTTTTCAGTGTATGCTAAACCCACAGTAGTCTACCCATGTGTGGCCTGCCTGATGTCTGTTCTTCTTTATGTCCTGCAGGAAGCTGCACAGCGGGATGAAGACCTATGGTTGTGAACTTTGCGGGAAGAGGTTTCTGGACAGTTTGAGGCTTCGAATGCACTTGCTGGCTCATTCAGGTAACCCCGGCTTGATTGCCCATAATGTAAATGTGATACACTATATTACAAGTACATGATGCTGACTGTCCAGCTCTGTACATTGCACATAATGAGGTTGGTAGTAATAATAAAGGGAAGTGCGGCATACAGACATGCCAAGAGCAGTATAAATTGATTGACGTTAACATCTGCCAGCTGGGCATCAGCAGCCCGCACTACGCCGGAACCCGTACTTCAGTGCCAGATTCATATGGTAAATTGCACTGCGTAAGTTGAAAATTTGCATGTAGCGTAGCCAACTTTCCACACAAGTAATTGTTGATCTTCATGGGTCCAGTAATGATTCATGGTTCATGTCCGGTATTTAGCTTCCAACTTCCGCAGACTGTTAATAACACTCTTATGTCTGTTGATCAAAGCCGCGGCCGTACTGTCGGCTAAGTTTAAAAAGGAGCTCTAGCCCACTAAAAAAAAAAAAAAAAAAATGCATTGGTCTTAATTTAGTTCCTTTGGGCTGGAGTTCATTGGGGTTTTGTAAAGGAAATGGAGAAAAGACAGCACCACCTTGGTTATTTGTAGCTGTTCATTAGAAACAGAACCGTGCCAACCTTTCAGGACCTTGCAGGGCCCCTTTATCAAAACATGCAGTTTAAAATAATCTGTTTGGCTGCCAAAGAAACCTCTGAAAAAGTCCAACCGCAGACAGGGTGAATACACCTTCGGAGACATACTACGCTATCGGTGTCAGTGATTCAGCAGCTGTGGCAGGTCGTCTGGGCATTCTGCCGCAGCTGCCGTACCATTGACACTGCTAGTGTCCTGAAATGTTGCGATTGTTCTATTTCAATAAACTGCTGCAACTTACCAAGGAGGTAATAGCTTTTCCTCTATTGACTTGATGATAGGAGTGGTCTCACTAACTATTCAGACTGGGGCACTACATAGAACAGCTATAGTCTACACTGTTTCGAGTGCAGGGTAATCCTTTTTAATATTTATTTATAAAGGAAACCTGTATAGAGAGATACTGTATAGTAGCAAGAGAAAGTATGTGAACCCTTTGAAATTGTATGCATTTCTGCTCAAATTGGTCATAAAATGTAATCGTCTCAACAATAGACAGTCTGCTTAAACTAATACCACACAAATAATTAAATGTTTCCATGCTTCTATTAAGCATAGCATGCAAACCTTCACAGTGCAGTTGGAAAAAGTATGTGAACCACTTGCCTAATTACATCTCCATGAGCTAATTGGAGTGAGGTGTCACCCAGCTGGAGTCCAATTAGATGAGATTGGAGGTGTTGGTTATAGCTGCCCTGCCCTTTAAAAAGACTCACCAATTTTGGGTTTGCTTTTCCCAAGAAGCATTACCTAATGTGAATGATGCCTCACACAAAGGAGCTCTCAGAAGACCTACGATTAAGAATTGTTGACTTGCATAAAGCTGGAATGGGTTATAATAATATCTCCAAAAGCCTTGCAGTTCATCAGTCCACGGTAAGACAAATTGCCTATAAATGGAGAAAGTTGAGCACTGCTGCTAGTCTCCCTAGAAGTGGCTGTCCTGTAGAGATGACTGTAAGAGCACAGCACAGAATGCTCAATGAGGTGAAGAAGCATCCTAGAGAGTCTGCTTAAGACTTACAAAAGTGTCTGGCATATGCTAACATCCATGTAAAACACTAAACAAGAATGGAGTTCATGGACAGCTGAAACCAAAGTTGAGTTGTTTGGAAGAAACACACAACACTGTGTGGAGAAAAAGAGGCACACCAACATCAAAACCTCATCCCAACTGTGAAGTATGATGGTGGGGGCATCATGGTTTGGGGCTGCTTTGCTGTGTCAGGGCCTGGACGGATTGCTATTATCAAAGGAAAAATGAATTCCGAAGTTTATCAGGACATTTTGCAGGAGAACTTAAGGCCATCTGTCCACCAGCTGAAGCTCAGCAGAAGATGGGTGTTGCAACAGGACAATGACGCAAAGCATAGAAGTAAATCAACAGAATGTCGTAAACAGAAGAAAATACGCCTTTTGGAGTGGCCCAATCAGAGTCCTGACCTCAACCCGATTGAGATGCTGTGGCATGACCTCAAGAAAGCAATTTACACCAGACATCCCAAGAATATTGCTGAACTGAAACAGTTCTGTAAAGAGGAATGGTCAAGAATTACTCTTGACTGTTGTGCACAGCTGATCTGCAACTACAGGAAACGTTTGGTTGAAGTTTGCTGCCAAAGGAGGTTCAACCAGTTATTAAATCCAAGGGTTCACATACTTTTTCCACCTGCACTGTGAATGTTTACATGGTGTGTTCAATAAAAACATGGAAACGTTTAATTATTTGTGTGGCATTCGTTTTAAGCAGACTGTGATTGTCTATTGTTGTGACTTAGATGAAGATCAGATCACATTTTATGACCAATTTGTGCAGAAATCCATGTAATTCCGAAGGGTTCACATACTTTATTGCTACTGTATATGGTGGCTGCCAGTTGTACTCACTTTAACCAATGCTGCTCTTTAAAGCCTCCTGGATTTTTCATTGTTGGTAAAGGTAAATCGAAGACTATGCCGTTATTCACGCAGTTTTCATACCTGATGCATCTATTCTGAAGACATTTCCTGTGGAAAAGTTAGTCACATGACTCAGATCTGTCCATTAAGTACTGAGCTTTGTCCATTAAGTACAGAGCTGCCAGGAGAGTAGGGTGTATGCAACAACTATGTTAAGCAGGATTACGTGTGTAATGTCTTTCCACATGATGAGTAGAGCAGAATGCAATACATTACATTGAATGCATTCTTCTCTACACATCAGGCAGTAAGACTTTACGCACATAATTCTGCTTATCTCAGTTTATCGCATACACCCCTTGGTGTTTTTACCTCCTGCACAAAGTGATCACCTAACTCACCTTCTCCCTCTGCTTTCTCCTGTATTGCATAGAAAGGTGGGTGGGGTCATCTGTGTATGCAGGGAAAGACTAGCTGGTGCTCCCTCCCAGTTCATTGCTGGTGGTGTCCTGTGAACAGAGCTGACCCTGCCCTTCCTATGTGCTAGACTCTCTAGAGTAGTAACCAGAATGTTCAGTCCAGCTAAATGGCATCATTAACACAGGAAGTAAGCATTGCAAAGCCAGTTGGGTAACAAAAGGAATAATGCAGTAATACTGTAGTTTATTTGCATTTTATGTATATATGCTATATATTCCACACTCACAGCATCTGTGTTTTTAAAAACTCTTTCATTCACTTGAATAAGTATAACGGCAAAGTCACAGTGACTTCTCTAAATTGTGGCAATTTTACTGTGATTCTCGTTCAAGTGAATGAGTGAGTGTTTGGTTTTTTTTGTTTGTTTTTTTTCAAAAGGCTGGCCAAAGAGCTAAAAGTAGGTCCCAGGCCTAAGGGGGCATACACACATCCAATCACTGGCCACTTTTACCACCTTCATGTAGTATGAGGGCAAACTGATATTGATTACTATAAACAGATTGTGCAGGTAAGCTCGCATACTACATGGAATTGGTAAAGTTGGCAATCTTTGACTAACCAAAATGATCCAATCTTTTTGTCCAATCTTGCTAGTAGAAGGGAAAACTGAGTGACTCTACTTTGACTGGATTATTAAGTAGTCTCTCCATATTGTATAAAAGTCATAAGATTGGGCAAAAATGATTGGATCATTAGAGGGCACCTTAAAGGTGGCCACTAACAAAACAATTTGCAGAATGATCGTTTACGAACAATTCTTCGTATGAACGATTGGAAATGATAGTTTGTGGCCACTAATGAAAAAAAAATATCCTAATCTATCCTAACAGATTAATTAAATTGATACGATTTTTGGATCTATCCCGCCAATCTGATCAAAGCAGAATGCAATATTGGTTAGATTTTTGTAAAAGATCGTTCAGCAAATTGTATGGTTAGTGGCCACCTTAAAAATAGTACTTGGTGATCGCTCCTGATGAGGAATATGTACATAAGCAGTTTTTCTAGTTTTTTATTTGCTTAATTAAACCTCTACTTTTACTATGTTACACCTCCCAAGTAGGACAGGAAATGCAAAAACAAAGCACAATTTGTAATTTTCTCAGTTGCACCCTAATTATATTGTGTGTACATTAGCTTCAGTTTTACATTTTTTACAGTCTACCTTCCAAGGACCAGAAAGTAATGTTGTTTAACATAAATGAAGCAATTGTTCAAATGTGTCAAAAGATTTCCTCTTCAGTACAGAACGTGTAGTACAGCTATCTCTGCATTGTGCAGGAACTGCTGTAATCTTTCTATTTTGATTTGCTTCATTGTGGCCAGTTAAAGTACTGTCCCTTTTTATTTTTGTTTTCTCCCTCGCTAACCTTTTATTTTTCTTTCCTCTTCTCGCTGCTCTTTGCATTCTTTCGGCAGGCTGCTTGCTTTCCTTGCTCTAATATTTCTTGTTCCTTTTATTGTTTTGTTTTTACGCTGGTGGTTTGGGTTTGTTATTGTGCAGCTGGCACAGTGCCCGCCCTGGGATCCTGCCAGAGCTCTGGTACAGTATGTACAGTGCTCGGAGCCAAGTGTATCATCATGCAAGATTACAGATACATGCTTTTTCTATTTTCCTCCCTGCTCGAGTGTGACCAGTGGGTGGAGCAGAGAGTGCATAGCAGGGGCAGCGATTTAAAGCGTCCAGTCTATTCCAAATTGCTCAACACAGACTTGCACTTCCCTGACTGACGGTGCAGAGAACTTTGCTCTGAAGAAGCAGAGACTCTGATCGGAGAAGGGAATTAAAAGGAAACGTGTGCAGCTTTGAACTTTCGCTCTGCTCCTAATAAATATCAAGTTAGGTGTGGGAAAATAAACACGACATGGGAACATCCGAGCTGATGTTGAACCAGAATAGTTATTTGCAAAGTACATCTAATTTCTGTTACTCATCAAACCAAACCCCAACTTGCTGTTCTCATAAAGTATCCTTGCCAGACCTGGGCTATATTTATCCCTGTTTCTGTTTTTAAAGGGAATGTGAAGTGAAAATAGACCTTATGATATAATGAATTGTATGTGTAGTACAGCTAAATAATAGAACATTAGCACAGATATGAGTCTCACATTGTTTCCAATTCTGAAAGAGTTGAGAAACTTCAGTTATTTATGCAAAAGAGCTTCTCTGAGCTCTCTGACCACCTTGGGTCGGAGACGGTCCTACTTTTTTGAAGAACTTTTACAAATTAAAGAAACCGTGAGAGGCAGTTTCAGATTAGGTTTTACTGCAGGGGAGTTCAAAAGGTCATTAGCTCAGCACGGTTTCATAGTTTAACTACCTGCCGACCGCCCCAAGCCAATGGGCGTGGCCACGGTGGCAGCCCCAGGACCGCCTAAGGCCACTTGGCGGCAGGTCCTGGGGCCAGCTACTGCAGGAGATCACGTGCAGGGTGTGCATGAATCTCCTGCCTTCAGTCTCTGAGTGGCAATAGCTGCTCGGGAGACTGTTAGATGGCATAATCGCTGTCTATTTACACCAGCAGCGCTGTACTGGGGACAGCCGTGTCACACAGGCAGAAACCTATGACAGACGATCGCCAGGATTGGCCGGTGGGGGTTATTAAAAAAGAGAAATGGTAAAAAAAAAAAAAAAAAAAAAGCACAACATAAATATTTGTAAAAAAAAAAACACAATGGGGGCGATCAAACCCCACCAACAGAGAGCTCTGTTGGTGGGGAGAAAAGGGGGGGGGGGAGAAATCACTAGTGTGCAGCTTGACCTTAAAGCTGCAGTGGCCAATTACACAAAACACAGCCTGGTCTTTAGAGGGGTTTAGCACTGTAGTCCTCGAGGTGTGGTTTGTAGATGCAAATTGACAGATGCAATGTTATAAAAAAAATGTGTTTGTTTTTTCCTTTGCAGTGTCACTTTAAAGCACGTTTGAAAATGAGAGGAATATAGAGGCTGCCATATTTCCTTACCTATACCAG
Source organism: Hyperolius riggenbachi (assembly GCF_040937935.1). Classification (NCBI taxonomy): domain Eukaryota; kingdom Metazoa; phylum Chordata; class Amphibia; order Anura; family Hyperoliidae; genus Hyperolius; species Hyperolius riggenbachi. The sequence continues at coordinate 268,930,415 of NC_090651.1, read as the reverse complement.
TTACCTGGTTCTATTACTTTTAGCCATAGAGCCCTCAACAAGCATGCAGATCAGATGTTTCTGACAAAAATCTGACTAGATTAGTTGCATGCTTGTTACAGGTGTGTGATTCAGACACTTGCATTTCCTTTTTAAACCATACATGTTGCCTGGCGGCTGTCCTGCTGATCTTTTCTGCCTCTAATACATTTAGCCATAGACCCCAAACAAGCATGCAGATCAGACGTTTGACAGCATTTGCCGCATGCTTGTTTCAGGTGCTTGATTCACACACTGATACATGAAAGATTGCCAGGATGCCAAGCAACTGGTATTGTTTAATCAGGAAATAAAAATGAGAGCTTTTATATACCGCTCAGCTCAGTTGTGCTTGAGAATTCTGTGTTGCCAGCAACAGTGAAGTGGCTAAGGGTACATACACACATACATTTTTGATTGGCTAATGATTGCCTGGCAGTCCTGCTGATTTCTGGCTGCAGTAGTGTCTGAATCACACACCTGAAACAAGCATGCAGCTAATCTTGTCATATTTTTGTCAGAAACTTCTGATCTGCATGCTTGTTCGGGGTCTATGGCTAAAAGTATTAGATACAGGATCAGCAGGCCAGACAGGCAATGTGCACCACTTAAGGACCAGCCGAATTCTGGCTGATCTGTGCTGCGTGGGCTCTCCAGCCCACAGCACAGATCAGCAGGCAGCCAGGGCGACCTGGCAGCCCTGCTGATCTATTTGGCTGCAGTAGTGCCTGAATCACAGCGCAAACAAGCATGCAGCTAATATTGTCAGATCTGACAATGTCAAATGCCTGATCTGCTACGTGCATGTTCAGGGTCTATGGCTAAACGTATTTGAGAATCCGCAAGACAGCCAGGCAACTGGTATTGCTTAAAAGGAAATAAATATGGCAGCCCCCATATTCCTCTGGCTTCAGTTGTCCTTTAAACACCTAACCTTCTCACAGACTCCATCAGCACAGTGACTGATCCAGCACCTGGGTTTCCAGTGAGCCAGAGGAAAAATAGAATAAACAGTTTGCCGTTAATGCATTGCCTCTGCCACTGGCTTCTTTTGTGGGAAGATCACAGCTGACCCTGGCAGTGAGGCATTGCCTTTCAGGATGAGCATGTGCTTGTTGCTTCTAGTGAGATGTTTACCAGTCTGGCCATCGTAACCATTTGCATCAGGGAGAGGGGAGCAAGAAGATCAGCACAGACGTAAACAAATTAAAGGGAGCTCTGTGTACTCTTTCCAGCCCATTCCTCCTCCCATCTCCTCTTGCCATTGCTTTGACCACGCACTCTGTACGCTGTGTTACTCTTCCTTGGCACCTGCATACTTCCAGTATAAAGTCCTGATTGTCCCTGTGTCATTTCAGCACAGTGCTGGGTACATTATATTCCTCTGAGTTGAATGACACAACATTTATATTTTTGTGTATTGCGCACAAGCCTCACAAGACCAGCTTGGGTGAGAGCTCAGCTCGTTTTTCCTGCCAGGCTGAACAGACAGGCTTAAACATGCAGACTTTAGCGTGAAAAAGACAAATGCACTTTCTTTATATAATGTTTAAAAAGTACACCCTGATTAAAGTGGTATGAAATTCAGCAGCCCCTCTTTGCTCTAAAAGATTTACAGCATAAAATCTACTACTTTTTTGTGGTAGTAGAACATTCAAACAGTTAAACACAGCACTATGTCCTTCAGTGGAAAACTCCTTGCTTTAGTGGGTAGCTTCTGGCTACATCCAAAGAGGTCATCCCACTATCTTTTGTTTACATTCCTTTGTCAGATACATTTAGTAAACCTTAGCAAACTGCCTAAACTGATCTGTACTGAGCTGAGAAGCAGAAAGAGCTGAGAAGCAGAGCAGAGAAGTGATCACTAAGTAGATTTTAATATATAAATACAGCAACTATGAAATGCAATGTCAACTTTAAGGGCAGATAAACTGTACTTTGGAAATTTGTAGACAGACCATATTACTTGTGCACAAAAGCAGATAAAACCATATGGGTAATATAAAGTAGGGGAAAAAAAAACACATTTTTATTGAATGTTATGTCAGTTTTATCACAATAAAAAAAGAGATATGTGAACACAGTAGAGACACAAGCGAGACCCATTCACTGCATCCAGTTTGCAAAGCTTTGAAACTCCAAAGCAATTGCCCTGCAAATATTACTGCCTCGTAGCTGTAACAGTGCTGAGGATCAAAAGTGATGAACACACATTTTCTAATAACTAGTCGCCCAGCCTAACAGTGCATTTCCCATCTCTCCCAATGACTTTGTTAGAACACCACCGGATTTTACCTGCTTGGCCAATATCTTATTTTTTGGGGATGGCTCTTCTTTGATTCTAGTAGCACTCTTGCACTCTTTTGACTCCATAGCTAAATTGTAGATCAGGGGTCCCCAAATGTTTTGGGTCGAGGGCCGGGTCAACATACCTCAGACTGCTGGGGGGCCGGAGTATACATAAAATGATGTAGAAGTCTTTGCAGGCCAGACAGTGAAGCATACCCATGTGACAACCTGCAGTGGACAGCAGTGTCACCTGATGTGGAATTTGATTGGAAACCAGCAAATTACTGCTTTCTGGCTTCCATGTGGATGGGTGGTGCCAGCACTGCTATTCTATAGGCGGACCACCAATATTTAAAGATGTAGCTGACCACATCTATAAGTAATACATTTTGTGTGTGGGGGCCGGTAAAAAAGCCTCAGAGGGCCACATTTGGCCCGCGGGCCTTAGTTTGAGGACCACTGTTGTAGATGAAGCATTCATAGTCAGTGTTTTGCCAAATCCATCTGCATGGTACGTAGGTCATAAACAGTCGTCAAAACCAACATATGAGTCCTCTGGATCTAAGTATAGTGAGGAGATGCTTCTTACTAGATCAGATTTTGTGGCATCCCTTTCAGGGGATATCTCTCATCTGGACCAAACCTAGATGCAGTTTACAGGACTTGGCAGAAAGGAAATAGGAATTTTCCAGAACCAAAGTGAAAGTCTGCAAGTCCCCTTCTCCTGTATGGGTTTTGAAGTTACTTGGATCACAAGCTATAGATTCCTTCGCTAGTAGCAAACAGTCCAGGGCGGTGGCTGGACACCTAAATATGCCTTAGGGTCAAGTTTTTCTCTGTTCAAAAATCCAGTACTAAATTACAACAAATGTCAGTTGGCTCCAGCCCCTTTGGAATACAAGAAAGTTGAACACCATTGGTTAGGTATTGAATTCCTTTTCTTTACAGATCTGGGATGGTCTTAATCAATCCCTTTCAGACAATGTAGTGGTGGTGACTTGTGCGAATGAAGAGCCCTGGTAGCAAATTCAAATTTGCTGAATGCCAATGCCTCCTATACTGTTATATTGCCACAAGGCCAGTGTTCTCAAAGCAGTGTTCCCTTAGGAACTACTTTTGGTTGTGCGGGTGTTGGACATACAGTAGTAGCTTAACATGTCCTCTAAAGCAGTGTTCCCCAACCCTGTCCTCAAGGCCCACCAACAGTACTGCCTCAAGGCCCACCAACAGTACATGTTTTGCAGGAAACCACACACAATCACCGGTGGGGTAATTCGTGTTGCAGCAGAGTTGAGTAACTACCTGTGTGGATTTCCACAAAACATGCACTGTTGGTGGGCCTTGAGGACAGGTTTGGGGAACACTGCTCTAAAGGTTTGAAAGGCTCCAACTCTAAAGATGGTCTTTTTTATGTCAATGTGCTCAGATAAGGCACAAGGACTAGACCTCTTCCTTATGCACGAAAAGGCCCCAAACATGTCACAGCTAAAAATAACTTTGGATCCAGCCTTCTACCCAAGGAACGGTCAACGTTTTCCAGATAATGCATTAAAGTGAGGGTAAAGGAGTATTTCATTGTCTAGATATCAGACATTGTTCTCTCAAATTCCTGGTCATTAGTCCCTTTAGCAGACAATTGCCACCCTTCAGTCTTGTCCTCTGAAAGGCATAAGAAGCTGCAGGAATCATTCTACAGCAGGGTGATGGACAAGGCTTGACCGTCTTCTAAATTACAACAGTTAATGTGGCCAGTAACAGTTCAATTTCTAGTGAAAAATAATTTGCGCGATCAGAAATTCTGATCAGAAGTGAAATGGTTTACTATACCATGAACAAACCAATCTTTTGTTTTTGTTGTTAATTTTATAGCTTGCATTTTCTTATACATTTTATTCATCATATTACATCTGTCATTGCAATTGCCAATTCTGTATTTTGTACCATTGTCTGTATTGGATGTATATCATTGTCTGTATCATTATGTACACCTGGTTTGTTTTCCTACTTTGTGCAGCGCCACAGAATATGTTGGGGCTTTATAAATCCTATATGATAAAACCATCCTGTCCCTTTGTCCCTGTGTTGCGCTATTGCCCATGTGCAGGACAGACAGCCGTTGGGACAGGAGGACAGGGCCAGGGAGCTGGGCGGACGGGTGCGCGCGCATGCGCACTGACTGACTGGCGGCATGAAAAGACCTAGAGCCCGCTTTTAAACGGGCTTAGGTCAACTAGTCAATAATATGTCCAATGGTTAAACAGCTGGTCGTATGACCATCTCCAGAGCTGAAGAGAGTGGTTTGCTTTAACGTGGTCACTAACGATACCATTCTCCAGATGGATAGTTTTTGATCGTTCGTATGATCGATCAGAAACGATCATTTGGGACCACTAACTGACAAAAATCCCCTATCCAATCGGATTAATGGATTCATTCCGAATTTTGGCTCGATCCCATCAATCTGAACAGATTTGTTAAGAAATCCCCCCCCCCCCCCCAAAAAAAAAATTCCCTTCCGATCGATCACACGAATAATCAAGTGATCAATCGTTCAGATGATTAGCCACCTTTAGTTAAAACTTGCCACTAATATGTATTGGCAGGAATTTAAATGTCAGTTTTAACACCCTGGAACTGCTGGTTCTTGTATAAGCATTATGCAGCCTGTACATCGGCTGACAATTGGTGCATGGTAAGGAGCGTTTCTTTGGTGCCCGGATAAGGCACTATGTGGTTGATTCACTATCACTATAGCCCCCCTTACTGCACGCTTAGTGTGCCTTATCAGAGTTAACATGCATTATCAGAGTAGCATTGCCCAATAGGCTGCCTGTCAAGTGACAGACAGCCTATAGGGCCAATCAAAGTGCTGGGATAATGTCCTTTAAAAGTGATTGGACGCGCAGGGGCTCAGGGTAGGACGAGTGGAGCTCTCATCATTGCCAATTAGCAGGCATAAGTTTGTAGCGCTCGCTATGCTACTCTGATGAGGCATGTTAACTCTAAGGCACGCTAAGTGTGCAGTAACGGGAGCTTTAGTGATGGTGAATCAACCCCTTAGAGTAAAATATTGACTTTCCCGGCACTTTAACCAAAAATGGGAGCACAGGCAAGGCTTCTGAGAAGATCACAGCCTGCAGCTCTGCGGTCCATGGTGCAGGATGTTGCTGATGAAGGGTGCTGCTGACTGACTGATGACCTATAAATACTTTCTGAAGCATCTAGTCAATTAATTTGCAAATTCATAGAACAAAGCCAGTTATTAAGGACCCACATGGAACAAGGAAAAACATTTTCTGCAGTTTGCCTTTAACATAGCAAAAGAAAAAACCCTGCAGGACAGAGGTTTGTTTTGGAACATGATTATTTGTTTGAATAGTTACTCCGTTTCAGACTGCTGCACAAGTTACATTTATCAATGTGCCCAGCAGTGTTTCTCTACCAGCCTACGCTGTCTGCATGTTTTATGTGTGTAAATATATATTATTGGAGATGTGTATAGTTTTATACTAAACATAAATGTTGATGGAACGGCTTGCCGTTTGTACACAGCCTCAGGCCAGAGCCTGGCCCTGGGCCGGCACCCCCAGCCTTTTCCCAGAGTGATGTCATGGGCGCACTGGCAGGTCTCGATGTTCTGCCAGCATTCCACAGCGTTTATGATCACTCGCAGATGTGAATCCAAGAACACACTGTACCCAGAGACGAAATTAATGCAGGCTTGAGTGCTGTCCAACCCCGATACAGAGGAGGGACTCGCAGGAGGGAGGGGGGTGACAGCGCAAACTATTTAATGCTGTTTATAAATTATACACCGCCTGATGAAAAATACATCCCCCCCCCCTCCTCCCTTCCTCCTCCCTGCTTTTATTTTATCCGTGCCCTGACAGCCGGAGAGAGGCTCAGTGTGGTTTGAGCTCCTGTTTTGGCAGATCTTGTAGAAGACATATTTCATAAACTAATACATGGGGTGATGATTTTAACCTGCTAAAGGATGGGGAGCCAGTCCCTGGGTCTCATCCGTTCATCATTTCCTGAGCATTAGGATTTGTTTCCCTCTATTTCAGTGCTAGACTGTTCATACTTCTGTCGTCTGTGTTTCCCTCATACCTCATCAGGTGCCTATTGATCTTCCATAAGCTATGAACTGGGAAGGGGGGGGGGGGTCACAACACAGTTTAAGGGTTTTTGGCCCTTTGAATAATCAGAGAACTTGTTTATTGCCCTGTCTCCTTCCTTGTTTAACCTCTATTGTGTTTTTTGTTTTGCCTACTACACTTTCTATTTTTTTTTATTTGTTTTAGCCCTATTTAAACCCTCAGATCAGGTTTAGGAAACTGAACTGCGGGTCCTAGTTATTGTTAATCTTGCATTGTGGTAAAAATTGCAGATCAGCACTAGTAAACCCGGATGCTTACTGTGACATTCAGTCTTCATCTGTAGATTACAGAAGAGATAAGGGGATGTCCTGTGTGCGGATGATCACAATGTCACAAGACTGTTGGTTTCCTACAGGCAATGCAGAATAGTGAATAGTCCTAACCAACAGGTAGCTATAGTGCAGTTCTCTGTCCTCTGCTAGCAGCAAAAGCATGGCAAATAATTTACAATCCATTTTTTATTTTTATTTTTTATTTTTTTTTGTCAGTATGACTGTTACTGGTGTCAATTTTAGCTTTTGTGTTCCATTTAGTGTGGAATCTAACTCCTCTGAAAGTTTGCTTCAGTAAGTACAGTGTCTCATAAAAGTGAGTACACCGCTCACATTTTTGAAAATATTTAATTATCCTCTTTACTCCTTATCAGTATAAATAGGGCATCCTCCATATAACTCTCAATACAGTTGTCCTTTAAAGCAAGGGCTGAACTCAGAACTTCCTCTCTGCAACAGCATAATATCCTTTACAGAAAAAAAATTCTTTGTTAAAGCCGATACAAATCCTGCAATAAATCTGCAGTGTTTCTACTTCCTGCTTTCTTGAAAGCAGACATTGGGTTAACATCCTGTATTTGCAAAATAGCTGCTTTGCCGAAGTAGTCAGCTGACACTGCTGAGAGATCTGATTACAGTTGTGATTAGTCCCAGATGAGGGGGAATTGGACATGATAAACTCTAAATACATACAGGGTGCATTTCATGGTTTTCCTTCTGCCCTGTGCAAGAGTTCAGGTCCATTTTAAGAGGGGATTATAGAAAGGTGAGACCACACCTAGATGTGTCCCTTGAAACTGAGCAGGTGATTTATTCTTGGCTGAGCAAGTGCTTTATTCTTGGCTTTCCATTAATCTCTAGAATGTTCTCACAGGTTGTGTCTTATGATCCAAAAACCACCAAACTTCTTTCGTCTCATTTTCTCAGCAGACATTGCCTCCATTTTCTATCCATCTCACCTTCTTCTGCCTGCATTATTTTTCAGACAGGAGGTTTTGTCTGCCCCTGTGCTATTCTTGTGCTGCTACCTTGCCAGGCTGGCTCAGCAGAGCATGGCAGTGAAGGAGTTAACTCACCCATAGTCCTAGGTATGGCAAAAGCATCTCCGCTACTAATGTTTATCGCATGCCCAACAGGCAGCTAGGTTTAAAGCTCTGCGTTGTTGCTAAGTAGCAGCTCTTCTCCCCCCGTCTTTTCCACCCTCCCGTACTGTAATGGGCTTATTTTGTATTCCATACAGCTCTGGGTCTTATTTTTGTATGCAAGACAAAGTGTTTTGATGGCGGATGGAAGCAGCCTGTGTCTAGAGGCTGTTAGGAGTTTTTATGCTATGTACAGTACACACTGTGCTTTTGGAGTAGAACACAGTCTGTTCAGTCCTGTATTGTTTCTCCTCCTTACACTGAGAACATCCAGCAGTTAGGACTGCTCTGTCCTGAAATGGTACAATGCTTTCGTCTTGTTTACAGCCAATGATGCAGCTTCTTTACATACATTTCCTGCATATTGGACATTTTGTCATTTGAATTTGTACAGGAAAACTTAGATGATGGATATTTCATAGAAAATGCATATAGAGAAATAAAACATACAGCCATTACTTTCAGATGGTGACATTCAAGCATCTGCATTTGATGTTGTGATAATGGGCACTGATAATGGAGGCATTCATTTTTTTTAAAGCGTATAAGTCATGGGTTAATATTACTCATCACATTATGGTGCGTCTCTCATTCCAAGCGATTGAGATTCAGACCAGTCATGACAGAAGCTGAAAACCATTGTTGTAAAAGCTCAGTTATTCATCTTTTTAAGGGGAAATTCTACTTTTTTGTTAAACAGCTTTCATGAACCAAGATTGGTGCTGCACAGGTCCCTTTTGTAAGTTATTGTTGTTATAAAGCAGTGATGGCTGTGACAAAACTACAAATCCCATCATGCCTCTGCCTCCCCGAGTTCTACTTAGAGCTGTCAGAGTACTGCAATGCGTCATGGGACTTGTAGTTCCACCACAGCTGGAGTGCCAAGGCTAGCCATCACTGTTATAAAGCATCTTCCTATTTCCATCTCCAGCCAGATAAGCATTCCCAGAAGCAGTGGCGTAGCTAAGGAGCTGTGGGCCCCGATGCTAGTTTTACAGTGGGCCCCCCAAGCACTCTATACATAACAATTGATACGACGCACCAAAACATGCCAATGGCAACTGCAGTTTTAGAGGTGGAAGAAGGGGCTGGGAAACAGTTTAATGATTACCACCATTCAAAGTATCTATAGAAGTGATTATTATGAGCACAGGACCAATAAAGAGCTAATACTGTAGTTGAGGGAGGGCCCTTCGGGGCCCCTCTGGCCCAAGGGCCATGATGCGGTCGCAACCCCTATTGCTATGCCACTGCCCAGAAGTAACCCGAAAGCCTATACTGCTCTTGTTTGCAACCTTAAAGTAATCCTTAAAGCAAACCTGCACTGAAAAATAAGTCAAAATAAACATATGCACATGATACTTATCACCCTTGTAGTCTACTCATCAATCTTTCTCCTCTCCTGTGTCCTACTTGTCCACTGAGATCAACGGAATTATCTGTTCTCCATATTGAAAATGGCCATTACCCCATAACCGCTTCCTGGTCAGCACACGGTTAAACTGTAATATTACCCACTTGAGCCATAGGGAAACATGGACATTACCTTGCTCATCCGTTGTCCTTTCATTTATAACTGACAGCAACGGATGTTTCAGTTCTGACAATGTCAGAACTGGAAAGAATCGTAGTAAGAGGAAAATGGGAGCTTCTGAGATGAACTGACGGGAGGTAAATATGTAATATTCATTTGCAGGTACACCATATTTTAAATTTTTACTCAGTTCAGGTTCACTTTTAACGATACAATCCCGCAGACAATCGGTTCTGCTTACTAACTCGCAAATACTCTCTAACCTATTCAATCAGAGTAATGTAATTGATCTGTGTTTTGGCTCAATCCCATCAATGTGATCAGATTGGTTAGCGGGTTACAGGCCATTAATGCCCATGACCAATTGTTTCCGATCAATAGCTGTGGTGATTGATCGTCCTTGGGATTGTATCATTAATGGCTACCTTTAGCACCAGTACTTTAGTGGTGCAATCTCCTAAACAATGGACCATAGGATTGAAAGCTGTTACTATTCTCCATACAGCTACTGACCAGTCAGTTGCTGCAGAGATTAAATTGCGGACTGAGGGTTTTGTCGGGTGAAAGAGACCAAGTGAAGAGGGGGATCCGCATCCCAGAAAGAAGATGCTGAAAATAAGTGTTTTTTAAATTTGGATGGAAACCTGCTTTACTTAACTGGAGGAAGTGGGGTGTGCGGACAGGGCTACTGTTGAGGCATTAAAAGGAAGGGGGCACTTTGTTGGAGGAGGAGCAGAAGGTGATTTGTATGGTCCAAAAATAATGGTGTGCTTAGCCAATAAACATCCTGCTTACTTACCTTTGTTGGCATATAATTAGGGAAAGTATAGGTAGTGTTAAAGGGTACCTGAACAAAGTATAAACATACACAATGGCCTTACCTGGGGCTCTTTCTATGTTCCCAAAACTCAGTGGCCCCTCAGCTTTGCCAGCCTTCCCTTCTGTCTTAGTGCTATGCCTGTGGTTCAAAGCTCAGTCTGACCCCTCTTCAAGCCCCTTTCCATCAGGCTCCCAACAGACGGTGCACAGCAGCTCCAGTCGGGACTGTTCTGCACAAGGATAGTTTGGAGGTCCACTCCATACCTTCACCACATTTATGTAGTGTCTATCTTATTCCAGGCGTTTTAGATACAAACCAGTCCTGACTGAATTGTATCATTAGTGGCCCCCTTTAGCAGGAATAATACTTTATGTATCCATGTTTCTTATGTTGCTTTGGGTAAGCTTTAGCAGTGGTTCTCACCAAAGAAAAGATTTTATTTGTTGCAGTTTGTCTGTGTTGAAGAGGGGATCGCAGTCCCAAGACAGAACGGTAAAATCTTTCATATGGGGCCAGAGACCACAGTCATGGTAACTGCCTTCTGTTTTCATAACACAGGAAGTGAGGCCATTCTGTTTTTGTGTATTTTTTTTTTCATCAGCAACTTCTAAAGGAAGATGCAAGTGAGACAGATGCAAGTAAATAAGCGTCACTATATTCAGCTATAGGGAATTTCCCCTTTCGTTTTAGAATGTCTATAACCTTAGGGTAGTACAACGGCCTTTTTGTAATGCAATGCTACTGAAAACTATCCTTTAGGTTGCAGCCATCAGTGAATTTGCAAAACTACCAATAAGCTGAAGTTGCTCTGATTTGCAACCATGGCAGCCACACTCTGGAGTACAGCACACCCAGAAACTCCTACTTTACTGTATTAGTTGTTACACAGAGTGGAAGCCATTATTACTCATTTTTGACACATGGACTGGCAGCACACCCCAACCCCACCATCTGCCAATTAACACTGCAAATGATGTGTGTGTAAAGCACCATTATTCCAAACAAGCTAATCTAATGGCCCATACACACGGGCTACAACTGTCGCTGCATCCACGTGGCACGCGCGTGTTGCGGCGACAGGTCGCCCGTGTGTGACGCGCACGCCCCGAACCATCGCTACCTAGAGCTGTCTCCGGGCGATTGACTTGGTCAATCGCCTGCAACAGCTGTCGACGCAACTGTTGCTAGTCCGCCGTGTGTATGCGGACTAGCGACAGCAACTCCATACACAATGTATGGAGCTTCCGGCAGGGGGGAGGAACCTTCGGCGACAGCTTCCGCCGCATCTCTGTCCCTCTGTGCGCTGTGTGTACGGCTGTTGCACAGAGGGACCTGGCGACGAGCTGTCACTGGTTTTTTTTTTTTTTCCCCTGGTGTCTTGCTACATTTGTGCCTCGTGAGTACGAGGCTTAATGGTCACTATTATTCCTTGTAATCTATAGGCCTAAATTGAATAGGTGGTTGTTTCTTCCTCTAACCATCTTACATCAATGGTCAGATTTCATGCATTGTTGAAAATGGTTGTCTTTTGTAGCCAACGTCGTGTAATGAGTTTGATATTATCAGATGGAAATACCAGCGTGCACAGGAGACCCAACGCTGGAGCAGGGACTGTAATTACTACATAGCGCCACTGCACTACTCTGTAATGTGGGAGGTTGTTGCAATTATAAAATTGCCAATATTCAATACTAACTCTGATAAACTCTGATAAAAAGTTGAAGATCCGTATATATTCTGCTGTTTTGAATGGGGGGGAAAAAAGAGTGGTCTGCCATCCTGACAGCCACCAAGCATTTGATAAGACAAATAACATATTTATATTGCGCTTTTCTCCTGGCGGACTCAAAAAGCTTGAGCTGCAGCCACTAGGGTGCGCTCTATAGTCAGTAGCAGTGTTAGGGAGGCTTGCCAAAAGGCCTCCTTGCTGAAAAGGTGCAGCCTTACTGAACAGGAAGAGTTGAGATTTGAACCCAGATCTCCTGTGTCAGAGGCAGAGCCCTTAACCAGTACACTATCCAGCCACATTGACACCAGAGCCTCGTCTTTCTGCCACAAGCTTTCCTGAATCACCTGTTTAGCATAATGACTGATTTGCTTTAATCACAAATGACTTGCCCGTGTATGGTGGTGCACACATTGTTAATGAAGAAAAGAACCCCCTTTTTTTTAATAGTCAGTATAATAACAGGTTTTATTCCTGTAACAAAAATATGCAGATCCCTATGCGAATTTATACAAGTGTGCGCTTTATTGCTATTCTCACTTGATTCCTCTTCACGCCATAGCTTATCCGATGTGCTGATAGCACATGCCTCGCCGCAGCTGTGGCACTTGAGGAGTTAACTCGCGGCACCTCTAAAACGGGCTCCACACAGGGATGTGTATTATTTGGGGGGTGCAGCAAATATCCAGGGAGGGGTAAACGAGTTCTGTCTGAAACCCCAAAGAACAAGATAAATTTAAAATTGTAATTGGCTGACTTCCACAGGCTTGCGGCTCTTTTAATGAGTCATAATAACTTCATTTAAAGCCAGCTGAGCAGAAAATAGATTGGAAAGAAGCCGGGGGCCATTATGGATTTCTCTGTGTGTGTGTTTGACAGCTCCTCTTGTAGACAGTCGTGCAAGGGAGGCATATTTATTAAAGCTTGAGGACTTGAATGTAGGTGCGATTCACTAAATCTAGCATTCATAGATTAAGTCTAGACCTAGTATTGGCCAGTGACTGGTTTTATGGTAAAGTAGGTGTCATATACATACAGCCTACGGTGGTGTTACGGATTGCCTGATCTTTATATGCATTTCATAGAATGTGACTAATGCACTCCGTTAGTGAATCTGATGTTTCGGAGGAATGCAGTATTGTGGCAATTGATCGCTAGCAGCAGTACCGTTTTAACGAGTCATTATCTGTTCTTCCCAGCATTTTCAATTTCCTCATCTTGCATATAAAACAAACTACATCCACAGTGCTGGCCACAAAATACAGCTGTATTTATGAAAGTGTTCTTCTGTCTTGGACTTGTGGGCAAGTGTTTAGAGTGGTGGATCCTCGGATACCCCATTCATGTCCACCACACCATAGAGCTGCATTATAGCACCACCTGGGTGTTGAAGTAGTGTTGGCCTCAAATTATATGAAATGTCAGACAATATTTCAATAACCTGCTAGAGCTTTATAGACATGAAATCTAACTGTACGTTTCCACCCACCCACGTGCCTGGTGATGATCACTTCTCCACCAACCAGTCAAGAGAAGGAAATGTCGAAATAGTAGTCCTTCCTGTTGTCTGGAGGAAAGTTCATAGATAACTTGGTGAATGGTCTCTGCTCAGTCTGGTTGATTGTGGTCAGATGGGGAAAGACTCATGACCTCCCAATCTGGAGAACACTGAAGAACATAAGTTATCCTGCAATCCAGCCCTAGATTTATTTAAATAAATAAACCATTACAATTGGGAGTTTGGCAATTGCAGCTATCTGCAACTAAAGTTCTTCATGAGGATCCATGCACAACTTTAGCAACACAAGTGCTAATGCACCAAACTTTTAAGACTACCATACAAGTGGACCTTCATGTATTCACTATGAAGAGGAGACGTGGCACTCCTCACGTTCACCACCTGTTGGGAGTTGTTCCCGCCAATTACCATCTTCTCTAAACTTGTTCACCATGGTGAGGGGAAGGCACATGAGTATGGTAAGAGAGACACAGTAGTGTCCTGGTATATTGTGGGGTGTGCCAGTAGATCTCTAAGCCTTTTTCACACCAGGACCATTACCCAGAACAATTGTCAGTTAACAAAACTGACCTGAAGACTGGACTCATGCTTTCTTATAGCCTCATTTGCTTCTCTCTTCCCGACTTCTAGGTTTGTCTGTTGCATTTCTGCACACAAGGTCAACCTGCACATTTTTTTACAGATGGGATGTTTTACCAATCACTCAGTAGACCATCACACATCTTCTCCCAAGTGCAAAGGAATTATTTGACTGCTTTCTGGAGCAACATATTGTATCTGTACTATTTGGATTTTCTACCTTATCAGCTGGTCCCAGCCCAATGCTCCAGTTTTGAAGAGGTTTTGTCAACAACCAGGGAACTGCCCTTTAATAGCTTTTTCAGCATCCCCTCTGAATATTACGTCTTAAAAGAATAAAAATGTGAATGTTTAACAGCTGATGAGTTGACGAGCGTAGCCCTATATTACATAGCATATGAGCTTTACATCTCCTCTATTTACTACATGCTTTGCAGGGATAGCAAATAAGACATTCAGGATGTTTGCTGATGTCACCAGTCAATGGGGTTTGCCAATGACTGATGTCATGTTGAAGATAACCTGTTAGCAGAAAGAACACACATTGCTTGCCCCAGTATATCCATTATGACCTCCCTCTGTCTAGCTAGCTGGCATGGTGTGACTGTTGGGCACAGTTTGTACCAGGTCACTGGCTCCTGTCCCAGCAATAAATCTCCTTGTTAGTAAATTTAGAGTCTCCAGTGACACAGAGCATCGTAAGGCTCACTCTCAAATAGCGAATGCTTGGCAGGACACTTCAATTCAGCCTGCGATGTGCTGCAGAAACAGAGCCAACATACTTAACCAGTTCTTCGACAAATATTTTTGTATGGGACAAAATTTTTGTATGGGAGAGGCTACAAAAAAATTACACTTTTTTTTTTTTTTTTTTTTTTTTTTTTTTTTTTTAGTGCTTCATTTTATTCCATAGTTTAGACTCTTGTTTGGTTGTTTTTTGTTTTCCTATAGCTGGCAGGTACTTTTGAACTGAACAAACTGGTAGAGGCTTAGAATTCCATCTAGTGTAGTATGTAGATTTATGCAAATCGCATGCGGCTTGGAGATGGACCAGTCATATTCAGCAGAATGTGCAATTGATTAGCCCAAATCCCGGCTGCACAAAATGTACATTCAATTTGCATGAAAGTTGGAAGGAATATCTCATTGACCATCTCTAGAGATTAGTTAGATGCCTCACAGAACATATAATGGCGAGCTTAATGACATTCAGTGCCTAGAGGCATGAAGCTGTAGAGTAGTGGAAGAAGGTGTGCTTTACTATTGCAACTTTGTTGTAATAACAGTTTAGAAGCTGAGGGTTACATTCTTATAAGTGCTCCTTTGTGGACTTCACATAAGACCGAATGAATACCAGTATAGTTGCCTTCAGTTAAACACTTTATAGGTAGTGTGTGTGCCTGTGCTCCAGTACCAACGACCAATGGAGGTTGCTTCCGTGTCTTAGGCCTCTTGCACACTGCAAGCGATTCCGATTCAGATTCCGCTTTTTAATCAGTTTTTACATCCGATTCAGATTCCGATTTGCAGTTTGCTCCCTGCACACTGCAAATCGGAATCTGAATCGGATGTAAAAACTGATTAAAAAGCGGAATCTGAATCGGAATCACTTTCAGTGTGCAAGAGGCCTTAGACATACTGTTCATGTGGATTAGTCCTGCTATGAGCCAGGGCTGGAAAACACTAGATTAACATGACTAAAAACAAAAACCTACCTCAAATTGATTAATTGCCAATTAGGCAGCAAAAATTTGCATTCCTTGCCTTGATCAAACATTTTGGGTTGGCACATTTGCCAAGTGGTCAACATAGCCACCTTGCAGTACTAGCGTTCCAGCTTATAATTAGTCAAAACACATTCTGTATTGGGCTTCTATGTTTCCCTGTGTTTGTAGGAGTTTTCTCTGGGTGCTCTTGCTTTCGCCCACAACTCAAAAACCCATGGGTAAGGAAACCCTGTTTTCATGGGTAAGGAAACCCTGTTTTCATGGGTAAGGAAACCCTGTTTTCATGGGTAAGGAAACCCTGTTTTCATGGGTAAGGAAACCCTGTTTTCATGGGTAAGGAAACCCTGTTTTCATGGGTAAGGAAACCCTGTTTTCATGGGTAAGGAAACCCTGTTTTCGTAACTTGGCTCTAGAAAGCAGTTAGGTCAGTAGACTGTGTGCCCTAATTAACTGTGCAGTTATTTATGACTAGGGATGATCAGTTAGATGCAAATATTTCTGAGTTCATGTAGATTTATGTAAATGTTTTTATGCAAATATATGAAGCTTGAGAATGGACCAATCAGTTTAAACCTGGGTGGGACTTGACTCGTCCATTTTCAAGCTGCGTATAGTTTCATAAAAATTTACATAATTCTGCGTGAACTCGGAAATATTTGCATTTAGTTGATCATCCCCATTTATGACCTCTAGAGTTTATTTGCTGACCACAAATCTGGGCTTAAAGAGAACCCGAGGTGGCTTCCTAAGAATGAAATCCGCACACAGAGGCTGGGTCTGCCTATACTGCCCAGCCTCCGTTGCTATCTCAATCCCCCCTAAGTTCCCCCTGCGCTCTGCTATCCCCCATAAATCACAGCCGCGCTGTTGACACGCAGCGTGTCTCAGCGGGCTGTGTTTACCTCTGTAGTGTCACTCTGCGTGCTCCCCCGCCTCCTGCATAGCTCCGGTCCTCGCCCACTTCCCTTCCCTCCCCGCTGATTGGAGGGAAGGGACGCGGGCGGGATCTGGAGCTATGCAGGAGGCGGGGGGAGTGGCAAGAGTGACACTACAGCAGTAAACACAGCTTGCTGCGTGTCGACAGCGTGGCTGTGATTTATGAGGGCATAGCAGATCGCAGGGGGAACTTAAGGGCGATTGAGATAGCAACAGAGGTTGGGCAATATAGGCAGACCCAGCCTCTGTGTGCGGATTTCAATCTTAGGAAGCCACCTCGGGTTCTCTTTAAGCCTGGTAAACATCCAGTCTTAAGTGAACAGATTGTGTAAGTAAGCTCTCATACACCTGGAAGTGGTAAAATTGGCCAAAGTATTCCAAATCTATTGGTCTTCTAACTACATGGAAGTGGTAAAATTGGACAATCAAAATTGGATGTGTGTATGCACCTTTACACTTTATAGTTCACCAGAAGCAGGTGGGAAAGAGTCCCACTAAATCATGTAGCAGAGACAGATGGTATCTACTGTAATACTGGGATTCTGGTAAATGTAGTCTGGCATCTATTCATTCTGCTGGACCACCCAGCAACTGAATCCAGAGAGGAGAGTAACTCATTTTGTACTGATGTTCCAAACACATTTAGCCCATACAAAGGCATGAAAGGTATTCTGTCCAGCTCTTTGCTTCTATAATCTGTCTATATATTTACGTATCCTGATTGCTATTAGAATTTTATTTGTTCTGAAATCCAGACCAAGTTTCCAGCACTGGATTACAGTTCCCCTTTTCCCTCACAGTCTACAGTAACCTGTTTGCCTAAATGTAAACTTCACATACTGATCCCTGGGATGTACTTGGATCAGGGCATCAGTGGGCATGGAACAGCTCTCCTAGGTACTTGTGTCTGAGCATAACAAGTGAAACAAAAATAGAAAAAAAAAATAGTAAAAAAAAAACCTCAATGATGGCAAGTACGGAGAGTCGGCTATGTTCCAATTAGATTAGGTAAGCTCTTCCAAACAAACATGTTGTCCCTTTCTGCAACTAGCCATTCAAAAGGGGGGAAAAGTAAAAAATAAAAAAATAACCTTGAAACTATTTCTGTATCCACTCATTCGCTGTTCTAGTGGAGAGCGTTTTTTTTTCTTTATCCTCCTTGCTTTGTTGACAATAATATAAAAAGAGGCACAGGGAACACTCCGTACTAGCTATTTGAATTTGGCAGGCAGGGGCTGTTCCTGTACTGATAAGGAGTACTGTAAATAAGACTGTACAAAGAGGCTGCCATAAAGCAAGCTCTGTCTGTACTTATTGTTCTCTCTCCCCCTCTAGTGTGTGTGTGTGTGTGTGTGTGTGTGTGTGTGTGTTGTGTTTTTTTTTTTTTTTTGGTTTTTTTTTGTAATGTTTTTGTGCATTATTTATTTAATTTTTTTTTTTTCGGAAGACTGTTTTGGAACACAATGTTCTTCCTAGTCAGACTGAACATGCAGATCGTGTTAGCGAATTGCTGGCGTGTTTATTTTTGAAAGCCGCAGGAATTTTTATGACACATGTATTAAAAACTCAGTTTATGACTATTATTATCCCCTTATTTATTTTTTTCCAAAAGTCAGAGGATTATGATTTTTTCCCCCCTTTCCTTCAAATATACTTTTCTGCAAATTATCTTTTATTAATAAAGTGCTGTTGACCTAAGAATCGTTTTTTTTTTTTTGTTTTTGTTTTTTTTTTTTTGGGGGGGGGGGGGGATGTGTAGTTTGACAGGGTGGTGGAGCTGCTTCTGCTATAATTTTGTTTCAGATCTGCTTATGGGCAGGAGGTTTTTTTTTTCTTGTTTTTTTTTTCACTTTAAATTGTGCCTGGTTAATATATAATTAGAGATAGATATATAGATATATGGTCAATGAAATGTCAATACCCCTCCCTGTCATGCAATAGGAATTGGGCGAATCGCATTCACTTCCTGTTTATTTTGATTGGTTCAGTTTCAGGCTGAATACAATTTGCAGACAGAATTATTTGCATCTGATTGAGTTCTGATTATACACTATCTACCTATTTGTACACACACCCCTACCTGCTTACAGCTCAAGAGGAAAGGGGGCTAGCAGCCTATCACATAACTCAGTCCATCCACTAGTATATGCTCCTGCTGCACTCTCCAGCCACTAGATGGTGCAACTTCATACACTTTAGCTTTGTTGTGTATAAACCCGCTATCAACCTAATGGCGAAGTGGTACACAGGCCTGAGAGGCTATCTGAAGCATTTAAGTAATGTAAGACTACAAATCTTGTATAGAAGGCATCTATGCTATTTTATGCATGTTTTGCAATTGCAAGAAGAGTGGAGATTATTTTTTTAGGAGTCTACATTGGTGTCCTTTATTAGCGATCACTCTTTGTATGCCCTTACTGTTTGTATATTGTTTGTTTTATGTTTTATGTTCTTACTTGCTCATAATTAATCCACTGTGTATTCTATAATTTTGACATATTCCGATAACCTAATTTTTTTTAATTCTTTTTACTAGCTGGAGCCAAAGCATTTGTGTGTGAGCAGTGTGGGGCGCAGTTCTCTAAGGAAGATGCCTATGATGCTCACCGACGGACGCACAATGGTTTGTACCATTTTATTATTGGTTCTACTCCCGTTTTTGTTGCTTGGCCAGAATGGAAATAGAAGGCAACCTACCAGTTTCCCGGATGTTTTTTTAAAAAAAAAATGAAATGATTGAAAAGTTGTATGACAAATGATCAGTGTAGATAATGGTAGGCATTTAAAGAGACTCCGTAACAAAAATTGCATCCTGTTTTTTATCATCCTACAAGTTCCAAAAGCTATTCTAATGTGTTCTGGCTTACTGCAGCACGTTCTACTATCACCATCTCTGTAATAAATCAACTTATCTCTCTCTTGTCAGACTTGTCAGCCTGTGTCTGGATGGCTGCCAAGTTCTTCAGTGTTGTGGTTCTGTGATGCATCTCCCCCCTCCAGGCCCCTCTCTGCACACTGCCTGTGTATTATTTAGATTAGGGCAGCTTCTCTCGTCTCTCTTATCTTTTACAAGCTGGATAAATCCTCCTCTGAGCTGGCTGGGCTTTCACATACTGAGGAAATACATACAGGCAGAGCTGTCTGCACTCTGCAGTAAGAAACAGCCTGACACTTCAGTGGAAGATAGCTGCAGGGGGGAAGAAACACACAAATGATCTCTTGAGATTCAAAAGGAAGGCTGTATACAGCCTGCTTGTGTATGGATGTATTTTCTATGTGTGGACATACTGTACATCAACCTACTTCCTGTTTTGGTGGCCATTTTGTTTGTTTATAAACAAACTTTTTAAAACTGTTTTTAACCACTTTTAATGCGGCGAGGAGCGGCAAAATTGTGACAGAGGGTAATAGGAGATGTCCCCTAACGCACTGGTATGTTTACTTTTGTGCGATTTTAACAATACAGATTCTCTTTAAGGTCTGAAAACATGAATTTCAAAACCTAATCTGGGTGTAAGAGGGGGGGATTCAACAACCTTTTTTTTCTGGTGGCTATAGTAGACCGTTCCCTAAAAGAACAAAATATGGATTGCCACCCTCATCTCCGATAATACCTCAATGTTTATCCAGGGATATGTGAAAAAAATATATTGTGTACCTTTTATAAGGCAAATGGGTCCACACTCAGTCTTTAAGGCTAGGTTCACAATAGGAGCTGCATTGTGTTCCCTATAAAACAGGAAGGCAAAGGAACCGCCACCACACGTTATGGGACCTTTTGCGTTGCATACAGTCAATGAAAAGTATGCTTCACCACCACTGCTAACGCACACATCATGCGGTAGCTCAGTGCATGCACTGCGTTGGGATACTGTTGTGTGTTGGAATGCATTGCATCGGATGCACTCTGAACATCACGTAGACTTACTATTGCATTGCGACTTTCTGGGTTAAGATGCCTCCATAAAGTTGCACTACAGTGACCGGGGCTATTTGTCTTCCTTTGAATCAACCTGGGCGTGTGAAAGTGCAAGAATGTTATTTTACCCTTCAAATGTCTGTCTTTTGTGTTAAAAAGTACCAATCTTGGCTCTTTACAAAGTGGAGACTTAGTGATGGAGCTGTAGGTACCAATCTTAAGGCCCATGTTAATAACTATGCGTTTTTTTTTTTTTTGCATTGATCGATTGTTTCCGCGATCTCATAACATGAGTACAGATGCGCAATTACGCGAACAAGGTTTGACTACAATCAGGGCGGATTGGATCTTTAAGGTCCCCAACAACTCCATGCGGAGTACCTCGATCGCTTGACTTCCCACTCGTGCCTTTCCTGTGACATCTGTACCCACCCGCATGAAGATTGATCGGGGAACGCTTGTCGTCGGGACATCACTGGGATCCATCTTCCTGGGTCGTCAGGTAAGTATTCAGCTTCATGCTGGGAATATACAGATCGATTCTGGTGCTCGATTCGGCGCCCGATCGTTTTTGCCCGCTCAACTCTCTTTTCTGCTCATTTTTCTTAGCTTTTTTTCAATTCACTTCATTGATAAATCGAGCGGCAAAACTATCGAACAGTGATCGGACATGCTGGAAATTATCCATCGAGACATCTTATCAGCTCAGAATCGAGCTGTGTATTCCCAGCAGAAGTACTTTACAAAGTGTAGACCATAACTTTTCTATACGTAGTCGTACTGCTGGAGCTGCTTGTTTGCAGTGCTTGCCTCTTTTGTTGCTGGACTTCATGTATGAGTTTGAGTCAGGTCTGTTGGCCTCTGTATGCCTGTGAATCGCCCCTTTTTTTTTTTTTTTTTTTTTTTTTAGAGAGATATGAAAAACACTTATTGAGCAATGGACATCACCATGCAAGGATTAATTTCGCAGTGCTTTTGAAGCATTTTTTTTCACTGTGTTTAAAATGGAGAGAATGTTTAATAAGGGCTTAACATACAGAACATTTAACTTGCTATCCCCAAATTCTTTAACCATTTTGTTACCGAGATACAAGATTAACCTCTTTGGCGGTAACCCCGAGCCACTGTCAGGGTGGGAGACCGCAGCTAAAAGCGGGAGCCCCGACCTGCACACAGGGTAGCCTCCATAGGTTCTATGCAGAGCAATGCGCACAGCGGGCGTTTCAACTTACCTCCCGGGGGATCCCGACATCGACCGCCATTCTTCTTCTCCTCGGAGGCTCTGCTTCCCCCTGGTGAGATCGCCGTCTGTCATCATGAAGAGAGCCGGCAATCTCACTATAGGGTTACAGTTCCACCCGGAGGACAGAGGTAAAATTGCAGCGTTGAAGCCCAGGGAGGTGAGCAAGTGCTGGGGCTGCTGCAGACTCTCTTGTGGTATGATTTTTTTCGTGCTTTTAGGGTCTAAAAACACAAGAGAAAATTGTACCGCTTTTAGACCCTAAAATCAGAAGGAATCCTACCGCCAGGGTGCTTAGAGGGAAATTCTGCTTGTTCTAAATTTGCATAAACAGATTGGTGCAACATGAATCCTACATTATAGAATCTCCCACCTTCTCATCTTGCTGCAGTGGCAATTTAGTTACATGAGGCAGAGATTGTTGCTTATTTTCAACACCTGGACAAATCCAGTGGCAGTAACTAGCCTATATATCTGAAGGTGCTTTCACACTAACTTGTTGTAAGAGACACTGTTATGCGCGCTGTAATGAGGTGCAAGTCAGTCTATATGAACAGTTCACACCTCATCAGTTTTCCATTGTTCCAGGAATTCCATTGTTAACCGCTTCCGGACCAGGTTGGTTGAAATCTAAGTCTTGCAGGTGGCTACGCTGCTTTGACAGGACATATGATTTCTCCTTCCCTGCCACTCATTCACGCCGATCTCGCCTCTCTGCACCCGCTGCAGTTCACTTACCCTGCCATCTATAAGGCAGCAGAGTTCTGTGAGCAGGTCAGTAGCCGCTTTCATTGGCTCCTGACCGCATGATCACTGTGAGCCAGTCGCATTGGCTTACATTGATAGACAGTCAGGAGCCAATGAAAGCGGCTCGTGACCGGCTCGCACAGCTCTGCCATCCTAGCGACAGCAGAGAGAGGTGCCTGCAACGATGGGAGAGCGTCGGGTATGTGCGGCAATTTGTTGGTAAGTGCCGTTTTCTGGTAGGGCCTGAGACTGCTGGTACGCAAAGGGTTACAATACAGAACATGCAGTAACATGCAGTCTCACACGTTGACACCCATGATGTTGGTCAATAAAGGTGCACATTGATCAGTTGATTCTTTGTGTGCATTACACTGCATGCCACCGCAAATTATTTTGGTTGCATTACATGCACATTATAACACAACACCCCAATATGAAACATGTTACTCCTATCAACAAGCTCTATAAGGCCACATTCACAGTGGCCATTGCTTCCCCAGTGACAGCAGGAATGCAACACAATTGCCAAGTACAGTGAAGCATACGGTTACTGTAAACTATGCTTCACTTGTCCTGCTAACACACACTTTTACCAGTAACACACTGCAGTGCATTACAATTAATCAACCCATTACACCGCAACACTTGCCATACTAAACATTACTAAACACAGTTGCATAGATGAAGCATTGTAGTGTAGTTAGCTGCGTTACATAGCGGCCGTTACACTGCGACGCACTACTGGGAAACGTGACCTTAGATGTACTGTGAAATTACCATTTTGTATGTACATTAAAAAAAAAAATCAAGCTGAAATAATGCTTTCAGTTCTATATACAGTACTGCATGACTAATGAAAAAATTGTTTTGTTACAAAAAACAAACCGAAAAACCCTTTTAATGTCATGGCTGCTCTTATTCCAGCAAAGGTTACATATGCAGCTTTGTCTTATGATTGCAAACTCGATGCCTTTCTGTGACTGTGACCTTGTAGTTCATCTTACCTCTGAAATGCCTGCAGGAAACATGAAGGGATCTGACAGGCCAGTGCCTGCTGCACATTTCCAGATACCTAAGGTGAAATCATCTCCGTACTGGTCACTGTGCAAATAGCGCACATGGGTTTTTTAGTCTACATCTTCTCTACACAAGAGACCTCGTAAAGAGTCCTGATTACTTTCACCAAAAAGAGGCAAACTAGACTCGGATGATCCAAGTACAGCAACACGTTTGATCACCTCCTCATAATCTGTCCAATTACTCAGTAATGATTAAAGTACTCCTGAACTGAGGGGTATGGTGGCTGCCATGTTTATTTCCTTTTAAACTAATACCAGTTTCCTGGCAGCCTGATCTCTTTAGCTGCAGCAGTGTTTGAATCACACACCTGAAACGAGCATGAAGCGAATAGTCAGACTTCAGTCAAAAACCTTATCTGCATGCTTGCTTCGGGTCTATGGCTAAGAGTATTAGATATAGGGGATCAGCGTTACAGCCAGGCAATCTGCATTGTTTAAAAGTAAGTAAATGTCTGCCTCCACACCCCTCTGTCCGGGCTGGAACCCACTACAGCGATAATTTTTCTTTTTCTTTTAGCGTTTAACCCTCCTGGCGATCTATTAAAAACTGGCTGGGGGCAGCGCAGCAGTTTTTTTTTAAAATCCTGTAGCAAGCCTGGGGCTCGCTACATGATACACGCTATGCAGCCGCATCCCCCCACCCTCTTTGATCGCCGGAGGCGATCAAGCCCGTCCGGAAGTCCTGTTCTGAACGGGCTTTCCATTAGCGCTTTCCCCGTCGCCATGGCGAAGCTCGGGATGACGTCACCGACGTCGTGACGTCAAAGGGAGTCCTGATCCACCCCTCAGCGCTGCCTGGCACTGGCGCGGCGGCGATCGCGGTGCAGTGCTAGCTGCGTGTACCAAACAAAAAATTATGCAAATCTGCCCAGCAGGGCCTGAGAAATCCTCCTGCGCGGCTTACCCCGAACTACGTCGGGGTTACCGGCAGGGAGGTTAAGGAGCGTGAGAAATCGCTAGCGATTTCCCTAAACGCTCTGACAATGTAAATGGATGGTGCAAATTCCACAGAAGCGCAGGACATGCAGCCTTTAGTTAGTGTTTGTGCTTCAATGTAAAGTATATAATCAGTGGCGTAATCGCTCAGCAAAATTTGCAAGGAGCGATTTTGCTAGCGTTTTTAAAGTTACTGTACACTGTAACAAAATTTAAAAATAATTGAAAGGACCATTCAGACTTTAAAACGCTAATCGCTACACAACCGCTGGCAAATTAAATACTTTCTAAAATCGCTCCCTAAAACGCTCATGAAATCGCTTACAAACTGCTCATAGAAAACGCTTGCAATTGCGATTATTGATAGTTTTGTAGTCAGTTCCAGGCCTCCAGGTGTGCTTTAAGTCCTGAATAATGCTTGCTGCAAATTCCAGATCAGCTAAATGTTGAGTACTGCTAGCATTCCCTGTCATAATCCACTTGAGAATTAACCCTTCACCTGCAGACTTTCTGCAATGGGAAAAGTGTGTGTGTGTGTGTGTATAGATTTGTTATATATAGATGTTCTAAGCGCACATTAAATTGTGCAACAAACTAGTATCGTTTTTAAAATTAGCTGTTCTTTTTATTGCTCACAGGACACATTGTGCAAGCCAGCGTGTGCTTTTAGCTATAAAATGACACTGATGCTGCTGGTATTTACCCTTTATAGACAGCAGGTGGCAGTATCGATAACCTGCTGGAGCATACAGATTGAGCACAGTTACACACAAATATTCAGAAGCTATAGTGTATCGTAAGCCAAGTCTTAATCATAGAAAAGATTTGAAAACTGTAATACTGCATTCCAGAATGAAATAAGCCATGGTGGTGGGTACAAAAATAATACAACTATTTTGTGTTTATGTAGCCAGAAATGTACTGTTAGAATAATAAGTTAATTATAATCCGATAATCCGAACATTTGTATAGCGCTTTTCTCCTGTCGGACTCAAAGCGCTCAAGAGCTGCAGCCACTGGGACGCGCTCAGGCCACCCTGCAGTGTTAGGGAGTCTTGCCTTGAACTCCTTACTGAATAGGTACTTGACCTAGCCAGGATTCGAACCCTGGTCTCCCATGTCAAAGGCGGAACCCTTAACCAGTACACTATCCAGCCACTACAATTAGATATTACTGTACCCTTTTTGTGCCTATTTTTTGTTGTAAGAACATTACAGCTTTTGCAAGCATTAACAAATTCTAGTTTACTAAAGACTCAACATGTCTTAAAATGGCCTTGGTCAACAGTGCAATAGACTTGCCCCATTAAATGACACTGGCATATCACTGCCCAGTATATGAAGTAGAAGCTGTTGCCTAGTGCCTATATACTGATAGTAAACTAGCTGCAGTGTGTTCTGCTACCCATTTTTTATATTATTATGGGGCCACTTGACTGCTTGTGGGCAGTGAGTGAATCCTGGTTTACATTTTTCCCGAAGGTCACACTGCATAGCAGAGCTCTGAACCCAAATGGCCCAATAATGTTTGGTTTCAATAGAATTGTCATAAATGCAGTCAGTCAGAGGTAACCAACACCAAATGACTCTTTTTTTCCACCCAAACCACCATATTGTTTAAAGAGCTTATTCTTAAAGGACAACTGTAAAGAGGGGGATGTGGAGGCTGCTATATTTCCTTTTAAACAATACCGCCTGCCTGGCTATCCTGCTGATTTTCAACCATAGACCCGGAACCAGCAAGCAGCAGATCAGGTGTTTCTGAAATTTTTTGTCAGATCTGACGAGATTAGATGCATGCTTGTTTCTGGTGTAATTCAGACACTACTACAGCCTAATAGATCAGCATGACTGCCAGGTAACTGGTATTGCCTAAAAGGAAATGCATATAACAGCCTCCATATTCTTCTCACTTCAGTTGTCCTTTAAAGGGATACTGTGATATCACCGCAAAAGAGATTAAAGAGATACTTAAGCCTAAGCTGAAAATCCGTTTTACTCGCCTAGGGCTTCTAACAGCCCCCTGCAGCTGTCCCGTGCCCTCGCAGTCACTCTCGGATCCTCCTGCCCCCGCCTCCAGCTACTTTCGTTTTGCCGACAGGCCTGGACACGCATAGCATTCTTTGTGTGGCGTAGGACGCTATTGCGGATGGGAACACGAAGAAAGAGGCACATGGCCATGCCTGCGCAGTCGCAGTAAGCCTGTCAGCCAAAAATGAAAGTAGCTGGTGGTGGGGTACAGGAGGATCTGAGAGTGACTGCGAGGGCACGGGACAGCTGCAGGGGACTGGTAGAAGCCCCAGGTGAGAAACTGATTTTTTTTTTTTATCTTAGTCTTAAGTATTCCTTTAATCTCTTTTGTGGCAATATCACAGCCAGCAAATGTGCCATTTCTCAAAGGACGTTTCCATTTAAGCGTATTTGCTGCCTTTCCCCGCATGCTAATTCAGACAGGGAAAAGCAGCCTATTGAAATCAATAGGCTGCTGTCTGATTCACATGTAGGGAAAAAAATCAGACGGCATTCTGCATTCCAGGCCCGGATTTCCATCTCAGAAGCCTATAGGAGCAGATGTCCTAGCACCCTAGATCTCACCTCTATGAACCTACAAACCCCCGCCAAACCGCACTGCAAGAGTTCTGGCTGACCCAGCTCTCACTTCTCCCTTACTTCCCTTGCCCGTCGTAGGTAACTACAGGTGTCCCTTTACATTAGGTAGCCAGAGGTACCCTCAGTATTAAGTAGCTAGAGGTTCCCTGGCTGAAGGAAGATCTCAATGGAATGCCGAGAGCTGGGTGAGTAACCTATCATTTACACTCTGCTCAGGCCTCTGCATAGGGAAGGAGGGGGAGGCACTAGGGGAGGGGAGTGAGCCACCTTTCCATCACCGGACGCCTGTAGGCATGTGCCTACAGTGCCTTATGGTAAATCCGACCATGTCGCATCCAGATCCCAATAGTTGTGTATGACTTAGTCTCTTATCACAGCTATGCCACTATCACATCTCGCAAGATGTTTGCCATATACAGTAGAAACGGGCTGTTATACTACACTGCTCCACCCAGGGTTCCAGAGTCTGCCATATTTTACAAAATAATCTTCTGATCATTCTGGTTAGTTACACTCTTGTTTCCCAGTGACCAAATATAATATATCTGATTTTATTAGTGAAGCCTCTACCCAATTTCCCTTCAGTTTGAGATGTGGTGACCAGGATGCTGAGGCTGCTGGGGCCACGTTAAATAGATTGATCATCCACTGGAGTCCTTCATTTCTGCAAGATCCCAGGTAGGAGTAGGTATGGATTAATGAATAGCTACATTAGCTGATGTCTGAAGACTGTTCCCCTCTCTTGAGTGGACTAGGAAATCATGTTCTGTGCATCTGTATATTTTGCACCAGCTTCACCCTCTGCTGACATTTATTCTTACCAAGACAGACCACAGCCAATCACTTCCCTCTCTACGGCCTACTACACACAAGCCAATATTCCCTCCCAACTAGCACAAAATCCATTCAAAATGATCAGATTGTACATTGATCAGAAGTGAATTCTGCTTCAGATTGTAAACAACTGATAGCTAAAGGTTTTCTTAGGGTCTTAGCGCACTTGTGCACGTCTGTGCATTTTTAAGCAACACATAAGTGTTAAGGTCCGTACACACGCCGGACTTGAGGCAATGACGGGTCCGTCGTCACCTCCCGCTGGGTGGGCGTTTCAACGACAGTCCGGCGTGTGTACGCACTGTCGGCAGACTGATACGGCTACTTCTGAGCGATCCGCCCGGCGGATCGCTCAGAGACATCCATCTTATACATTCATTTTTGAGTTTTTGCTGTTTTTGAAGTCTGGGAGTTTACTCAGGATTAAAAAGAAAAAAATACAGAAGTTTTCGATTTAGATCTTTTTTATAATATAAAAAATAAAGAAAAGAAAATCTAAAATATTTGGCCTTTTTTTGCACAAAAGTTTTTTTTTTTTATTTTTTGTGTTTTTTTTTTTTTGTATTTCTTAATACCCGAGCTTTATATATGTCTCTATCTACATTTTCAGTTCAGTATTTTAAGGCTGAGCAACCAGAATGTTCTGTTATAACTACTTGTGACCTTGATAAGTAAGTATCTCTTTTTAGAAACTTGTGGTTTCACTAGAAGCTGCTGGCTGTTTGTAGGGCATTGGTTAGATGTGCCCAAGTAGGCCAGAAGAAAAAAATCACCTCAATGACAATGCAGATGCTTAACTATCAAACTGCTGGCCGCTATGCCAATTTATGAAAAACAGAGGGTATAAAAGCATTGTGTATAATGCAACTAATCAGACATTAAAGAGACTCCGTAACAAAAATTGCATCCTGTTTTTTATCATCCTACAAGTTCCAAAAGCTATTCTAATGTGTTCTGGCTAACTGCAGCACTTTATACTATCCCTGTCTCTGTAATAAATCAATGTATTTTTCCCCTGTCAGACTTGTCGGCCTGTGTCTGGAAGGCTGCCAAGTTCTTTAGTGTTGTGGTTCTGCTATGAACTCACCCTTCCAGGCCCCTCTCTGCACACTGCCTGTGTGTTATTTAGATTAGAGCAGCCTCTCTCTTCTCTCTTATCTTTTACAAGCTGGATAAATCGTCCTCTGAGCTGGCTGGGCTTTCACATACTGAGGAATTACAAACAAGGGCAAAGCTGTTTGCATGAAGAAAAGAGCAGCCTGAAACTTCAGTGCATGGGGGAAAGAAACACACAAATGATCTCTTGAGATTCAAAAGGAATGCTGTATACAGCCTGCTTGTGTATGGATGTATTTTTCTATGTGTGGACATACTGTACATCAACCTACTTCCTGTTTTGGTGGCCATTTTGTTTGTTTACAAACAAACTTTTTAAAACTGTTTTTAACCACTTTTAATGCGGTGAGGAGCGGCAAAATTGTGACAGAGGGTAATAGATGTCCTCTAACGCACTGGTATGTTTACTTTTGAGCGATTTTAACAATACAGATTCTCTTTAACATTCACTAAGAATACAAAAAAAAAAAAAAAATTGCCATAGCAGATGACACCATTGTAATTATTTTTCACTCTTCATAAACAGACCAAGTTATGTCTTTTTTCATTAGGGGTTTCTTTGCCACTTTGCAGCTGATATATAACTGACCGCAACGGCTATATTTCAGTTCTGACAAAATATTGTCAGAACTGGAAGGGATCACTGGAAGAAGAAAATGGTGAGCCTCTGAGAGGAACTGACAGCGAGGTAAGTATGTAATGTTCGTTTGCAGCTACATCATGTGTTTATTTTAAATAATTTTCTCACTTCAGGTTCCCTTTAAGAAAATAAAATGTACTCTGATTTTATCAGCCTGGGTGGGTATCAGCTCTTGCAAGTCCTACACTTCTTCTAGACATCGATCTTGTTCTTGGACACTTTGTCAACAATTTTTTTTCTCTTAAAGTGAACCCGAGGGGAGAGTGATATGGAGGCTGCCATATTTATTTCCTTTTAAACCATGCTAGTTGCCTGGCAGTCCTGCTGATCTATTTGGCTGCAGTAGTAAACTGAATTACACCAAGCATGCAGCTAATCTTGTCAGTTCTGACAATTTTGTCAGAAACCCATGACCTGCTGCATGCTTGTTCAGGGTCTAGGGTTGAAAGTATTAGAGGCAGAGGACCAGCAGGGCAGCCAGGCAGTTGGTATTGCCTAAAAGGGAACAAATATGGCAGCCCCACATTATTCTCACCTCGGGTTCCCTTTAATGTACTGGATCCCAAATATATAGCTACATTTCAAAGAGAGGATTTGAATCCAATACATACATTTTCCAGTAGAGGAGAGCTGAAACTTTGACCTTGTATGCAAATTTCTTTTGAATTGAAAGTGAAACTAATCCTCAAAACCACTAACTGCTATGTAGTTGGCCTGCAGGTGGTTAACAGGTAGCCACTGGGCTTAATTGGGTCATGTTCAAAAATGCAGAACTATACATGCCTAGTCAGTGTGTATTGCACGGTTGTAGAACCAAGCAAGAATGGATTTATTAAAGTGAACCTGAGGTGAAAATAAACTGATCAGATAAACCATGGTTTCCTTTTATATATAAACCATTACAAAGTAAGTTAAAGTTTTAATGTCTCTAATAAGTGGGCAGCACGGTGGCATAATGGATGGTGCTCTTGCCTTGCAGCAATGGGTCATTGGTTCGAATCCCAGCCCAGGGCACTGTGTGCACAGAGTTTGTATGTTCTCCCCGTGTCTGTGTGGGTTTCTTCCAGGCAGGAGGAATTGGCCCTAGTCTGATACATTCGCTTCACTACACAACTCCTACATAGACATGTGACTGTAATTGTGAGCCCCTCTGAGGGACAATAAGACAATATATATCCTACAGCTCTGTGGAAGATGTTGCCGCTATATAAATACAAATATATATAAATATAAATTTATATAAATATAAATTATTATATAAATATAAATAATAAATATAAATAAATAAATAACCGTGACCTCTGTACTTTTCTTGCATCCTCCTGAAGAAGTTCCCACTTTCCCTTGTTAGAATGTGATTTATCTTGTGTTTTTGAAGAATGTAAAGTTGATTTGAGCACAGGGAAACGAGCGTGTTTTAGAATGCACTCATAGCAACGTATCGAAGTGTAAAGATCCACTTTCTATTGGAAAACTTACATGACCTCTAAAAAAAAAAATGGTACGGTTTCAAAATGGGATGTAGGAAAGCTCAGAGACAAAGTGCCCTGCTTGAAGCGTGCGTTCTCAGCCAACAGTGGCCAAGGGTAACCCCAGGGAATCCTCCCCTAATCTTTGGCTTCTCGTAATAATAGGCCGAGGAATTTCCTGAATTAGAATTCTCTTTCTGATGCTTCTTGTTTTGTCTGAGCACACTTCTGCATACTGTTAATTGTAGAGCTACATCTACAACATATATAATATCTCTTACCTCTAGGAAAAGAATACAGGTATGATTTAACCAGCCGCTCCCCCGACTCCATCTATGACTGAAATCTAACTTAATCTTCCAACAGAAGTACCAAACTATAAAGGGAATGTATGGTGGTCTCCGACTGTAGCTTTTTTTTTTTCTCACTTCCGTCTAATCTGTCCACTGCAAACAGCACAAGATTTTCCCATGCCAATGCCATTGGTTGGGGATTAGCAGTAATACAGATCTGACCTTTCACCTTTTGTCCACAAAAGTATTATGATTATGGGGCCAGCACCGTTCTTCCCTCTGTACTGTGCTATTGTGACCAGTTTCGTTAACCCCTTTACCATGGGAAGTGTCACACTGTTGTAGTCACTGATGAAAAAAAATTGCCATTCATTTATTGTTTCAGTTCAGCTTCAGTTAACTGTTTTTTTTTCTAGATAAAGACCTATAATAAACTTTGTGATTTGTTTTCTTGTCCGACTGTAATTTATTGCAGTTCTGGAATGTCTGACTATTGACCTTCCGTTGTTCTTTATTTCATATTTCATCCAGTCCACCCAGTCCATTCTATTTAGACGTGGAAGTGCAGAGTCTCTAGTTTGTGTGATTTGATTGTAGAAGTATTTTTTTTTCCTACTAACAAGCTTTCTCATGTTAAGTTATAGGGCAGATTTAAGATTGATTATGTGCTTTGTCCAGTCGCAGGGTCATCTCGTGCTTTGACCTGAGTCTCACTTCTTTGTACATCGAAGGTCTGATCTTTATGCAGACACAAAGCCCCCCTCCCCTCTTCTTTATCCTACTCTTTATTTTTCTCTCTCTCTCAGAGAAAGTGAGGGAGACGAGAGGCAACACAAGGGGATATCCCCTTTTCCCTCTATTTCCACAATCTGGCTGAAATGCTTATTTGCATCTCTTCCCCCAGGACACAGTTTGGCGAGGACAGCTAACACATTCATCAGAGGCTTGATATGAATTTTTAGTAGACTCCTTTTAGCTATTTAAAGCTCAGCTGATTTGGCAAACCTGCTGCATTAGGGAATATAAATCCTGTTGGTCAGCTGTATAGGAACCCATATGTGGAGTCAAATTTTGCATGATCCAAATGATCCTCAGATTGTGAAATAAGCTGCTGCAGCCAGCCAGTCCACCCGGGGACATCTTTGGGTTAGGTTCATATTGGGTGTGCATAATTCTAGCTAGCTTTTTAAGTTCATGGCAGATGCTGTTGTCCATATTTACCTTGTGAAGTTTTTGGCTCTCCCGGGAGTCCTTGAAACCTACAGCACTCAATGAGTACATGTTTCCAGTTTCCAAATCAAACTTTCCCCTTATCTTGCAGAGGAACATATGGTGCCCCTGAGCATGAATCTTCTAGCACTCTGAGAGTGAGCTATGTGCAGGAATCTCACTATGGCCAATATCTACATGCTAAATGCTCAGTTATTTCTGCATATGCACAGTGATTTCAAAGCTAATCTGGTACTTTGCACAGTACGGTGTGGATATCACTTCCCACCTACATTATACAGTTTATGTGCTTTTAGATAACCTGATGTGAAGATCTGGTCAGTAGGTCCATATTCAAAGTGCATGTTAGATTATTCTATGAGTCTAATGCCTAATATACAATGAGATTTTCTGGCAGATTTCTTGCCAGATCGATTATTTCCAGCATTTCCGATCGATTTTCTGATTGATTTCCCATAGAAGTGAACAGAAAATCGATCGGAAATCAGATCTGACATGCTGGAAATAATCGATCTGGCAAGGCATAAGTGACTAGTGGACTTCTGTTGTAGGACAAAGGTCCTGGGATCTTACTACTGGCAATCAATTTCTACATAATTTCTGTGTTTTTGAATGCCCTGATTACCTTAAACATTACCAAAACATACAGGAAGGTTAAATGGATACCAATGGGGATTTAAATGCATAGGTTTTAAACACCGTAGGATTATGAAGATCTCCATACCCTTCAAGTGGTCCTCCTCCATTCTTCTTGTAAAGGTCTACCAACATGAAAACTAACTATCCATTACAAGGTCTACCACTTTTCTCTCCATGGCTCAATGACTGAAGATACCAGTTGAGGTGGTCGTCTGTGTGTGTGAGCGACAATCGCTCTGTCATGTCTCTGTTATTTTCAAACCTTACATTCTAAATCCATTACCAATAAATTGCTGCACATAAGTTCTACATTTTTAAGTAGAGTGAATGCAATTGATGGGGATCAATAATTTTGATAACTGCTTTGGTGTTCTTACTTTGTTTCTATTCCTACAGGGTGCCTCATATAACGATAAAGCTGTCTTCTATAGTTAAGTGCCCAAGAAAATTGATGCTTCACAATTCTTTCTTTGTTCCTATTAGACATGCCAGTTTTCTATGAGAGCTTTGCCCCTTTAACCCCTTAGAAAAGGAGGAAGGGTTAAAATGTTTGTTACAGTAGGATGGCAGCTCCTCTAGTGTCAAAGGCTTTAACATCTCTCTGTTGCTGGCTTCATTCAGCCATCCATTTGGATGTTCCTAGCATGATTGTAAGTGGCGGCCCCTCTCTTCGGGACCCATTGGGGATGCAGACAATGGCCAGGGGAAGAAAGAATGAACCTTGGCTTGTCCCTGCTTGAAAAGACTAGGGACAGAGGGGTCAGGGTGAAGGGGGTGTGACAAATATGGCCTCTCATTCACAAGGGACAGGTCTTTGTGTTCACGCTGGCCAGATGGCCTCTGGAATAAATTAAATCCAGTCTAGCACTAAGCTACAGCTTGAGAAATATATGGTGCCTCCTTTTTTAAGGTCTAGAGGGATTGCTCACTTCCTCTTTTGCATTGGCTCTTAAAGATTGAAGTTGTTATGATAGAACTAAGCATTATCAGCCTACTATAAAAGACCTATACAATCTAAAGTCATACACTTCTTAGCGCGTAATAAGAACACGTAGGCCATTCTATGCACAATAAAGAATATGTACTGTTGTCGTTCTGACTATTAATGGTGGACATTTTATAAAATGTTGTTTTTTTTTAATCTATCTATATGACGCATATAGCTTTCTCTTTGTAGTAATGCACTAGTGCCGGTTTCAAGTATTGTACGATCTTAAATCTTAATTTTTTAAGTTTATCTGCCTAAATAAATAATTTGTACTAGGCAACTTAAAGCAGGAATGTGAAATCTTAAGAGACCCATCACTGGACTAGCAAATGCCCCCGAGGAACAAGCTGCGGTGTGTTCTATTACATTTATAGCTTTAGAATACTTGAGACTTGCTTGACTGTCGGCTGATACTGCCACTACAGTACATGGGGTATTTTTCCGGATGTTTGAGGCCAGTGCATGATGTGCACCCATTTATGATCGCAATGGGACGCCTCCTCACCAGATCTAAAGCTTGGAAAGTAAAATAATATTTGAGTAGAGTTAGTCTTTAAGTTTTAATCACTTTGGCCTCAATTCACTAAGCTTTATGGAACACTTTATCGAACGTTTGATAATTTACCACACAAGTAAAATCTAATTTTGAATTCACTAAGGTGTTATAGATTTATCTAATGTTTTATCGATAAAATGTCCAAAAACTTGTAACACCCTAGTGAATTCAAAATTAGGTTTTACTCATGAGGTAAATTATTAAACGTTCGATAAAGTGTTCCATAAAGTTTAGTGAATTGAGGCTCATGTGTCAGATCTCCACTCCCTTTCTTGTGGTCGAGTTTCCTCTTCTGCATACAAACCAAACCGTAATCTTCCCAGATATGACACCAAAGAAAATGTAACCTTTTTTTTTTTTCAATATACTTAAGATTCTATTTTCTTCTCATTGCAAGACAAAACACACGACAAATAACATTTCTCCTGGCGGACTCAAAGCGCCAGAGCTGCAGCTACTAGGACACGCTCCATAGGCAGTAGCAGTGTTAGGGAGACTTGCCTAAGGTCTCCTACTGAATAGTTGCTGGCTTACTGAACAGGCAGAGCCAAGATTCGAACCCTGGTCTCCTGTGTCAGAGGCAGAACCCTTAACCATTACACCATCCAGAAGCAGAAGCAGTAGTAGACCGCAAAATAAGCTGCAGTCTTCTAGTACTCCAAATTATCTACTCCTTATACTGTTGACCACTTTCAAATAATGCTGGTTGTATGCAGGTAATGTAAATCTGTTAACCACTTGCCGACCGCACACTCATACCATGGTAGCTGTAGGACCAGGTGCCTCCCTAATTAATCAGGAAAGGCCGCTCGCGCGAGCGGCCGTTTCCTGTTAGATCACGGAGCGGGTCTGATCGCGGCTCGCAGACTAAATGTAAACGCAGGAGACGTAGGTCTCCCTTGTTTAAATTGAACGGCGCTGCTGCGCAGCAGCGCCGTAAGGCAGATCGGCGATCCCCGGCCAATCAGCGGCCGGGGATCGCCGCCATGTGACAGAGGACATCCTGTCACAGGCTGCACAGGACGGTGCCGCCCCCCCCCCCCCCCCCGCAACATGCCTATCGACCGGAGCTGCAGAGCCCACCCAGCACAGATCACAAAAAACAGCGCTGGTCCTTAAGGGGGGGTAAAGGCTGGGTCCTCAAGTGGTTAATGCCTGTGCACTGTCACATTGCTGAGCTGAGTTCATCATCTTGTATCAATATACCAAACATAGGGACACATAGAGATTCAACAGTAGTGTGTTCTCACAGTGCACTGCATTTCTATAAAATACATGGCTGAGCAATATGACTGTGTGGGCCTTAATGGTTAGACCCTCACCTGTAATGTATACTCTGATCCTTAAAGGAATACTATCGATTCACATTTTTTTCAATTGACACAGGAATTGTTTGGGAAGTGCTGCTAAGTACTGGTGTATACATTTTAGTAGCAACTTCTTTGTTTACTGTTAGCAAAATACTTTCAATCTTTACTGACGCCAAAACTGATGGCTGACTGAGACATGAGGAGAGGGGAAATTCCCCACACACTTGATCAGTTAACTCTATGTGCAGCTCTGTGTGTGACAGAGAGAGAGAGAGAGAGAGCTCCCAACAGCTGCAGCTCCTGCGTCCTGTGTTTCTGACTGAAGTGTGTGAAGAGAGCAGGAAATGTAACTAATAGTCACAGCTTTTCATACTGTTTTTGCTTTGAGTTTGATATGTTTTATATTTGCTTTCTGTAGTCTGATATGCAACTCTGGCTGTGCATTGAAGCAGACACCCCTTCTGCAATTGATTTGTCCCAATATAGCTAAATCCTACCCTCAATAAATTACAGCTTTTGCCTCTGATATTTAACCTGAAAAGTAGGAAAATGTTTACACAGCTACTTAGACATTATTTGCACACTGTCATTTTTGAACACTTGGGTATCGATAGTATTCCTTTAAGAAGCTAGAAATGTGTTCCAGATGAATGATTTAGAAAATATATTCTAAACTGGATCGGTGATACGGCCTGCAAGTTAGCATCTTACCTTTTTAGGACAGCAGTGGCAGCTTCCATTCCTCTCTTGATAAGTAGTGTTTTTTTTTTTCCTGAATGCATAACTGCTCCCCACCATGCCCTGGCTGCGAAGATGTTTTTGCAGCTTCATTCTTGCTACAGATATTTTTAAGGCTGGATTCACAGTGGTCAGTTGCATAATGCACGCGTTATGAGTGTGAACTGCAGTGGAGAACGGACATAGACTTTAATGCAAAGCCTGCATGCAGCGATTTAGAATAGCGCAATCAGTTACAATGCAGTACTCTGAACAGCCCCATAGAGGTGAGTTGACCTGAAGAATTCTACTACACAACTGAACACTGTGAACTAGGCCTAAATAGTTTGAAAGTAGGGAGAACACAGGTACACAATATTCACTTTCACTGTCCTTTTAAGGATTCTAGAAATGTGAAGAGCAAATTCAGATTTCTAAGCATGTTTTCACACTTATGGATAACAATCATGCGCGTATTTTCACACGCTTTCATCAGACACCATGCACATTCATGTGCGACAATACATCTGTGATAGTCCACAATAGCACAATGTAAAAATGTAGAGAACACTTTTCAAAAAGTGGTGTAGGTGGTCTGAATTTTTTTCCTTGCATACAATGCAAACCTAAATCCACACCTAATGTGAATCTCCTTGAAACGCCCATTGATTATCATTGAGTGTGTGTTTTGTGTTTCACGATATGGATGTATGAATTCTGCTTAAAGAGTGAAATTGTAAGTGCAGTTTGTCGATTTTTATAGTAGACCGGTTCTTTGAGCAATAATTAAAAAGTGATTGTGAACCCAGCAGCATAAACTGAGAAGTTGATTGACATAGATATAATATAAAGTGACTTCCCAGTTCAGCATTGAAGTTATACAAAGGTCAAGGACCAAGGTGGTAGTCTTTTTAGAAGAGTTTGTAGAAATCTCCTGGAAAATCGATCCAAAAATCGATTATAAATCAGATTGGACCTGTCTGAAATAGTTCATCTGGCAGGGAAATCTGCCAGGAAATTGAATCATGTGTGTAGCATAAGAGTAGCTGTGCATATCTAGAAATGTATTTTGTGACTTGCGTACAATTTATCCGGGTTCCATAATGTGGCTTATAAGGAATGTGGAGACTGTTGTTGGAGTTATGACCATTTTCTATTAAAATAAAAAAAAAAAAACATAAAAAAAAAAAAAAGTAACCTGAGTGAAGTTCGTGTTTAATCCCCTAAGGGCCCTTTTCCACCTGCAATCGCTAGCGTTCAGGCTGAACGCTAGCGATTACTGAATCGCAAAACCGGCGATTCCCCCGACGTTTGCGGCCGCGATTTTGCTATGCACTGCATAGCAAAATCGCGGCAATTATCGCTCCGCCGCGCGTTCGCGTTCCCGACAAAAGCGAATCGCGGTAGTGGAAATGACCTACCGCGATTCCTATGTTAAAAAGCAAACCGTAGCGATTGTAAAATCGCTAGCGGTTTGCGGTTTTGCGATTCAGCCAGCGCTGGTGGAAAAGGGCCCTGAGAAAGATTCTACAGTTTTTTTTTTTTTTGTTTTGTTTTTTCTCTTCTGGATGTAGGTAATAGAAATCTTCAGCGTTTGGAGCTGTTATTTCTGCCAGGGTGCTCCTGCTGCTATCACCACTCCAATGCTGCTGCACTCAGCTGTCTGACAGCTGAGCTCTGCACTGGTCAGGAGCCATTGGCTTCTGACTGTGAGCCAATCACAGTGATCAGGTCGTTGGAATAGGGAAAGAGTCTCTGGTCCTTAAGAGGCACCTACTCCATGATTACTGTTAAAGGTGGGATCTCCTACCATTTAGGTGATGAGAGAAAATCTTTACACTGGAGACAGCCATAAAGTCCTAACCATTTGAAACCTGTTATCAATTCACCCAAACACTAGAGAAACCTTGCCTAAACTACTTTTCTAACTAAAGTTTGTGGATTTTCAGAATAATCAAACACGTTGCAGAGGTGTCAGTGGCCAATGGTGTAATTCTAATTTTGACAGTTGACACTGTGATTTTTTTTTTTTTTTTTTTTTTTTAATATGAATTCTGATGGAAGGGAATGCCATAAGTCGTCTTGACCATATTTCTAGCCTGTAAAGCTGCTAGTGTTTTCCTCTTGTCCAGTGAGCACAGCCAGTCAGGGATGATGTGGAGTGAAAGAGATGCTAAAAGAGAAGGTACTATGCAGAAGTCAGCCTGCTCCCCCACCACCACCTCCAGCCCCCCTTAACACTTCCACCCGTCCCCTCTCCCTTCCTCAGTATGAATCTGCTGTATCTCATTCCAAACACTAATTCCAGTTTAATTGCCACTGGCCCCGAAGCCTCTTCAATAGGAGCTAACAAATGGTTTGCAGCCCGCAAAGCTCCGTCAGGCTGCATTTTAAACGAGGCTCCCTCCGTCCGGCTCGCATGCCAATGAGCTAGCAGAGAAACGCCATGTTTACTAATTACCCGCTCTGACTTCACACCACAGACTGCTCACCGGCTCGCACGTCTCCACTATATCGCTTTTCTGCGACAAAAGAAATTGGACCAATGAATAACCCAAAGTACTTTTTCATCATAACCCTTGAGGTCCAGGCTAGAATAGTTGCTCTAGATCAAGTTCATGTTCCACATTTAGACTGAGAGGTTCGTTTTTTTATTTTTTTGTTTGACAAACCATTTTTTGTATGTAGAATTTCTATATTTTTATTTTATTATGCACTCTTTTTCTTTTTGAACAGCCAGCTTATGCACAGAACTATAGACTTCTACAACCTGGTCATTTCACCTTTATCAACCAAATTACCTGAAGGGAATGGGATATGGGGGCTGGCATATTAATTTCCTTTTATATAATGAAAATGACCTGGCTGTCCTGGTGATTCTCTGCCTCTTATACTTTTAGCCCTAGACCCCGAACAAGCATGCAGCTGATCAGGTGCTTTGACTAAAGTCTGACTGGATTAGCTGCATGCTTGTTTCTGGTGTGTGATTTAGACACTACTGCAGCCAAATAGATCAGCAGGACTATCTGTCAACTGGTATTGTTTAAAAGGATATTAACCTGCTGAGCGTTCTGGACGAGCTGAGCTCGTCCAGAGACGCCGGAGGCTGCCGCTCGGGCCCTGCTGGGCCGATTTAAACCAAATAAAAAGGAGCACACGCAGCCGGCACTTTGCCAGCCGCGTGTGCTACCCGATCGCCGCGTGCAGCGGCGAAAGAGGGTCCCCCCAGCCGCCCGAGCCCAGCGCAGCCGGACCAAACAGTTCCAGCCAGCGCTAAGGGCTGGATCGGAGGCGGCTGACGTCAGGACGTCGGCTGACGTCCATGACGTCACTCAAGCAAAACAAGAAGGGCCGCTCGTCGCGGCCCTTCTTGTTACTTCTGATCGCCTCTCCGGCGTTCAGAAGTGCAGATTAGGAGCGCCCTCTAGTGGGCTTTCATGCAGCCAACTTTCAGTTGGCTGCATGAAATAGTTTTTTTTTCATAAAAAAAAAAACATCCGATCGCCAGCCTGGCGATCTTAATAGAACGCCAGGCAGGTTAATATAGCCACCTCCATATGCCTCCCACTTTAGGTTCCTTTCCGCTATTGAATGTCAGCAGCTCATCCTTATGCAAAGTACAAACCTGTAAACACTGTCATTTGATGTGACCATGAATATGTGGTAGATATAAAAAGGGAAGTTTGCAGTTGCATGCTTGGTATGTAATAAAGAACAATATTTTTCATTAGGTGAACACAAATGCCAATCGTATCAGCATGCAATGAGCTATTGTTCTTTTGTTTGTGTTAGGAGATTGATGCACAGTACGGAAAAGGATAGTCTTGGATAATTTCAGGTTTAAGGTTAATGTTGGGCTTAAAGGACACCTGAACTGAGAGGGATATGGGGGATGCCATATTATTATTATTATTATTAATTGGATTTATATAGCGCCAACATATTACCCAGCACTGTACAATACATATGATTACAGACAATAACAGGAGTGACCAACAACACAGTAAGGTAATAAGCAATAAGATACACAACACATTACAGGTAATAAGCAATAAGATGCACAACACAGGTACCTATTCCGGCGTATAAGACTGGGTGTATAAGACGACCCCCCAACTTTTTCAGTTAAAATATAGAGTTTGTGATATACTCACCGTATAAGACCACCCCTCTTCCAACGTACACCAAATTAAAAAAAAAATCATATACTGTTGCTGTACTGTATGTGGTACCCAGTATATAACAGTATATAGTCAATTGACTGGTTGTATTGGTCAGCTCTCGTTCTCCCTAAGTGGATTGGTCAGCTCTCCTTGTCTACCTGTTTATCAGAGCAGTATGGAAGCATAGATCGTGCTGTGCCCATAAAATATGCCTCTTTCACCCCTCTGGCCCAACCTTGTATCCTATTTACCTCCCTCTCTGCCTCTCAGATCTTGCACATCTGCGCCTGTGCCGCTTCACTACAGTCCTCAGCAGCAAGATCTGAGAGGCGGTAACAGGATAGGGGGCATCACCCGGCATCAATGATACCCGGCGTATAAGACGTCCCCCAACTTTTCAGAAGATTTTCAATGGTTAAAAAGTAGTCTTATACGCAGGAATATACAGTAGGTAATACAATTCCAAACAAAGTTCATACACTGGAGTGGTAGTCCCCAAAATACAAGTTTACATTATTCTATATTCAATAGCATGGAGCCAAATACCATGCTAGGTCTTGTATGAGAGCGCAACCGTGAGTTTGAGGGGAGGGTCCCACCTACATAATATTGATTTCCTTTTAAACAATACCAATTGTCTGGCAGTCCTGCTGATCCTCTGCCTCTAATACATTTATCCATAAACCTTGAACAAGCATGCAGATCAGGTGTTTCTGAATGAAGTTTGATTGGATTTGCTGCATGCTTGTTTCAGGTGTGTGATTCAGACACACTACAGCCAAAGAATTCAGCAAGAATTCCAGGCAACTGGTATTGTTTAAAAGGAAACTGCCAGTATGGTGACCCCTCTTCTAGACCCACAAGCTTGACTGATTTTAAAGGACAAATTAACTGAACGGCTTCATGCTTTTGAGAACTGTGCATGCGCAGAACGCTCCCGGTGGTGGGAGTGCAATCGACACACAGATGGGACTGCAAATGCACAGTTGACGAGACTGGAGCTCCAGTTGCACATCTTACAGAGCCACCAGCTGGGGAATGGAGAGGACCAGGATGCTGAGGGACCTCGCAGACTAAGGGCCTTTTTCCACTAGCCTGCGATTTGCTTCTGATCGCAAATCGCAAGGTACATTAAACTAATGGAAACTGCAGCAGCAATTTCCATTAATGCGATCCGATTGCGATGCGATTTTGGTCAAAGCGCAATCATTGTCCTTCCCCGTTTTGTATGCGATTGAGCTGGACTGTGAGTATAGTAGCTCAATCGCAATCGCATGGTGGAAATTGAAACGCGATTGTGATCGCGATCAGGATCGCAATCGCGATCGCATTTCATAGTGGAAAAGAACCCTAAGGCCTCAATTCACTAAGATCATGCTGGAGATAAGGCAAGAGAAAACTTACCACCAGACAGTGAGAGAGTTATCTTATCTCTGCATTCCTTAAGTTACCTCCTCTGTAGTTATTTTCACACGCAGTTAACAACCTGTCTTTAACTCTGGATTCTCACTGGAGTGTCATAAACTCATTCAGACCATCTACAAAACACAGTGAACATCAGTAATGCAATTATACCTTATTCGAGACTCTCCTTGAAACCATCAAATCTGTTTATTGAAAAAGATACAAAGGAGCGCTCCAATGGTGCGTTGTCTGTTTTTTGTTTTGTTTTTTTTTTAATAAAATGACACACATTAAAGTTACACTTACACTGTTTGTGCAAGTAATGCACATGTGAGAGGCCGCCTGCAAGTCCTCTACAGTGTTTCTCAACATTTTATTAGTATGTACCCCTTTTAAAACCCTGTACTCACCAAATACACCCTAGTATAGTAAACATTACCACAAGTACCCCTAGACAAATTTATATTTAATTGTAGTACATAATTGGTTCTAAACAATTTCAAAGCATTAACTATTGCTTTTAATTAGCTAAAATACTAACTTGGTGTTGTTTAAATAAGATTTATAAATTTCTAAAAATCTAAATTTGTTATTCTTGATTAAGTATATTAAACCTGAGTACCCCCTGGAACCATCTGAAGTACCCCCTGGGGTACGCGTACCACATGTTGAGAACCTAGGCTCTACAACTCCTGAGCCTGGCCAGGGCTAACTGGGTCCGTGTGCGATGGTAGCAAAGGGGACAACCGCCGCCTGGGTCTCCTCACGGCAAGCTGTCTGACGTCACAACGCTTTTCATTGTATAGCCACGCCTTCTTCAGGTGCCCATCATTTTATTAAAAAAGAGTGAACGCACCATTGGCGCGCTCCCTTGTTCCCTTGTACCTTTTTTTAACCAGATCACTGGCACCACCCAGTGGTGGGAGCAGAGCCTGGAGCGAATAACTGAAGCTAAAGGACCAGAACAAGTTACAGCCAGCGCCGGCATAAATACTCTTAATCCGTTTACTGAAAATAGGTCTTGCAAAGGTGAATTGAAGAACAAAACCATATAAATTGGTGTTATTGGTTGAAAGAACATATCCTTATTTGAAAATGCACTTCAGTTAATATACAAGGAGAAGAAGAGGCATAGAACAGTGTCACCAGATCGAGTAACACAAATGCAAACTGTAAGGATCGCATTTTGATATTGGTGAGAGCAGGTAGGATATTGAATCATTGAAGTTCAGACAATCCCTATTAGTGCTGAAGAGATGTTAGCTGTATCGCCACATAATAGTAGTGTTATGAGAATAGTCTGTACAAGTGTTAATCAAAACTATTATAGCATATACCCTTTATCAATGGCTTGGCAAAGTATCCAGTGTGGGTAACCTCTCAAGTACCCCTTGACACCTATATTTAGGCACTCCTCATAATTGCTTTTTTAGACATTCCTCGATGTTTTTACTTAGACATTGTAGTAACATATAGTAGAATGCAGTACATTATTCAGGATGTCCACACTTTTTTTATGGTAATTTTTCCTGGTTTTATCATCAGAAACACTTCCTGTAGCTGTATATTGCTTTATATTGGTATGTAGCACCGCCCTCCTAGTGATGTTTAGCCTAGGCTGTTAACTATGCAGAGCTTTCTGGGAGCCAGGTATATTTTATACTGGCTTCAAAACTCTCGGTAAACGGAGCCTGAGAGGACTAACGATATTGCCACCTGTGAGACATTTCAGAATGTAAATCCTGGTGAGGAAAGATTATACACGAGCCAAGCGCTGACTAAATTAATTTGTAAATGAATATTGTGAAAAAAGCAATGTTCTTATTGTTTCACTATAGTTTCTCTTTAACTAACTGTACTTATTCAGATTTGTCTATCGCAGTGTTTTGAGGGGGTTTTTGTTTTTGTTTTAGTGGGGGTTTTTTGTTTTTGTTTTTTGTTTTGTTTTTTATCTCAAAACAAGTTAAAGTACCCCCTGGGCCTTTCTAG
This sequence comes from Hyperolius riggenbachi, assembly GCF_040937935.1. Classification (NCBI taxonomy): domain Eukaryota; kingdom Metazoa; phylum Chordata; class Amphibia; order Anura; family Hyperoliidae; genus Hyperolius; species Hyperolius riggenbachi. The sequence goes on along the minus strand of NC_090651.1, from coordinate 268,885,814 downwards.
AGTACCCCTGTGTAGACATAACATGCGTTGAGGACCTAGGATCTACATCACTGGCATATATCTGTATACACCTGCTTCTATTAATAATGGTCTTTCAGGTGCTATTCTCTCTGGAATAACAGTGGTGATATTCTTTTGCCTTTGCAGCTTCTAAACAACTTTATTCCCCCTCATTTCCTGCATAATGAATACCGTACATTTTTGTTTTTGTGGCCATGTGGTACCATTGTTCCCAGTACAGTATAGACCTCTTGCACAGATACTATTTTGGTTACCGTGGAAATGAATAGCAGGCCTCCCTCTCGCATCTCCTGCAAAATGTCTTTAAATGCTGCTTAATTTGTAATCATCTTCTAAAAGAGAGAATGTTATTAAGATGTCAGTTTTCTGAATAAGCCTTGTGTCTGTGAGCTTATTTTAATTTATTGAATACAAATGTGTATTTTTTTCCCTTTTTTTTTTATCCTTGTTTTTCTATCTTTTCTTAAAAGAAGCTGAAGGAGGGGTGGGGGGAGTATCCATTGAATAGCTGAAACTACAAAGCAGCAATTCTGGGTAATTTCACTGTCAATAGTGCAGGGCGAACATTAATTGTCAACATACACCCCTTCTGATGTCATTTTTATCTCTTAAATTGTCCGGGTGTAGCAATGGCACCAAACTTTTATACTTGCCGCATATCAGGGACAATTGCGTTTCTATGACTTAGAATAAAATTCAAGCAGTGTACAGTGTAATGGTGTTTTTTATTGCTTTTGTTATAGTACAATTTTTCTAGGCAAGTTGTATTTCACTAAATGAAGTTCTTGTAGTCTACATGGTGGAGTGAATGGAAAATCCTATGTGCTATAGAGTATCACGCACACTAGTGTGCGTGGTTTCTTTCCCCCCCCCCCCCCCCCCCTGGTCTCCCATGTCAAAGGCGGTGCCATAAACATTAACCAGTACTCTATTCAGCCACTCAAAGGAAAAGTGCCAGTCCTTGCTATAGTCAGTGTAACATACCTGGTATATTGTAAGGCAGTCTAAAGGGGGTGGAGTTAACTTGCCAATATGTTATAGGGATGTGGGAGGAAAGTGGACTACTCAGTACTCAGAGGAAAGTCATGCAAACATGGGGAGAACCTACAAACTCCATATGCTACTTGAGATTTATTACAAATTAGTCTTTCTAATGAGAATATGTATATGACTGTAGTAGCACCACTATCTCATTACCTTTTAACAGTCTTAGCTGTGGTACACTATCACTCAGTAGAAGGTAGTGTTTCCCATTTAATAGTCGACAAGGTTTAATAAATTTGGCTAGGTGTTCTGGATTGCTTTCAGTGTTCCATTTTGGGAGAAGCTTAGTAAAGCAGCCAATGTGTGAGCGCTTTGTAATTGGCATGTCCTATATTGCCTTATTGCTACATGATTTCACAAAAATACGTTGTTGTTTTTTTTGTTTTGTTTTTTCCATCAATGTCTTTAGACATCCATTTTCCTTTCTACCATAAATTTTTTTTTTTTTTTTTACTTATTAAATTACTTTTAGGCCTCTTTCAGTGCGACGTTAAAGTCGCACGTTATAAAATACTTGAACGCAGAGTAACGCACAGCAATGCAAAGTCTGTGCGACATTCACAGTGCACATGTTGCGTTAGTGTGTAGCATTATTAAAAAGTGGTGCATGCTGTGCATTGTGCTGCACATGCTCAGTAATGTTTTTTTTTTTTTTTTTCTTTTTTATGTAACGCATGCGCCATTTTCGTTGCATCAGTATGCAACGAAAACGGCGCACCAAGAGTCACGTAACGCAGTGCAAAATAACGTCCAATTTCATAACCTACATGCACTGCGTTAGGGGCACGTTGTGCGACTTTAACGTCGCATCAAACGCAACGTCCCACTGTGAAAGAGGCCTTAGTCTTTGTTAAGCTGTTCAGCAATGTTTATTTTGAACTTGGTTAGCTATTTAATTTATTTTAATGTCTTGTGTGTTGCGCTTTTGATAATAAATACTTTTCAGCTAAGCCAGGTACTGAATTTAATTCCTTCTGCTATCTTTTTCTCATTGTTCTGCTATTATTTTCATTTAATGAGTCTTTTTCTTTGTCTTTTTTTTTTCATTTTTTTTAATCTGAATTTCAAATGCCACCGTTTACAAATCAGGGTTTTCATAATGTGTTTTTGTATTCTTAAGTGTTAACTAATACTTTTAAAAACAAATTATGCACCAGGTTTGCTGATTTCTAAAGAGGGGGAAAAACGACAAATCTTTAAACTGTGGCTAATGTGCACACACTTGGTTTTTGTTGTTAACGGGTAGGATTTTATTAATTTTTTAATATTACTATTTTTATATCTATATATTTTTATTCCTCCATGATGATTAGTCACATAGAATAAACAAACAAACAGAATCCAGTGTATAGTAGGAAACTTTGTCGTCTGATGAAAGCAAATCTGAAGTGAAAATAAACTTAATGATAATGAACTATATGTGTAGTATGGATATTAAATAGAACATTAGTAGTAAAAAAAAAGTCTCATATTTTTTATCTTCCCGTTTTATATAGCTTTGTTTATAACCTTGCATCAGGTTGTCACAGGTGCAGTTAAGAATTCACACTCTGGCCCATGCAATCCACTTTCTCTCCTGAGTTTTCTCCTAGGTCAGTATTTCTCAAACTTCTCCTTGTGACTCACCAACAGTTCATGTTTTGCAGGCAATCTCCCTTTTGCACTGGTGGGGTATTTAGTGTCTCAGCTACGTGGAATTTACAAATCTAAGGCACTAATGACCCCACCTGTGCTTAGGTGAGGCTACCTGCAAAACATGCACCGTTAGGGAGTCCCGAGGACAGGTTTGAGAAACACTGTTCTAGGTGATATTTTCACAACTTGTCAAAATACTGTACTCGTTAAAGCACCAGCAAGCAAGAAAATACTCAAAATAATTTTGATAGTCCTTTTTTTATCTACTTTTTAGATATTTTTCAATTGCAAAGTGCTAAAAAAAATATTTTAAATACAAAAGGATAACTAATCTCCTAGGTGAAAACGCAGGAGAAAAAGTTAATTGCATATGGGCCTCTGTCTTTTAAGCTGTAAAACAAAGCAGAAGGGATGACTCTTTGAACTTTCATTCAGTAAAGCCTTATCTCAAGCTGTCTTACAATGTTTCTTAGCTGTTTAAGTTCTTTAGATAACAGGACTTTATACATATGAACTGACACCCGGGAGACTTGGGTGCAGGATACAGCCGGTATATAGCTTATCCTCCTGCTGCACAAGTTCCCAGCGGCGTTAAATACTATGCCCCCTCTAGGTCCACGTGGATAGTGGGGGAATGATGTACTTCAGCTTCCAGCTATTGCTGGCGGCCGAATTACAGTGTTTTAAAAGCAACTTCAGCTGAAGTTACTGACTGTGCGCCTCTATAGCTGTTGTTCCTATTACGGCCTATGGTGGCGCCAGATGCACCCAAATCTCCTGCGCTGTAATTAGTGTTTCGAACAGGACTGAGTTCAACTAAGTTAATGGACTAGCTCAGAGAAGTTCTTTTGCAGCTCAGTTTTAACTCTTCCTATACTGGAAAACAAAATGAAGTAACGCTTACTGCAGTCAGTATGTCTCTATTCTTTTAAATTTCTGTGAAATAAGCATCACGGTTTGCATAAACAGTGAGGTTTTTGTTTTTATTTTTTTCCTGGCATAAAGAGCATTTTTAAGACAACCAGTCAAACATTGCAGAATCTGCCTTGAGGTGCATACTCTATTTTGCCATTTTCTGATGATTCCACCTTTTTTTTGATGCTTGTCATCGCTCTGACGCCAGTGACTAGAATGAAACTTTGAGTATTTCTACTCCTTAAAATGATATTCAGCAGTGATGCACTGGGAGACATCTCAAGCTCACTCCAACCTGAATTATTGCAGATTCTTTCTGTTTTAAGAAGGCAAACTTTTTGTTTTGTTTTCCATAGCATTTTAGTAAGGGGACTTTTAGGACCATTGTAGCCCCTCACACACTCCAATGAGTTCTGGTTCACCATGAGCTTGCTGGTTAGTCTGTACCTCTCTGTGTTTCAAGCCCTACTCCATAGAGCCAAATTAATCCATGCCATGCACTGATGAGGATCAAACCGTGATCCACATAAGAGAGCAGGACGTGGGCTTGATCAGGTAATGGCTTTGTGCAGAGAAAGAAGCCTGCATTCTGCTAGCAGCTTTGTACTTTCTACAAAGATCTTGGTCATGTATGTGACTGACTTTCCCAAATGGAAGCTCTCTGGAAAAGCTACACCAGATATGAAAGGTGTGATTCCTCTACTTGCCTTTACTGACACTTTAAAAAAAAAAAAAAAAAAAAACTGAAATCCTTGAGGACGAACCAGGGCTTTAAATACACTTTTTTTTTACCTTTTTATTTTTGGAAGGCGAAGACCATTTACTTGGAAGGCGCTTTCTTACAACCCGTTCTGATCCTGCAGTTGCTGTGTATTATGGCATACATTTTTACTGGCTTGTCACCATTTCCGTAGCTGCATCAGTAATGATTAAAAATGTCTTCCAAGCAGAAGCTGATTATTCATAAGTGTCAGAAGCTGTCCCTGTTATGTCTGGAAAAGGCAGCCAATCATTTGGTGAGCTACAGTGACAGCTTAGATAAGTTTGACTTTTTTGTAGCTTATGGTATACAATATGAATGCTGCTAACTTTTTCTGGAATTTTGAGAACATGTAAGTAATCTTTTAACTTTTTTCCACCCCTTTAGGCTCTGATATGGCCGTGTTCTGCCTTCTCTGTGGGAAGCGGTTTCAGACTCAGACTGCTCTTCAGCAACACATGGAAGTCCATGCAGGGGTCAGGAGTTACATCTGCAGTGAGTGCAACAGGACCTTTCCCAGCCATACTGCTCTCAAGCGCCATCTCCGCTCACATACAGGTAAGAGGATACCTCCAAAGGCCACCAGCCAGGATAGAAAAGGGAAAGGAGTGGTGTTGCCATCTCTTGAACTTAATATGTTGGTTGTAGACTCCTCCTTTTCTTCAATGTAGAGCTTAGTAAATAAGTTGAGTGTCCTGACAGATAAGTGAATTACTAACAGAGCTGTGGAGTCTCAGTCGAGGAGGCGGGGCAATTTTGGGTACCTGGAGTTGGTTTCATAAACTGAGGAGTCAGATGAATTTTGTACAAACTCCACAGCCATGGTAAGTATTAGACTAAGGAGTCGGAGCAACTATCAGAAAGCTGTCAAGATGGGAGCACACATTCCCCAGCCGCTGTTTAAAAACCTAATCTGCTCTCCTCCTTTCTCTAATGACCACAAATTTAGTGATCTGTCACACTTCTTTCACTATTTTCACTTCTTCCCTGTAGGATGCTTCCATCTCCCTCTTAAATAGAACTTAAACTGAGAGGCATATAGAGGCTGCCATATTTATTTCCTTTTAACCAATACCAGTTGCTTGGCAGTCCTGCTCATCTATTTGGCATTAGTAGTGTTTGAATGAATTGGCCACATACTTGTTTCAGGTGTGTGGTTGAATTAAGTGAGAGCACCTGATCTGTATGCTTGTTAGAGGCAGAGGATCAGCAGATTCACCAGGTAATTTGCATTGGTTAAAATCAATGTCCGTTTCCATATCCCTCTCACTTCAGTTATTCCTTAAAGGACAACTGTAGTGAGAGGTATATGGAGCCTAGGCATGCAAAAAATTCCCATGTAGGGCTCAATCCTAGGCAGGATTATTCTAAACTAGCGGTAATACAGCATAACCTTGGTTATGCTGTATTACAGCTATTTGATGAAATGAAAGAAGTTTGGAATAATCCTGCCTAGGGTTGAGTCCTACGTGGGAATTTTTGCATGCCTGGACTTGATTTTGAGACGTGAGATGGTCCTCTTGTCCCACCAGGACTCCCCGTGATGTGTGCACATCCCTGAGGTTGGTGGACTCCATATACATCCGGAATGGAGAGACAGATGTAACCAATGGTAACTTGCTCAGGTTAGGTTATCCTGAGTCGCTGGTGCTCGATCCTCCAGTGAGTCACCAGTCCACTTCAAGTAATCCAATAAACAATGGAGAAGGCACACAACAGGCTTTTCAACTTGCGTCTATGTAAACTTTAGCAAATACACAACATGTTTGGGGGTAACCCCCTTCATCCCCTGATGGAGGTTACCCCGAAGCATGTTGTGTATTTGCTAAAGTTTAGATAACGCAAGTTGAAAAGCCTGTTGTGTGCCTTCTCCCTTGTTTATTACATCAGATATGGAGGCTGCCAGATTTCCTTTTAAACAATACCAGTTGCCTGGCAGATCTGCTGCTCTTTTCAGCTGCTGTCATGTCTGAATTAGACCAGAAACAAGCATGCAGCTAATCTTGTCATATCTGACAGTTATGTTAGAAACACCTGATCTGCTGCATGCATGTTCAGGGTCTATGGCTAAAAGTATTAGAAGCAGAGGGCCAGCAGGATAGCCAGGCAACTGGTATTTCTTAAAAGGAAATATGGCAGCTTTCATATACCGTTCACTACAGTTGTCCTTTTACAGTTTAAAGCAGAATGGAACAAGGCAAATTTTAATAGCAGTAAGGTTAATAAGTAAACAGTGTGTAGAAGCAAAGTGATGCACGAGATTTGTTTCACTGACCAGATATGGTTCACAAACATCACTTAGCTGCAAGGGACAAGCATCAGATTAGCCTCTTCTCCATAAATTAACCATGCCTAACATTTGCAGTGTCCTGCTAATGTCGCTATGATGGTGGCGCTGTATGTAGCTACCACTTGTTCCTGTTACTTGAGCCTCAGACATCTCTATGCTTACAGCAAACCAAACAAACACCATCAAAACAAGACAGAAGGACGTCTATAGATAGAAATGTCAGTTGTGTCTGAAGTATGACTTTTGCAAAAGTCACAGCAGATATGTATTTTCCACTACTGGCCAGAGCTGACGTGATTCTCCAGGCGAAAGGGGTAGAAAGTGTAATAGGTAGACAATTGATCCCCCTCCTTCCAGTCTTGTGCTGCAGAGTGGCGCGTGCTTTCATTAATAATGCAAGAGGTGTCTTCAGCATGCGTGCCCAGTCTGTGTGCTTAGCATCAGCAGCTGTGTTTGATAGCAAAGCCACTGTCAGCCTCCTGGCATTGATTTAGAGGGACTCTACATGTACTATTATATTAGTCGTGCAATAGAGGCAAGAGATCCACAGGTTGCTGCTTCTCTTCTGCCCTAATGGTGACAATTCCTGCTTGATATTACAAAATAGAGAAGTGGTGTATACTGGCCCTAATAGCATTAATATTATGCTGGTATAGTGTAGTGTCAATGATATTTTATAGGGGCTTAGAATAATGTGCAAAGGTCCAACAGGTATGGACTATAAGATGGGAGGACAGGAGAGCTGATGCATGATTGAGTATAAAAAGCAGAACTTCTGTTGCCTATATGGATGTTTTAAGTAAATGGTTACATGCAGTTTTGATATGTACACGAGTTCAGGTTGTCACGTACCTTTACTTTGACTCTGTGATGTGACATTCCTGTACACTGGCAGCAATCTACAAGCAAGATCTATGAAAAATACATGTTCACAAACAGAAGAGAACATGTTTTTTTTTTTTTTTTTTTTTTTAATCCAAGGATTCGGTACCCCTTTAAGTAAAGGTTTTTTTTCCCCAATATCTTTATATCAAATTAAAGTCTGGATACAGGCTCTAAATAACACTCCACTATTACGTCTGTTAAGCATTAATGCTGTGCCTTAAAATCCTTTAGGCACAGAATTCATGGGGGGTTACATACTCGGGAGGGCTAAACCTCTTGGTCCTGAAGAGGCTTCCCCCCGCCCTCCGCAGTAAAGGAAATACAGTGCTGCGACCTCCAAAGATCTCCTTGTAGACTGCTTCTCGGCGTGTGTGCATGTGCACCAGTGGCTTCTCATTCGGGTTGTAGCAGAAATAGCCAAGCTCAATTGTGTCCACTCTTCTGTGCAGGCGCAGACACCTCGTACCTGCACAGTAGAGTGGACCCAGGGCTTCCTGCGACCTCCTTCAGGTCAATGGCTCTTTTGCCATCCTCCTGGTCCACTTCAGTCCTCCACTAGCCGGCCTGGTAGTCCCTGCAGTCACCTAGCCGGCCTTGTAGTTCCTGCGGTTGCCTTCCACGGCGCTCCTGTCACCAGGCGCGTTCTGCGTCTGCGAAGGCAGAGAATGCTCCTGGCGACAGTAGCAAGATGGGTGCATAGCTAAACTGCACCTGCACTGACTCAAGCCCATTAAAGAATTTACTGAACCGTCTAGCGGAGGATCGAGTTGGACTGGGGGGGATGGCGAGGGAACCCATGGCCTGAAGGTAGCCCCAAGTTATGAATACTTTTTTTTAATTATTATTATTATTATCTCAGGTACACTTTGGTGGTCTGAACTCTTCTCCTGTGATGCAGCAATCCTGTAATGCTCGGTGATAACCTGCACAGGTACTAACACAGTACCTCTGCCACTTCTAAGCTCAGCCCAAGCAGGATGTGGAGTGGTTCACAGTTGTACTTCAGTTAAGGTTCACTGACTTCTATGACTTCTATTGAGGAGCATGTTAGCAAAACACGCTGCAGTTTCTTACTTCTCACTTGCATGGTGGAAAGCAGTTGAAAAGGAACAAACCCTGTCCAAATGTCATGTACAATACAGCCTTAGGGCCTATTTCCACGAAACGTGCGGCGGCACTTCCTGTTGTGCGAGTAAGCTGCCAAAACCCAGGAGCGGTGCCATGCACGTCTATGGGATTCACTACCACTCGTGTGAAAAAAATGCTACAATGTTATCCGAATTGCTATGGCAAGTAATTTGGATGGCTGCTGCATTATGCCCAAGGCAGATTTTACACATGCGATTTGCCTGCGGGGAAACTCTGCAGATATGGCCTAATTTCCCTCACTAGTGGAAACGGGTCCTTAAGCAAAAGAGGATTGGGTATCGGTCTACTCATACCTTGGGCCATGCTGCTGTTCAACACATAAAGTTCAGTATTTGGAACAGTTGTCCTTATGCAAGAATTGTCTACATGGGACATACTCCTATTTCAGTCACTGATTCTGTAGCATGATCCTTAATGCCAGTATCATTGCACATCTGGCAAATCAGTGGAGGTAGACTGAAGCACCGTTTATACAACATTCATCCTGTTCCTTTGTAAAGGATACCTGAACCGACGTGATCTGATGAGATAAACATGGGTACATATATTACCAGTCCCACTAAGAAATTGTCTGAAGTCACTTTGTTTCCCTGTACAAGTGTTAAACTATAGCTGTTCCGTATGCCTAAGGTGGCACACAAAATTGAATTTAGCCCATTATCCTGAAAAGTGATTAGAAGGCATAACGCTTTTATCCTTTAGAGAAAACAATGCTGATAATTCTGGCAGCTGTTACCATAAATTGCACATTCATTGGACCCATTATAGATCTTGCTCCAAAAAGCTGAACACTTCTAGTAACTAACTAGGGCTGACTGCTGTATGCATCTTGCATTTGAGACTGTGGGCTACTCCTTCAGTTTACTACTTGATCTTACTAGACAACATTTTTTAGTTTTTTTTGTTTGTTTTTCCCGTTATTTACTAGCATGTATCTCACTGAAGCTCATCACCTCAGTGGTTTATTGCTGGATATGCAACCATCTTTTTTTTATTGTTCTTCTAAATACACATATGCACAGAGGGAGATATTGGTGGCTTGGCAGTTGAAAACCTCTGTTTCCCACAATGCAACAAGGTTTACAGACAGCAAACTGTCAGGACCTAGGTGCTGACATGACGCTGTGGGAGGGGTTTTACTACAATATCAGCCATGCCGATCCCCTTGATGATCTATTCAAGAAAAGGTAAAGATTTCTCATGGGTAAATGGGTATCCGCTACTGACTAGGATGTTACAGTCCCTCTTGAAGTATATATGTTTATATCATTTTGTCAGTTTAACCCTCTTTTCCGCTGTCTGGCCTTTTTTAGTCATAAGCTGACTCGACAAATAAAGAATATAAGTTAAATCTGCATTGCAAACTCAATGATATCCAATCCTGATTTGCACCTAAAATCTTCAGTACGGTTTAGAATTTCTTGCAAAGCATCCAGGGCTGGTTGAAGAAACCGTCCACTTCATTGGTTCTCTTGAGGAATCTACCATTTGTGATCCTGGTCTAGTCTCTTGCCCTTGGCAGTGAACTGAAGGATAATCAGAGTGGAGCAAGCACACATCTTTGTATGCCATCCATTAGGAGTTTTATAGTTCTGATCAATGATTTGCAGTTAGTTTTGGTTAGCCCCCCCCCCCCCTCCCCCCCCATAGTGTTTCAACTATTTTTTACCCCTAATATTTTACTACTGCTTGTGAGGTGTCTGTATATTGATGCTTAGAATAGTCATAACAATCTGTCCGTACACAACTTAGACGTCTTTACCTCTGGCTGAAAGATCGCTATTCATAAAGCTCAATTAGACTAGCCCTGCTCACTTTAATTTGGATACTTACATTGCCCCAACGTAAAGCGGACCTGAACAAGAACTTCCTCTCCTCTAAAAGATAAGCAACAGCACAATAACCTTTAAAGAAAAAAAATTATCTATTACAGCTTGCAGAACTCCTGCAATAAATCTGCAGTGTGGCTACTTCCTGGATTTTAGTTTTTTTGGGGGGAGGGGGGGGGGGGGGGGGTTTGACCCTGTAAACCATGTCCCATTTATCATCCGTATCAACAGGAATACGGACATACTAGGTCATTTCCACCAAGCGGCATGTACATTGCTATGAGAAAAAAGGGGTGATTGTGGAAAACTCTTGCTGTGAAAAATGCAATAGTGATTGACGAGGAAAAGCCAACTCTGTGAATGAATATGCTTAAACGGGGTCTAGAGGCAATACTTGTGAAGATGTGCAATTTTAGCTGAAGCACTTTGGTAGCTAGAGCAGAATTGTATTGGTGTGTAAAATGTTATGAAGCACTGAAATGTGATGTGGATAAAAGCCTTGTGGCGACACAGCCACACCAATGTACAGAAGCCAAAGGTCCATGTATAGACATTGTCCTGCTTCTAGAACAATAGGAGAAATGACTCTCCGGCCCAAAGTTTGAGAAAAACCTGTCCTCTTCTTACTCCAGTCTCCTATCCACTGTGCAGAAACAATTAAAAAAGTAACATTTTTAAGCCCCAATTCAACATGTTTATTATGTGCACGCACTAAATCATAGTTTTAAATTATACATAAACAAGGTCCCCCCCCCCCCTCCCAAAAGTAGGTTTTGTAAAATAAAATCCCAACTGCACCATTTCATCTGCTCCGACGCCTACAACGGTCTGCTCCTGTCTGGGCAATGTGAACCATGTTCTGTTTAGCCACATGGGTATGCACAGTGGATAGAGGATCATTGCTGTCAGAAAGCCTGGCAAGCCCCCATAGCCAGATGAGTACAACTCCATTACTGACTTCCTCTTCACTGCACATGTAATTGGCCTTGATATAGGTGGAGAAGCCAGAAATTTTTTTTTTTTTACTGGGGATTGAAAGGGTGTGGCTTGACAGGGCATGACTACTTGTTGATATACCTTGTTTGTGGCAGCTATCTGCACTGCTAAGGTGGACTGGCTTGCTTTGGAGAAAATGTGAATTGTATACTGGCCATTGATTAGGGGCCCCGTAAACGTTTCAGAATTTTCTCATAGATGGTTTTTCAATTTTATGTACAACTGTTTTCACACCAATTCTGAAAGTACTAAAAAAGGTAAGAAAGTGGTCAAACTTTAGGTAGTTTGGAACAACTTTTTTTCCACTCCTTGTAGCCAAAAAAGGAAAAATATTTTATTGATAAGGTATGAAAATATCTGTGAGATAACTCAAGTGAATAGGTGATAGTCAGAGCTGTGTGTTCTTTGCGACAGTAGTGTCCTTTGGTCATGTGGTATATCTATTTTTATGCATGTTGTTGGTACCAAATTCTGAAATGGCATTGGAAGATTTGGTATCCTGGCTTTGATAGTACCAGGTCACTTCAATGTATAGTGACTAAAGGGAATCCACAGAATAAATGCAGTGTTCTGTTAAGTTAAATAGACTTTACCTCTGCTGAGTGAAAATGCTAGGCATTGACACATGTAGCAATTGCTGTAGCTGTAAACTCACTCTGATCTTTCTTTCTTATATTTTAAAAGTCTAATTCAGAAAGTTCTTTTCTGAGCCTTACTTTTCTGCCAAATTAGATTGGTCCCTTCTTATGCTCTCCGGGTTGACCGTTATCTTGTCTTCTCTGTGGGTAAAGTCCGCCACAGTCTTCTCCACCTTGATTTAATGGCAATCACTATGGTTCAGTGTATACCCAGACTGAAGAAAAGGCTTTCTAGCACTTTTTTTTCAGTGTTTTTCCCTCATACCTTCTGGAAATTACTGTGACGGGTGGGTAGCATTGTTTGAAGATTTAACTATTTAACTCTTATTGTTAAATATATTATAAGGCCTAGATTCAGAAGGCTGTGTTCTTGCAGCTGTCTAACTGTAAATTGCAATTTAGTCACCTCCCTATCACTTGGTGATATGGATCTTAGGTACTGTAATTGGGTAAACTAATATGTTATATAAAAAAACAAGATTTGTGTTTTTCAGATATTTAAAAAAAAAGTCAAGAAAATCTTTAGTGTAAAAATGTGCAATAATACTTTTTTTGCATATTGACTTCTACTTCTCTGGAACTTTGATTTTAGTACAGTTGTCAGTTTAACATTGTCTACTGAATGTGTCCATTGCTGTCTCCCGCTGTCTGGTCTCTCCAGCCCAGGCACAGCCTAAACACGTGTCTTATTATTGCTCTCTCACAAGGAGACGATTATGCATTGCTTACGCTTAATTATGTATTGGGAGTCCATTAAGAATTACAGGGACTCGGGTAAATTTTTTGCCGTAGCGTGTAACCCGTTTTGGCATATTCATGGCTGCCAAGTTATTTTTTTCTTTTTCTTTTTTTCCTTTTTTTTTTAATCAAGTGTTTATAGTTTGTAGTTGAAAATAAGGAGTGTAATAAAAGAATACAAGTAGACAGAGCACAAGTAACCAGGAGGACAATTTATGCAGAGGCACAGCCGCGGCCTGACACCAGGATAATGAAAAAACGTAGGTCATTGCGGATGACTTAAAGTCTCCGGGAGTCGGAGAAAATGTATGAAGCAACGAGAACATTACACGCTTGGCAGGCCGGCTGAGGAAAAAATACAGGCGCCCCTGTTCCCCCGCCGTAAACGCAAGGGCCTCCGATCCGCAGCCCGCAGAAAATTGCAATTACAGTGACAAGTGGAATCAGTAATATTTTAAATATTCATGAGCTGGGGCTGCGGTGATCAATCTGGTTTTATTGTCCTTGCTCTGCCTTCTGACATAAATAAGGAGCCACGGGCCTGTCACCCTCTTTATTATATTTTCTGTCGCTAGACTTGGCTGACTGCTGGAAAGGATGTGTGCCACTTAAACTGTTATGTGTTTACGTATATATACTGTGTGAATGCACATTACATGCGTGTCTACGGCATTTGATTTCTGAAAATCTATGATAATCTATGCTTGATGTTTCATTTATAACCTGGCGTGTGTGCGCTGATTTGTATGTTATTTTAGGTCATCTGAGTGGCAATACATGTGCTTCACATGAAACTTAAATGGCTGTATGTAATAAAGAATCTTTCAGGCATGTGTAATTTGTAGAGTGATTACATACTTATTAAGATAGATCTCAACAAGAACAGCTGAGCTCAAAGGAAACATGATTGTCCAGTTTTAGCCCCCATATCTTTCCCTTGTGTAATGATGTCGTTGTACTGTTTGCAGAGCAGCCTCCATACAGATAGCCATATTGTATACCCAAACATAAATGTAGAGAGGGAGGATCTGCCTGCTGTAATCATTTGAGCAATCCTGGAGTTTAAAGGATTCTTTCAGACGATTAGGTGACAGGCGGTGAATTTACTGCCCATCAGCTTTTCTTCTACATTGTTGCTGGACAGCCAGCCCCACCATGGGGGTGACCTCTGAGCGTGGTTGCAGCTGTGCTTCAACGCAATACATTGCGGTTCTCTGCCGTAACGCCACTGCGTGTCAAGCGCCGACACGCATGGTGCTACAACTGCTGCCCTTCAACTGCACTTAAATGGCACCCGACTGGCGCTCGTGGTTGGCAAACAGGATGCTGAACTGCTCCACAAGCACACAGTTCAGCCTCCTGTCTGGAAGATGTCTTAATGAGACATGTCTGATATCCTGATAGATGTGCAGCCTTCTTCTGTATGTAGATGAAAAGGTCACTGCAGTAATCCTGACATATGAAGGAGGGTTGGGGATGTCTAAAGTTCTACCTTCAGCTCTTGGCAAGATTCACAGTTAAAGGTTCTGGAAAGTCCTGATCCTAAAGCTCTAGAGTACACACATTTGGTGTATGGCTTTATCTACTAAGTTTAGGTAATTCATCAGATTACATTATTGAATGGCCTGTTTTTTTTTCCTAACCATCCCTCAACTATGCTCTCGTCTTTCCATGGACATACCTATATAAGTAATCTCAAAATTGTTGCTGATGCTCCTCTTCAGTAATCCATCTTACTTGAGAAAGCCCACCAGCCTCCTGGGTGTAAGGAATGCTTAAAGAGACAATTAAGTCAAACAAAAAAAATGAGTTTTACTCACCTGGGGCTTCCAATAGCCCCCTGCAGCTGTCCGGTGCCCTCGCCGTCTCCCTCCAATCCTCCTGGCCCCGCCGGCAGCCACTTCCTATTTCGGTGACAGGAGCTGACAGGCTGGGGACGCGAGTGATTCTTCGCGTTCCTGACCACAATAGCGCTATCTATGCTGCTATAGCATATATCATATACCATATAGCAGCATAGAGGGTGCTAATGTGTCTGGGAACGCGAAGAATCACTTGCGTCCCCAGCCTGTCAGCTCCTGTCACCGAAACAGGAAGTGGCTGCGGGCGGGGCCAGGAGGATTGGAGGGAGACGGCGAGGGCACTGGACAGCTGCAGGGGGCTATTGGAAGCCCTAGGTGAGTAAAACTCTTTAAGTGTCCCTTTAACCACTTGCCGACCGCCCACAGCCCATGGGCGGCGGCAAAGTGGACGCCTAAAGGACCGCAATACGCCTTCAGGCGGCGCGTCCTTTAGGCATGCCGGGGGAGCGATCGCGTCATTGATGACGCGCGCTTCCCCCGGCAACTGGCTCCGCCTACCCGCCGTAACATCCCGCCGGCCGTACGGAAGCGCCGGCGGGATGTTAACCCCGCGATCGCCGCATACAAAGTGTATAATACACTTTGTAATGTATACAAAGTGTATTATACAGGCTGCCTCCTGCCCTGGTGGTCCCAGTGTCCGAGGGACCACCAGGGCAGGCTGCAGCCACCCTAGTCTGCACCCAAACACACTGATCTGCCCCCCCCGCCCACTGATCGCCCACAGCACCCCTCAGACCCCCCCCTGCCCACCCCCCAGACCCCTGTTTGCACCCAATCACCCCCCTAATAACCCATCAATCACTCCCTGTCACTATCTGTCAACGCTATTTTTTTTTTATATCCCCCCCTGCCCTCTGCCCCCTCCTGATCACCCCCCCCCACCCCTCAGATTCTCCCCAGACCCCCCCCCAGACCCCCCCCCCCCCCCTGTGTACTGTATGCATCTATCTTCCCTGATAACCTGTCAATCACCCGTCAATCACCCATCAATCACCCCCTGTCACTGCCACCCAACAATCAGCCCCTAACCTGCCCCTTGCGGG
This sequence comes from Hyperolius riggenbachi, assembly GCF_040937935.1. Classification (NCBI taxonomy): domain Eukaryota; kingdom Metazoa; phylum Chordata; class Amphibia; order Anura; family Hyperoliidae; genus Hyperolius; species Hyperolius riggenbachi. The sequence continues at coordinate 268,870,006 of NC_090651.1, read as the reverse complement.
CAATCTGATCACCCACCCACACCAATAGATCGCCCGCAGATCCGACATCAGATCACCTCCCAAATCCATTGTTTACATCTATTCTCTCCTCTAAACACCCACTAATTACCCATCAATCACCCATTAATCACCCCCTATCACCACCTGTCACTTTTACCTATCAGATCAGACCCTAATCTGCCCCTTGCGGGCACCCAATCACCCGCCAACACGCTCAGATTGCCCTCTGACCCCCCCCCTTATCAATTCGCCAGTGCATTAATTACATCTGTTCTTCCCTGTAATAACCCACTGATCACCTGTCAATCACCTGCCAATCACCTATCACCCATCAATCACCCCCTGTCACTGCCACCCATCAATCAGCCCCTAACCTGCCCCTTGCGGGCAATCTGATCTCCCACCCACACCATTAGATCGCCCGCAAACCCGCCGTCAGATTACCTCCCAAATGTATTGTTTACATCTGTTATCTTCTCTAAACACCCACTAATTACCCATCAATCACCCATCAATCACCCCCTATCACCACCTGTCACTGTTACCTATCAGATCAGACCCTAAGCTGCCCCTTGCGGGCACCCAATCACCCGCCCACACGCTCAGATTGCCCTCAGACCCCCCCCCCCCCCCCTTATCAATTCACCAGTGCATTAATTACATCTGTCCTTCCATGTAATAACCCACTGATCACCTGTCAATCACCTGCCAATCACCTATCACCCATCAATCACCCCCTGTCACTGCCACCCAACAATCAGCCCCTAACCTGCCCCTTGCGGGCAAACTGATCACCCACCCACACCAATAGATCGCCCGCAGATCCGACATCAGATCACCTCCCAAATCCATTGTTTACATCTATTCTCTCCTCTAAACACCCACTAATTACCCATCAATCACCCATCAATCACCCCCTATCACCACCTGTCACTGTTACCCATCAGATCAGACCCTAATCTGCCCCTTGCGGGCACCCAATCACCCGCCTACACGCTCAGATTGCCCTCAGACCCCCCCTTATCAATTCGCCAGGGCATTATTTACATCTGTCCTTCCCTGTAATAACCCACTGATCACCTGTCAATCACCCATCAATCACCCCCTGTCACTGCCACCCATCAATCACCCCCTGTCACTGCCACCCATCAATCAGCCCCTAACCTGCCCCTTGCGGGCAAACTGAACACCCACCCACACCAATAGATCGCCCGCAGATCCGACGTCCGATCACCTCCCAAGTGCAGTGTTCACATCTGTTCTCTACCCTAAACACCCACTAATTACCCATCAATCACCCCCTGTCACTGCTACCTATCAGATTAGACCCCTATCTGCCCCTAGGGCACTCAATCACCCGCCCACACCCTCAGAATGCCCTCAGACCCCAGCCCTGATCACCTCGCCAGTGCATTGCTTGCATCTATTCCCCCCTCTAATCACACCTTGAGACACCCATCAATCACCTCCTGTCACCCCCTAGCACACCTACCCATCAGATCAGGCCCTAATTTGCCCCGTGTGGGCTCCTGATCACTCGGCCAAACCCTCAGATCCCCCTCAGACCCCCTTCCGATCACCTCCCCAGTGCATTGATTGCATCTATTTTCCCCTCTAACCACCCCCTGAGACACCCATCAATCACCCCCTGTCACCCCCCTAGCACTCTTATCCATCAGATCAGGCCCAATACAACCTGTCATCTAAAAGGCCACCCTGCTTATGACCGGTTCCACAAAATTCGCCCCCTCATAGACCACCTGTCATCAAAATTTGCAGATGCTTATACCCCTGAACAGTCATTTTGAGACATTTGGTTTCCAGACTACTCACGGTTTTGGGCCCGTAAAATGCCAGGGCGGTATAGGAACCCCACAAGTGACCCCATTTTAGAAAAAAAGACACCCCAAGGTATTCTGTTAGGTGTATGACGAGTTCATAGAAGATTTTATTTTTTGTCAAAAGTTAGCGGAAATTGATTTTTTATTGGTTTTTTTTCACAAAGTGTCATTTTCCGCTAACTTGTGACAAAAAATAAAATCTTCTATGAACTCGCCATACACCTAACGGAATACCTTGGGGTGTCTTCTTTCTAAAATGGGGTCACTTGTGGGGTTCCTATACTGCCCTGGCATTTTAGGGGCCCTAAACCGCGAGGAGTAGTCTAGAAAACAAATGCCTCAAAATGACCCGTGAATAGGACGTTGGGCCCCTTAGCGCACCTAGGCTGCAAAAAAGTGTCACACATGTGGTACCGCCGTACTCAGGAAAAGTAGTATAATGTGTTTTGGGGTGTATTTTTACACATACCCATGCTGGGTGGGAGAAATTTCTATGTAAATGGTCAATTGTGTGTAAAACAAATCAAACAATTGTCATTTACAGAGATATTTCTCCCACTTAGCATGGGTATGTGTAAAAATACACCCCAAAACACATTATACTACTTCTCCTGAGTACGGCGGTACCACATGTGTGGCACTTTTTTACACCCTAAGTACGCTAAGGGGCCCAAAGTCCAATGAGTACCTTTAGGATTTCACAGGTCATTTTGCGACATTTGGTTTCAAGACTACTCCTCACGGTTTAGGGCCCCTAAAATGCCAGGGCAGTATAGTAACCCCACAAATGACCCCATTCTAGAAAGAAGGCACCCAAAGGTATTCCGTTAGGAGTATGGTGAGTTCATAGAAGATTTTATTTTTTGTCAAAAGTTAGCGGAAAATTGATTTTTATTGTTTTTTTCACAAAGTGTCATTTTCCACTAACTTGTGACAAAAAATAAAATCTTCTATGAACTCACCATACTCCTAACGGAATACCTTGGGGTGTCTTCTTTCTAAAATGGGGTCATTTGTGGGGTTCCTATACTGAACTGGCATTTTAGGGGCCCTAAACCGTGAGGAGTAGTCTGGAAATCAAATTTCGCAAAATGACCTGTGAAATCCTAAAGGTACTCATTGGACTTTGGGCCCTTTAGCGCAGTTAGGGTGCAAAAAAGTGCCACACATGTGGTATTGCCATACTCGGGAGAAGTAGTACAATGTGTTTTGGGGTGTATTTTTACACATACCCATGCTGGGTGGGAGAAATACCTCTGTAAATGACAATCTTTTGATTTTTTTACACACAATTGTCCATTTACAGAGTTATTTCTCCCACCCAGCATGGGTATGTGTAAAAATACACCCCAAAACACATTCTACTACTTCTCTTGAGTACGGCAATACCACATGTGTGGCACTTTTTTGCAGCCTAACTGCGCTAAGGGGCCCAAAGTCCAATGAGCACTTTTAGGCTTTACAGGGGTGCTTACAAATTAGCACCCCCCAAAATGCGAGGACAGTAAACACACCCCACAAATGACCCCATTTTGGAAAGTAGACACTTCAAGGTATTCAGAGAGGGGCATGGTGAGTCCGTGGCAGATTTCATTTTTTTTTGTCGCAAGTTAGAAGAAATGAATTCTTTTTTTTTTTTTCTTTTTTTTGTCACAAAGTGTCATTTTCCGCTTACTTGTGACAAAAAATAATATCTTCTATGAACTCACTATGCCTCTCTTTTTGCACCATAGTTTGTAAACGCTATAACTTTTACCCAAACCAATAAATATACACTGAATGGGTTTTTTTTTTATCAAAAACATGTTTGTCCACATTTTTCGCGCTGCATGTATACAGAAATTTTACTTTATTTGAAAATTGTCAGCACAGAAAGTTAAAAAAATCATTTTTTTGCCAAAATTCATGTCTTTTTTGATGAATATAATAAAAAGTAAAAATCGCAGGAGCAATCAAATAGCACCAAAAGAAAGCTTTATTAGTGACAAGAAAAGGAGCCAAAATTCATTTAGGTGGTAGGTTGTATGAGCGAGCAATAAACCGTGAAAGCTGCAGTGGTCTGAGTGGAAAAAAAGTGCCTGGTCCTTAAGGGTTAGAAAGACTGTAGTCCTCAAGTGGTTAAGTTCACCATGACTTTTTCTATACTGTACAGGATTTTGAGTTCTGTGATCTAATTTTACGGTATAAGTAGTTAATAGATACAATATTTTGTGCTGTGTAGTCAGAGGGGGAGCACTGTCAAACTGGATGGAGATGGCCAATGAAATGCCGCCAAGTTCTCTTTGCATTCAACTGTAATACACGTTGTATATGCAGCTTATAACTGGACCAATTATATTTTGACAAAGTGCATTTGACTGGTCAATTTCCACGCTGCTTAAAATTTGTATTTAATCAGTGTTATGGCTAGCAAACCAGTATTCGTAGGTATCCGAATATGTGTACTTTATGGGTTATCAATACTTTGCTAGTTGCATGTGTTATGTTATGAAGTTAAGCTGTATACGGATGTGACATTGTTACGGTCAGACTGAGCAATGACACATATTTATTTGAAGCATTCCTGAGGGGGGAATAAAGGATTAACAGATAAACTTGCCTCAGCCATGTATAAATACCTCCCAACTTTTTGAGTTAAGAAAAAGGGACTCTTTAAAGAGACTCCGTAACAAAAATTTCCGTTTTTTTTCCATCCTACAAGTTCCAAAATCTATTCTAATGTGCTCGGGCTTACTGCAGCACATTCTACTATCACCATCTCTGTAATAAATCAACTTTTCTCTCTCTTGTCAGACTTGTCAGCCTGTGTCTGGAAGGCTGCCAAGTTCTTCAGAGTTATGGTTCTGTGATGCATCTCCCCCCTCCTGGCCCCTTTATGCACACTGCCTGTGTGTTATTTAGATTAGTGCAGCTTCTCTCTGCTCTATTATCTTTTACAAGCTGGATAAATCCTCCTCTGAGCTGGCTGGGCTTTCACATACTGAGGAATTACATACAGGCAGAGCTGTCTGCACTCTGCAGGAAGAAACAGCCTGACACTTCAGTGGAAGATAGCTGCAGGGGGAAAGAAACACACAAATGATCTCTTGAGATAAAAAGGAAGGCTGTATACAGCCTGCTTGTGTATGAATGTATTTTCTATGTGTGGACATACTGTACATCAACCTACTTCCTGTTTTGGTGGCCATTTTGTTTGTTTATAAACAAACTTTTTAAAACTGTTTTTAACCACTTTTAATGCGGCGGAGAGCGGCGAAATTGTGACAGAGGGGAATAGGAGATGTCCCCTAACGCACTGGTATGTTTACTTTTGTGCGATTTTAACAATACAGATTCTCTTTAAATCTAGCATGTGTACAGATCTTTATTCCGGATAAAAGGGACTAGCTGAAGTGGTTTGGGCTGCTTACTATTATTTATTTATATAGCACTGACATATTACGCAGTGTTGTACAGAGTATATTGTCTTGTCACTAACTGTCCTGCAGAGGGGCTTACAATCTAGTCCTTACCATAGTCCTATGTCTATTTATGTATCGTGTAGTGCATGTATCATAGTCTAGGGCCAAATTAGGGAGAAGCCAATTAAATTGTGTTTTTGGGATGTGGGAGGAAACTGGAGTACCTTGAGGAAACACACGCAGACACAGGGAAAACATAGGGTGAAAGCGCTAAACACTATATGCCACCGTACTGCCCTGCTATTCCCAACATTAGGTGGTCCACTAACTGCTCTCACTCTCCAAAGGAATAATCAAATGCTCATTCATATCTTTAATTTCCGATGTGGTCCTTTTCGCAGTGTTCCCCAACCCTGTCTCAAGGCCCACCAACAGTGCATGTTTTGTGAAAATCCCCAGAGGTAAGTAATCAGCTCTGCTGAGACACTAATTACCTCACCTGTGCATGTGTGTGGGTTCCTGCAAAACATGCACCGTTGGTGGTCCTTGAGGACAGGGATGGGGAACTTGTCCTATAGGATGCAAATTCTGATGGGTTGCAAACGATGCTTGTAATTGCATCCACAGCGTGCGCTTTCCCCTTTACACCCGAACCCTGCTTCGCAAATCTACTCTGCACTTTACTGTATGTAACTACACTTACCTCCTGTCCTCACTTCTATCTAACCTGTAGCTTGTCAGCAGCTGCTGCACCACAAGCCCCAGCATGATGACAGATAACAGTGACAGCCAGCAGAAGGGCACCCCTTGTAGGAGAGTGTGTTAGATGTCCCCTAACACACTGGTATGTTTACTTTTGAGCAATTTTACTTTTGAGCGATTTTAACAATAAAGATTCTCTTTAAGATACGCCCCTGCCATGCCACACCCCTATTCATGTATGTCACGCATATACATACAGTACATAAGTAAAATATGTTTATCATTCAAACCACACTGGTCCTTCCTATGATCACCAGTCTTATTTCATAACAGTTAAAAGTAAGAAATCTATTAATTTAAAGTATGAGAATAAAGTTTTTAAAGTCAATTTAAAACCTAAATTGAGGGGAAAAAATACATATATTTACATAAATCTGTACATTGGTAATGAAAAGGGCATACATTAGGAAGAGAGAGGGACAGAGGGATTTGGTTCCCAAAGAGGGACTGTCCTGCCGAAAAAAAACAGCTGGGAGCTATGCGTGCATAAGCTCTTCTGTGTCCAGCCTCTCCCTCCATCTTGTCGCTGTAGCCCCTGGTTTTGGCTCTGACTGAGACCCATCAGCCCAGCGCATGTGCAGTCCACTCTGTGAGCCCCTGTGTTTTATGCACAGCTGTTGGGGAGCACAGCTATGTGGCAGAGACTGTCCAGGGCATGTGTAGTTCAAAACCGATTGGGAGAGCATACAGCAGCAAGACTGGGGGGGTCAGACAAGAGTAAGGAGCTTGGAGTTGTCAGGAGAGCCTATACTTTTTTTTTTTTTTTTTGTGTGTGTGATAAGTATATCGGTTATCCCTTTTTTCCCCGCAAGTTTACTTTAAGAGCCACCTAAATAGTGGGACTGACTCTTCTTCGGGATTGGTTGCTAAAAGCTAACATTCTACTTTTATTCTTACACATCAGGAGGTGTCTATAGCCATCCCTTCATCCCTCCAGGAGAGTGAACATACCACTTGGCTGACATAAATAGACATGTTCATGTCTGTCTATAATTATTGGTGTACAGGTCACGCATTGCACAGTCTACAAATATTTACAAAACGTCTGTGCCTAGTAATAAGGTGCTGATGGAATTGTACAAATGTCGTAGTTTTTGTGGAATGAGTGTATAAGTAAGATGTCCTAAAGACCTGACACCAGAAATGACTGTTGTCGCATCATTCCCTTTGTCACGTAGAAAGAAGTCTATCAAATAAACTGCATAGTTTTGTAAAGAGTAGGAAATTGCTATTTGTATACTCCCTACTGTTTCTCATGGTTTAACTCGATGGACACATGTCTTTTTTCAACCAAAATAACTATGTAACTATGTATTCGTTTTATTTGGAAGCAGCAGTCACTGAAATCTGTCCATCCAGTGGCCTCCTTTCACATTCCAACACAAACTTAGGCTTTAATTCATCAAAGGCTGTTCGGGGGGGGGGGGGGGGGGGGCTAGGGGGGGTGTTGAGTCAGGAAAATACTGCATTCAGTATTGTAGACCTTTCTTTTTTCTTTTTTTATTTTTGTGTTAATTCGTGATTTTTCACAGGTGCAGTAGAGGTTTGGTAATTTACCGAAACCTATGGCCTTTAATTGACAAAAACCTGTTCGGTAACAGGAAAAGAGTGTAGAGCGGTCTGTTTTGTTACGTGCTGTTCAGTGCAGTGAGGGCATTACAATTGTAAGAGGCATCCTCGACATTCCTTTAGAATGTACAAGTTTTTTATACCCCCTCTGCTCTCTCTGAATCTGTCCATTAGTCTTTAACATTTTATCTAATTGCCACAGCTTAGATGAACTTCCAAGAGACATTACACACGCCATGCTTAGGTGGTTTCCCCACTTGCTCCTCTGCATCTTCAGTGGTTTCCCCACTTGCTCCTCTGCATCTTCAATCAGGAACCTAAAGTGTTAAACATCTGAAGGGCTCCAGGGGAAACATCTTTTGTTCTGCTCTTTCTCCTCCGCTGCCTAGTGGGTAGAAAAGCTCGACTCTCTGGAGAAGGCTTCGGATCCTATCAGCTATAATCAGTGGGACTTGCAGTAGACAAAGGCTGTTTCTATTGGCTCTCTGCTCCTGTCAGTCATAGGTAATCCCTCTCTGCTTCTGTGAGTCATAGCTCCTGCACAGTCTCTGCATTGTTTTTAACATACCAGAGCTGCTGGTAATTATAGAACATGATACTGGGCTTTACCGCATGCTGTAATCTTGATAAATTGACATGTACTGACATTTGTTGAGATGTTTACCGCACAAGTCGTTAATTTCCCTCACTGCTCTGTAATTTCTGCTTACCATACGGTAACAGCCTTGATGAATTGACCTTTTGCAAAATGTTCTCAAAAATCAGCTGTTTTAAGCATTACCGAATGCTGTAATGCTTGATGAATTGAAGCCTTGATGTCTGAAAAGTGGGTGTAAAGAGGAGTTACTTTCTTGAAACTTTTAACATACGGGTTTAGCCAGTACATTTGAAAAGTAAAGGATTTCTATTATTTTTCCAGGCGATCATCCATACGAGTGTGAGTTCTGTGGCAGCTGTTTCCGAGATGAAAGTACGCTGAAGGGCCACAAGCGCATCCATACAGGGGAAAAGCCCTATGAGTGTAATGGCTGTGGCAAGAAATTCAGTCTTAAGCATCAGTTGGAAACACATTACAGAGTTCATACAGGTAAATATATTCAATGTTAATTTCTATGACACAATCTGCTTGGTGAATTAGCTTTTTGTCCCTTATTCCATAGAGGACATGGATGATGCATGGAGGAAAGAAGAATCTACTATCTGTTTAAAAATGGTTCTTCACACTGAGTGGTTAAGATGAGGATTGGGATGTGGGAAGGGGAAACCACTAGACACCAGGGAACTATTAATGGAACAGGGGGACACTAGACACCAGGGACCTGTATAGAGAATGGAGGGGGCCAGTAGACACCCAGGGAAGTCACATTCAGAACATTTATATTGGGTTTTTTTTTTCTCCTAGCAGACTCAAAGCGCCAGAGCTGAAGCCACTTGGCAAGCTACTCAGGCAGCCAGGAACATTAGGGAGCCTTGCCTAAAGACAAGTTATTGTTTTACGTACTGGCTTGAGCCTGTATTCAAGGCCCTTTTTGAAGGGCTCAAATCCGATGTCAAAGGCAACAGCCTTACCATTACCAGTATGCTATCCAGCTGGTTCAGCCACCTGTGTATTTGAGTTCGACACCCCTGCCTTAGCATATAATTACCATAGGCACTATAATCTTGCTTTTAACCCAGAGCATATCCTGTCCTGCTTGTTCCAGCTTAGGATGTCAAAATAGATTGAATCATCCTAATGGTGATCACACATTTCTTTTCTCGCCCCATTTTCCTCAGGTGAGAAACCATTTGAGTGCAAACTGTGCCACCAGCGCTCTCGAGATTATTCTGCCATGATCAAACATCTCCGAACCCACAATGGAGCCTCACCCTATCAATGCACCATCTGTCTGGAATACTGTCCCAGCCTATCTGCCATGCAGAAGCACATGAAAAGTCACAAACCTGAGGACATCCCTGCTGACTGGAGAATTGAAAAGACCTATTTGTATTTGTGTTATGTGTAGTCAAATAATTCAGTATGTTTGTGGGGAAGATGATATCCTGATATAGAGAAGGCTGAGCAATACCGCTATGTAAAAAGAAAACAACCCACTTTAAAGCAAAGATATCAAACACATCCAACATTTTTGGCTTTTATTGCAGAATACTTGGTGGTTTTGGACCTCTTATCCAACTGAACACAAGCTTTTTTTTTTTTTTTTTTGTTTTTTTTTTGTTTTTTTTTGTTTTCCTTGCCTCGGCATTCTTTGTGACTTTACTGACATAACTTAAAAATTACATAAAAAACCATCCAGTTATTTATAGCTGTTACTACAATCTTTGGTAGATTTTGAAGAATGTGTATTTTCTTAGAAAAGTGTGAAAACATTCCTTCATAGTAAAGGCCTTGCAAGGGTGTGGTTTGTACATATACCAATAGATTCATTAAATTTGGCTTTTGATGGGGAAAGGAGATCAGTCAACTCTTAATAGTCAAATATTCCTATGTACAGTTGGTGGAACTATTCACAATTTCTGATTTAGTTCATGTTAGATTGACTGTTAGCTATCAGACTTTGATTCCACAAAGATCCTTCGGCCCAAGGCTCCCCCAAGATTTGAAAGCCTTATTTTGGTGGATCCATAGTTTTATATTCCTTTGCTCAATGTGGCTTGGCTCATACCAATAACTAATAGCACAGCCATACTTTCTTAAAACCAATTAAAATAACGGTATTGTGCTCTAGTGTGGAGCATAATCTATCACACCCTCTGGTGGTTTTTTTTATTTTGCATTTTTTTTTTTTACTTAATTTTGTAGCGCTGAAAGGCTTTTAAGCCTTAATTTGTGTAGTTGTATCCAAACTCTTTGTCCACTGCTAGTCTACATATAAACTTCAGGCTGCACATGTGTAATAGTGTAGTTTCCTGATCTATCTCTGTTCAGAGTATATCTCTTTTCACATAAAAGAAAGTCCATGGCTTCTTGTGGTGGCTATACAAATTTTGAAGCTGAGCACTTTGAAATATATTTACTTTCCCTTTGAAAGGAAAATTATTAGCAAATATAGGAACATTAATTGTGATGAGCCTAGCTGAGCTAAGCTGACCTTTATGGAACCCAAATATTGTCATGGGGCCCATATAGGCCTTTTTTGTAAATGGATCGAACAGGTCCTGAGGGTTATCCAAGGAAGGTAGATCAAATGTAATCACATCTGTGGTTAAAACAATTGGTTCTAAGTGAACATTTGATATGCCAGACTTTGCCTACATAAGAGCCACGATTCATGGATGTGTTTGATTAATTTGCTGGTTTTCCTTTCTTCACATCTAAAAAAAATGAATTCCCAGCATCCTCTTGTGAGTCCGTCTAAACCGGAGATGGTTGGGATGCTAAGTCCAGCTTACATGCAACTTTAAAACAGATTGTAAGCACCTTGGAACTGGGGTACTCAATACTCTTCTCAGGTACAACCTGTTTTACGTTTGCATGCAGACTGAAATTGGCAACTCACTGGCCATCTGTAGTAAGACTTTTTTTCACAGAGGTTAGTATGTAATTGGGGGCTGCTTATATGTACATAGTCTGTTTAATTGTGTTATGTTTAGCACATTGTACTTGAATTTTTCTTTTTTGATGACCTCATATTTACCAGTGCCTAATTTTAAGGCATTTTGTTTCCTTAAGACACATTGTATGTAAGGAACGTGCCAAAATAGAGAATAGGCAGGATAAAACATTGTGTCCTTTTGTTTTTCTTTGGTTTTTGTACCAAATATGGTATTCCGTCTAGGGTTGACGTTGCCCTTTTGCATTATGCTTGGGCTTTTTTTTTTTTTTTTTATTTTTTTTTTTATTCATGAAAGCTACCTCTTAACCTGTATGCTGAAAGAGCTGCCTACATCACATTTATCAATGCTTTATAGGTTCCTCTGACAGCGAATGGGTTAATTTTTTATTTTGTTTTGTTTTTTACATTACAGTTCCATGTTAATCTTGTGTTATGCTTAATGCTATCATTTGTTTTCATCTCAGTTTTTTTTTCTTGCCGTTTTTGTTTTTGACTATATGATTTAAGCTGCAATTTATATATAAAAAAAATTAAGCAGTTTAGGAGATATTGTAGATAGCCTTACTAGGGAAAAGCAGAGGAGAAATTTAACCTTCTTTACTAAAAGGTGGAGTTCCCATTTTGACCTCTTTGTCGTACAAAGGGCTAATATATACTGCTGTTTTTGTCTTCTGCCACTTAAATAGAATCTGTCCCAAAGGGGCATGTTGGAATGATCTGGATCATCAGTCTTAAATGGTACCAGTGAAATTTTACCTGTCAGGATAGCTGTTTGTCTTGTTGACTTTTCTTGCATTTCTGTGACCTCAAGGCAACGGGACTTAAGATATGTATACACAGTACACTACTGTTGACTAAATCGAAGATTTGTTATCATTGTAGGTGAGTCTGTGCAGGAATCACCTGGTCATCTGCTGATAACTAGACATCCCCGGTTATATTTTTTCCATTCGTCGTCCCCGCCCCCCGTATTATAAAACGTGTTGTTTAGCAGACAGCCAAGAATACAGGTCTATAGACCGACCACTGAACTATAGTCAATGAAAGCGATCATGAAGGATCATTTGGGCTTTCAGAAATCCTATGTGTACATAACTTAAGTGCTGAGGAGATGTCCTATATGTTAGCTGATTTTTTTATTGATAATTTTTGCAAAATTGTTGTAAATGTTGCTGTCAAAAAATACATCAAGACCTAAAGCCTTTAGGTGGCAGTTATCAGCTGGGAGAGAAAGTCAGCCTTCGAGTACTGGACTTTGGAAAGACAGTAAAGTTTAATAACAGGACAAACGATTCAGGCAGGTAAAATGTTGATCAGCTCAAGAGGAGATTCACATTATTACAAATGCCTCTTAGTGACTGGGTCTTTTTAAAAAGCTGAGAACGGTTTTCTGGTTTATTCAATAAGGTGGTTATGCAAATTTCAGTGACCTATAGCAACCAGTACAATTAAGGGGAGGCAAGTGATGATTACTGATCGCGTGCTATGGATTACTGCACCATGCACTTATATTTGAGCATTCTTATTGAATAAGCACATGTGAGTTGGTTAAATGGATTCCCACGTTTAGCTGTTTTTTATTGTAGTTCTGAGGGGTAGCGGGAGGGTAAGTGAAGGATCTGTGGTTTAAACTTGAAATTGTGAATAGAAAATTAGTTGTTTTTTTTTTTTCCTTAAATTCATAATGTGAAGGTGATGAAAGTATTAAAATATCTTGGCAGATGTACATTATATATATTTTTTGCAGTATGTACCAGATTCATGCAGTATCAATTTTACGCTGGCCAAAATCTTCAAAGCAACATTTTGGATTCTCTCACCAGACACAAATAAGGGATTTAAAAGTTATTCCATAAAAGCAAATACAGCCTTCTGTTTTTTCCTATCCCTTCCCTGAGGTTCTGCTCTGAACTTTCTCCTTCTTGTACATGAGAACTCAAAATACAAATATTGTAAGGGGAGGGACAAATCTTTGCAAAATTGTGATATTTTTGTAATATTTGTTAGTCTTTTTCGTCAGTTTTGGCCCTATATATATTTTTTTGTAATGTGAACAGGACTCTGTGTGTATGTGTACGCGTGTATGCACGCCTGGTCAAGTTGTGCCTTGCGTGTTTAGTTGTATTGAAAGTCATACAGTGTTGTGATTAATCAGAGACTCTGTTTCTCCTTGGTGTGGGAATGTTAACACTGCTTACACTCCCCCCCCCCCCCCCCCTATTTTATGCAACTTCCTGAAACCATATCATAGTTGGTAAATTGTTCTAAGCAATGAAATTTACAATGTGTCTGTCACAAAGTGAAATTAAGAGATCATTTTTAAAACAAATTCAGACCATATCTGAGCTTAAATATGTCCATAGACTTCAAGTAGCCCAAAAAAAACGAAAAATAATTAAACTGAATAGATTGAATAAATTGAATAGATTATTTTCAAAACATTGCAAACAAGCTACAACTCCTTCAAATGGATTGAATATATTTTTTTATTAAGTTGAGTATTAAAAAGAATAGTAGAATCATTTTTTATTAATCAGGAAAATATTAAATATCACAATTGAAGTGTATTTGTTGAAAGCTCCACCTGATGGTTTGACAACAGTTCATAATTGGATAGAAAGTATACATTTAAATGTTCTTAAATCTGTACCCTGCAGAGGTTTGGACAGAGGTGGCATACATTTCTGCATATACCATATTTTTATGAGAAAGGTGGAGATGGTCTGTAAAGCTATTGGCAACATAATGAATATGGAAACTGCTACCGTAAGCTGTCCAGTGGGTTTACAAAATAAAAAAATGTGCATGATATGCAGCATAATGCCGTTGCCTTGACCACTCCATCAGCATAACCGACCACCAGTGATCTCGTAACGTCCCTGGTCTGTCTTTGCAGGCAGTAAAAGAGCATCCCACCCTCGTCCAATGGGTATGTCTAAACCGGAGCATACTTCAAGGCTTGGTTATGTGGGAGCTATGGGGTGCCATGCAGATGGGTCTTATGCAGATCCAGATGCTAGTCAAGGTACAACTGAAGCCTCCTGACATAGGCAAGAGTGTAAAGATGCTGCCATTCAACTTTACACACTGATTTTTCTTTTGTAATCTCACATCCAGGTTACAGGTACTTGAGTCTAGGGCCAACAATATTATTTTTGGTAATTATGTTCACTATAGTCTACTGCAGACCCCAGGATACCTAAGCTCTATACAGTAGAATCTTGTTTATAGTAAACTCTGATATAGTAAACATTTGGATATAGTAAACTTAGTCCTCATGAACCCAGCAACTGTCTACATAAATAAATATACTATACTATATAAATATACAATGTATGACCAATTCTGATATAGTAAACTTATGATATAGTAAACTACTTTTCCTGGTCCCTTGGAGTTTACTATAAAGGGATTCTACTGTATAGCATTACATAAGCCATAAGTAATGCTATGTAGGTGTTGCAAGTTCAAAAATTACATTTATATGTAATAAATTCCAAAATCTCTTCATTTAACCTGTAAACTGTAATGTAGTATGTTATGTTCTCATAAATGCCAACTGCACATTGACAGAGAAAAAAGGCTTATTTCTTCTTTGTGCCTAAAATTTTCATTTTAGTTGAAAAAAAAAATGGAAAGGGGAAAAAAATGCAGTAAACGAGTCCAGCTATAAAATGTGTATTCACTAAGCCTGCTGGAGTAGGTCAGTTGTTCTGACTGTAAGAGCAGTGTGCTTTGGCTGTAGGCTCATAGGTGGCCAGTGGCTAATGTATCTGTAGTCATGGAGTTTGACAAATTTTCATTTTGTCAAATGTTTAAAAAAAAAAATGAATATTTTCAAATTTCGTGCTTTCCCAGATAATTGATAAATTGCCTGTTGCCAGCTCCCTTACACATGCAGTTTTGATGACCATTATTGGCTTACTTAAAGCGAACCTTAAGTCAACAAAAAAAATGAGATTAACTCACCTGGGGCTTCCCTCAGCCCCCAGCAGACGATCGGTGCCCTCGCAGCTCCGCTCCGATGTCCCAGGACCCGCCGGCGACGACTTCCGGTTTCGCCGTCACCGGCCGACAGGCATGGGAACGCGAGTGATTGTTCGCGTTCCCAGCCTGTATATCGCCCCCTATGCTGCTATTAGCAGCATAGGGGGCGATATACAGGCTGGGAACGCGAACAATCACTCGCGTTCCCATGCCTGTCGGCCGGTGACGGCGAAACCGGAAGTCGTCGCCGGCGGGTCCTGGGACATCGGAGCGGAGCTGCGAGGGCACCGATCGTCTGCTGGGGGCTGAGGGAAGCCCCAGGTGAGTAAATCTCATTTTTTTTAGTTGACTTAAGGTTCGCTTTAAGCACTGTGACTTACATTATTTTATTCATCTTTCCAATAACCCCTCAGCCTTTCAGATTGTCTTTCATTAATCAGTCTGTAGAAAGATCATTGTCCACAAATTGATGTTTAATATATTTTATTCATCTCTACTGTGCTTGACACAAATGAATATAATAAAAACCAACAATGAATTGCAAAAGGATATAAACTAAGAAATCTAGATGGCACAGAGAAGGTGATAGATAACAAAAAAATTGCAGTTGTAATACATTTTTAAGACCACAGGCTAAAATAAAATGCCTATGCAATTTATTTTGTATAGAGAGCCATGATGCAAAATAAGGCAAACCAGAGAAGAGAGAAGTGTTCTGAATGAGTTAATATTTTATAATACTGCTGAACTGGAAAGCGTATGCAGATCAGGAATGTTTGATCACCTGATCCATAGATTTGCTCCAGTATTCTAGCCAGGCAACTTGCATTAAAGGGGTATTTTAGCAGCCTTCGTAACTCTCTAATGCAAGGTGTATTTCACTCAAAGCAAATATTTGTTTTTGGTTTCCTTTGGAATGTTTTATGACACTGAAGTTGCCAGATGTGTACCCTGCTATTGCTTGTTCAGATTGCTGCTATTACTCTACTCTCTTTGTTGACTTTGAGTTTCTGTTCTAATGAATGCCACGGTAGGAGAAGGGATGCCCAACAGGAGGTTATTTCATCAAGACAACTGGAGCAAATATGAAGGAGTTGGCTAGAGGATCCAACCAGATTTGATAGATCTACCAACTAATTGGCTGCTTTGGACAGCTGTAACACATTGACCTCATTTTGATGTTCACGTGTCTTGATAAAACATCTTCACATACAAACACCAAAAACTCCACACAGCGGAGGAACAAATAATTCCAACAGGAAGAGCTCCCCAAGTCATGTACACCAGAAAACGTTACATAATGCCAACAGATCCAACCTCTAACTGAATAATCTATTTTAAGTTTACTCAAATTTAATTTTCATACAATATTTGCATATTCATATAGTGTCATGGTTAAATAATCTTCTATGCATTTTGGAATGCATTTATCAATTTGGAATGGTCTCCATTTTAGTAACAAAATATTATGTTTCAAAAGAATTAAATTTAATCGGGAAGCTATGGTTAAAACAGGAAGTTGCTCTTTTTAAGGTTATATTGATGTCTACATGGTGCTGAACTTACTATAAATTTTGTCTATTACAAGTGCCATGCCTGAAAACTCTTGTCCTTCAATGTTATAAATTTCAGAATTCATTTAATTCATGTTACTGATTCAAACGACATAACCCATAGTGCCATCACTGGACATTCCAAAGCAGTTTTGCTGCTGCATTGTCTTTGTTGTACTTCATGCTGTGTTTTGCATGTGCTCTGTAAGAGGCCTGGGTAAACAGCAAATAATCTGTCCGTATCTATTATACTCATGTGTACAATTGTCTTTGCATTATGGACCAACTGCCATGAGGGACCTAGCTTAAAGGCTTTCTTTGCCCTCCCCTTATTTTTTGTTGGTTTTGTTTTTTTTCCTCAATTTTTTTTCGTTACTCTGTTCCTTCTGCTTGCCTCCATGTTTTAACAGCACAAGTGCCAGACGCAAATGCTGTCAAAGTTAAATTAATAGAAAAGAAATTGAGAGGAAATAATAATAAAATAGTGTTTTATGAATGGATAACCGTTTTGTTGCTGGGAGGTGGGTGTCATGTTCATCCCCTCTAGCATTAAAGTGAGTAAGATTTAAGTCTACCTCAGCACCCTCTGCCTAAGTTTAATGGGTGCCCACTGGTTATGTTGCCTAAAATTCTTTGTCCTTTACTTTGTATGTCCCTCCCTTTTTGTGTTTCTTTTCCAGTCCTTATTATATCTTTAGTTTTAAACAGTGGCTCATCTAAGGTACTGAAGTATTCATAAAGCCGAATGTCACAGCAGAGTAAATTTAGACTTAGCTGCATAGTTTTTAGATTGTGGTTCCTACCAGACATGGGTCTACATGGAGTACAACACTCTAAACTTTTTGCTTTCATCAGCTGAACTTGGGCTAGACTGACATAGGCTTCTATCTATATAGTCGCTGTGAGCATAAATTAAATTTGTAGTGTTTTTGTATTTTTTTTTATAAATTGGGTGCTTACCTATAAAGGAAGGAAGGCCTTAAAAAGCCTTCCCTTTCCTCTTACGGTCCCCACATTCCAGCACTTTGGTTGAAGACACCTAATGCGGATCAAACAACCAACTGGTCAAAAACTGCTTCAGGAGCCCTTGAAAGCACTCGTGTCTCCAAGTACTTCCAAAGACGAGCGGCTCCATACTGCACATGCATGAGCATGCTATCACGTGCACTTGTCTGTGTGGTACGGAGCCACCATCTTTGGGAGCACTCGGAGACACAAGTGCTTCCGAAGCCCGTGGCAACAAATTCGAACAGAGTTGACGGTGCTGGAACACAGGGACCATGAGAGGAATGGGAAGGCTCTATAGGACCCAGAGCCTTCTCTCTCCATGGGCAAGAATCTGATTAAAAATAAAATAAGCACTGCAGATTTACTTTAAGCATTTAAAGCACCACTAGGGGTGAAGAGACTTTCTGCTTCCCCTGCCCTTCAGCTTGGGATTACCAAGAACCCCCAATGATTTCAGGCATTTACTCTAATGGAGTTGATTTATAATCATCCATAAATATTATAATCATTCCCAAAGAGTAGAGGAGTAGCAGCTTGCAACTTTTCTTTATTTTGCTAGTACGCCTTATTGCTTTGGGCAACCATATCATTTTTTTCCCTACTGTTTATTTTTTGGGATGTAGTGGAGGAGTAGATTTGTCCTCTCTTCCAAAGTAAAAAAAAGTGATTCAGTAACTCTCTACGAATGATCTGGCTTAGCTTTTACACAGTATAACAAACTGTCCACCAACTTAATACAAAGCTACATATAGAATAATACAATATGTATTGGAGCCCATTTGTCTTCACATAGCCTATGGGTTTCCTGTTATGTGGAGTGACTGCTTGATCCTTAATGGTAGCGTGTATAGTCATATATTCACTTGTAGTGTTTCTTGAAATGATCCAGCCATTGATATCTGGTCAGTCTACTTCAGTGCTCATTGGTAAGTCTTCTGTCATAAAGTGGGCTCCTTCAAGAACAGAACTTAAATTGAGCAAGCAATCTGTGGTGTCAGTCTATTGAAGTCTAGTGTTGTAATATTTACTCCCAATTCCATGTTTTCATTATTGAAGTGAATTGGAAATGTGCTGAGTTGCTGTTTGAGTCATTAGCACTTGCTTTTATGTACAGGGATATTATCCAAAATTACTAATTGCTCCAAAGCCTTTATCAGTCTGGCATTTACATGGAGCAGATCTGAGTTCACACATGTTGTACCAGACGAATATGGCTCCCTGCACTTCCTGATAAAAAGATGGGGCTCCTTCTTTAAACCAGTTATTTGTTATGATCTCTATAGAAAACTGATTCAGTTGTAGATATTTTTAGTGTGTCAAATTTAGAAAACACAATGATGCGGCTGGTAGGTAATGTGTATGTTACCACACTGCCTATTAGAATCTTACAAGATGAGGACATTATCTTCTCCTGTTGGCTCAGCCCTTTGGGAGTGTCCAACCAAAACTGACATTTTTATTAAGACTGGATGTTCACAGGTTGAATCACATAGTGGTTTACTGCAGGGTCTTTAGAGTCTGCAATCAATTTCCAAAATAATTCTAAAGATGGTTTACTGGCTGTACATATGGATTTTCAAACAATTTGATTTTGGAAATGATAGGATGAAGAGAAGTAGAGACATCCTACTGTGTCCACTTCAAATATCCAAACGTTTAGCAAACCTCTTTGTGATTCAAATAATTCATGATCAGCTTTTGGTTGGATTAAAAAAAAAATGAAGGAGGCACTTTTTTGGGAAGGCCGAAGTAATCCAGTGTTTGTATCAGAGTAGTATGTATCGTTCGTTACATCAACACATATAAATGTAACTGCTGGATTTTGCTTTGCTGTAGAATACACAATATCATTTTTGTTATTTTGATAGAAACTAAATAGTACACTGAATGTGGCAAAACTATCTTCTAATACTTTAATGTAATGGACATTGCCAAAACCTTAATGAGCTTCTGCCTTTCTAGTTTCCGTACTGCTTTTTCGTTACTTTGTGTTGCAAAGACTCTTACTTTTTGTTTTGCTGAGCAGATGCAGTAATTTCGAGGGCATAGCTACCTTGCTGACTCTCCCTCTCTCCGTGCCACTCTCTCTCGCCATGCTGTGTAGACAAGCATTTCTTTGTATCTACCGTGTTTCTCATTCTCCTGTTTCTTTTTTTTTTTTTTTCCTTTTGATGGAGAAAAAAAATTTGAATAAAATGCTGCAGGATTTTTTTTCTCTCTACATTGTCACTAAGTGAAGTTTGTGCCTTGTATAGCAAAGAAAATATTTTTTACATCCTACTAACAGTAAAATAAATTTTTTTGTAGTGAACATTTTTTGTATTTTTATTTATAAGTCTCATAAAAAAACAAAAATAGCAAATGTTTGGTTGTATACCTTAAATCTGCAGTTAGAATAAAGTTAATTCCATTGTCATTTTTGTATTTTGAAGTCTGTCTTTTTTTTCTTCCTGGTAAGCAAATGGGTTTATATTGTTTAACCACTTAAGTACCAGCGGTCTCTGCCGCCTTAAGGACCAGGAACCGCTGGTACAATAACAACGGAATCCCGACGAATCGCTGCCTATACCCGCCACAACCGCCATCAGCGTTGCATGCCGGGATCCTGAGGACATCTACTCTCCTGTCTCTATAATGGCAGAGTCATGTGAGCCGTTCAGGAGCCGCTTTCATTGGCTCCTGACCGTGTATCAATGTAAGCCAATGGTAGTTGCTTACATTGATAGACACAGCCAGCAGCCAATGAAATTCGGCTCCTGGCCCGCTCACAGGGCTCTGCCGTCATAGAGACAGGCAATGCAAGTAAGCTGCGATGGGACACCGCGGAGATCCAGCGCCGGGATCGACGAAAACGGCGGATGCGCGCTGCAGCAGTGATTGAAATCTACGCCCTGCCAGCCAGGTAACCACCAAAACAGGGTGTAGATTTCAATCACCTCTGTCCTTAAGTACTTAAGAATCCATAAAGGAAATTTCCACTGTTGGGGAATGCCACAGTGATTTAAAAGTCTGATACGCACATCCAATAGCCCTTTAAAGCCTGCTACTCTCATCCAATTTTGATTGGCCAATTTTACCACTTCCATGGCGTATGAGAGCTTACATAATCTGTTCAAAATATTTAAAGTTTGGGTTCAGAAAGACGTACCTAGCTGCAGTAAGTGATGCCTCAGGATCCTATTGAAACCTTCCTCTGTGATCTGCAGACCCTCCCTTGCAGGGCATGGACCCCTAAATATCGGGACCTCGCTCTCCTTCTCTGATGAGCGTGGCTGTGCAGTGGCCTGTCAAGTGCAGTAGCACATATCCACTTGTCCAGTAGCAGCTC
This sequence comes from Hyperolius riggenbachi, assembly GCF_040937935.1. Classification (NCBI taxonomy): domain Eukaryota; kingdom Metazoa; phylum Chordata; class Amphibia; order Anura; family Hyperoliidae; genus Hyperolius; species Hyperolius riggenbachi. Next base: position 268,849,000 of record NC_090651.1, on the reverse strand, counting down.
TGGCTTACTGGGCAGGTGCGGCTGCTGCGCAACCACAATACTTGTTGCGGTGCCAGCCCCAATAAGATTGCTGCCAATCCGTTGCAACAATCTTTTGGGGGTTTGCGCTCAGCGTGGGGGGACAGGAGAAAGCCAAGGGAAGCCGCAATAGGATCCTGAGGCTTCCCTTACAGAAGCGAAGTATCTCTTTTTGTACCTGAGCTTTGGCTCGGTTACACCTTAAAATTTGTTGGATCTCTTACCACAAAGAAGCTACCATACTAGTTACCTGGTAGCCATGCTGATCTTTTTGGCTGCAGAAGTGTCTAAATTACACCAGAAACAAGCATGCAGCTAATCTTGTCAGATCTGACAATATCGTCAGTAACGCCTGATCTGCTGCATGCTTGTTCAGGGTCTAAGTATTAGAGGCAGAGTATCAGCAGGACAGCCAGACAACTGGTATTGTGTAAAAAAAAAAGAAAAGTATGGCAGCCTCTATTTATTTTTTTTTTTATTTTTTTTTGTGTGTGGTTGTCCTTTAAACAATGCTGATTGCTGTGCTTTCCAGCTGCCTCTTATGCTTTTAGCCATAGGTCCTGAAGGAGCATGAAGAATGAAGATCAAATGTTTGGCTAAGGGCCCTTTCACATGGTGTCCATTGTGTTGCTTCGCAACGGACAAAATCATAATGCATTAGTAATGTCAAACAAAAAGGGTATTCCTTATGATAAGAAAGAATCTAATTATCTAATAATAAAAAAACTTATAATAAAAAGTCTGCCAACACAAGTGTGTACAAGTGTTCAAAACATTGTCAAACTACAAATATTTGTACAGCAGCCATTCACAATCTAACTAGGACAGGGTACAGATTAATGTGTACTAAATCACTCTGGAATTCAGATTATGGGGGAAACCATTACATCAATTCAGTCAACCTTATTCACTAGAAAGTCAATCTGCAGTGTAAACTGGTAAATGGTTCTTTTCAGTTCTTACTAGTAGGGATGGTCAACAAGATGCTAATAATTCCATGTTGCTGTAAACTATAATCTAATGTACGCAGTTTGGAATGGAGCAATCAAATGCTGCAGCTACTTACTATCTGACTCCTAGTATACTATGGAATGTCTGTACTACTTCCAGACACACATTTGGTGAGATGGAAGTGGAAGTACCTGGAAACGTTTTGGATGTGGGGGGTGTAGGAGAGTGCGGAGTTGAGGGTGACACCCAGGCAGCGGGTTTGAGAGACAGATCACAGCTAGCCAGGTCAAGCCCATAATGACATCAGATGTAATTATTCACACATCACAAGAGATCCATGTAACATGTAAAATATTTCTTCAGCATTCATATGGCGTAATCCACCAGAACGGTCTGCTGAAAGGTGCATGTTGAACAACACGAGTGCCTGTGGATCTTCATTCAAACCTTCTTAATGAGAAAAGTATACATTCATCAACCAAAACAGGCTTTGACTGTAGATGTCCACACAACCTATAAGAAATTGTGATTCATTAGACCAGGCTATCTTCTACCATTATTTCATGGTCCAGCTCTGACTCTCATGCCCCTATTGTAGATGCTGTTGGTGGTCAAAGGGTGTCATTATGGGCACTTTGCAACAAACTGCAGGCCTGGTATTTATTTATTTTTTATGGTCCACATTAAGGGTACTTTTTACACTAATGTTTCATTGCAACAGACACTGTTTTGTGTGCTGTAATTCGGTGCAATTCAAAGTCTATGAACTGCTCACACTTCATCCATTGTGCTGCAATACAACGGATTCCGTTGTTACAATCAAAGGCCCCTTTCACACGAACAACTGACAGGCAGTGAATTCACCAACTATCAGCTGCTCTTTTGCAACGGGCAGGCGCCGCTTTCTAACGCTTAATACCCCCCCCCGACCCCCCCCCCCCCCCCCCCCCCCCCCGAGCATGGTCCTCAACTGTGCTCAGATTCGCCTTGTGGTTGTCCTCCGCCACCACCAGTGTTTGATATACATGGTGTTATGACCACTGCCTTTCAGCTGCATTTATATTGCACTGGCAGGGGCGGCAGGCTGGAGACTGACCTGCTCGGCAAATGCACAGTTCGGCCTCCTATCTAAAAGAGACCAATGACATGCAGTGTTTTGCTAGAAGTGCACACATTTACACTCACAATGTTTGTCAATGAAGATGCACATTGGTCAGTTAATTATTTGCGTGCATTACACTGCATGCCACCACGAATGTTCTTTTTGGCTGCATTATATGTACATTATAATACAACGCAATGCAACACCCCAGTGTGAAACTGTTAACGGCTAGGTTCTATATTTGCTTTTTTTTGGGGGGGGGGGGTTAGTGGTCATACCTTTTGTGTCACTTGTGCATAAGTGCCATTTACAGGGAGGTGCAATCATCTAGTGATGAAAAGTGACGGATCGCGCTTTTGCTTTCTGGATCTTTGTAAACCAGACTCTATGAATAGCTACGCACAAATCTGTCTTTTACAGACTCTAGTGCATTTGTTTTGTTAAATCTTTTTTTTGTTCTGATTACAACTGTGACATTTTAAATTAGAGCCTACTATAAACCTGTGTCCAGCAGACATCACTTAAACCTGCCAGGAAATACGGTGTACCTACGGTGTACCCCCCCCCCCCCCCCCGAGCATGGTCCTCAACTGTGCTCAGATTCGCCTTGTGGTTGTCCTCCGCCACCACCAGTGTTTGATATACATGGTGTTATGACCACTGCCTTTCAGCTGCATTTATATTGCACTGGCAGGGGCGGCAGGCTGGAGACTGACCTGCTCGGCAAATGCACAGTTCGGCCTCCTATCTAAAAGAGACCAATGACATGCAGTGTTTTGCTAGAAGTGCACACATTTACACTCACAATGTTTGTCAATGAAGATGCACATTGGTCAGTTAATTATTTGCGTGCATTACACTGCATGCCACCACGAATGTTCTTTTTGGCTGCATTATATGTACATTATAATACAACGCAATGCAACACCCCAGTGTGAAACTGTTAACGGCTAGGTTCTATATTTGCTTTTTTTTGGGGGGGGGGGGTTAGTGGTCATACCTTTTGTGTCACTTGTGCATAAGTGCCATTTACAGGGAGGTGCAATCATCTAGTGATGAAAAGTGACGGATCGCGCTTTTGCTTTCTGGATCTTTGTAAACCAGACTCTATGAATAGCTACGCACAAATCTGTCTTTTACAGACTCTAGTGCATTTGTTTTGTTAAATCTTTTTTTTGTTCTGATTACAACTGTGACATTTTAAATTAGAGCCTACTATAAACCTGTGTCCAGCAGACATCACTTAAACCTGCCAGGAAATACGGTGTACCTACACCAAAGTATTTATGCTTCATTTCCTGCCCTTGTAATTTACCATATCCCTACAACACAGTCACATAGAGACAATACCTTGGGCAGATGCTAACCGGGTATATCATGCATGAAATATAAGACCCAGGACAGCTCCGACAGATGGGCTACTGAAGAGATTTGGTTTAGTATATGCTGGAAGGGGCAGCATTTGCTAAAGCTGCTGTCCTGCACTGGGTGAAATATTGGTGCTTCATTACAGTGAAAACAGCATACCGTGAAATACAGTCATGATAATGTATTCATTCCAGTTTAACTCCTAAAAGGCATTGGTGCTCGTGGCCATAAAAATATGGCTATGTGCTTTTCACGATTGCTTTAGTACAAGCTTTTTAATGTAATTGTAAAGTGGAGAGGAAAGAAAATGTTAATTGTATTATTAGGAGGTTATATTAAACTGGACCTGTCATTAAATTGCATTTGAGGCAACTTGAAAGACAAGTACAGCTATTAAGATTAAGTCATAGTATTATTTTGAACAAGTCCTTTTTGCTGTGAAGAAAGGTCTAACTTCTAAGGTTAGACTTCATCACATGCGTAAACTTAAAGGGAAGGTTCACGGACATGTTTTAAAAAAAATAAAAATACAAATTCGCTTACCTAGGGCTTCCTCCAGCCTGTGGCAGGCAGGACGTGCCCTCAACGCCGCTCCGGAGGCTCCCGGTCTTCTCCGGTGGCTCATCCGACCTGGCCAGGCCAATTTCCTGGTCGGGCTTCTCCTTGCGCTCCAATGTGCGTCTCACGCGGTCGCACTGATGTCATCGGACGTCCTACGGACTGTACTGCGCAGGCGCATATCTACTGCTCCTGCGCAGTACAGCCTGGAGGACGTCCGATGACGTCAGCACGACTGCATGAGACACACGTTGGAGCGCACAAGAGCCCGACCTGGAAGCCGGCCTGGCCAGGTCGAGTGAGCCACCGGAGAAGACCGGGAGCCTCCGGAGCGGCGTCGAGGGCACGTCCTGCCTGCCACGGTCTGGAGGAAGCCCTAGGTAAGTGGATTAGTATTTTTTTTGTTTTTTAAAACATGTCTGTGAACTTTCCCTTTAAAGAGAACCTGAGATAGCCATATGGTATTTATACTTACCTGGGGCTTTCTCCAGTCCCATGAGGCATGGAGGGTCCCTCGCCACCCTCTCCCGCCCCCTCCGTTCTCTCATAATAGCTTCTAGTAATCTGGCTGGCTGTGGTATTCTGCAGATGCATGGCTTGGCCGCACGTGCACCCTCCGTAGGTGCAGAATGCTCCCAGGCACAGGAGCATGGCAGGGGAGTGCTTGTGCAGAACCCTACAACTGGCCAGATTACCAGGAGCTATTGCAAGTAAAAAAAGAGGACCACACACACACACTACAACTGGAGTTCTGGTTTTATGGTACAGTAATGTTTTCCTTAGACATGAGATGATAGTCACTCCCATCTCCTGTTTTTTTAGCGACTTCTGGCAAAGATCCCGTGTTTGAGTTCAGTAGATAGCCACCTACTGCTGTCCGTCTAGGGAATCTTTCTGAGATGCTAGTGCTCTACCTGGAGTTGAACAAGCAGAGCAGTGTTCACTGCATGCTATTTGCCCTCCCCTCTTCTATTTTTACTAAAAATACTAGGGCCTGTTCAGGTATGCAACAGTGCCGAGCAAGATTTGCACACAAAATCACAACATGTGTACGAGCCTTAAGGCTCCTGATGCATGGCAAAAGACATCTTTTGGGAGGCTTACGAAGGAATGCAGATTATCTGGGCGGATGGATTCAAGAAGAGAGACATGTGTGCACAGCACTGAAGTAGGCATGTGTGCTCCACTGCGCTACTCTGCATCTTCAGATGTGGGGAGAGGAGTGGGCTCCCTTAGCCTTTCCTATTATGATGTTGAGTAAAGGGCTACCTTATGTGGCAATGACACAGAGGGGTGTGCACCGTTCTGCACTGAGACTAGTGTATATTTTCTTTGTTTGGAAGACCAATCCTATTCATGATTATTACTCTCCAGTCAGGATGGCTAATGAGATGAAAAAAAAGTCAAGTTGATGTAAATGTTTATGGTAATTATATCCAAATTTATGCAGCTTGAAAACAGACTAATCAGTTGCTTCAGCTGCAGCATTTGCTTTGCCTATTTTGAGGCTGCATTCATTTGAACATTCATTACATTGAACATCCCTACTCCTCAGTCAAAATATTTGGGTAGCCGTGATTAATGGGGATGTCTGTTTTTAAGAGACATAAAAAACAAAAAAACTGGTGAAACAAGTCCGTACTGTTTCATATGACCTGACCCAAAATTATCAAAATACTGTCATTCTTAATCACGTTATCACATGATTCTGCCCTTGTAATCAATTGGACATCATTGAATGGCTTTTAAGGGACTCCTCAAATCTGCCTAAAATGATTTGGAATAATCGGTAGTGTTGAAGTTCCGAATGATTTGCATCAGAAACTGACTCTTTATTATGTGTACTGCAGCAGGGGGATGTTACCTCACCCTTGTTGCTGCCTGTGCCTGCTGCGCTCGACATCGCATTCCAACCCTCCAAATCGTCCTCCTTCACAACTGGAAGGAGAAAGTTTTGAAAAGCTGGAACACGATCTGGCACACAGCAGTCAGCTGCAGCAACAAAGGGGAGTTAATTCAGAATGTTGTTCTGAATGTGAACATATCAACATTAACAATCGGCTGAACTTCACCAGCAGAATGAACTGCCCTATGGTGTTGATTGGTAAAACCCAGCTAAACATTGATCAGCCAAAACATTATAACCAGTAGCCTTATGTTGTTTAGTTGTCCCTTGTTCAAACCAGAAAAAAAAGCTCTGACCCATCAAAGCAAATACTCTACAAGACCTCTGAAGGTGAGATGTGGCATAAAAGTGAAACATCTATGGACAATGGCATCTGAGACTAAAATCCTTGTTCAGGCCACCAGGTGATTGAGTCCCCCACCTGTCCATCCAAAAAGCTTCACGTCTCAGCAAGGTGTTTCTATGGGCCCTCCCCACCTGAAATTGTACTACTTCTAATGCCTGCTATCTACGTTGGCTCACACTGTTTAAATTCCACAATATGACAAGCCAAGGGAGGCTCCCTATTGTTGGTTGTCTCCCCATCTTTCGCTTTCTTGGGGTTTTGGTGTGACATTAGCAGCAACTCCTCTAAGATCTAAGATGTGGGGCCTCCATGGATTGTATTTATTTTTCTAGCACATGCTATAGATGTTCAATAGGATGGAGATCTGGATAGTTTGAAGGATGAAAAAATGTTTCATCAGTACAGTCCTGATGATTATGTGCCCATCATAAATGTTTTCATCAGTGGCCTTAGGTCAGAATAGCCATTCTAACTAATTTTTAGTTATACAGCCCCATAAACAAAGCTGCACTGCCTGCTCTGACAACTTTCTCACAGCCATCATAAAGATTTGTTTACAGTACGTGCTACACTAACTCTTCTATGAGATCGGACCAGGCAAAGTAGCCCTCACTTCTCACCTGCTTCAATGACCCTTGATCAGTCATGAATCTGTGACCAGTTCACCAGTTTTACTTTCTTTTTCTTGGACTGTTTTTGGTAGATACTAACCAGTCCATACTGAGAACATGGAAACAACCCAGAAGGGATGTAATTTTTATGCTTGGTCGTTGTTGGATCCTTTATGCACTACCTCCTTCGTAGCCAGTAATTCACCTCTGCCGTACAAGTTTCTGTGTATGTCCTGTGATTTCACATGGCATGTGTAAGTCCAAGACAGAGGAGACCCTAGTGGCTGCAGGGTGAGTGCAGTGGGGACCCGACAATGGAAGAGGCAAACTGTGCTTATCTGTGGGTCTGTTAAAGGGATGAGCAGTGACACCCAGGGGAGCATCCCCTATACAGAGGTTATTATTCATTACCACTACAGTATCAATAAAGAGCTAATACAGTGATTAGTGGAGGGTCCTATGTTGGCTCCTCTGGTCCAGAGATCCTGGTATAGACACAACCTCTGCATCCCCTATTGCTACGTCACGTGTAGGAAGTTTCACTTTGCTCCATAAAGCTGAATGACCCCCATCTCATCTTTTCCCAGCCAGTGACAGCCTCAGCCTCTTCCTCATTCCCTCTCAAGATAGGTAGCAGGAGGTGAGAAGTTTACTGCCTAAAAGTTGAGTTGGCTGGAGATTTTGATGATTGGCTTTGGGCAAAATTGTAATGCTTAGTAGAGTTAAAGTTGGTTTGGGAAAGATTTTTAATTCTGTGGGGCATGATTCATTTAGCAAGTTAAGATCCAGCTCAGGTTTTCTTAATTTTTTCCTCTACCTTTGAAAACAGAAAGCAGAAAAAGAAAATTTCCCATTTAGCAGCGGGCCACCAGGGGGAGCAACTAAGCGGAATGTGGTCTTCGCTAGTATTGAGCAAAAATTCCCTTAACATTAAAATTTAATCTAGCCCAGTAAGGGAAATACGTTCAAAGTCATATAAAAGGTTTTCATTGGCTGTATTTAATCCCCACCCTGGGTCAGTGGAAAGTGGCATATTACAATAATTTTTTCCCGATCGTTAACTTGTCTGTAAAATATAGCATTCTTGTTATTCAATACATTTTAGCATAGCACAGTAGGAAATAATGCTAATGCTTTTCTCTCAGCCTGACGAACCATCAAGCCAAATAAAAGTATTTCTGTAGATGTTATTGCCGAACGCCCATCTTTATGGTTGTTGCGTGAAAGCTGTAAATTACATCTGATCCATAAGGAGCAAATAATCAAGCACCAGTTGTTGCAGCTGTTGATCCCTGACAGAGAGACGGACCTATTGACACTCTGTATGTGTGCATTATACCAGTTTTCATGAAGACCTCTGGCAAATAAAGTCTTTCACCCTACAGAAGTCAAAACTGGACAAGGCTAACTCTTGTCTCCTCGCCATCCTGATTAGAACCCATTAGCTATTTCAGGTAGGGTGATCATGGATGAGAGTGAGATCAGAGTATTTCACCAAAGACGTGTGAGGGGTTTTGCCACTGGATGGTCATGAAAGGAAAAATGTTTTGAAGGGCTAAGAAGGTCGTGATGAGGGGATGACCTGCTAATGTTTGAAAAGCCTTTGTCATGGAGTCCAGGGGTTTATATCTATGCTTGCTCTCTGACCCAGATATAATCTTCTGGATGGGAAGGGCTCTCCTTGCAGAGAAGTTTTCAAAGCAAAACAAAGCCTCAGTGGCCTCCATTATGCTGTATTTAGACAGTGTGGGATACAGAGGGGGATGGGCATGGCAGTAGTGCTTCTAAAGCCAAGATGAAAACATTAGCAAAACTCCCGTGGCCACTTCTGTAATAAACAGCAAAATGGAAATGTGAAGTTTAAACTCGTCTGCAGTCATGATGATCCTCCAGTGATCTAGAGTGGTCAGTTTTGTAGCTCAATTTATTAAAATGTAGCTAAATCACTTCCTATAGGGATGTTGCTGGGAGTTGCAGGTGGTTTGATCAAATTATTTGCAGGTCGACAACTTCACTGGTAAATATTTGAGCAGGTGCCATTGACATTCATATACCAGTTTGAATATATTAAATATAGGCTATCATTCTCCAAAGAGATGTCCAAAAAAAGGATCATAGGGGAACCATGTAATTTTATACATAGGTTGATTAAAGGAAAACGTTTGAGTCTCGTAAATTGACCCGCAGCCTGAGAAGTAAAGTCTGCTTTACTATAAATGCTTCATTTTACATGTTGTGGGTTATGAAAGACATCCTGAGCTTCCAGTAGCTTTGGCAGTCACAGATGAATGTAGCCTGGACAATGGGAGGGGCCCATTCACCACCGGTTGGGATGTTATTTGTCATGGTTTTCCTGCACAGCCCTGCTGTTCTATTGCCAGTGGCATCTGCTGCATACACAAAAGAAATGTTTTTACCAGAAATCAAAAAGTTTGCGAATGCACTAAGACAAATAAGGCAGTCTGCATACACTATGACGTGTATTTATCATGAGGCTGTGCATGGACTTCTGCATGACTGTACATACTAAATGATTAACATAAATTCATGGAAACTGCTCTAACTGTACACAGTCTTGTGATCATTGCCATGTATGTGTACAGTTCACAAAATAGCATCTGATCACACTGTGAGAGTTGGATGGTGGCAACACAGTATCTGCACAGGAAAGTTTAATCTATACGTACACATTAAGCAGATTTTATGTAGCTTACTTTTAATTCTTTCTGGAGACAACAATATACACTATGCAATATGCCAAATTGATAAATAAAAGCAAAACGGACGTTGTTTAGGGCTGGTTCACACTACAAGAGCTTTTGTAAGTGCTTTGTGATTGTAAAAGCTCTTGCTAATGTTATCCTATGTGTGTGTTCACATTGGATCAATGTGATTTTGTAAAACTCCCCCATAGCACTGCATTAGCAAGAGCTTTTTAAAATCACTAGCGATTAAAAAGCTCTTGTAGTGTGAACAAGCCCTTTAAGTGGACCTGAACTCAGAACTTCCTCTTTGTTGTAAAATATATGCAACAGCATAACCTTTAAAGAAAAACATTTCTCTGCTGCAATCCTGCAATAAATCTGCTGTGTCTACTTCCCGATTTCAAGAAAGCAGACATAGGATTAACATCCTGTGTTTACAAATTAGCTGCTCTGCCTAGGCAGCCAGCTGGCACAGCTGAGAGTTAAAATAACAGTTGTGATTAGTCAAATATGAGGAGTATTAGACAGGCTAAACACTAAATACATGCAGAGTGCATTTCTCTATGTTTTAATTCTGTCCTGTGCAAGAGTTCAGGTCCACTTTAAAGCGGACCTGAACTCAGAACTTCCTCTCTGCTCTATAACATATGCAGCAGTATAATAACCTTTAAAGAAAAACATTTCTTTGTTACAGCTGATACAAATTGTGCAATAAAGCCGGTGTCCTCCCACATCCCAAAAACATACAGATAAGGTACAGTGGGTTGCAAAAGTATTCAGCCCCCTTGAAGTTTTCCACATTTTGTCACATTACTGCCACAAACATGAATCAATTTTATTGGAATTCCACATGAAAGACCAACACAAAGTGGTGTACACGTGAGAAGTGGAACAAAAATCATACATGTTTCCAAACATTTTTTACAAATAAATAACTGCAAAGTGGGGTGTGCGTAATTATTCAGCCCCCTGAGTCAATACTTTGTAGAACCACCTTTTGCTGCAATTACAGCTGCCAGTCTTTTACGGTATGTCTCTACCAGCATTGTACAGCTAGAGACTGAAAACCTTGCCCATTCTTCTTTGCAAAACAGCTCCAGCTCAGTCAGATTAGCTAGACAGCATTTGTGAACAGCAGTTTTCAGATCTTGCCACAGATTCTCGATTGGATTTAGATCTGGACTTTGACTGGGCCATTCTGTTTTAAACCATTCCATTGTTGCCCTGGCTTTATGTTTAGGGTCGTTGTTCTGCTGGAAGGTGAACCTCCGCCCCAGTCTCAAGTCTTTTGCAGACTCCAAGAGGTTTTCTTCCAAGATTACCCTGTATTTGGCTCCATCCATCTTCCCATCAACTCTGACCAGCTTCCCTTCCCTGCTGAAGAGAAGCACCCCCAGAGCATGATGCTGCCACCACCATATTTGACAGTGGGGATGGTGTGTTCAGAGTGATGTGCAGTGTTAGTTTTCCGCCACACATAGTGTTTTGCATTTTGGCCAAAAAGTTCCATTTTGGTCTCATCTGACCAGAGCACCTTCTTCCACTTTTTACTGTGTCCCCCACATGGCTTGTGGCAAACTGCAAACGGGACTTCTTATGCTTTTCTGTTATCAATGTCTTTCTTCTTGCTACCCTTCCATAAAGGCCAACTTTGTGCAGTGCATGACTAATAGTTGTCTGATGGACAGATTCCCCCACCTGAGCTGTAGATCTCAGCAGCTCGTCCAGAGAAACCATGGGCCTCTTGACTGCATTTCTGATCAGCGCTCTCCTTGTTCGGCCTGTGAGTTTAGGTGGACGGCCTTGTCTTGGTAGGTTGACAGTTGTGCCATACTCCTTCCATTTCTGAATGATCGCTTGAACAGTGCTCCGTGAGATGTTCAAGGCTTTGGAAATATTTTTGTAGCCTAAGCCTGCTTTACATTTCTCAATAACTTTATCCCTGACCTGTCTGGTGTGTTCTTTGGACTTCATGGTGTTGTTGCCCCCAATATTCTCTTAGACAACCGCTGAGGCCGTCACATAGCAGCTGTATTTGTACTGACATTAGATTACACCCAGGTGCCCTCTATTAAGTCATTAGCACTCATCAGGCAATGTCTATGGGCAACTGACTGCACTCAGACCAAAGGGGACTGAATAATTACGCACACCTCACTTTGCAGTTATTGCTTTGTAATCAACAACAACAAAAAGTGAGTACAACCCTAAGTGAAAAGTGTAAAAATTCTGCAAATTCAGACTTTTTCCCTCCCTGGGGTCAAGTTACTCGTTAATGTTACAAGATCTCAGATGTGAATGGGGAGCAGGTGTTATCGCTCTCACAATGGCCACTGGACATTCAACATGGCACCAGAAACTGAACTGCAGCACGGTGGCCAAGACAAGTCTGCCAGTGCTCAGACCATCTGCCCCTCACTGCATCAAATTGGTCTGCATGGCTGTCATCTCAGAAGGAAGCCTCTTCTAAAGATGAAGCATAAGAAAGCCAACAGTTTTCTGAAGACAAGTAGACCAAGAGCATGGATTACTGGAACCAGGTCCTATGGTCTGATAAAACCAAGATGAATGTATTTGGTTCATATGGTGTCATGCTTGGTGTGTGGCAGCAACCAGGTAAGTAGGACAAAGAGTAGTGTGTCTTGTCTACAGTCAAGCACGGTAGTGGGAGTGTCGTGGTTTGGGGCTACGTGAGTGCTCCTAGCACTGGGGTGCTACAGTCCATTGAGGGAACCATGAATGCCAACATGTATTGTGACATACTGAAGCAGAGTATGATGCTCACCCTTCTGGAACTGGGCTGCAGAGTTCAAACATGATATCGACCTCAAACGCACCAAGACAATGATCTGCACCTAAAACCTGCAATGACCTGCATCTAAAAACGACCTACATTTAAGTTAAATTTTCTTTTTAAAAGAGCCATGTATGTCAATAGACATAATTTGCAAACTGTATGGTAGAAGGAGCGCCCACAATCAAAAGTCAAGTGTGAGCCTCACCCTGGTACCATAGGGACCACAAATCCAATATGAATGAATGGGTCACTGTCAGTTATGATTGGCCAATCACTGACCAATTCTACCACCTCCATGTAGTATGAGAGTTTACCTACACAATCTGCTCATAGTATTCGATATCTGTTGGTCCTCATACTACATGGAGGTGGTAAAATTGGTCAGTGATTTGCCAATCATAATTAAAAGTGTGTACCAGGCATTAAATTAGCAGTATTCATGTGGCTAATTTAGAAGTTTGCTTCTCATCTATTGCAAAAATAAATCTGAGCAGTAATGGGGAGGGGGGAGGTGTATAGCCCTAAGGCCTCTTTCACACCAAGATGTTGCGTTTTAGGGGACGTTAAGGTCACATAACGTGCCCCTAACGCAACGCATGGTGGTGTTGAAGTTGGACGTCAGATTGAGCCGCGTTATGCAGCTCTTGGTGCGCCGTTTACGTTCTATCCTGGGAAGTCCGGATCTTTTCAATTATTCGGATGATTCGACTCACAAAAAAGATCCGGATCAAAGATCCGAATCGTTCATGATCTGGACAACACTACAGTGCAGTGAATATTAATTAGCCATGTGGCTAGGAACAATAGCGGACTCTCCCCTTACTAAGCATGTGCAAACAGTCTAACGCAGCTAAAACCACCTATAACGCACAGCATGCTGCACCTTCATTGAACGTGCAGCGTTACACTGTAACGCAACGTGGGCACTGTGAACAGCCCATTGATTTTTCATTACTGTGAGCTGGGCTGCGTTATAGGCTGCTCTAAAGTGCGCCTGTAACGTCCCACTGTGAAAGAAGCCTAATACTCTAAATACAGTGTATTTATATCTCTTTGCAGTCACACATTACACATCACACTACTATTACTTACATTCATAAGTCCACTGATCTGATATTCATCACATATCTTAACCTCCTTGGCGGTCTGATTCTTTCCAGATTTTAGGGTCTAAAAGCGGTGCAATTTTTTTTCACTCTTTCAGACCCTAAAACCTGAAAAAAATTATTCTGGCAGGGAGTACCTTCCTGGGCTCCTGTGCTGCAGTTTTATCTTTGCCCACAAGATGGCGCTAATATACATATAAACGAACTTCTCTATATTTCTCTAATATAGAGAAGTTCGTTTTCAATATTAGCCCCGCCCCCGATGACGTCACGCTGCCACCACTGCTCTGCTGCCACCACGGCTCCGCTGCTCCAACTAGCTGCCGGGTCCCCGGAAGAATAGCGGGGACATGGGGGATCCCGGCGGCCAGGGACAGACCCCACACTGCCGGGGAGAGAGGCTGGAGTCCCGCTGCGCAGCGAGATTGCGCGCGGGACTCCACAACTTCAAGTAAAGCTCTGCAATGCATACCCCGACCTGAGCTCGGGATCACCGCTAATAGCTTGTTTTTTCTACCCCGAGCTCAGGTCGGGAAAACCGGCAAGGAGGTTAAGAAGTCATAGAGTTGCATGATTCCTCAAATGCAGTTAACAATGTACTGTATTTTTTGGACTATAAGACTCACTTTTTCTCCCCCAAAAGTGGGGGGAAAAGTCACTGCACCTTATAGCCCAAATGCCGGGAGTTCCTGACTTGTGAACGCCTGCCAATACGAACCTCCAACCTGTCGCAATGTCGGGGGCTCCATGTACTGTGCTCATGCAGAGAAGGACACAGGGGGACAAACGGAGGACGCAGAGGGACACAAAAGGGTTTAGAGGACACAGGGGCATAGAGGAGGACAGAGGTGGACACAGGAGGACACAAGGGGGGATAGAGGAGGACACAGGGAGACACAAGAGGTACAAGAGAGCATGAGGTACAAAAGGGGCATAATCCACAAGATGCCCCTTCACCATGGATGCACCAGGTTTAGCATATATATTTTTCCCCTGCTTTTTGTCCTCTAAACTTAGGTGCGTCTTATGGTCAGGTTCATCTTATAGTCCAAAAAATACAGTATTTATTATTTGATCTCACTGTATAGTATCGTATATCATCTTACGGTTTTGCAAAATTTGTTGAAAGTTGGCTATAGTGAAACCGATATGTTTCTGCTCTTTTAACTATTAAAGTTTGCTTATCCGCTATAGTTATCCTCTGCTTATGTATTGTATGGATTGTATCCTAAAATATATACTGTATTTTTTGGACTACTATAAGAATGACTGTTTCTCCCCCAAAAGTGGGGTGGAAAAGTCACTGCATCTTATAGTCCAAATGAAGGAGTTCCTGACTTGTGAACGCCTGCCAATACGAACCTCCAGCCCGCCACAATGTCAGGGACTCCCTGTACTCTGCCCATGCAAAGGAGGACACAAAGGGACAAACAGAGGATAAAGGGGGACACAAAGGGGCATAGAGGACACGGGGGGGGGGCACAAAGGGTTATAGAGGAGGACATAAAGAGGACAGAGGCAGACACATGGGGGACACAAGGGGGGCAGAGGAGGATACAGGGAGACACAAGAAGTACAAGGGAGCATGAAATACAAAGGGGGCATAATCCAAAAGATGCCCTCTTCACCATGGATGCACCAGGTTTAGTATTTTCCCCCCTCTTTTTGTCCTCTAATTCTAGATGTGTCTTATGGTCAGGAGCATTTTATAGTCCGAAAAATACGGTATATTTTTTGTTTTAGCTCTGCTGAATCAGGAGATATGCATATGCATTGAAGACTTGCTATTAGACCTACTTTTTGTGTTTTGTCTTTGCTATATAATGTCTGTTTTTTTTCTGTGTGTTCTCCAATGTCTGTCCTTCAGAGAAGGCCTGCCTCTTTCTCATGTTTGATGCCGACCATGCGAAAAACTATGGACAATTGTCTAGCCAGATCTGACCACCACTGATCCAAGTGGTAGACGACTAGCTGTGAGACAAAGTAAATACCTGCTGGGAGAAATTTCATATTTGTTATCTGTAGCCATACCAGGTCAACTCTGGGTGAAGTCTTCTAGTTTTTCCAGAATCTGATTCAGTACCATCATCTAGGCATTGTTTAGCAGGTATATGTTGACCTATAGCACATCACAAATCATTTCCATTCCTTGACGGCCATAGTCATGCCAGTGTTTAGGATTGGCTAAGAAATAGAGAAATGTGTTCTACTTGTGTTCTACTTGATGAACCACACTTTTCCTGATTCAGTCCCTTGATCAGTTAGTTTAAGGTGTACCAAAAATGTGTGAGTTAGACATCCCTGACCTACATGAAGATTTCCTGATAAAGTTTCCCGGTTTAACAAAATACATCTATTTTTTTTATTCATCTGTTGTATGTGGTCCAGTGTTGTTCTTTCATCTGTTGAAATGTAAGAGATGAACTGTAAAGGCTCATACACGCGGGGCCGTCGCCGCAACCACGTGGCACGCGCGTGTTGCGGCGACAGTTCGCCCATGTGTATGACGCGCGCGCCCCGAACCGTCGCCCGTCGGAGCTGTTGCCAGGCGATTGACATGTTCAATCGCCGGCTACAGCTGTCGCCGCAACCTCGCCGGAACTGTCGCTAGTCCCGCATGTGTATGCGGGCTAGCGACAGCAACCCACACACAGCACACGGAGCTTCCGGCGGGGGGGGGGAGGAACCTTGGCGACAGCTTCCGCCGCATCGCTAATCCCTCTGCTGCCGTGTGGATGCAGAGGGACTTGGCGACGAGCTGTCGCGCACACGCTCCCGTGTGCTAGCGACAGCTACAATTGTCCCCCCTTGTGTACTTAGCGACTACTGTGGAACACCACGGTCACTCACTATAATGGGAGGTTTTTAAGTCCTTTTTTTTTTTTCCTTTCCTTTTTAGCTCTGGGAACTGTGTCTCCTGGGTAAGGTGAATCTGTTCCTCACAGTCTAGCATAGGGTAAGAATTAGGGAAAAGTTTTTCATTAGTAATGGAAATTATTAGGTGTATGTGTTGGGTGGGGGGAAGGGGTGGCGGGCATAATTGCTAGATTAATTTAAACCAATAATACCAAATCAGGAAATGACTGACAATTGCATGGCAGAACTATAGCACCAGTGGCAAATCCCCGCCATGACAAATTTGCACATGTGCCTTCAGAGAGGACTTTTGGGTTCTTTCAATTGCTCTGCTAAAAGTTCCTACTGATGCGTAACAAATTATCGTTTTACCAAAACCAATCAAATGTGAGTCTTTAAGCTTGTCAAACACGTGCAGTTGGCATAGTTTTTTAAAGTGGTATTTAAATGCCCAGCTTTCTGTCCATCCTGCTACAGGCTTCCTTAAAAGACATCTCCAGTCATACAATTCAGGCAGTACTACTTCCATGAGGCACCTGTCACAGCTGAAATATAATAGCATGTTCTTAAAAAAAAACAAAATAAATAAAGTATTCAATTTTTGTCTGAGTACCCTTCTTCTCTTGCCTGCCCCAAATTCCTGCTCCTGTAGTCTCTCCATCAAAGCACTACTTTCCTAGACTGTCCTGTGAGTGTTATATCTTGTGCCATTAAGTACCCATCACCTGTGTCTGATAAATCAACACAGTCTATTAACAGCTATTTAAGTCACTGTATACGGTAGACTGTTTAAACATGGTTAGGGTAGGGTTGAGTCTGAGAAAAAATTAGAGAGTCCAGGTCCCTCTTTAGCTTCAGTTCATTTATTTATTTATTTATTTTAGTTTAGTAAAATAAATGTATTTATTTATTTTAGTTTAGTAAGATTATATAATTACTAGTGGACCCTTTTTTTTGTTACATACCCTAAGTGGACCTAAGCCCATTAATATAACAGACTCTAGGCCTCCCTCACAACCCCCCTCCCCTCGCCCCTGTCACCACCGCCGCCGCCACCGCATGTCAGCATGCACGCGTTCGCAAGGCCGGCGCATGCGCCCATGCCCGCACACCGCCCCTGCACACGCCCGGCCCCGTCCTTCTCCTGCTCTAGCTGCCGCCCGCGTGTCACACTTGCATGGGGACACACAGGAAGAGGACGCAGGGACACAGGGGTTTCATTGTGTAAAATGACCTCTTTGGACAGACATTTATATTTATGTCTATTTATCTATGTATGTTGATTCAAAATTTCCTTTCCCTCCCTCGTGTAGAAGCCGAGGGGAGGTAAGGCATTAATATCTAGGGATGAATCCATAAAGAGTAAAGAGCCAGGAAGCAGTAAGTGAGGGCACCTTCTCTATTCCTTACACCTTGCAGTGGTATAAAACTCAGCAATTCCTCTTTGCTCTAAAAGATTATTTACAGCATAAAATGTACTACCACAAAACAAATTGTAGCAGAACACCATTCAAACCGTTAAACACAGCACTTTTTTTTTCAGCGGAAAGCTCACTGCTTCAGTGGGCAGCTTCTGGCCACATCCAAAGAGGTGATTAAATTATCTTTTGTTTACATTCCTTTGTCAGATACATTTAGTAAGCATTAGCAAACTGCTTAGACTGAGCTGTACTGAGCTGAGAAGCAGAAAGAGCTGAGTGATCACTAGATAGATTTTAACAACTTCACCCCAAAGCGGTTTTTACCCTAACGGACAAGAGCGATTTTCACCTTTCAGTGCTCATCCCTTTCATTTGCCAATAGCTTAAGCACTACTAATCACAATGAAATGATCTATATCTTGTTTTTTTCACCACCAATTAGGCTTTTTGGGGTTGATATTTGTTTTCAGTTACTACATTATTTTCTATTCATTTTAAAGGGAAAAAATACACTATTTCTCCAATTGTATTCCCTATAGTTTTAATATAAACACTGCTACTGTACATAAAACCCACACATTTTATCTGCGTATTTGTCCTGGTTATCACATTTTAATTATGCCCCTAGTGCAAAGTATGGTGACAATATATTATTTGGAAATAAAGGTGTATTTTTTCTATAATTTTTTTTTCTCACTAATCTCACGTGCACACGCACGGGAACGCGCACGCGCACAGCAGCATCAGCACTGTTTGACTTATAAAAACGTCCTGGAGCCATTAAGAGGCTCTAGCAGGACGTTTTTAAGGCTACTAGCAGACCAAGACGTTGCATTAGGTGCCACGTTAAGGTCGCATAACGTGCACCTAACGCATCGTATGGTGCTGCAAGAGAGGACGGTAGAGTGAGCCGCGTTAGGCGGCTCTATCCCTATAAGGTCTCCCAGAGTGGCGCTGATTGGCAGGCGGGACCACGTGATGCGGAGCGAAATCAGCGGCCGCCAGTGCAGTGAATATTAAGTAGCCATGTGCGCGGCTACTGTAGCTGGTTCTCCCCCCCTCCTCTCCGCCCCCCACTGCGCATGTGCAAACAGTCTAACGCGGCTATAGCCGCTCTAACGCCGTAGCATGCTGCACTTTCCCGACAACGTGCAGCGTTACATGTAACGCAACGTGGGCTGTGTGAACAGCCCACTTGTGTTACATTGCTGTGCATTGGGGGAGCGTTACAGGCGCACTAACGTGCGCCTGTAACGTCCCTGTGTGGAAGCAGCCTAAAAGTCTGGTTGTCATTAAGTGGTTAATATATAAATATAGCATCTATGCATTAAAATGCAATGGCAGCTTTCAGAGCAGATAAACTGTACTTTGGAAAATTGTAATTTGTAGACAGACAATATTACTTGTGCACAAAAGCAAATACGATAACTTTATCAGTAATAATAAGCAGGAAAACACATTTTGATGAATGTTATGTTAGTTTTATCCCCCTGTAAGTAAGAACTGAACCAGAGGGAGGCACATGCCACTGCATTCCCTGCATTATGGTTGATATCCTACTCTATTTTCTCATCTCAATGCTTTAGCCTTTTTCATTAGCTGTTGATTGCTTTGTGACATCTATCCTAAAGAGCTTGCAATTTGGCTGCACAGCCAAACAGAACTAATAAATATGGTTGCTTTATTTTAATAATGATTCAGCTGCAGTAGAGAAACAAGAGTCCAGGAATGTTTAATTTCCGAACCATAATCTCCCCCAGGGAAAGTGCACTAGCAAGTCTTCCATTCAATGGCAACTTGTTCATTTAAACCTGAGTGTGGAGCACTTTGAACCCCTGCTGTGTTAATTATGCCATAGTTCCAGCTGATTGCAGTACACTAAGTTTAAGGCTTCCGTTATTTATTTACTGACTACATTAACCAAAGAGCCGCCCTTGCTCTTATCAGCCTTACACACACTTCACATCTGAATAGGGGCTTGCCCTATAAACCCCTTTCCTTGCCATGCCGGCTGTCATTAATTAATTTTATACCCATCTCTTTAAATAAACAATGATTTTTTTTGTCTGATAGAACACCTATTCACAGATATGTATATGAGAACATTATGTTTATTTAAAGCCCTAGTTTAGGCTCATTTTAATGCAGATTAGGTTTAAATATCTTAAAGAGAATCTGTACTGTAAAATTCTTACAATAAAAAGCATACCATTCTATTTATTATGTTCTCCTGGGCCCCTCTGTGCTGTTTCTGCCTCTCCCTGCTGCAATCCTGGCTTGTAATTTTTATGCAGTGTTTACAAACAAAAGACATAACAAGTGATAGGCTGAGAGTGTGAGTCATACAGAGACTGCAGGGAGCCTGGAGAGGGTGTGTATAGCTTCTATCCAATCACAAGCAGCACAGCACATTCCAGCCTGACTGCCTGAGCCCAACAGACCCTACAAAGGAAAGAAGATTAGATCATATAACAGAGATAACACAGCCACTGTTCAACTAGGATAGGCTGCAGTAAGACAAAGCACATTAGAACAGCTGTAGGAACTTATAGAATAGAAGAAATAAGGCTCAAAATTTTGTTACAGAGTCTCTTTAAATATCAATTCACAAAATTGTTGTGCATTGCAAATGAACTATTTATGCACTGCTTAGATCAGAGCGGTTTTCCAGGCGTTTTTGTTACAGAAGCTGTTCAGTAACAGCTTTACTGTAACAATATTTGCAATCTGCTACATAAAAACGCTCCAAAAAACGCTAGGCATGTTTAGAAAACGTCTCTAAAAATGCCTAGAGTCGTTCTGAAATCTGCTTCAAAAACCTCTAGCGTTTTGCAGATCTGATAGAGGTTTTTGGTGTGCACTGGCCCTTCCTGTGTATATGTCATATGCAGCTTATAGCCTTGCAAACTCTTCCCTCTTTCCTATAGTGACCCACATAAGTTAGTCAGGAAGCAGCTGGGTGGGTAGGCCAGAGCAGTTGAAAAGGGCACAAGATGCAAAGCGCTCACTTTGCAAAGCGTCTGCAAACTGTTTTTTGCTATTTTAGCGGACACCTTTTTCAACAGGCTGCCGGTGGGGGGTGGGTTAAGGTCAGTTACCCACCAAGGGTTAAGGTTAAACATTTCTAAAAGAGGTATGCGCTCACAGCTATAATGATATCAGCATAAACCGGTTTACCTCTTATATACAATGAAATGCATTTCTCAAGAGGTAGCACTCACAGTTTGCATATGCTATCCACTTAAATCCAGTCCATAAAACAGCATCTAGTATATTATATCCTAAAAATACCAATTGCACTCTCCGCATAGACAGTTCAGCAACAGCCAGTGTGAACCAGTCCTCTCAATTCCACTTGCACCACTATTTTATTTTATTCTAAATGCATTTAACAAAATAAGAAAAAAATGAAAGAAAATAATTTTCCCACAGTTTTCAGCCATTATAGTTGTAAAATAATAATACATGCTACCATGCTACGCACATTGTTTGCCCTTTTGTCCCGGTTATTACACCATTTAACCATTACTGCCGCCCAGACGTGAAGCTCACGACCGGGCGGCTGCTCTGCTGCGGTGCCGCGCTTCGATGCGATCGCAGGCGCGCCCCCGTGTTTTCCTCCGGTAGCTCTAGGATCAGTGAACGGGAACATGGTTCCCGATCACCGATCCATGTCCCCAGCAGAAAAACCAAGCGCTCTTACAAGAGGCTTCAGTCTTTCTGCACGTAAAAATTTCCGCATCCCCATTGTGCTTCCGCTTAGCGAGAAGCACAAGGAGAGAAAAAAACTCAAGGTGGCCATCTTATGGCCAAATAGTAAAACTACATCTACATATGTTTTACATTACAATTTACACATATAATAACATTAAAAATAACTGTATATTTCCCACACCAAAATATTACCCAAATAAAAAATTTTATGAAAAAAAATTACAATTAAAAAAAATAAAAGACATAAATAGTTACCTAAGGGTCTGAACTTTTTAAATATGCATTTGAAGGGGGTATACTATGAACATTTTTTAAATTATAAGCTTGTAAATAGTGATGGACGCAAAACTGAAAAAATGCACCTTTATTTCCAAATAAAATATTGGCGCCATACATTGTGATAGGGACAAAATGTAAATGGTGTCATAACCGAGACAAACGGGCAAATAAAATACATAGGTTTTAATTATGGTAGCGTGGATTATTTTAAAGCTATAATGGCCAAAGACTGAGAAATAATGAATTTTTTCCATTTTTTTCTTATTAATCTTGTTAAAATGCATTTATAAAAAATAATTCTTAGCAAAATGTACCACCCAAAGAAAGCCTAATTAGTGGCGGAAAAAACAAGATATAGATCAATAAATTGTGATAAGTAGTGATAAAGTTATTAGCGAATGAATGGGAGGGGAAAATTGCTCTGATGTATAAGGTGAAAAATCTCTGCGGGCTGAAATGGTTCATTTACGTCCCTATCACAATTTATGGCGACAATATTTTATTTGGAAATAAAGGTGTATTTTTTCCTTGTCTGTCACTAATTAAAAGCCCATTAATTGCACCCCCCCCCCCCCCCCAAAAAAAAAAAAAACAACAACAAAAACCAGAAGTATACACTTCATGTATATATTAAAAAAGTTTAGACCCTAAGTTAGCTATTTATGGGGTTTTCTTTTATTGTCACTTTTTTTAATTAATGTTGTTATTTTGGTAACTATGGGAGGGAAGGTAAGGCTTAATTACTGCTATATTATATGTATTTTTATTTATTGGGAAATTTGCAAGTGTAATTTTACTTTTTGGCCACTAGATATCCCCCACACTTTATTAGGATTCTTTACTTTTGATGGCATTCACGCGTTACAGGAAGTAACACGTGTATGCTAAAGTTCATTTTAGTCAATGAATGCCAGCATCTCATTGATGCCGGTATTCATTGATATTGGGCACTTAGATCAGAGAATGGGAACTGCGTTCCTGTTCGCTGATCTGTTCACAAATGGATTGTGACGAGAACAGTGCATGGGAACCAATGGGAGCAAGCACAGAGGCGATAGACTAATATCTATGTCCCTGGGACTTCAGATGAAGTCCTGCAGGGCCATTGATATACTGCCCGCGATGCGGTAACTAGCTAAAGCACACCAGAAGTGAGAAGTAAATGGAGGGTGACATATTTATTTTGTTTTAAACAATTCAGATTGCCTAGCTATAATTCTGAGCCTCAGTTTCTAATTCTCTTAAGTTGGCCATACATCAGTCGACTTGGCGGCCGATCGAACATTCAATTATTATAATGGGAATCCAATGAAAATCTGTGCCGCCAAGTGCATGCCCGATCGGCGATGCAACCAATTTTTAATCTGTAATTGGTCATATTCATTGGAAGTCAACTTGCTCAATTTGGTGCACGTCAGTAATGGTGAATGATGTCAGGAGGAGCGACAAATATGGCGAAACCCCAGACGCTGTTCCCGCAATGTGTATGAATGCATGTAATGTGTAAATGTGTATGTATGTGTGCGTTTATACATTACCTGTCCTGTGTCGTGGTGCCCGTCCGTCTTTTGCCGCTCTTCTATAGACGCTGCCGGCACATAGCACGTTGGTGCATGATATCACACTTGCACAACACTGGCAGCATGTATGCGGCTAATTGAAGAGAAGCAGAAGACAGACGGGCAACACAACACAGGACAGGTAATGTATAAACACACATTACAGCACATATACAGTACATTACATACATAAACACACATCAGCAGATGCGGCTGACTCAACCGACTCCTGAGAGATTTCATGCTGAAATTGATCGGGAATCGACATGCGGTGTGTGGGCAGACAACAGATCTCTCTTTAATCATGTTCAATTAGAGAGAGATTTGTCTCTTGGTCGAATTGGCCCATCATCGCTAGGTGTATGGCTACCTTGAGCCAAAGACCCTGAACTAGCATGCCGATCAGGTGTTTCTGACTGAAGACTGGCTGGATTAGCTACATGCTTGTTTCAGGAGAGTGATTCAGACACTACTGCAGCCAAAGAGATCAGCAGGCTACCAGGCAACTAGTATTGTTAAAAGGGAACCTGAAATTAGAGGTAAATTCTTTTTAAGCAATAGTAGTTGCCTGGCAGTCTTGCTTGACCATTCTAGCTTCAGTAGTGCCTGAATCACAAACCCGAAACAACCATGCGACTAATCCAGTTAAGTCAGACTTCATTCCCAAACATGTGACCTGCATGCTTGTTTAGGGGTTATGGCTAAAAGTATAAGCAGGACAGCCTGGCAAATTTTATTGTTTAAAATAAATATTTCCTGAGAGACGGGGGGGGGGGGGGGGGGGGGGGGAGAGCCAGGAGGGAGTCGGTGGATGGGGATTATAAACAAAATGAGGGTGGGTTGCTGACATATGTTGCTATTCCGAACTTATTTGGACAATAGTAAGCTATTGTTAGATTTATGACATGTATTATAAGTATTAAAGCGGATCCGAGATGAAAAGCTAACTATAACAAGTAACTTGTCTGTATATGTTACCTAAAGTTTAGATAGTTTACACAGCATATCTATCTGCAAACAGCTTCAACAGAATATGATTATTTCATCCTGTGATACAATGAGGGCAGCCATGTTCTGTTTGTCACAGGCTGCTATCAGCTATCAGGAGATGCTATCAGTTTGCCTCTGTGTAAATTCAGCCAACTCTCCTATTCCCTCCTCCCCTCTGCCTCTGAAATCAATGGCCGGTAACCTCCTCCTCCTCCTGCCCAGACTGAGCTCCCATAAGCCCTTGCTACAGTGCCAAGGCACAAAAGGAGCAGTGGGCGAGGCTTGTTTAGTTTATAGGGAATTAGAGTATTAAAACAAAACAAAAAAGTATTTGGCTTGAGGAATGTCCTATAAACTATATGAAAGGAACACAATTATCCTTCCCAGCGTTCAATTTCCCCAGGATTTCTGTGCAAACAGTGATAAAATTTATTTTTAAAACTTTTTTTTCCCTGTAACTTGCCAAAATGTGTCAAGCAAGGGTCTAGTATACAGTGCAGGAGAGTATTGATGTGTATGTATGTTTATACTGTTCACAGCATGTTTTTTTGAACGGACATTTCTGTCCATACCGCTGGGGAGGTTATGCAATGTGTAGAAGTTTATATCAGATTATTTTTCTTATTTACTGCTGTATGTGATAATCTTTACATTTTTACAATTCTAAGCTGTTGTATCTACGCCACGTAGATACAACAGCTTATACAACAGCTTAGAATTGTAAAAATGTAAATTGCCTACCTGATCAATAACGAATTTTGAAATAATAATTAAACAAAAATAATACGTCAGCCTCCGTATCCTTCTCACTTCAGGTTGCCTTTAAAAGGAAATAAATGGCATCCTCCATATGCTTCTCAGATAAGATGCACTTTCACATGTATTTGTTCTTTCTCAACTATTTACTGCACTTTCTTTATTGTCTCTGTTATATAATGATTTACTTTGGTTAGGTTTTTTGGGATTGACTTCCTTTTTGCGTCTGTCATTACTATGAGAACATTACTTGTTTTTCCTACGTATCCCACACATTAGAGTATAATGTGGCTGTAGCTGTACCATGCCTCTGCAAATGGATTATTGCTTCTTTAGTTATGAGGGATTGGCACACCTGAAACCTTGCTACAACTCTACATGAGGGGAACAGAAATGCATTACGATGTAACCAGGCCAGGGCAGCCATCAGAGGGGGACAACTGACAGGGCTTCAGGAGGCCCAGCCCCCCCCCCCCCCAAGCGCTGGAAGGGCCGCCTGTGCTGGCTGTGGGCCTGTGGCCCACTAACCAGCACACCACGCTCCAGTACTGACAAAAGAGGCACAGGAAGAAAAGGGGGACAAAAGAGAATAGATAAAGAATAAGAACGGACCTACAAGTCCCTATCTCATTTGTTAACCGGGGACTACCTGTATTTTGCTAGTATTTGACTCCACCCACAACATACCATGGCCACGCCCACTTTTTGCGGCATCTTGCTGTGCATGCCGCTTTCTTCAGTGTCAGAGCCATGAACTTTTTTTTGCCTCAGCGCACTTCGGGCACGGACACGGGTGGGGTGGCTAGTGGGTAGGCCCAGCAACCAGTGGGTGGGCCCAGGGAGGAGGGCCCCAGGCCTGATGATGTGTGAGGGACCCTAAAATTTCTGATGGCGGCCCTGAATCAGGCCCTAGGCAAGGTAGTATGGGGCTCTCTTGTGGCCCTTTTGGTAAGCTACAGTGGAGAGAGGCCAAAAAAGGTAGCAGGTGATCCCCTTGACTCCCAATAGGCCCCAGGTACCTGCATAGGTAGCTTGGTGTATGATCCTGCTCTGGAGGGGAATATACATTAACCATAAATGGACCCCCCCCCCCCCCTCCCCATTGAGTAAACTTTAGACTCAATGGGGAGGGTTTATTAAAACAGGTCCAAAGAAAATAAGAACAGAAGTGGAGCATTTGTCCAGAGCAACCAATCAGGTTTCAGCCAATAAATAAATCAAAAGGTATGACGGTTGCTCTGGGCATCCATTTTTGCACAAGGTTTTTCTTTACTCATCTTGATAGATTTACAGCACTTTACCAAGATTATAGCTATCTGGTGAACATAAAACTGCCTTCCTATACATCCATTACAGATACACATTCTGCTGCCTTGACCCCCTACATTATTATTATTATTATTTCATTATTATTATTGATTATAAAACAACATATTCTGTGGCACAGTACAAAGTAAGTAATAATACAGACAATAGTGTACACCAATATACAAAATACAGAATTGGTACAAAGTACATAACTAGTACCGTAGTTTTCGGACTATAAGATGCTCCTGACCATAAGACACACCTAGGTTTAGAGGACAAAACCAGGGGAAAAATATATACTAAACCTGGTGCATCCATGGCAAAGGGGCATCTTGTGGATTATGCCTCCTTTGTATCTCATGCCCCCTTGTACTTCTTAAAGAGAGTCTGAAGGGAAATGTTTTTCCTATGTTTACCTTTTAATTCGCTTCAGAACTCTCATTAGCCGCAAACTGCCGCATTCCGCCCGGGCAAATAAACGAGGGCTGCAGACCCCCCAAATCCCCCGGGGTGAATCTGGCCGGCGCTTCCTGAAGAGGCAGAGCTCTCTGCTGTAGCTCTGCCTCTTCTGATGTCAATTGCGGCGGATCTCCGCCTCTTCCCGCCCCTCTCACTCTTCCTTCACAGAGAGGAGCGGGGAGAGGCAGCGATCCGCACGGCGATTGACGGTTGGAGAGGCAGAGCTACAGCTCATAGCTCTGCCTCTCAGAGCAGCAAAATCGACGACCAAGTTGGTCGTGGATGTTTGCCTGGGGCTTTGGGGGGTCTGCAGCACTCATTTTTCAGCGGGGATGCGGCGGCTTGCGGCTAATGAGACTTCTGAAGTAAATTAATAGGTAAATATAGCAAAAGAAATTCACTTCAGAGTCTCTTTAAGTCTCCTTGTGTCTACTTCTGTCCCCATTGTGATCTCCATGTGTCCATCTCTGTCCGCCCTTATGCCCCTTTGTGTCCCCCTTGTGTACACCTCTATGGCCCTTTGTGTCCCCCTGTGTTCTCCGTTTGTCCCCCTGTGTCCTCCTCTGCATAGGCACAGTGCAGGGAGTCCCTGCGGCGGGTTGGAGGTTCATATTGCCAGGCATGTACAAGTCAGGAACTCCCAGCATTTGGACTATAAGACGCAGTGACATTTTTCCCCACTTTTGGGGGAGAAAAAAAAGAAGCAACACAGTGAATAAAATGTATAACAAAATCCAAGACACAAAAGGGTGATAGAGCCTTGCCCTTGCAGGCTTACAATCTAATAGAATGGGTGGGGGGATGGGGGACAAGAGGTGGTGTAGTATACAATAATAATACCTAGAGACATTGAGGGTGTTTTTAGAATATCTGGATCAGTGTTTCTCATCATTGATCATTGCCAAGCTCCCTGTAAGGAAACAAGGGTGATCGTTGTGAACCGTGTCAGGCCACTGCATGCATTCTATTCTTATTACTGTCCAATACATTTTTATTACTTACCAGTTGGCCCAAATAGCCTGTGATTTACTAATATCCCGATCTGGCCGAGAACGGCTTTCATGTTGGATCCCTGGATGGTGCTTCCACACCGGTGGGACAATAGAAATTGAGGACATATCAACAATGGTTGATACACTAAAACTAACTATACTGTTAGTATTGGCATTTTTAGGCAACTAATAATTGGAGCCGCACTCTGTATAGAAAAAAAAGATGTAGTTTAGACTTTTAAACACAAGGAGTGCTTCCTTCTTTTCTTTTTACAGTTTCAGAGCCACTTGGGGTACCATGTAAAACTCATACTGGGGCCTTGAGCTCCTTAGTTATACCACTGACTCCTGCTGCATTATCTAACATACTAGGCATGAGCCCGCCTGTTTTTCAAATGGGTGCTAGGGATCAGCCGCAACCCCCTCACCACTAACTTGCCCATGCCGCGCTCCCCGCCTCGAGTGCGCACGGCCGCTCTCCCTGCTGCACGTGCTCACACGGCTGCGCTCCCCCTGCACTCGTCCTCCTGCTCTCCAATGGCCGCCCACGTGCCACACATACGCAGTAGCACAAACGCATGGACACAGGGACAGCAGAGGACACAGGGATTTTATTATAGAGGATATATTTTTCTCGCAGATTTATTTTCCCCATAATCACAGCTGCAGTATGGTAATATATATCCAAGTAGATTACTCTTGTTCTGCATGATATATACCTGCATATTCACAACAAAAGAAGACCCTATTTTTTTATTTTAGAAATGTAATAAAACATTTTTTTTTATATAACAGAATAGTTTAAGACAATAGTAAGTGACTATAACACCTCGAAATACTCATAAACTCCAATAAATCTTGAATTCCATACAACCACACTGAAATCTCTCCATCCAGACTCTTTAAAATACACAGTGTCATGCTAGGATTGCTTCTCAGAAGAACCTTGCTCCAGCACTGTCCCTAGCAGTGATGAGAAGAGAGAGTCCTTCACAGATCAGCTGTATAATTCTCGTAAGGGGTTTCATGTTCTACCAATGATGCAATGTTCCTGCAGTACATAGAAATGAGCCCACGTTTTGCTCTAAGCAATATTGGTTCATCTTCCAAGCTCTGGGATTCTTGATAACAGGAATTGGAACCTTGGAAAAAAGATATTCAGTCCATCATCTGAGGTCAGTGGCATAACTAAGGAGCTTGAAGAAAGTACCACTTACATTACCCCTAGTCCTGCAATTGCGGTATAAGAAAGCTATGCCCGAGTTGAACAGCTTTTGTTGTTAGCTGTGTTCCTGCCCAACTCGCACAATTTACTGAAAGAACTTTGACCTGTTCGTATGCCTGTTCAGCAAACTGAATATATATACAGGAAGTGGCAGCCAAGCATAACATGGCCCAAATTTAAAATGGACTTTTAAAGAGAATCTGTATTGTTAAAATCACACAAAAGTAAACATACCAGTGCGTTAGGGGACATCTCCTATTACCCTCTGTCACAATTTCGCCGCTCCCCGCCGCATTAAAAGTGGTTAAAAACAGTTTTAAAAAGTTTGTTTATAAACAAACAAAATGTCCACCAAAACAGGAAGTAAGTTGATGTACAGTATGTCCACACATAGAAAATACATCCATACACAAGCAGGCTGTATACAGCCTTCCTTTTGAATCTAAAGAGATCATTTGTGTGTTTCTTTCCCCCCTGAGGGGGGAGTGCATAGCAGAACCACAACACTGAAGAACTTGGCAGCCTTCCAGACACAGGCTGACAAGTCTGACAAGGGAAAGATACATTGATTTATTACAGAGACTGTGATAGTACAAAGTGCTGCAGTAAGCCAGAACACATTAGAATAGCTTTTGGAACTTATAGGATGATAAAAAACAGGATGCATTTTTTGTTACGGAGTCTCTTTAAGGTGTGCTAAGATAATACTGTATGTGGGCTTTTCAGCAGAGCTGTGCTGCATTCTGCTGAGAAATCTAGCTCCTCTACTGCTGCCACTCATGCAACATCGCTGACATAAATGGGAGAATCCTATAAAGCTCTGTCTGCATGAAATGCTGAATTAAAAGCCTGCAGTGGAAATCCTGGTGCTTTTGTATAATATTATTTTGCTTTACTGACATTTTTTACTTGGCTAAAGTTCTAATTCCGGTAAATGGGTTGAACCCATTTGAAAGATATTTATTCCAATATTCCCAGATCTATGGTAGTACATATTGGTGTAATTACGGCCAATGCTGGATGCACATTATGAGCATTTAGAGTTACTTTTTAATCGCTAGCATTTCTAAAAGGGCCGTAATAATGAAATCCTATGTGAGTATTCTGTCGTGAGCGATGAGCTTTTTTTTTCAATCGCAAACGTGGGTCCTGCAAAATTTTCTTTGCAATTGTGCTTTAATGTAAGGTATAGAAAATATTGCAAATCAATTTAAAAACGCCTTCAATACAATTTAAATGCGCTTTGAACAGAAATTTCGTGAGCATTTTTCAAACAAATTTACTTTAAAAGACATTCAGTTTGGGGTCAAAGAGTGCACTTCCTGTTTGTCTGCATACACAAAATTCACAAAAACAAACACGCAAACAAAATTGTTTGCAAAAAAACCGCAAATCGCTCAAAAAATGCCAGGAATCTCTTAACAAAATCACTCACAAAAGCGCTTATCGCTTGCGATTTGTAGTGTGAAATAGGCCTTACAGCTTCTAATGGTATAGACACACTGATCCTTGATAGAATTTTTCTTTCACTTACATGTTTTCCTTTCAGTAGCAGAAGGGTTAATCTGTACCACCCCTGCTTTGCCAACAGAACACCCCATGTCAAAAGCAAAAAAGAAATACCAGCGCTTATAGATAAAAATATACCTAGCCCTCCTCCCTCACCCTGGTGTTGGCCTCCCACGGTGCTTGGCATTATATTAAAACATAGTTTAATGCTTCATATTAAGTGGCACTAATTAAGCTGCGATGAGAGTGGTGTAATTAAGTTTCCTCCAGATTATGGTCTGATGCAGGATCATCCTCACTTTGTGCCGCTCCACGTCAGCAGAACGGGACCTTCTCAATGCCGTCTAATTGCAGGCCTGGCTCCGGTTCAGCTTATGTTGCTGCTTGGGGTGAGTTGGCAAAGCGCTAGACAGTTAAAGTGGCACGTGTGAGTTAACAGGATTCTGATATCATACTGCGTAGTTCTTATTTCACCCACACCCCCTGAAAATAAACATCATGAGCCTTTCAATAATGGCGAACAATGCCATTGTATATTTCTAGCTTTTGAAATAAAAGGGATTTTAACTGCGCTGATTTTCAGTTGCTGCTCTGGTGCCATTTGGATGTGCGATGCAGGAATATGTGGAAAATAACAGCTATTTCTGCTGGAAGCTGCAGCGCTGAGAACAAACACCGGGTTGGAGGATATGGGCAGATTTCTTCCATCCAAACTATATTTTAGCTCTTGTTTTTATTTGGGATAATTTGTGGTCTTTTATCATTTCTTAAAGGGCTCCTGAACTGGGAGGGATATGGTGGCCGACATATTTATTTCCTTTTAAACAATACCAGTTGCCTGGCAGTCCTGCTGATCACTTTGGCTGCAGTAGAGTCTGAATCACTGACCTGAAACAAGCATGTGACTAATCTAGTCAGACTAGTCCGACTTCAGTCAAGAAATAGTGATTTTATAACATGTCTAGGATTGAGAGAGGCCAAAGGATTTGGGCCTTTCCCACATTGCCCTTTTAACCACTTGATTTTGTAACAGCATGTCTAACATTAAGGGATTTAAAAAAAAAACCTATATTGAGACTTGTGACTTTGCCATGTTGCCGTCAAAGCCGTATACAATTATCCTCTTCCCAATACTGTACACATTACCCCTCTTTTTATAAATATTTATTTTGAATGCAAGTTGTGTAATTTTGTCCATATTGTGGAGCTTTGCACATCTATTGCAGGTAGTTAATTCGGTTGCAGCCTCTGTTTGCAAGGGATGTCTCCTGCTTTACAAAACTAATGTAAGTATGCGTATGGCTAGCTGCATCCATGTGCTTCAATTTGCATTCAAATTTTAGATTAGGGACTAGTACATAATTTGCATCTGATTTGCATTCAAGGCATGTATTTAGCCCCTGTGGGGCTCTGCATGCCTCTGTTGGTCATCATTTCAGTTGCAGCCTATGAGCGCTGCCATTTGTTTGATGTCTATAAATGTCTACATATGCTTCAGACATTTGGTGGGCTTTTCCTTACCAGATTGTTTTCCATTATTTACTTCAGTGGTGTTCAGGTTCAGGAACTGCAGAACCGAGAACATTTGGACCAGAGTGGCTAAATGGGCCATGAACCAAACAAAGCATATCCAAGCATCACTGTTTGAGTCACATGGATGTGTTAAAAAAGTGTTACAATTTTATAGCACTATTAATATATATACCACTAAAGGGGGCCAGGAGTATCTAGATATATAATAAGACCCCTGTAAGAGTGTGGTATAGTGCAAAGAGCAGCAGTCTCCTTTATCTAGCCATCATTTTCTCTGGTAACCATACTATAGACATTTCAGATTCTAACTGTAATGAATAGCGGAGATACCGCCGCGCGGGCAAGCGGCAGGGCGGCGGTCTCCGCGTTCAAGCCGGCGGCCTTTTCCACGCAGCAACATGTCACTGGTTCGCCTGGTCCTTCTAGTGCACACAGAAGGAGAGCTACGCGCGTGCGCGCCAGGCGACAGGACCTTTATGCCAGCAGAAGGGAAATCAGCTGATCAGGCCGATCAGCTGATCCCAGCTGGACTCCGGATTGGCTGAGTGGCTGGGGCGGCGCTGCGGAGCGCTGCAAGTATATATAGGACTTTCTTGTCAGTTGCAGGTTGTCTGCCATTGCGAATACTCGCGTGTGAGCACTCAGACCTCAGTCAGATCTTACAGTGTGTTAGAACTGGCTGGAGCTGGGAATTCACACTTAACCAGTTTCCGCTTTAGTCTCTATTGTGTTATTGTACTGTTATACTCTAGACTAGTTCCCGGGTGTTGAGACCAAGGACCTCACACCTAAGACTAGGAGATTGCTGTGTCACTACTGTTATTCTCTAGACTAGTTCCCAGGTGTTGAGACCAAGGACCTCACACCTCAGACTAGGATTATGCTATACTGTTACCTGTTATGATCTCTGGCTTTGTTGACCACTCTCCTGCTTACTGATTCGGTACCTTGCCTATCTGTCTACCCGTTGCCAACCTTGCCTGTACCCGGATACCGTATCAGTCTTCTGTCTCTGTACTTTATCTGCTCATGTGTTGCCGACCTGGCCTGTATGACCCTTTTGGCTGTCACTCGTCCCTTGGGTGAGCAGCCTCACTGTACTCCTTGTGACACCAACTCTCTAGGTGTCCATTAGCTGTAAAGGCTACCTGCTCCACAGGAAGACCTCCTTACAGTCTAGTCAGTAGACTTTACCCCATAGGAGTCCACTGGCTGCAGTACAGTCTGATTCCCAGCCCATCAGGGAATCCTTGGCTGCAGTACAGTCTGATTCCCAATCCATCTGGTAATCCCTGGCTGCAGTACAATCTCCATCTCCTCCTTTTAGGGAGGTTAGTTTCTACACAGTCAGAGGCCACCTGCACCCCAGGTGTCCACTGGCTGCAGTGCAGTCCAATTCCCTGCTCTTCAGGGAATCCTTGGCTGCAGTAGTGTCTGTATCTCCCGCTCCTCGGGAGATAACCTTACTTACTGTTGCACCAAACACTCACACTACATTAGGTGTCCTGTGTCAAGCTATACTTGTATTATTGGTGATTCTGCAGATCACCATATAATCAGGTATAACATCTGTATTATTGGTGATACTGCAGATCATCAATAATCAGATACACTCTGTGTGCTGACACCATTCGTTACACTATCCCTATAGGACCTTTAGCATGAAACACAGTCTCTGATTGTCTGCTTCATTGTTTGATTAGATGGAACACAATGGCCTAGTTGTGATCAGATCAGTCAGTCAGAAGCTTTTATTCTCTCTGAAGGCCCACTCTTGGGTTAGGTTATGAAAATGAATAAATATGGTGAC
This sequence comes from Hyperolius riggenbachi, assembly GCF_040937935.1. Taxonomy (NCBI): domain Eukaryota; kingdom Metazoa; phylum Chordata; class Amphibia; order Anura; family Hyperoliidae; genus Hyperolius; species Hyperolius riggenbachi. Next base: position 268,815,121 of record NC_090651.1, on the reverse strand, counting down.
CAGACTGGGATGATGGCTCTACAATCCTTTATATCATGGCAAATTCCAAAATATAAAACCTCAATAATGGCCACCAATATTACATTTTCCTATTCAATTCTGACCGTTCACAAACAGGCGACTGCTGCTAGTGATGCATTTGACTTTAACAAATAACTGCACAGGAACACTACTCATTACATATTGAAAGTAACATGATATACTGTATATACAAGATTATATCAGATATTTAATCATAGAACCTGGATGAAAAACTGTATTTTGTGTATATTCTTGACTATAAGTCGAGTAATTTATGGTAGGTGTTCAGGGTGCCTCTGTCTCCTCCTTGTAGAGCTGTTGCATTAAAGCACACAGTACCCTAAGGACCAACCTTCCCCCCCCCCCCCCCCCCTCTGCTGTAGTCAGAGGCAATATCTCTTACTCAGGGCAGCCACCTCTTTCCCCCATTCCATATTGACATAGACTATGCAGAGCAAGCCACAGTGGAGACCTTATTACCTGCTGTGCAGCTGGGAGTGCTGCATCTCCTCTTCACTCATGCCGGTGACCATGCTTCAGCATATCACGGTGTCATGTGCCATTAAAGGGATGCTGTAGCACACTCACCAGCAGGAGTGATTAGGAGAAGAGCAGGCAATATGGATTGCACTGCAGCTACCTTTGCAAATTTGAATACTGAAGAGAGGGAGCGAGAGAGGTGGGCACACCTAATGATTGGGAGGTTGGGCAGTAGAAAAAAGATCTGCTGCTGATAGCAGAGGAAGGATGGGGTTAGGATACTGTGTACTATGCAAGAGGGAGACAGTGGCAGCTATGATTGGTATGCAAAGGGGAGACAGAGGCACCTATATTTTGGGATGGGGGAATCTGGCCACACTGGCTATAATTAGTGACTGACTTATACTTGGGTATTTAAAGAAATCCAATTTAAGAGGGTCAATTATTAGGGTCGACTTATATTCAATTACATACAGTAGTATTTAATGGTTTGGAAGAGCAAGCCCTTACCTTAATCTTATTGAAATTTTGTTGAGTGGGAAATGGGAAAAACATTAAACACCAGTGGTAAATCAAACCATTTTCCTAAAAAAAAAAAAAAAAGAAATATATATATATATTATATTCAGTATATATATATATATATATATATATATATATATATATATATATATATATATATATATATATATATATATACTGTATATTCTTGATGATAGCAGAAAAAGTCACAATATGTATGGTATACCTTAGAAGTCCTCCCTCCTCTCCTGACCACCTTCCAACCTCTCCCAGTAGGTGAATATTTTCTGTAGTTGTTCGGTGTCCATGATCATAATTCATTAGTTCCACATTTGGATTGATTGATTGATTGATTGATTGGGAATGTAAAATCTGCCTTATATAGGTGTACAGTAATGAGAATAATTACTTGGCACCTTACTGATTTCCCTCATTATTTCATATTTTCCACACTCAGCTGTTTCTGATATGTAAATTAAATCTATTATTGAACTAAAGAAACAGATAAGAACACTTTTTTCATCGTTTCTTACTTAATTTAGTAAACAAAGTTGGCCAAGAGCCAGATTGCAAACGTGAAAAGTAACTGTACCTTGAGTCATTCAAACAACCAGTTGAGCAAAATGAAATGTCCAGTGTGCCAGATGCCTTGGAACATCCAAACTTATATTCTGAAGGAGTTAACCTACTAATACTGAATACTGAAAGACTGTCACACAATTATAGTGTATTTGTTTTTACTTTATTTAAACATAATTATTTATAAATTTCAACTCTCATGGACAAGATTCCAGAAAGGAGATCCACACACTTCAATCCAGGAACAGTCAGTATATTGTTCCCACATATGTGTACAACCTCTGGCTGATCACCAACAATTGTATCGGAGCTTTACAGGGTTCCCTTTGTCAAGGGATAGGGGAGAACAAAGTGCCTTCTATACTGTCTTCTGTCCTATGCATTGACAAATGGGACCCTGCGAAGCCCCAATACAATCGCTGGTGATGGATCGTAGGTAGAATACATATATGGGAGCGATAAACTGACTGTTACTGGATTCTGCATTTCAGTGTGTGAACCTTCATTGTGCAATCATGGACTTTTGTATATATTAGAGCATCAATATTGTTAAAGGTTTGGGATCCTTCAGATTAATTGTTTTTCCACATGAAGAAGATGTAACCCATATAATGAACCACTTCAGGGCATGGAGAAGTATATGCAAATACTGTCCTTAAAGGGGAACTTCAGCCTAAACAAACATACTGTCATTAAGTTACATTAGTTATGTTAATTAGAATAGGTAGGTAATATAATTTTTTCCCCACCCTGTTTTAAAAGAACAGGCAATTGTTTGTGATTCATGGGGGCTGCCATCTTTGCCATGGGGGCAGCCATCTTTTTGGTTGAAAGGAGGTGACAAGGAGCAGGAGACACAGTTCCAACTGTCCTGTGTCCTGATAACCCCTCCCAGCTGCACACGCTAGGCTTCAAATGTCAAATTCAAAATGTAAAAAAAAAAAATTTGCACCAAAACAGCAGAACGAGAGCAACACCATCAGAAATCCCATCATGCTTTGCACAGCATCAGGGAAAAAAAGCCCGGGCAGTTTTCTTCTGTGCAGCTTAAAATGAGGCTTGGATAAGAGAAACAAAGTTCTGATGCTGTGAAACTGTTAAAGAAACACTAGGCCTTTTCAGTGCTGCTGAGTCGATTTTTAGTCCGGAGGTTCACTTTAACTGATGTATTATGGGTGTGGTCAGAGAAAAACCCTAGAGAACATACTGTACCCAAAGATTGTCCTGGCTAGGATCTGAACCTGGTACTTCAGTTCTGCAAGTTCTAGTCAGCTACTATGTCATCATTCTACTCTTATATAGTTTACAAAAAAAGCTTGTATCTGACGTGATATGTCTGTTGGACCAGTGCCGCCATGTAGTCTTTGTTTCTTGCCACTGTGAGATGCGTATCTTATCTGAATAATCTGAAGATGTGTTAACCTAATGGTGGCTATAGACAGTGGGGTACCAGAAAACATTAGGTAATAGTCTGACTGCAGTTAATGACAGAAAAACAGAGTTATAGGCGTGTATACAATAATTATATTTCAGCAGTCCCTATTACAATGTCCCTTTATTTGGAAATAAAGGTGTATTTTTTCTGTTTTCTGTTTTTTACTTTTTCACTGTACCGTGTTAATAAACAAACAGTAATATACCTTAATGACATACGTATTAAACAAGCTTAGTCCCTAAGGTAACTATTTTTTATGTGTTTTTTTATACAAGCATTTTATTTCAATACATATGGGGGTGCGGCAGTGGGTGTAAGGGGTTACCGTATTTTTCGGATCATGAGACGCACTTTTTCTCCCCCAAAAGTGAGGAGAAAAAGTCCCTGCGTCTAATTGTCCGAATGTAATCTGCACATATGTTTAAAAAGAAAAGTGTTTCTTATATTCTCTGCATCGCTGTGCTGGCTGTGGTCTGCAAGCCTCAGCATGGTCCATGGCAGCCATCCAGCTCTCCTCCGTGCATGCAATGTGCTCTGCCCATGTGTAATGTGCTCTGCAAGTGACGGCTGTGGTCGTCGCCAATCAGGCTCTCAATGCCCGACTCTCTGCGCTTGTAACTCCTGGCGGCAAATCATCATAGCGATCATTCGCCTTGCTGCCAGTCTTGCTACATCCTCTGCCCACTGCAGCCTCCATGCCCCTGATGGAAGTTGCGCATCCGCCACCAATATTTAATCTCCCGGCTTTCTTGCTTTATCCTCTGTAGCTCCGTGTCCCTGAGGCGTGCATGAAAAAAGGGCGCCGTGAAAAAAGGGCCCAGCTGGATAATGAAATGGTGGCGGTGGATAACGAAATCTGATAATGATAAACATCGTTATCAAACTTGGTAACGATAAATATGGTCGTAACAGACAAGAAATAATAACGAAAGGGTGTTATTGTTAAAAATCGTTACGTAATGCAACAATACAGCTTAACCCAACCCTACTCTCACACAGAACCCTCCCCTGGTGGTGCGTAAGACTAACCACTCCCCTGGTGGTGCCTAACCCTAACCACTCCCCTGGTGGTGCCTAACCCTAACCACCTCCCGGTGATGCCTAACCCTACCCCCCCCCCCGGTGGTGCCTAACCCTAACCTCCCCCTGTGGTGCCTAACCCTAACCACCCCCATGGTGGTGCCTATCCCAAACCACACCCCCTGGCATTGCCTAAATTTAACCGCCGCCTGTGTGGTGTCTAACCCTAACCACTCCCCCTAATGGTGCCTGACTCTAACCACTCCCTCTGCAAAAACACCCTTTTACACATAGAAATGATAATATCTTTGATAACGTAAAATCTGTACATACAAACAAATTAATATGATGAAAACCTTAACGTTGCAAGCTTCTAAAACAATAACATACTTCAAAAATGTTGAAGTTCTAGTGGTGTTAACGATATTTATCGCTTCGCTCTTTTTTCTGCTTTTTTCGCCGTATTAACGATCATTGCATTAGAGTCTATGGCAGCGCCCTTTTCGTCCACCCTCAGCCGGCGCCCTTTTTTCCTGCTACCTCCCTGAGCCTGATTGAAGCCACAGGCAAAGGGAGTGCTGTGATTGGCCGCAATGAAGAGCTGTGGGGCCAATGAATGAACAGAGCAGCAGGGGATGGATCTGATTCAACCTACAATAAGGACATTCCAGCTGCCACCCGCAATCTTAGTGTAGCAAATGTTGGCCGGATCTTAACCATTAAATTGCCTTTGGCTTCAATTGAGCTCAGTGGACTTTGAAGCCTAATAGCCCCCAGCACTTCCTGTCTGTGGCAGACAGCCCCTGCCGCAACAGGATGACACACATGAGGGATAGAGAAGGGCAGAGGATGACACAGAGGAGGACCCAGGGGAACAGAGGATACAGAGGGGGCACAAAATGTACAAGGGGGTATACAAAGGGTACATAATAACTGGGGGGAAAAGATCTATAAGATGCCCCTGCTCCATGAATGCACCAGGTTTAGAATATTTTTTTTTCTCCTGGTTTTTGTTGTCTAAACCTAGGTGCGTCTTATGGTCAAGTGCGTATTATGGTCTGAAAAATATGGTAATAGCTAATGTGGGATTTTGCACTTTGATCAGCTTTGGGAACAGCTGTTCCTATTCACCGTGCGGTACTCCAGCAGTCGTGAGTGCACTCGCATGGGCTTTAATATTGCCGTGTGCAAACAGCGCATGGCATTATTAGTGGTACTAAAAACAGCGGTGTACCATGTGAGCATTGCTATGGTAACGCTTGTTAGGCTACTTGCATAACATGTATTACTATTGCAATGCTAGTTTTACCCATGTACCGGGGGTCGTGCTAATTGCACATCACATGATAGTCTTGGTGTTATGAATGGCTGTTAGCAAATCAACTCCTATCCTATTTGATTGTGTTTACATAAATATATGTCCTGAAGGCTAGGGACACATGAGCCAAATTTATTATAACACTGAGATAAAGAAAATGAACTTGCTGATGACAACTGGCGCATTCAAAGTATATTTCCAGCTATGGGGAAAAAATACTGATAAAAACATCTTACCAAAAGATTTCATAATTGAAGTACAGCTGTCACTTCCTCAGCAGGCTTCCCTATGTCCTTTGTAGTTTAGGTGGCCTACAGGCCCTATGTCACTTCCTGTGGCTGGATCTATATGTACAGGATCTTCTAAAAAAATTAGCATATTGTGATAAAGTTCATTATTTTCTGTAATGTACTGATAAACATTAGACTTTCATATATTTTAGATTCAAATGCACACAACTGAAGTAGTTCAAGCCTTTTATTGTTTTAATATTGCTGATTTTGGCATACAGCTCATGAAAACCCAAATTTCCTATCTCAAAAAATTAGCATATTTCATCCGACCAATAAAAGAAAAGTGGTTTTAAAACAAAAAAAGTCAACCTTCAAATAATTATGTTCAGTTATGCACTCAATACTTGGTCGGGAATCCTTTTTGCAGAAATGACTGCTTCAATGCGGCGTGGCATGGAGGCAATCAGCCTGTGGCACTGCTCAGGTGTTATGGAGGCCCAGGATGCTTCGATAGCGGCCTTAAGCTCATCCAGAGTGTTGGGTCTTGCGTCTCTCAACTGTCTCTTCACAATATCCCACAGATTCTCTATGGGGTTCAGGTCAGGAGAGTTGGCAGGCCAATTGAGCACAGTAATACCATGGTTAGTAAACCATTTACCAGTGGTTTTGGCACTGTGAGCAGGTGCCAGGTCGTGCTGGAAAATGAAATCTTCATCTCCATAAAGCTTTTTAGAAGATGGAAGCATGAAGTGCTCCAAAATCTCCTGATAGCTAGCAGCATTGAACCTGCCCTTGATAAAACACAGTGGACCAACACCAGCACCTGACATGGCACCCCAGACCATCACTGACTGTGGGTACTTGACACTGGACTTCAGGCATTTTGGCATTTCTCTCTCCCCTGTCTTCCTCCAGACTCTGGCACCTTGATTTCCGAATGACATGTAAAAGTTGCTTTCATCCGAAAAAAGTACTTTGGACCACTGAGCAACAGTCCAGTGCTGCTTCTTTGTAGCCCAGGTCAGGCGCTTCTGCCGCTGTTTCTTGTTCAAAAGTGGTTTCATGCTTCCATCTGCTGAAAAGCTTTATGGAGATGAAGATTTCATTTTTCAGCACGACCTGGCACCTGCTCACAGTGCCAAAACCACTGGTAAATGGTTTACTGACCATGGTATTACTGTGCTCAATTGGCCTGCCAACTCTCCTGACCTGAACCCCATAGAGAATCTGTGGGATATTGTGAAGAGAAGGTTGAGAGACGCAAGACCCAACACTCTGGATGAGCTTAAGGCCGCTATCGAAACATCCTGGGCCTCCATAACAGCTGAGCAGTGCCACAGGGTGATTGCCTCCATGCCACGCCGCATTGAAGCAGTTTTTTCTGCAAAAGGATTCCCGACCAAGTATGGAGCGCATAACTGAACATAATTATTTGAAGGTTGACTGTTTTTGTTTTTAAAACACTTTTCTTTTATTGGTCGGATGAAATATGCTAATTTTTTGAGATAGGAAATTTGGGTTTTCATGAGCTGTGTGCCAAAATTATCAATATTAAAACAATAAAAGGCTTGAACTACTTCAGTTGTGTGTATTTGAATCTAAAATATATGAAAGTCTAATCTTTATCAGTACTTTACAGAAAATAATGAACTTTATCACAATATGCTAATTTTTTGAGAAGATCCTGTATACATCAATGGGTGTAGATCTGACCTTGGCAGGAGTGTTTGTATAGATGTACAGAAACACTCTTAGAAATATGTGTATAATAAATGAAGCAAAGACTACAAGGAGTTAAAGGGACCCTGACAAGAGGTAAATAGCAAATTTGGACTTACATGGGGCTTCCTCCAATCCTTCGTAGCCCGCAAAGTCCTTCATCGTCCTCTGGGTCCCCTCCGTGGTCCCGCTGGCGGCTCGGGTAGGTGTGTGACTTCGGCCAAAGTCGTGCATGAGCAGCCCATCCAGGAACCCTGCGCATCATCACGGCCATCACTCTATGGGTCCTGCGTATGCACGGTACTGGAAGGACTGAACCGCACATGAGCAAGACCCTTACTGTGACAGGTGCAATGATGCACTGGTTGCCTGAACGGGCCGCACCAAGTATACAGAGGAACCACAGAGGGGACTCAGAAGACACCAAGGGAACTTGCGGGCTATGGGGGGCTGGAGGAAGCCCCAGGTAAGTCCAGATTTTCTTTTTTTGTACCTCTGCTCAAGGTCCCTTTAAATCGCTTTAGCTCAAGTGACTAATATCACCCAGGTAGCCATTGCTTAAAGTGAACCTCCAGACTAAAAATCTACTCAGCAGCAGTGAAAAGGCTTGGTGTTTCTTTAACAGTTTCACAGCATCAGAACTTTGTTTTTCTTACTAAAGAAACATTTTTAGCTGAACAGAAGAAAACTGCCCGGGCATTTTTCCCCTGATGCTGTGCAAAGCATGATGGGATTTCTGATGTTGTTCTCATTCTACTGTTTTGGTGCAATTTTTTTTTATTTGAGGTTTAAAGCCTAGCGCACGCAGCTGGGAGGGGTGATCAGGACACAGGACAGTTGGAACTGTGTCTCATGCTCCCTGTCACCTCCTTTCAACCAAAAAGATGGTTGCCCCCATGAAAAAGATGGCTGCTCCCATGAAATCACAAACATTTGCCTGTTCTTTTAAAACAGTGTGGGTAAGAGATTATGGGCTTGATTCACTAACCGGCGCTAAGTGTTATCGCCGGAGTAAAAAAGGGTTTTCCGGCGCTAAGCCGGTTAGTGTGTCTTATCTGAGTTAGTGTGCCTTATCTGAGGTTAGTGTGCCTTATTGAACTTAGTGCCCCTTAAGTAGCTTTCTGCACTCTAAAAGATGCACAAAGCTACATCGCGCACTGCACCGCGCACAGCGTAATGCGCCGATCTTTGCGCACAGTGCAACGCGATGTGACGGTGCAGTGCGCGATGTAGCTTTGTGCATCTTTTAGTGTGCACAAAGCTAGTGTGCACAAAGCTACTTAAAGGGACACTTAAGTCAAACAAAAAAAATGAGTTTTATTCACCTAGGGCTTCCAATAGCCCCCTTCAGCTGTCCGGTGCCCTCGCCATCTCCCTCCGATCCTCCTGGCCCCGCCGGCAGCCACTTCCTGTTTCGGTGACAGGAGCTGACAGGCTGGGGACGCGAGTGATTCTTCGCGTTCCCAGACACATTAGCACCCTCTATGCTCCTATATGGTATATGATATATGCTATAGCAGCATAGATGGCGCTATTGTGGCCAGGAACGCGAAGAATCACTCGCGTCCCCAGCCTGTCAGCTCCTGTCACCGAAACAGGAAGTGGCTGCCGGCGGGGCCAGGAGGATCGGAGGGAGATGGCGAGGGCACCAGACAGCTGCAGGGGGCTATTGCAAGCCCCAGGTGAGTAAAACTCATTTTTTTTTTGACTTAAGTGTCCCTTTAAGGGGCACTAAGTTCAGATAAGGTTAGCGCTGTAGTTTGTGCCCACTAAGTGATAACCTCAGATAAGGTTAGTGCTGTATTTTGTGACCACTAAGTGATAAGGCATACTAACCGGCTTAGTGCCGGTTAGGGAATCAAGGCCTATATTACCCATCTATTTTAATTAACATAACTAATGTAACTTAATGACAGTATGTTTGTTTAGGCTGAAGTTCCTCTTTAAAGGTATCTACCTCCAATACATAAAGTATTATTATGATATTTATTATTATTAAAACATACAATAAGCATTGTGATACAAATACATACAAATGATGTATAGTTTTAAAACATCGCCAATACATGTACATGTTTATTTGATAAAATACACAGATATAGGAAACACAAGGGGGAGGTCCCTGCCCTTGCGAGCTTACAATCTACAGGGTAGTCTAGAGGGTAGTGGGGTGGAGACAATGGGGTTAGAAGATGACGCAGTGAACCTCAAATTTAAGCTATACCAGTGGCATAGCTAGGGGCCCCAGTGCAAGTTTTAAATTGGGCCCCTCTAAAGCAATTGATATGGAGTACCAAAATCAGCTGCAGTAAAATAGAGTTGTAAGCAGAAGGAGGAGAACAGTTTTCTAATGACTACCACTATTCAAAGCACATAAATATTAAAGGGCGCAGGGGAGTAACTAGAAATCACTGGGCCCCCCTGCAAATCTTTGGATGCCCCCCCCCCCTCGCACACACGGTGTACATAAAATGCATACAGAAAACCGACAGATGACTGTGCTCCCAGCCTCAGCTTATTACACTCACTCTGTCCATCTCTGATGGAGCAGAACTGGCTCTGCAGACTCCTCCAGGCTCCAGCATCACTACAGTAAACAGCACTTGGGGAGGCGTAGAGAGACTGGGGGCTGTACACAAGACCCTGCTGCACACTGAATAGGGACTGTCTACAAATCTTACTCTGCAAAACTTTGTATGATTCCTTATCAGTGGCTGAGCAGGGGTAGTCATTAGAACAATTGTGCAGACAACAGAAAGCGTATTCTCTCCTTGCCCTTAGTTTTTAGTGTCTCAGGGCAGGGAAAATAACCCCCCCTTAAGGGGGATCCCTGCGGGTTTTGAACCCCCCTGCGGCTGCATCCCTTGCAGGTTCTATTGTTACGCCCCCTGGATGGGCCCCTCTGGTCCAGGGGCCCCAGTGCGGTCGCTACCTCTGCATTCCCTGTTGCTACGCCACTGAGCTATACCATTGTATGTTCACAACTTCTATTCCAAATAAGATCTCTGCTGTAGAGAATATTAAATACCCATAGCACAACAATTTGACAACAAATGTTTTAATGCAGTATATTTACTTGTTTTCAGTACTCCGATATCAGCAATTCAGATTGAATGCAGAAGAGCTGGTTACCAGCCTTTGTTATATGCTTTGAATAATGTGCAGGCTTAAACAAAAATCATTGTTTTGGGCTGCTGGGTTTTGTAGGAGAGAAAATCTATACATTTAAGACATTTTTTTAACAAAAAAACTGAATTATGTGCCATTGATAGTACAAGTGAGACATAAGGGCAGACAGCAGACGTGGGTTTGAGTTTACAGAGCCCTTTTAACCTAAATACTAGTGAAGAATGTTAACAAAATGTGTCCCGCTATCTGCCAGACTGGTGTTAGCAAGACCTTTGCTTCCATTACATCTCTTGCAGACTGATACTTGTTGAAGGACCTGTTGGGCATATTGATTACTGGGAGATGTGTTATGTGAGAAGATTTTATTGGTAGTGCAGCACTACCCGAGGGAAGATGTCATCTTGTGCTAAAGAGAGAACACTTCTGACATCTAGTGGACAGAAATAATTCTGCAGCTGAACGCCGGTTATAATGAGAACGCATGTCTTACATATTAGCAAGTTTACATTTTGCTAAGGAAAATAAAATAATGAAAATTTCACATATAACTTGCAATGTCTGTCAATAGAAAAGCAAAGGTTTGCCCCAGAGATGATGTGTATTTGCCTTGTATTATTTTGCTACATAAGTGAATAATTAAAAGATCATTAAAAATATCTGTTCTAATAAATAATACAAACAGTATTCTTTAGGCCCGTTTTACACTTGTGGTGCGCATTTGTGGTGTGATGCTCCGCCCTCACCGCAACAAATAAAACCACAAACATGACTCTGCGGCAAGTGCGCAGACAGGGTCAATGGCATTGCACAGCCTCCCGAACGCCCCTCGCCGCCCCTTGCCCAGTGACATATCCCCTGCTGGACAGGAAGTACATCACTGTCATTTCAGGGGATCCCCATCCTATTCTGTTGTTCCAGGCATGTGTGCCGCATCGCCGGCACTAACCTTTTTAAAAGGTATGCGTCACCCATTGACTTACGTTACCGAAATCCAGCGGTAACACGCTGTTGCTCCTGCACCGGCTTGGCGGCAGATTGGGCATTCTGGCATATTGCTATGCATTAAGTGTGCTAGGCCCCATTGCCTTGCATTGCTGTTGGGTTACCCTGCGGTGGAACTGTAATGCAGTGCAGGTTTTCAATGCAAGTGTAAAAAGGGCCTTACTGAGTGATTGTAAAAACTGTCATTGTGATCTCTTTCTAAAAATGCTAGAAGTCTTCTTGTCATTGGTTGATGGTGATCAGGGATGAGCAGGTGAGAGTGACATTGTTTCACCTACTGTAAAACTGAACCGGCATGTGAGTGGGCATGGGCCGTGGTGGAAGAGAGGGTTAACTTACTTATGTGTCCACCTCGCGCCAATGCGCTGCACACTGCTCTCCATCCTCCTGACACTTCCTCCTTCACAGGTGAAGGGAAGAGATTTTTTGTCTTCAAGCTCAGTGTTATATTTACCCAACTCCCAGGCTCAGATTTACATCACAGAAGCCTATAGGCATAGATGTTCTGGCACTTAGTCTTTGCCCTCCACCAATCCACATACCCCTGCTGAACCACGCCACAAGTGTGCTGTTGGGCCCAGCTGTCACTTCTCCCTTACTTCCCTTGCCTGTGTAGCTACAGGCTTAGTGTACTCTCTGTATTACGTAGCCAGAGGTGCTTCCAAGTATTAGGTAGCTAGAGTTGCCCCTGAAGGGAGATCTCATAAGTAGAATGCCAAGAGTCAGGTGAGTAACCTCTCATTTACACACCGCTTGGGACTCTGCATAGGTAGAGATGTTGGCAGACACTCAGGGAGGGGAAGGGAGTTGCCGCTCCATCACCACTCACCTGTAGCCATGTGCCTACAGTGCCTTATGGAAATCTGGTCCTCATTAGTGTTGGGCGAACACCTGGATGTTCGGGTTCGGGCCGAACATGGGCCAGATGTTCGGCATGTTCGGCCCGAACGCCGAACTCAATGGAAGTCAATGGGACCCCCGAACATGCCCATTTTGGGGGCCCTATGGGGTCGCAGGCATAAGGGGGGAGCATGCCCCGATCGCCGGGGGGTCGGAAATTCCCCCCACCCCCTCCGCTAGCGCTCCCCCCTCTGCCTGCTTCCCCATAAAAAAAGTTTAAGGCAAGTTAAATAGTACTTGGTGGCTGGCCTGGCACTGGCAGTGGAGTGAGGAGGAGGAGGAGTCCGAGTAGCAGAGTGACGCGTTGAGGCCGGGCAGCGGGCGGTTCAGCGGTAGTACCCTTGTGGTACTTCCGCCCTTTCTCTGACCTCACGTCCTCTACGTGATGACGCATACGAGGGTACGCGTGACACGTACCCTCGTATGCAGAGGACGTGAGGTCAGAGAAAGGGCGGAAGTACCACAAGGGTACTACCGCTGAACCGCCCGCTGCCCGGCCTCAACGCGTCACTCTGCTACTCGGACTCCTCCTCACTCCACTGCCAGTGCCAGCCACCAAGTACTATTTAACTTGCCTTAAACTTTTGTATGGGGAAGCGGGCAGAGGGGGGAGCGCTAGCGGAGGGGGTGGGGGGAATTTCCGACCCCCCCCCGCGATCGGGGCATGCTCCCCCCTTATGCCTGCGACCCCATAGGGGGGCCGTATTGCGGCATGTTCGGACGAACAGGGGCCCTGTTTGGCCCTGTTCGGCAGCCATTCAGTAGTTCGGGACGAACGCGAACTTACAAGGCCGAACACCATCAGGTGTTCGGCCGAACTCGAACATCACCCGAACAGGATGAGAAAAAGAGAGAACACCAAGAGCCCAATATAGTGTAGTATGTACTGGTAAGGTATAATTGATAGAGTAATAATATTAATTTAATACTCACAAACCAGGGTTACCAAGTAGGCAACCACTGTCAAAGCAGGTGGGGAGATTGTCCTGACCCCACTCAGGGTTAAAAAGTCGCTCTCTGTAGTTGAAGAAGGAAGGGTACAACCCTCCACCAAGGGTGGACTTGATGTAGATAATAGGATAACAGAGGCGCCAATAGGATAAAAAACACTAAAAGAACTTAAAAACCCATCTTGGTAATAGAGGAGGCAGTGGTGGACTCACCCCCTCCAAGCAGAACACACGACTGTGGATTTTCAGTCAAAACAATTTTATTGGATACTCCAAATAAAGTGCAACGCGTTTCACGGGATAAAAACCCGCTTCATCAGGCAATAACAGATAGGAGTAAACAGCATCTGCCAGTATCATCAACACTGAGCGCCTCTGACAGATGATACTGGCAGATGCTGTTTACTCCTAAAATTGTTTTGACTGAAAATCCACAGTCGTGTGTTCTGCTTGGAGGGGGTGAGTCCACCACCGCCTCCTCTATTACCAAGATGGGTTTTTAAGTTCTTTTAGTGTTTTTTTATCCTATTGGCACCTCTGTTATCCTATTACCATCATCACCCGAACAGGGTGATGTTCTGCAGAACCCGAACAGTGGCGAACACTGTTCGCCCAACACTATTCCTCATGAGCAGTATGCTAGGCTTCAGCTTTTGGTTGGGTATTTATTAGCACCTATCAGATCTGTGATTAATATGGAAATTGCTGTGCCACCCAGAAAAATTATGGATAGGGCCTCACCGCTTGAGTTAAGTTGCCCCCGCCAGATCTCAGCATTAAATATTATTTGTGCTCCCCCTCCAGATGCAATTATTAAATATCCCTCTTGAGATCCAGTCAGTATTAGGTAGCCTTTCGGTGCAACCCCACCCAGATAACAGTATTAGGTAGCAGTTTCCCTAGGACTAACGGGTATCAATGCCCCCCCCCCCCTTCCCTAAAAACCCCCATGTTGTTGGATTGCCTCTTCTTTTTTCAAACATCCTCCCCCCAAGATATGACAGAGATGCTGCAGCGGAGCATATTTCCAGCAGCAGGACAGGTCCTCACTCCTCTATTCATTACAGCTCAATGCCCTAAAGCTTTTCTCCTTGTGACTCCTGTCTTTGCATGTCTTGTGACATGCATCAGGACCTAGAAGTAGGTAATGTATTATGCTCCGCTGCTGCTGCTCTACAAATTAGCACAGGAGTGGGCCCTTAATCGCACAGCCTGCAGACTTTTGATAAAAGTGTCCTTTGAAAAGAGCGCAGGAATAGCCAATACATTTACCAACTCTCTCCTACCCACAGCTCCCGTTTTACCATTCACTGTATGTCACTTCTTCTGACCTTTTCCTACTTACCCCTCTCCTATCCTCCCAGCCACTTTGTCCATGCCCAGGTCATGTTTTCTAACCTTTACCTACCCACCCCTCACCTTGCATTTGGTTCCAGCCTCCTGCTCACCTGTCTTGTCTAACACCAACCTGATCTATACTTTATCAACTCTTCCGGCTGAAACTACTTACTCCTCATATATACTGTTACTGTCTCGCTCTCCTATCCTATTCAATGCCACCACATAATTCAAATCCAAACTGAAATACATATTTACCTTTTAAAGTACCCCTGACCCCTGACCTGGTCCCCAATACTTTTAATATATTTTGCTCCTGGTGCTGTCTGTGTCACTAGCACACAGCACCATCCTCCCACCTCCAGCGCCCCCTGCAGACCTGTTCTGACAACAAATATGTGCAGGGAGGAAGTGGCAGCTCTTCCTCCCCTCTGCCTGTCTTTAGCCCCGCCCCCTGCACTCGCCGATATAGTTCCCCATATGAATCACTGCACACAGTGTGCAGGGGAGCTGCGCTGTGTCCGGTCTTGTGTTAATTGAGGTTGGAAGAATATCCAACCTCAAATACCACAAAATCGCACACAGCGCAGCTCCCTGGTGCGCTGTGTGCAGAGAATAATAAGGAAAACTATAGTGGCGAGTGAAGGGGGCTGAATTATGGACGCGCAGAGGGGAGGAAGGACTGCCATTTCCTCCCCGCACATATTCAATGTCGCAGATTACAACTGAGCAGGGGGACAGGAGGGGTGAGGATGGTGCTGTGTGTTAGTCACACAGCACCAGTAACAAAACATAATAAAAGTATCCGGGGGGAGGGAACAAGGTCGGGGTACTTTAAACTTTTCAGTAGAGTTGGGCCGAACGGTTCGCCTGCGAACGGTTCCATGCGAACTTCAGTGGTTCGCGTTCGCGTCCCGCAGGCGAACCTTTGCGGAAGTTCGGTTCGCCCCATAATGCACATGGAGGGTCAACTTTGACCCTCTACATCACAGTCAGCAGGCCCAGTGTAGCCAATTAGGCTACACTAGCCCCTGGAGCCCCACCCCCCTTATATAAGGCAGGCAGCGGCGGCCATTACGGTCACTCGTGTGCTGCCTGCGTTAGTGAGAGTAGGGCGAGCTGCTGCAGACTGTCTCTCAGGGAAAGATTAGTTAGGCTTAACTTGCTCCTGTCTGGCTGCATACCTGTTCTGTGAACCCACCACTGCATACCTGTGCTGTGAACCCACCACTGCATATCTGTGCTGTGAACCCACTACTGCATACCTGTGCTGTGAACCCACCACTGCATACCTGTGCTGTGAACCCACCACTGCATACCTGTTCAGTGAACCCACCACTGCATACCTGTGCTGTGAACCCACCACTGCATACCTGTTCAGTGAACCTGTCACTGCATACCTGTTCTGTTCAGTGGACCCGCCACTGTATACCTGTTCATTGAACCCACCACTGCATACCTGTGCTGTGAACCCACCACTGCATACCTGTTCTGTGAACCCACCACTGCATACCTGTGCTGTGAACCCACCACTGCATACCTGTTCAGTGAACCTGCCACTGCATACCTGTTCTGTTCAGTGGACCCGCCACTGTATATCTGTTCATTGAACCCACCACTGCATACCTGTGCTGTGAACCCACCACTGCATACCTGTTCTGTGAACCCACCACTGCATACCTGTTCAGTGAACCCGCCACTGCATACCTGTTCTGTTCAGTGGACCCGCCACTGTATACCTGTTCAGTGAACCCGCCACTGCATACCTGTTGTGTTCAGTGAACCTGCCACTGCATACCTGTTCTGTGAACCCGCCACTGTCTACCTGTTCTGTTTAGTGAACCCGCCACTGTATACCTGTTCTGTTTAGTGAACCCGCCACTGCATACCTGTTCTGTTCAGTGGACCCGCCACTGTATACCTGTTCAGTGAACCCGCCACTGCATACCTGTTGTGTTCAGTGAACCTGCCACTGCATACCTTTTCTGTGAACCCGCCACTGTATACCTGTTCTGTTTAGTGAACCCGCCACTGCATACCTGTTCTGTTCAGTGGACCCGCCACTGTATACCTGTTCAGTGAACCCACCACTGCACTGCACTGGTGCGCACCAGTCCAGCACGGCCGTCACTACACAAACAGCTGTTTGCGGTGCGTTACACGGTGAGTTTGGTGTGTCATTGTGAAGCAGTACCTTAATTATACTACCTGATTGATGTATACACATGCAAGATGTTTGAAAGCACTTTAGGCCTGTCATTTAGCATTCAATGTGATTTCTGCCCTTAAAACGCTGCTTTGCGTCAAATCCAGATTTTTCCCCGGGACTTTTGGCATGTATCCCACTCCGCCATGCCCCCCTCCAGGTGTTAGACCCCTTGAAACATCTTTTCCATCACTTTTGTGGCCAGCATAATTATTTTTTTTTTCAAAGTTCGCATCCCCATTGAAGTCTATTGCGGTTCGCGAACTTTAACGCGAACCGAACCTTCCGCGGAAGTTCGCGAACCAGGTTCGCGAACCTAAAATCGGAGGTTCGGCCCAACTCTACTTTTCAGTGCTTTCCTGTTATCAGGATTATTTGCTAAACAAAAAAATGTTCAGTTTCAGGACAGCTGCCCCTGCATAGGACAGTAGGTTGACTGCATACATTGAATTCGTGCACTGGGGATAGCCACTAGTAGAATATTGGTAAATGTTCTATTATTGGGTTCTAACTAATTCCGATAGTAAAATATCAGTAATTTTTAGTCCCTGTAGCGATGTCCTAACTAACCCCCTGCACCGCAAATTCTACCAATGTAAGCCCCGCTGGAAACTACCTCTCCTGATATTTGCTGCCTCTAGCTGCCGCTGCCGCTGCCGCTGTACGTAGTAAACGGTTAAGATTGGTTGGAGGTGCCCATACATGTACAATCCCGGTTGTGCGTACAATCGGTAAACTAAAAAAAATATTGATTTCGCGTTGGAAATCGGGTAAATACACTGCCACCACTCTTCCAGTTCAGTAGGGAGGAAAGAGACTCCCGCTAGCGTAGTAGGGTAGCCAGCCCAATCACGTTCAACATGCTCCAGTCACCGTTCGGGGAATAGTCACTTTCGAAGGCTTAAAGACTGTGAGCAATGCGACGTTAAAGAAAGGTTACTGGGTCCATATATGATGCAATCTCTAATTGTATTTACAATCGAGAAAATAAAGTTATCGAAAAAATGTCACTCTGGTTGCTTGCAATGAAACTTTGCAAGTGTGTTTGTGACTTGAATGGCGCACGCGCGGTTTTCTCGGGAAAACGTGTGCATCACACAGAGGCTCCTCTCAAATGTGATTTAATTGCTGGAATGTTACACCACTTGTTGCCTTAGCTGCTTGTCTGGGCTCTGCACTGATCTTTCTGCACTCACAGCTGTTCACAAGGTCACAACACTTGAGCCTGCAGACGCTGGCTGTGAGCAGAGACCTTGTCTGACTCATACACACAGCACATACACAGAGCCTGCAAGGGGCGTGGAGGAGGTGTGTATAACTTCTCCCTATCACAGCAGAGCAGTGCATTCCTCTCTGCCTAGACAAGGCTTGACAAAGAAAAGAAGATTAGATTTATTACAGAGACAGTGCAACTAGAAAAGGCTACAGTAATCCAGACCACATTAGAACAGGTGTAGGAACTTATAGGATAGAATAAGGCATAACATTTTGTTACAGAGTCTCTTTAAAAGGGCGCCTCCATAGGCTTCAATGTTATTTCTGCCTATCTTGGCTACAAGGTTGTGGATTTTTATTTTGACTACAAGGCTTTCAATTCGGCTGCTAAACGGCCCCTTTTTGTAGCTGAGATTTTTGATTCGGCTACAAGGTTTTTTATTCTGCTACAAAAGGGCGCCCTTTCATAGACAATATCTTTGCTTTGGGGGCACAGGGGGGCAGGGGTTAGGATTAGGCATCACAGGTGGGGGGGCGTCTTAGGGTTAGGCACCACTGGGGTGGGGGTCTTAGGGTTAGGCACCACCAGGGGAGGGTTCTGTGTGAGAGTAGGGAGAAGTTAGGTCATAGTAATCACCAGGTGAGGTCTTAGGGTTAGGCACCACCAGGGGTTTCTTAGGGTTAGGCACCACCAGGGCGGTCTTAGGGTTAGGCACTACCAGGGAGGGGTTAGGGTTAGGCACCACCAGAGGGGTTAGGGTTAGGCATCACCAGGGGAGTCTTAGGGTTAGATGACACCAATAGGGGTTAGGGTTAGGCACCACCAGGGGGCGTCTTAGGGTTAGTCACCACCAGAGGGTTAGGGTAGGGCACCACCAGCAGAGTCTTAGGGTTACGCACCACCAAGGGGGGTAGGCTTAGGCACCACCAGAGGGAGTTTTAGGGTTAGGCACTACCAGGGGGTTTTAGGGTTAGGCTTTTTGGCTACACCAAGCACCCTTTGTAGTCGAATTTGGCTTTTCGCTACCTCAGGCGCCCTTTGTAGCCGAAATTGCCATTTTGCCTACACCAGGCACCCTTTGTAGCCAAATTTGGCATTTTGAATACACCAGATACCCTTTGTATCCGAATTTGGCTATTTTTGTCTATATCAGGCGCCCTTTTTTCCAGGCACCATTTTCAAATGTGCGCCCCAAATTACCCAGTGGTTTCTGGCATAGCTGTACCAGGTGGTCACCGGCGCCCAAATTACCTGCTTCGGTTTTAGTACCTCATTTGCATGGATAAAAGCAGTGTAATTATTAACTCTTGCAATTAAAAAGTTGACATAGGCAACTTATAAATAGTCTTGGTACCATATGTTCCCATATTTATCTCATCATGGGATTGATGCACTAAGTGCCGGTAATATTGTCATGAGCAGGCAATGCATGGCAATGTTACCATTGCTACCGCCAACAATGTACCACGCATTACACTATTAACGATAATAAAATAGTGATACATGATAAAAAACCTGTCTATCTATCTATCTATCTATCTATCTATCTATCTAACTATCTATCATCTATCTAATTCAGGGTCGGACTGGGACACTAAGGGCCCACCAAGGAAGTTTCAGCCTGCCCCCCCCTCTCCTCCTCCTCCTCCCCCCCCCCCCCCCCCATTTTGGGCTCACATACACATGTACTCTAGAAATTTTGCATGACTTAATGGTAGAGAATAGTTTCTGAGCACTTCTGAGGACAGTCTCCAATAGGGATATGACTGCATGCGGCGCGCACAGCAAAACTAAATTGGTGTCACCACGCACTGGAACATCGGCGTGGTCATGATGAGTCATGGGCAGACTTAATAAAAACAAAAAAAACCCACAAAATAAGTAGCGGTGTTATTCACAGAGATTAGATCTGATCAGATACATTTTAGATAAAATATTCAAATAGTTACATGCCTCATGATAATTCATCAAGTAGTCAAATGGCAGCAGATGCCCCCACAAAATGCAATCAGGTTGACGGCAGATGCCCCAACAAAATGCAATCAAGTTGGCTGCAGATACCCCCACAAAATGCAATCAGGTTGGTGGCAGATACCCCCACAAAATGCAATCAGGTTGGTGGCAGATATCCCCACAAAATGCAATCAGGTTGGTGGCATATAACCCCACAAAATGCAATCAGGTTGGCTGCAGATACCCCCACAAAATGCAATCAGGTTGGCTGCAGATACCCCCACAAAATGCAATCAGGTTGGTGGCAGATACTCCCACAAAATGCAATCAGGTTGGCTGCAGATACCCCCACAAAATGCAATCAGGTTGGCTGCAGATACCCCCACAAAATGCAATCAGGTTGGCTGCAGATATCCCCACAAAATGCAATCAGGTTGGTGGCAGATACCTTCACAAAATGCAATCAGGTTGGCTGCAGATACCCCCACAAAATGCAATCAGGTTGGCTGCAGATACCCCCACAAAATGCAATCAGGTTGGTGGCAGATACCCCCACAATATGCAATCAGGTTGGTGGCAGATACCCCCACAAAAGTTGGCTGCAGATACCCCCACAAAATGCAATCAGGTTGGTGGCAGATACCCCCACAAAAGTTGGCTGCAGATACCCCCACAAAATGCAATCAGGTTGGTGGCAGATACCCCCACAAAATGCAAGTCCCCCCCAGCTTGGAAGGGGGGCAGCGGGCACAGATCAGCGGGGAAGCCTCCCCCCTCCCTCACCTAGGGGCCCCCCCTTCCGCGCACCCCCCACCTCCAGAAGTGCAGCCAGCAGCGAGCGGAAAATAGCTTACGAGCTTCAGATGATGCTAGCTCCGCATGCCGCTGCTGCTGCCTGCTGGTCTCCGTCTCCTGTAGTGACGCTGTCCAATCACTCTCTCGCAGGAAGTACTGCGAGAGCGTGATTGGACAGCGTCACTGTAGGAGACAGAGACCAGCAGGGCAGCAGCGGCATGCGGAGCTAGCATCATCTGAAGCTCTGAAGCTATTCTCTGCTCGCTACTGGCTGCACTTCTGGAGGAGGGGGGTGCGCGGAAGGGGGGCCCCTAGGTGAGGGAGGGGAGGAGGAGGCTTCCCCCCCTCCCTGCAGCTCTGTGCCCAATTTCCCCCCTTCCAAGCTGTGCCCCCCTCCCTCTCAGCTCTGGGGCCCCCAGGAGGCGGGGCAGCCGGGGCCTACCCATGGGACCATCGGTGGTTCGGTGGCTCAGTCCGAGCCTGATCTAATTATCTTCCTTCTTTCTTAAAGAAACAAGGTTAAATTTGTCGGTACAACTCCATGAACACCGCGGAGCCTACAACTGTATCTAAATAACTTACAATAGTAATTGGCAGACGGTATTATTTACAATGTATGTATAAAAATCCTACTTTTTATTTGATTCAACTAAATATTTCAAATATTAATACAAGTGAAAATGTCATGGACAAAAATTATGAGACCCTTAACAAAAGATTTTGTTGAACAACTTTCAGAGATAGTCACTGCCACTAGAAGACTTCTGCACCCATTAACACCCTGT
The DNA here is from genome assembly GCF_040937935.1 of Hyperolius riggenbachi. Lineage (NCBI taxonomy): Eukaryota > Metazoa > Chordata > Amphibia > Anura > Hyperoliidae > Hyperolius > Hyperolius riggenbachi. Next base: position 268,793,520 of record NC_090651.1, on the reverse strand, counting down.
GTCAGGTGAAAGGGTGCCTACTCCACACTGCATGCTTCAGTTCATTCCTTGTGTGATAGGCTTCAAATACTGTAAATTCTCATGCAAGACCACTTCAGAATAGTTGACTACTGAGCTATTATTGGATGCTTCTAGCTGTGTGTTTTGACCATTATGTTTTTGGAGGATCCAGGACCTGTGACAGAGCTTTGTGACACTGGGCAGTATGTTTTGTTCCAGAATATAATTATAATCTTGAAATATTATTGTTCCCTGCACTGATTTGAGACATCATGCTGGATACGGTAAAGCAGTTCAAACCATAACTGTGTTTCCTCCATATTTCACAGTTCGTAAGGTGGTATTTTCTTTGAAACCTTTATTTTATTGGTCTGTGGACATAGAGCTGATGTTGTGGCCTCCCACAAAGCTCCAGTCTTGTCTCATCTGTCCAAAGAGTATTCTCCGAAGGGCCATTTTGACTAAATGTGTTTTGTAGTGTTACGTCTTGATATTTGTAATCTTTTAGAATGATCTAATAAATGTATGTGTTTATAAACAGCCAATTCTGATAAAGAGCCAATTATTAAAGACCTAAAAGCCAATCTGTTCTATTGATTCTACATTTTTACTAAATTTTGAGAAAGTTGGCATGCACTGGGAGCTCACAGCAATTTTACAGTTACTTACACAGTTGGCGCAACCCACTTTATTTAGGTAATACAGCAGTGTAATGGTTAAGACTCTGCCTCTGACACAGCAGAGACCTGGGTTCCAATCTCGGGTCTTCCTGTTCAGTAAGCCAGCACCTATTAAGTAAGGAGTCCTTTGGCTAGACTCTCTAACGCTACTGCCTACTGAGCTCACCCTAGTGGCTGCAGCTCAAGTGCTTTGAGTCCAGCAGGAGAAAAGTGCAATATAAATGTTATTTGATAACAGTAGTCAATACAAGTAGTGCTATGGCAAGATGCATTACACTATTTGTGGCACATGATAGATTTTAAGATTTACATCTTCCGACTTCCGGTGGGGTGCGCTTTGCAATGCACAATACCGAACTCTGATATTCATTTGTATTGCAGGCACAATGTAAGTGTTGTCAGGTAGCACACAGCTAGGCTTGCATTATTATGATGGAACCTGATGCACCATGGAGCCAATGCACTGATGTGAATAGGTCCATTGTAAAACTAAGTGAACGCACACTAATGAAAACAATGAATTGGAACGATTAATGACTTATCAGTGGCAGAGAGGTGTACATGGGACAATTTATTTTCATTTCATCACTTTTTGGAGGCTTGAAGCACTTTTTCAATGAGATGTAAGGGTCTGTACCAATTACCATGTCCTCTTAAATGCATGAAATATGTAAGACTAGGTCTAGGAGGAGGCTCTTAGAGATCTTGCAATAGGTTCTCAGTTATTTGTATCAAGCCACTGGTAAATTATTCTTGATGGCTGGTTTAGAAAATGTGAAAGTGGCATCACATACATTTTTTGTATAATTAAATCTTACAACACCGCCCCCACTCAAAATAGAAGTCCAGGTTTGGGTTAATATTGGTTATAAAGAATGCAATTTTCCACCATAGTCATTACTCTATGCACTTAATTCCCTAGTCATGGTCACATGAGCACATCCAGCCAATCACATAAAGCTCAATACACAGGGAATTCTGTTATATTCAGCATATTTTTAACAGAGCATTCAGATGATCCTAATGATGTATGCAAGATAGTATTCCTTTTGTCCTCACACTTGGTAGTAAGCCCTCCTTGTCAGTGGATGGAATCTGAGGAAGCAACCCAGGGACATAAAATGAACTGGCTAAAATAAACTCCTCTCTTCATCTCATCAGGATAGTACTGCTCTGAGGTCCTGAGATCAAATACAGCTACTGATCCGGTGCACATAGGGGCCTATATATTAAGAGGTGAAGTGCCTTTTCTTACGAAAGTGCTGTTTTTCCTTTAAAATAGTGGTTTTATGAAAATAACTATTCAACCTAAGCCCGTTTAAAAACGGGCTCTAGGTAGTTAAATTACCACCGCCACTCAGAGCGCGAGCCCGCCACGCGCACCCGGCCGCCAAGAGCACACGTACCCACCTGCCGCACACACCCACCCACCGCGCACACACCTGGCCGCCCTGCTCCCTGGCCTGACTTCCTGTCCCAATGGCTCCCTATATTGCGCACATGCGCAGTACAAAAAAGCCTCGGACAAACAGGGAAAGTGGATGATGCAGGGATATTTAGGTTTTATTGTATAGGATAGAATTACCCTATAGGCTGTGTTCTCTTAACAAACTGACGGCGACGCTGAAGTGGATTAGCTCATTATGAGAGGGGGATTCCCCTTTCCTATTGACACACTGTACACCGTACTATGTGCTTTCCCACATCAGAGCTGAGAGCACTAGACCTGCCGCAGTTACTCTGAGGAGTGAGAGACTACCTCTCTTGCTCCTATTTTGCCCAGAAATCACGATCATCTTTCCCAATCTTTCCCAATCTTCAAATTACCTTGCGTGCAGCCTTCTGTGGAACGCTTTCCAGAGAGGCTGCCTGCGGCTGCGCACGCCCCCCACCTTTGGCTCCTCCTTCGGGTTTTCCCGTGATTAGCGGTGGCTCTACCGCCCTCCTCTGGCGCCTTCATTTGCCGTTGCATAGCAACGCCAAACATCCTGTGTTGCAGCGGCTCTTCTGAATCCTGAAGCAGGAGCCGAAGGTGCGGGGCGTGCGCAGCCGCAGGCAGCCTCTCTGGAGAGCTTTCCACTGAAGGCTGCACCCAAGGTAATTTCAAGATTGGGATTTGTGAAGGATGATCGTGATTTCTGGGCAGAGTAAGAGCGAGAGAGAAAATGAGCCGGCTCAACAGCATGGAACAATAAGCCAGCTCATCTCAGCTCTGCACAGTGGTTCCAGGTCGCCGGGCAACTACAGGGACACGCGCAGAGCAACTACAGCTGACTCAACAGCATGGAACAATGAGCCGGCTCATCTTCCCTTCACACTGCCGCCCTGCTCCCTGGCCTGACCTCCCGTCCCAACGGCTGTCTGTACTGCGCATATGCGCAGTACAAAAAAGCTTCGGACGGACAGACAGGGAAAGATGATGACGCAGGGACAGTTAGGTTTTTTGTATGGAATGATTAATTTAAATAATCATGACTTTTATGTAAGATCGCTCATTTTTTGATTATCACAATGGGCTCTATTCACAAAACTTCTCATAAATGACTTATTTATCACCTAATCAATAAAAATAACCTTTCAACACATTTACAAGCAAAATGATCACTCAAAGTAAGTTGCTCCTGATTTCAGTATTACTGTTCGTACCCTAATTATATGATATTTTTGCTCTTTGGGAGCTTAAAAGATATATATATATACAGTGGAGGAAATAATTATTTGACCCCTCACTGATTTTGTAATTTTGTCCAATGACAAAGAAATGAAAAGTCTCAGAACAGTATCATTTCAATGGTAGGTTTATTTTAACAGTGGCAGATAGCACATCAAAAGGAAAATCGAAAAAATAACCTTAAATAAAAGATAGCAACTGATTTGCATTTCATTGAGTGAAATACGTTTTTGAACCCCTTCCAACCATTAAGAGTTCTGGCTCTCACAGAGTGGTTAGACACTTCTACTCAATTAGTCACCCTCATTAAGGACACCTGTCTTAACTAGTCACCTGTATAAAAGACACCTGTCCACAGAATCAATCAATCAAGCAGACTCCAAACTCTCCAACATGGGAAAGACCAAAGAGCTGTCCAAGGATGTCAGAGACAAAATTGTAGACCTGCACAAAGCTGGAATTGGCTACAAAACCATTAGCAAGAAGCTGGGAGAGAAGGTGACAACTGTTGGTGCACTGTATATATATATTGAAAACAGAGGAAAACAGGTGAAAAAGCTTTGTGAATCATGCTCAGTATTATCACAATGGGCAGCCCCTCCATATAGAGTGACATCTCTCTTCCATGTGTAGCTCCCTTATGTACAGCAATGTCCATGTGCAACCCCCCTTCCATACAGAGCGACCTCCCTCTTCCATATTCAGCCCCATTAATGCACAGGCAGACCTCCCTCTTCCATTTGTAGCCCGTCCTTCTTCCATCTGCAGACCACCTTCCATGTACAGCAGCCTCCCTCTTCCATATGCAGACCCCTTCCATATACAGTAGTCTTCCTCTTCCATGTGTACCCCCCTTTCATGTATAGCAACCCGCCCGTCCCTAGTGCTGCCCTCACCAAGTATTATTATTATTATTATTATTATTATTAAGTACAGCAATTCCCCTCTTCCATATGCAGCCCTTTCTGTATACAGTAGTCTTCCTCTTCCATGTGCTTCCCCATTCCATGTACATCAACCTTCATCTTCCATGTGCCTCCCCAACAGGGACGGATCTAGACCAAGTTGCGCCTGGGGCAAGGTCAGGTTTTGGCGCCTAAACTGCCATTCCCCATCCAGTTTTGGCACCTAAAGGTCAGGTTTTGGCGCCTAAAGATCAGGTTTTGGCGCCTAAACTGCCATTCCCCATCCAAATTTTGCCGCCTTTTTAAGAATTCAACAAACTGCGCCTGGGGCGAGATACCCGCTTGCCCCCCCCCCCCCCCCCTAGATCCGTCCCTGCTTCCCAACCATATACAGCAATCTCTCTCTTCCATTTGCTGTTACGTCCATGCAGTGGTGCTCATACGGATATCCGGGTAACCCGAATATCCAAACTTTTTTACGCTATCCGATTCGGATTCCGGATTTAAAAAAAAAAATCCGGCTAGCTATCTGCGGATAGTTGGGCGCATAACGCGGATATCCATGGATATTGCAGATACCCGGATCCGAAATACTGTAACTAAGGAGATGACGTCCTGGAGCCAATCAGAGGGCTCCCAGCAGAAGCCCTAGCAACCAATCACAGAGGGGAACCCTGGCCAGCCCCACCTGACCTCATTGAGCCAATCAGAGGGCTCCTAGCCTAACCCTGGCACCCAATCACAGAAAGAAACACTGGCCAGCCCCCCCCCCCCCCTGTATAATAAGGAGGGCTGCCATGATGAGACATATCGTCTTAGCTTGCTGAATGCTCACTGAGAGACATGCTTCAGTGCTGGTGGCCTAGCAAGGGCTGTACACAGTTATAAACCTAAAGCTGTTCAGTGATTAACCCCTTCACTACTATCACTACACTACTGTTAAATCGTTAATTAGCTTGATTAATGTCATAGGGCTTGATTCACAAAGCCGTGCAAACTGTTTAGTACGGGTGTGCTAAACAGTTAGCACGTGAAGTGCCGTTCATTGACTTTTGCGCGCGCAATTTGCCGCGATTCGCGCGAATAGCGGCAAATTGCGTGCGCAAAAATCCGCGATTGCGCGAATTGCGGCACTTTCCGTGCGCAAAAGTCCGCGAATGGCACTTCATGTGCTAACTGTTTAGCACACCCGTGCTAAACAGTTTGCACGCCTTTGTGAATCAAGCCCATAGTGTGACAGTCAGAGTGTGTGCTTCAGTGCTGCTGGGCCAAGGGCTGTACACAGTGATAAGCTGTTCAGTGATTAACCCCTTCACTACTATCACTACACTATTGCAAAATCATTAATTAGCTTGATGTCATTTGTGTGACAGTCAGAGTTTGTGCTGCAGGCAGCTGCTATGTGTCTGTGTGTGTGCTGTGCACAGAACAGGCCAGCTTAGGGATTAGGGGATAGGATTACTGTGTTATTGTGTAGTTAGTACTGTAGTACTGCAGTCAGTGTGCTAGTAGTTGTTAGAGTAGTAGTACTACTGTGTTAGCTTTCTACAGAACTGCTGTGCTGTGAGCAGTGCCAGTGTGAAAGTTAGTGTGCACTAGTGTCTTCTACTCTGCTGTCTGACTGTCACTCGGCACTTGTCACGTGTCACTTGGCACGTGGCACTTGTCACGTGTCTCTTGCCACGTGTCCAATGCAATGTATCATGTGGCACTTGCAACGTGTCACTTGGCACATGTCGCGTGGCATTTGTCACTTGACACTTGCCAAGTGCCTCGTGACACTTGGCAAATGCCACATGGCAAGTGACACGTGGCAAGTGTCACGTGACACGTGTCAAATGCCACGTGCCACGTCCGGCATGCTCCTGGCACACATTACACCTGGTGCTGCTGCATTGCCCTGCTCCTGCTGCCTGTGCAGTTACCACGGCCAGGCCAGGGTGCCACAGGCCACTGAAACCACCTATATTTAACCCAAAACACAATTGCTGCGTCATTTTTTGGAGGTGTCTTGGCTGAAAACTGTCATGTCCCAGTTGTGCGGTTGGACTTTGGACACAATGTGGGCTGCACGATCGCTGTCTGGAACCTAGGCCTAATGTTAATTGACAGCCATTTTTATTTGGAGGGGGGGATTTTAAGTCCCCACATCATCAATTAGTGTTTCCCTTTAACAAATAATGATGCTACATGCCTCATTTACCCTTAAAAACTTTTTAAAGCGTTTGAAAGGGCACTTCCGGTTTTTCTATCCGGATATCCGAATCTGCCCGGTTAATGCGTTCGGATATCCGCATGAACACGGATATCTGAACGATCGGATTCGGATATCCGATCTGGATCCGGACATCTGGGTATCCGGATCCAGATCAATTTGGATTTTGAAAAGTGGTATCCGAGCACCCCTGCTTCCATGTACAGTAGCCTCTCTCTTCCATGTGTAGCCCCCTTCCATGTACAGCAATGCCCCTCTTTCGTGAGCAGCCTCCTTCCATGTACAGCAACTCCCTCTTCCATGTGTTGCTGGTTCCGTGTACAGTAACCTCCCTTTCCCATGTGCTACTCCTCTTCCATGTACAGCAATGCCCCTCTTCCATATGCAGCCCCCTTCCACATACAGTAGTCTTCCTCTTCCATGTGCAGCCCCCTTTTATGTATAGCAATCTCCCTCTTCCATGTACTGCCCCCTTCCATATACAGTAGTCTTCTTCTTTCATGTGCTTCCCCCTTCCATGTACAGCAATCACAATCTTCCATGAGCAGCCCCCTTCCATGTACACTGCTCGGATTGAAGGAGCACCCTCTGGACAAAAGTGGCATGCCTGATCTCCTGCCCCTGTGTCTCAAGAGGCACATTCAGCGTATCTTCAAGGACGAGTCGGCACCACTGTAGTAATTTATAGCTCTTATAATATACTGACTGCAATAATTGCAGCCACTATATTAAAAGAGCTAGAAATTACTACGGTGGTGCAGACTCATCCTTGAAGATACAGCCCCCTTCCATGTACAGCAACTCCCTCTTCCATATGCTGTCCCTTCCATGTATAGTACCCTCCCTCTCCCATGTGCAGCCCCTTCCATATACAGCAATGACCCTCTTCCAGGTGCAGCCTTTCTTCAATGTACAGTAATCTCTTTCTTCCATGAGCAACCCCTTATGTGTACAATAACCTCTCTTCTCTGTGACCACCTGCATGCAGCAGATCCCCTCGTACAAGTATAGCAGCCCCCTGCATGCAGTTTCACCTGTCCCCTATGTTCGGCATCCCCCACAATAAATGTATAGCCCTTTAATTTCCAGCTTTATATTGTGGCATATACCCTCTTCTATAAGCAGGCTCTTCATATGCAACTTTCCATATACAGAAGGGCCTGTATTCATTGTGGACACCCCCCTACTCCCCAATGCCATGGCCTATGGGGCCATTCAAAAAATGTCTCAGTTATTGGGGCGGAGTAGCTGCTTTTTAATCATTTGAATTAACCTATATGGGTCTGACTATTTAGCGCACATGTCAGTAACCAAACATAGCAGAAATCTCACATCACTAATTTGCTATTAAGTATTTATCTGAGTGTAAGGCTGGGAGCTTATTTTTACTGTACTGTACTGCTACATATACTATATTTGTTCATTTAAGCTTTTGTTCCTCCATAGAAACAAAGTAACACTCAATATGTAAGCAGCATTAAGGAAAACCAGAAAAGAAATTTATGCCTCCTGGCAAGGTATAAAACTCAGCAGACCTTGTTTTTTCATGAAGTATATAAATCTAGCTTGAGCGTTGTTCGTTTCCATGTTTTATGTACATTTATATGGCATATACAGAAGACGCCGGCGTAGATCAATCTACCTATTGGATTTGTCCAGCCAGGCGTTTGATGTTACATGAACGTAAGCGATTGGAGAGGTTGTTAATTGCCCATTGTGCTGATCAGCTCTGTAACTCAATTGATTTAACAGGGATCAATGGGCTGATTTACTGTCTTACTAACTCCCAGTCTGGACACCTCATCAATAGATGGTTACTTAGGGATGATCAACGCATTAAGTGAAAAACAGATGCTAAACATCACCTCTCCACACCTGCTCAGACGCTCCAATTGTGCCAGCTGATTTTTCTGTAGCTAATGTGGAATCTGAAGATATATCTCTTTGTGGATGTCTTTTGTGAAGTCTCCAGCAATAACCTTGTGTTTACTAAAGACCAGCTAGTGACTTTGCTTATCCTTTACATAGTTTTCTGTCTGCTCAACATACGTATCCTAAGACAATTAGAATAAATGCCAAAGCCTGTGTCAACCATAGAGAACTTATGCTGATAAGACCCATGAGGCCCCTTTAACACTGGGAGGTTTTCATTGCGTTGTGTTACCCTTTGTTACCCGCAGGGTAATGCTAAAGCAATAAAAACCTATGGGGCATTTCATACCTCCCATGATGCTATGTGCCAGAAGTACCCGATTTAACATGACAACTACAGTGTGTTATCGGCGACTACCCGCGGTGACGTGTGGCAAACGTAAGTCTACGGCGCCACAGATATTTTAACCACTTATGGCCCGCGGTGTTAAACCCCCCTAGTGACCAGGCCATTTTTTATTAAATAGGTCACTGCAGCTTTAAGGCTACGCTGCAGGGCCGCACAACACAGCACACAAGTGATTCCCCCCTCCTTTTCTCCCCACCAACAGAGCACTCTGTTGGTGGGGTCTGATCGCTCCCCCAATGTTTGTTTGTTTTTTATAAATATTTATTACATTATTTTTTAAATAAATGTAACTATCTTTTTATTTATTTTATATCCCTCCCTCCCTCCGCCAGCCAATCAGCGTGATCGGCTGTCATAGGCTTCAGCCTATGACAGCTGATCGCTTTCCTGCCTACAGAGGGGACAGCCGAGTCACACGGCTGTCCCCAGTACAGCGCTGCTGCTGACCGCAGTGCTGTACTACCCTATTAAATGGCAGTTTCGCCGTCTAAGTCTCCCAAGCGGCGATCGCCGCTTGGAGACTGAAGGCGGGGCGGAACTCTGCCCCCCGAGCAGGAGATGCGCACGCAGCACGAGCGCGATCTCCTGATAGCTCCATAGACGGCCGTTCACACCAATCGGCGTGGAGCGGTCCTGGGGCTGCCGCACTGCTCACGCCAATTGGCGTGGAGCAGTCGGCAAGTAGTTAAACTAAGAAAAATTACAGTTCAACCACTTAAGTCTATCTGGACGGATAGATCCATCCAGATAGACTGTGAAGCTGCCGATGCCTGAGGCGTGCGATCGCGCATGCTCTTGCGCGCGCTCCCACTGCCTGCTGTTACCCCCCAATCAGTGAATGGGAATATAATTCCCCCGCAGAAAAAACAACGCTTTCTAATCAGAGAGCGCTGTATTTCTGCAAAAAAAACCCAAAAAACATTTATAGCCTCCTTATAGTTACTGGTAGCGTGATCGTACGCTCCAGGACTTTTTTGACTGTGGCCATCTTGTGGCCAAATAGTAAACTACCCCCACATACATTTTTTACATTTCATTACATTATTTTACATTTAAAATTATCTGTTTCCCTCCCACACCAAAAATTACCCAAATACATTTTTTAATAAAATAAATAAATAAAAAATACAATAAAAAAACAAACAAACAACATAAATAGTTACCTAAGGGTCTGAACTTTTTAAATATACATGTCAAGAGAGTATCTTATTATATTTTTTAAAATTATAAGCTTGTAAATAGTGATGGACGCAAATTGAAAAAATGCACCTTTATTTCTAAATAAAATATCGGCACCATAAATTGTGATAGGGACATAATTTAAACGGTGTAATAGCTGGGACAAATGGGCAAATAAAATACATCAGTTTTAATTATGGTAGCATGTATTAATTTCTAACTATAATGGCCAAAAACTGAGAAATAATGAATTTTTCGATTTCTTTCTAAATTTTCCTGTTAAAATGGATTTCGAAAAAAATAATTCTTAGCAAAATGTACCACCCAAAGAAAGCTTAAGTAGTGGCGGAAAAAACAAGATATAGATCAATTAATTGTGATAAGTAGCGATAAAGTTATTGGCGAATGAATAAGAGGTGAACTTTGCTCGGATGCATACGATTTTCGACTGTGTAGGCTGAAGTGGTTAAAAACCATTTTTCTTTGCATTTGTAAAATAGATTTTTTTCTCAAAAACTACAAGGTCTTTTTTTGAAAAATTATTTTTCTTTGACTTGTACCCACTATTCTCCTTAACATATGTAGCCATTTTGTTGTCAATAGCTTTTATGGGGGCTTTGCTAATAACCGCCTAATTTGGCACAAAATTACGCAAAATTATGCGGAGATGACACAGATTGGTTCTGATCTAGTTCTGAAACATGCCTGAAGAAGAAACTTAAAGTTTCGAAAGCTTGCAAAGAAATCTTGTACAGTTAGTCATTAAAGGTATCACCTAAACAACTTTTGTTGCTATGTCTTTGGATGAAAAATTAAGCAAAATTATGAAATATTAGTATTACATGTGAAATTAATTACAATTTTCTCAGAAATGTTGCATTACGATTATGATGCGCAATTGCGAATTTCGATGCGTAGTTACGTATAGGCGTAATTCCTGCTCATCACTAGTTATTTCAGAACACCTAGTCTGGATTCTCATTCTAGCTCAAATCTGCCATGATTCAATCTCATATGGCTCCAAACCCTCCTTTTTTCAGAGTGCAATCCTGTTCCTCTCTTTTTTCTAGAAGTGTCCTTCTTTTAGACCTTGTGTATAGATCTGTATAAATAAATGCACTATCAAACTACTAAAAGTGTCTAAAGTTTATGTCCAACCTCTAAATCACTGTGCTGCTAATTTTTAAATGCAGAATATTTATCTAGTGTCCTTTTTATGCTGAAGGTGATCTATAAATACATGAAAGATGTGCTTTTTGCTATTCATGAAGTTTTAAAGTGACCCTGTGGTGGATCCATGCGGATGAATCCACTGTTATATCATGAAACAGAAGTGTTTAATAAAAGCATGGATGCTGTTTCTTACCCTGAATATATTTTCTGGCATTTTATTCAGCCATATAACAATACTTGTGAAACTCCCATACGATCCCTCACTCTGACTCATGCTGTCTTCTCTCCACAGCACAGAGACAGCATGAGTTATTAGACTGGAGGGGGTGATGATTGAATAGGAGACTGCAAGTCAGCAGTTTTTATATTGCTGAATAGAAGAAAATAACTGTTTTCAGGGTAAGAAACACAATCTTTTGTTGAACAATTCTTTCATGATGAAGAATGGATTCATATGCATGTAATAACCACATGATCACTTTAATGGCCTTTTTAACTGGATGTATTAATGCAGTGACGTGTGCATTACCTAGATGTATTTGTGTCCTTTCCCATCTATAAATGGGTGTCATCATGTATGGCGTGTAATCTATTTCTGTATGTGTCTATGTGCTGTCAGCTTACTATGTTTAAGTATATCAGCTATGTGAGAGGCAATGTAATCTGTCTGGAAAAAAATTGTGCTGCAGGTGTTATCTTTAATCGTACACAGCAGACAACACAATGGTCATATGTAAAATGGCCAATAGCCAAAGCTCTAGTGGAAAGAATGCCCAGCATATGTCCCGTTTATAGGTAGCCAGTATAGTTGGCCCAGTATAGGTAGCCAGCTAGTATAGTTGCCTCCATTATAGGTAGTATAGTTGCCCCAGTATAGGTAGTATAGTTGCTCCAATATAGGTAGTTAGTATAGTTACTCCCAGTATAGGTAGTTAGTATAGTTGCCACCAGTATTGGTAGTATAGTTGCCCCAGTATAGGTAGTTAGCATAGTTGCCACCAGTATAGGTAGTATAGTTGCCCCAGTATAGGTAGCTAGCATAGTTGTCCCCAGTATAGGTAGTTTAGGTGCCCCAGTATAGGTAGTTAGTATAGTTGACCCAGTATAGGTAGTTAGTATAGCTGCCACCAGTATAGGTAGTTAGTATAGTTTCCCCCAGTATAGGTAGTATAGTTGCCTCAGTATATGTAGCTAGTATAGTTGCCCACAGTATAAGTAGTATAGTTGCCCCAGCCAGTATAGGTTAGCGAGATGGTTCCCCTGGCCCCCTACCTTCTTGAAGCAAGCAGAGGCCACCTACTGCAGCAGGACAGGCTCACCGGGTCCCTCTCGCCTGTCCTGCTTGTAGACCTCAGATCTGTGTGACCCATCACGGCTTCGATAACCGTGCGTATACCAGAAGTAATTACTTCCGGTATATGCGCGGCTATGAGAGCCACTGCGGGTTACGTGATCTGAGGTCTACTAGCAGCAGGACAGGCGTGAGGAACCCGGGGAGCCCATGCCAGTTCTGATGCAGGAGGCGGCTGCTGCTTGCTTCAAGAAGGTAAGCGCCGGCCTGGGTGGGAGCCGGAAGCGAAGGGGGGTGGGCGGTATGCCGTCTGACGCTGCCTGAGGAAGTGGCATTAATTGGCATTGTGGTTTGACTCAACCTTGTCAACACCTCTGGCCACTGTGCTCTACATCGCTTTCCATCTCTCCGAAACTTCTTCCTTCACAGCCGGAAGGAGGCGGTACCAGAGAGAGGAAACGCAACTTCGAGAGCAGTTGGCAGAGGCGGCGTCAAGTTTGAGTAAACCTACTGTGGTAGACGGTGTAGCACATATGTAAAAGTTCTGGTTCTGTCCAGAAGCATTCAGAACAGAGTTTCAAATTCGGAAGCTCATCTCTGCTGGCTGCACTCTCCACTGTGCTCATATCATATATCTACACTCCTAAAAAAGACTTAAACTTCTTAAAGTATCATCATTAGTTCTGTTCTGCTCATGGAGTGCAGAACACACTCTGCTTAAATAGTGTTCTTGTCTTCCATGTACAACATTCTTTTTAAATAATGAGGTAACCTTATTGGATTCTTCTTATTCCCTTACAGCCCCCAGCCCAGAAGCAGAAGTCCTCCTCTTCCACATATAATATTACTTACTTTATTTATGCTATTAGCAAGCACACCAAAATAGAAGGTAAAACAATCAACACAACAAACAAAAAGACATTTCAGAGTTCAAGCAATTATCCTATAATACACGTAACGATAGTAAAAGCAAGAAGGGATTCTTTATGTTTCATCATTTCATAATGGCTTTACTCCAGCAGATCCATAGCTCTCCAGGCCTCACCAGCTATCCCATATTTTTTTAGGGAGACGTGGACCTGCCAGTAAAATAGATTTTGCTATTTTTGGGAGCACATTGCTGTTGGGATATTTTAGGAGTCCCATTGTACCTTTACTTACCTAAATATTTGGCTAATTTTTTATATGTATCCCCTCATGAAACCTTGTGATTAGCAAGTATTCACTGGTAAGGGGACAGCAATAGGCATGATAGTCATACTGGCTACTATGGGGATGGGGCCTGGAGTAGGTTGGTCCTGGGGGTCTACTCTTAATAGGTCCACTTGCATTGTAATTGTAATCCATCCTTTGACTTTGCATCTCTGTGTCCATTTTCTGTATGCCTGTGAGTGTATGTTGCATTGTCAACTCATACTCATGGAGCAAGGGAAACTGTTAGTGTGTTAAGGCCTTGGAAACCCATCAAATGTTGCTATAGCTAGGGCCCCTTAAATTAAAAGCTGCACTGCTGCCCCTGGCATAGATAACATTATCCAAATTACCTATTGTACCACTATATATATATATATATATATATAAAAATTATATAGAAATTGAAATTAGTTGTACTGAAAATCTGACTGTGGTGCACAATCATTCATAAGGTAATTACTTGTATTCACTGTTTGTACAAAATAAAAATAGAATACTGTATATACTCGAGTATAAGCCCAATTTTTTGGCCAAAAAGTGGCCCAAAAATGGGGGTCTCGGCTTATACTCAAGTCACTACTCTTTGAGTAACCCCCAAAGTATCCCCACTATATGCACATCCTCTGGTGCATCCTCTGAGGGAGACCACACACTTAAAATGTTCCATGGGAGGTCCCAGCTAACCTCATCTCGAGTTGTAGCCTTGGAAGGCAGTGTCCACTGAGTGGTGAGAATCCCTGCATTCCTATATCAAGTTTTAGATACATGACTATGTGGATCTGCGTTGCTTGCTTTATCTTTATGCCAGCTTAGACTTTCCAACAGGAGTTTTTTTGCATGTCCATCTCTATTGTAGGCCTATGTCCTGGCTTATTATTGCAATCTGTTGAATTTATTCTGCTTTCCTAATATATGGTTGTGGCCAGCCATGGCTGTGAGTGGTATTGTGGTTGTGGCTTTTGCCTCGGTTTATACTTGGGTCAAACATTTTTCCAGGTTTTTACAGTAAAGGTTGGGGGAGGGGGGCTTATACTCGAGTCAGCTTATACTGGAGTATATACAGTATGTTTACTGAGGAAGGGCATTAATTATTTTGAAAAAAAAAAGTAAAATTGTCTTGTAGTGTGCAAGGGATACGGACTGTGCACATAAGGGTTAACTAACCTAAGCCGCCACTTCCCTGCTGATGCATTCCAGGCCGCGTTCCATCTATTTACACTTCCGCCTCCTAAACCAGAATTTCTTGTGGTAGTGTAAGAAGATGGAATGCGGCTTGGAACGCACTGGAATGGAGGTGGTAGCCTAGGTGAGTTAACCCTTAAGTACACAGCCCGCACCCTCATTCATTGCAGGACAATTTCACATTTTGAGAAATCATTCTTGACTCTAATTTTTGCTTTTTGTTCTCCTATGTTTTCTTACGCCTTCTTTACACTGACACGTTTCATAAAATATAGTTTATAGTAAGCTAATGTAAATGTGGTGCTAGAAGGACCAAAGGCACACCATAGTCAAAGTGTAGGCTATGAGCAAGGCACAGTAAGCCCGAAAGAGGAAGGTGTCTATGACATATGCAACACAGAGCCAGTCTTTGCTATTTTCATCGTATGGCTTATTTAGCTGTTTCCAGATGGAATCAAACTTTTCTAGAATGCTGTTCATCGCTTCCAGGTATTTTGTATGCATCCATAGCTGATCTGGCACATTGCGTTCATATGGCTTCTCACTGTTGTAGTTGGACAGTTTCTCTGTGCAAAGAAAAAGCAAATCGGGTCATAGGAAAACTGTGTAGTTGTTATGCAGAATTATGAGGACAGCAATCTGTAAGTGCATATATAATATCAACAAGTAAATGTATGCCTGTTTGGGCATGACAGGGTAGAGGTGGAATGGAGAACCAGACAAATCTTTTTATTTTAGTAAGGGTTAGATCATGTATTGGGTTGTTACTGCAGTGTAGGCTCCATTAGGGAAGTTTTTCTCATGTCTTCCTGTTTTAGCTATTGGGTCGTTGAGTACAGGACGAGATGTAAAACCTGTCTAATCATAGTACAGACAGCAAAAGGGTACTCAACTTGGGAGAGGGAAGCCTCTGGATCCTCCAAAGGCTTCCTCTGTCCTCCTCCACTGGTTCATTCCAGTGTTGTTCCCTCCATAAAACTGTTGACAAGGGCTTGTTGACGGCTCGGGCATGTGCAGTAGCATGGACCTGCTTGGGCTTCAGTGGAAGAAGCTAAGCTCGATTGGGTCCATGCTCCTGCACCTGCGTGAGCCATCTGCATCTGTGCAGAAGCACACATCCAAACGGCTATTCCACCAAAACCCACAGGTCCCTGTTCACAAACAGCTTGGTGGAGGAAGATAGGGAAAGCCTCTAGAGGATCCAGAGGCTTCCCCCTCACAAGGTAAGTATCTAATGTTTCTTTCCACAAATGTCACAGGTTTGCTTTAAAGAATATCCGAGTTAAGAATGTGTGGCCAAAAAGAGTATACTGTACACATATATCCAGTATGGTATCCACTTCAGGACTGCTTCCTCCGTTTACCCCCACAAGGCTCAGTTTTTTCACAATTCACTTACGCATGTGCAGTTGGCTCTTGGACGCTGCTCGGCCATGCTCATGGTGGCTTCCTGATCTTGGTGCACTCACAGCATTATCAGTACTGCTGATAGGCTGATAGTAAGATCGATGTAAGCTCACGTTCCATGATCATAAAGCCATTGGGAGCGTGGCTAGAGTGACGTCCAAGAGCCAACTGGGTATGCACAAGTGAAAGAATAGTCGGCCGACCACTTGTGGTTGGGGCATACTCCGGGACTGATTGTGGAATAATGGAGTCTTACATGCAAGGCTGTTTCTGGCCATTTTGGTGCCCTACTTCAATCTCGTGAACAGGAAGATCATAATCTGCATCAGTGCACCTCATCATCCTCAAAAACAGTGTATAGAGTTAGAAGAGGTTTAAAGCTAGAATACAACTATTCTTACCAATTTTGCTACTCTCTGCTTTGCTTGAGATTTCACTGTTGCTTCTGTAAGATTCACCAAGCCTGTCCTTTATAAGAAGTAGACCAGCCATTTTCTCCAGGACCGCTTTTTTCAGCCATTTGGGAACATCCGGGCAGAGAGTTTTCTTATGCAGTATTCCAACTATCAGTATGCTTTCTGAAAGACTTATCAATAGCAGCAGCATACATAATGAAAAGTAGATGCCTGCAACAATGCAACAAATTGTTTTAGGTTAAAAAGCATGAGTTACTTCAGTCAAATCTCACACATCTGCTTGTGTGAGTGGCCAAAGTGCCCAATGTTTGCAACAACACACGTTTATTCTTCACAATATAATGTATTTTAATGAACTTGCATTTATTTTATAGCAATGACTCACTCAGTTTTAGCAATTTCTGGTGACTTGCAGGTTATCTGAACACCTAGGGCCAGCCCAAACAGCTATAAAACTGGATTTTTTATTTGTGGGTTTAGTATTTTAGAAGCTATACCATGCCATCATGAGATGGTGATGGCAGGACTCCTTCGTTGGTGAACGGTTCCCAGTGAATGGTCACTGCTCGCCCGTTCGCGAGAAATGCTAAATATACAGGCTGATCGAGATTGCCCTATAGTTAGCCATTGATCCACTTTATGACCCCTCACCCTGAAGTTAGGTGAGACAGGAGTAGGACGGCCAATGCAACCTGATCATCATCTGAGCCACTCTCTCCCCTATGAAAGGCACAAACCTGTCAACCTGTTTTTACTTTGCTTTAGTTAGTTTAGGAAGAGGAGCTAGTAGTGCTAAAGATCAGGGGCGTAACTGGACTTAAAGGGAACCTTAACTGAGAGGGAATTGAATGTTTCCTTTTAAATAATTTCCTTTTTTAAGAATTTTATATTTGTGTCAATAAAGATTTTTGCTATTTTTGTACCACAAGATTTGCAAGACTTTGTGCTTTATGTCTATACCACAGTCCTTTCTACAAATGCAGTGAATCCTTTTAAATAATACCAGTTGCTTGTAAGTCCTGCTGATCTCTCTGGCTGCAGTAGTGGCTGAATCACACACCTGAAACAAGCATGCAGCTAATCCAGTCTGACTTCAGTCAAAGCACCTGATCTGCATGCTTGTTGAGGGGCTGTGGCTAAAAGTATTGGAGACACAGGATCAGCAGGAGAGTCAGGCAACTGGTATTAATTTAAAAGGAAAAATCCATATCCTTCTCAGTTTATGTTCCCTTTAATAGGCCCCCCTGCAAAATGTATAGCATGGGGCCTCCTTTGTCTCCAAACCCCACTGGATTGTGAGCCGGCGAATGGCAGCAGAGAGCATTCTGCTGTGAAGCAGGCTCTGGAAGCAGGAAAAAAATTACACAAGTTCCTGCACATGGTTTTTGTGAGTGAATGCACTTGCAGTTGGGGAGAAGGTGGAGGAGGGGCCCCCAAAGCGTCTGAGCCCCCCGATGGCAGGGGTCGCAGGGGCGATGGCTACGCCCATACTGCAGATAATACTGCAGATAGAGGGACAATGATAGATACGCTACATTGTGTATTGTACTGTGTAGTTGCTTCCTAAGTGCTCTGCTACTTGCAGTTCACTACATAAAAGTCCTTTTGAGGACTGATATTGACCCTTCTGTACTGATTTGCTGTTGTTGCTTTTTGTGGTGTGGTATGTTGCAGCAACACAATACCCATATTATTATTGATTTATAAAGCGCCAACATATTGTGTAGCGTTGGTTGTTATGTGTGGCTGCGTCACTATTATAGCTCACCATCACTGCGCAAAAGTAATTGATTGACATTTGTGACACAACACATGCTGCTATGTTATCAGTGATATCATTGTGTAAAAAAAAACAATTTAATGTGTGACAATACACCTTTGCTGCACTGGTCACTGCCTGCTCTATAATCAACGTGTAGTGTTAAGGTGCCCATACATCAATTGACTTTGGTGATTATTATTGAATATGTTGAAAATCGGTGCTGCCAAGTGCAGGCCTGACTGAGGATGCAAGCAATTTTGGGTCGAAATTGGTCGCGTTAGTCGATCGCGCCTGGTGCAAGAAGTTGGGCCGAAGTTGGTTGGTCTGGTGTGTGGCAGTTCGGAATGAGTGACAAAACCCCTGCCGCTAACCCCAATGTATAAATGTGCCCCCCCCCTGTGCATTTATAAATTACCTGTACTGTGTCAGCCTCCACATGGTGTCCGTCCGTCTCTCTAGGTTCTATATTCTGCGCCGCCCCCAGCATGTATGTGGCTGATAGAACACGCAGAGATCGATGTACACCATGCGGAGGCTGACACAGGACAGGTAATTTATAAATGCACACTGGGGGGCACATTTATACATTGGGGGGACACGGCGACGGGTCAGAAGTGCCGGGCCCAGCCGATTCCCTGAAGACTTCATGCTGAAATCGGACAGGAATTGGCCTGCAGTGTATGGCAGCTTCGACAAAGAGACAAATTTTGTCGCTTTGTCGAATCTTCCCATAATCTTTAGATGTATGGCTAACTTTACAGTGTCACATTAACATCCGTGTGACTGTACTGTGTTCGATCTCAGCTTGTCACCTGCAAAAAAAAAAGTCACAGAAAATGGTGACAATACCCTTTGCTGTGTGATCAACGTTTAGAATTACAGTGTCGCATGGTCTCATACACGGGCTGAAATTCAGATATTGATTTGACAGGTAATTTGCCCAATTGTTATGGTCTTTGTCTAATGCAGAGGCTGAAATTCAACTACGGTATTTATTCTGCAGGTTATTGCCAAATTTTTCTGCCGTCTGTCTCATACAGAGTCTGAAATTCAAATATTTATTTGCCAAGTAATTGCCAGGTATGCTCACCGGATGCTCTCACAAGTAATTACTCGTGATTCAACTGAAGTTTAATTGGTGCAGGTGTGCTGCAGGGATACAAGGGGTTATTCACCCATAATTCCGCCATAATTCCGCCATAATTCTGCCGTCCTTCAAGCCGGAAGGAGGAAGTGCGCCGGTGTGAGGCTTGCAACGTGACCCATAGGATGCATGCAAGCGCTTTGGAACGCAGGGCGGACTACGGAATTATGGGTAAATAACCCCTTGTATCCCCGCCGCACACCTGCGCCAATTCTAATTTGAATCACGAGTAATCACTCATGATTACTCGTGAGAGTACATGGCGAGCATCCCTGGTAATTGCCCAATTTTTGGGTCTCTGTCTCATACAGAAGCTGAAAGTAATTTATTTATTCAACAGGTTATTGACAAATGTTTCTGGCCGTTGTCTCATGCAGGAGCTGAAATTCAAATATTAATTCAGCAGGTAATTGCCCAGTTTTTCTGGCCTCTGTCTCATACAGATATTTTTGCTTTTTTATTGTTTATATGTATGTACCATGCTTAAAGAGAACCTGTACTGAGTAAAAAATATTTAAAATAAACACATGAGGCAACTTCAAATGAACATTGCATAGTTACCTTGCCATCAGTTCCTCTCAGAAGCTCACCATTTTTTTCTGACAATAATCCCTTCCAGTTCTGACAGATCTGAAATATATCAGTTGCTGTCAGTAAAATATCAGTTGCTGTCAGTTATAGCTGAGAGGAAAACTGATGTACCAGGTAATGTCCATGTTTCTCTATGGCTCAAGTGGGCGATGTTACAGTTTAACTGTGTGCTGACCAGGAAGCTGTTATGGGTAATGGCCATTTTCAAAATGGAGGATGGAAAATTCCCTTGATCACAGTGAACAAATAGGACAGGAGAAAGACACTGAGGAGTAGACTACATGGAAGGTAAGTATAACTTGTGTATGCTTATTTTGACTTTTAATTTTCAGTTCAGGTTTTCTTTAGCTATATGCAATGCTGTACTCTGCTTAATTGTACGCACAAGCTGTAATGTTGTCCTATGTATGCTTGTCCCATGTCTATGTATGTACCATGCTTAACCGTATGCTATTTCCTGTTTTTTTTCATCGACGACCCTGTATGCGCCAAAACCAATTCCGGGTACAATCCACCGTTGTACTTGGCGATAATAAATTCTGATTCTGATACACAGACTGAAATTCATGTATTTATTTGGCAGTTAATGACAAATCTTTCTGGCCTCCATCTTATACAGAGGCTGAAAGTCAAATCTTTGTTCCGCAGGTAATTGCCCAATTTTTCTGGGCTCCAGTGTGGCTGCAAGAGCAATGTTTTAGGCAGGTATTTGCCCAATATTTCAGACCTCACATACTATGGCTGCAATTTAAAATGTTTAGGCAGATTAATACAACACTTTTCATTTAGATTGAAATACGTTAAACACTTATTTTTAGCAGAACATTTTGCCCTTGATTCCTCTCCACCATGCCACTGTGCGGGCTCAGGAAAAGAGGTGAGTTTTTAGCCTTTTTTTTTTAAAGCTGTCCAGAGAAGGAGCCTCTCGTACTGATTGTGGAAGCAAGTTCCATAGAGTAGGGGCTGCATAGGAAAAGGCCAGAGCACCAAATGTTTATATTTGTATAAATTATTTGTACAGTGTATCCTGGGAATAACCAGATTCATCGTGTTGGCAGAGCGAAGGGTGCGTGGAGGGCATAAAGTTCCAATAGATCCGCTATGTATTTGGGTCCCATTTATAAAAGTATCAAAAAATGTCTTTTTATTAATCAAAAAAAATCTTAGAAAAATTTTACACACAAACATCAAAAATAAAAAGAGTTGCCAGATGGCCATCCTACTCCCCTTTGGCGCATCATGCACATACTCCACACACCCAGCCTCTATCTAACAAATAATATCACAGGCAGCTAAATATCCTGCATGCAGAAAACTGTCTGATTACTGGTCCATATGACCACAGTGATGTCACAACATGTATTTGGTACCATAGATGATAAAGATCTCAAGTGCAGAGTTCAGCAGATCAAATTGAAGCATGTATGCAGCAAAGCCATGCAAAAAAAAAAAAAAAGAAACAGTATTAGTTCAGTGCAAGCAGCGTCCACAGGTACTTTTAGTCCTTGCCAGCCCAAAATAAAGGAGGTTGCTGATTGAGTAGCAAAAATAATGCAATATGACTGTTCATAGTCAGCACACAAAGAAGCAGCGTATACTGTGATAAATATATCGGTCGGTGTGCTATGCAGCCGCATAGCTCTTACCCTCCAGAGACTCACGTACAAAGTTGTGGCTTATGCTTGATGTTGAGGAGATAGCTGCAACATTAGTGATGCCTGCATTTTGCGTGGTTCAAGCGCATGGAATCCAGCCAGATAATACCGTCCAGGACAGGTTTAGCAAGAAATTGTTCCAAAAACACGTTATCGTGCCAGAGAAAGTTGCATCCTGGAAACCGGTGGATCATGCATTGAGGGTTGAGCGGGTAGAGTGCAGTGGCCAGCGTTCCGCATTCAGCGGTAGAGAGGAGAGAGGGACGGATGGCAACCCTCGGATCATCACGCTAGGAGACCCGACATGTTTCACTGGCAAGCGGCCAGCTTTATCAAAGGAAGCGTGGTTGGTAGAATGATGAAAGATAGAAGTCTGGGGTTATGTACAGACAGAAGGGATACACTATGTGTATCCTGTCAAGGAGGGCATAACGCACACTGTGCACATAAAGAAGCATGTGTTCAGGGCCATTCAGGGCATCCCAATATTCTTGGGCGCCAGCAGGAATCCCCACCACTATCGAGTGAAGAGAGTATTGTTTATTTGGTTAATTTTGTGCGGAGATATCAGATTTTGCACTATATTTTATTATTTATCATTTTTATTTGTTCTTTTTTTAATGTTGCTGTATTAAAGGACATCTATCATAAAAAAAACTATAGAACTTAAAAAACATACATATAAGATGTACTATTCTTCCTGAGCAAGATGAACTAAAAATCATTTTTTTTTCCAGGGCCTATCACTTACAGTAGATAGTAAAAATCTGACCGATTTTGGACTGATCCACTTCCTCATGGGGGATACAATATTAACTTTATTCTTTACAAAACCACTGCCTGGAAAGGATATATATGAAGACGTCAGTCACCTACTCAATTGCACACTATTCTAGCAGATGGACGAATCAAATGCATTTCAATAAGTGCTTTTATAAATAACTGGCAATGCCCCATACATTGATGGACTTCTCCAAAACCCTCTAAATTTCAAGTTGTATGCATAGATTGTCTGCTTGCATGCTAGCATGCTGATACGAGTGGAACAATCCAAAAGAGAGAACCTTGACAAGGTGGGTTGGTTTAATTTTGAGTATACTGCAGCATTTTTGGGGAACTAAAATCCTTCATTATAATTGCCAGCTTTTATTGCTGTTTGTTGCAGCTTTGAGTGCAAGGGTTAATATTGATTTTTATTTGATTTTTCCACATCCCTTTGCACCTCTCTTTTTTATGGCCTGTGAAGAATGAGCCCAGCCCACTCTAGGGGTTATAGGAGTTATTGCGTATCATTAACCACTTCGCATCCAGACCTTGTTTTCCCCTTATTGACCAGAGCAGTTTTGACACTTTAGCGGTGTCCCTTTTTAATCAGCAATAACTTCATCTGTACTCATGCCACTTAAATTATCTATATATCGTTTTTTTCAGGATAAACTAGACTTTCATTGGGGGATATTTTGTCCCGAGAATTTTTTTTTCTGTGCATTTTAGCGGGAAAAAAGAGGGAAAACCGTTAAAATTGCATTATTTCTCAGGTTTTCTTCAATTCTAGTAAAAAATACAAAATGCTACAGTAGGTAAAAGACATGCCATCAGTATTAAGTCCCCCAAGGATAGATAGCCAGATGTGTGCCCAGTATCAGACCCCCCCAGTATAGCCAGATGTGCCCCCCAATATCAGCCTCCATTATAGCCAGATATGTCCCCGCATTTGCGACCCCCCACATATATATATACAGCTGCGTATCCCAATAAAGCCCCCCTCATTATAGCCAGATGTGTCCCCAGGATCAGTGCTCCCCATCATAGCCAGATGTTCCTCCAGGATTAGCGCCCCCGCCCCATTATTGCATATGTGCCCCCAGCATTAAGTTATGTCCCTCAGGACCATCAGATGTGCCCCCCATTATGAAATCCCCCACCCCATTACCCTGATGGGCCCCAACAATAATTTCAACCCCCCCCACTTCAGATTTGGAACCCCCACCCTCTTATGGGCAGCCAGATGTGCCCCCCCCCTTACTACTATGCCCCCCCGGCCAGATCATTTAAAAAAAGCCACTGCAAGATGAATATCTCACCTGAACTGGTTCCTGCGATTATCCTGCAGCTCCAGCCTCCATTCACCTCGCTTCAACTCAGCCCTGTGATACCGAACACCGGGTCCCAGCTTGATGACGTCATCAAGCCGGGACCCGGATATTCAGCGTCACAGGGCTGAGTGAAGAGAAGTGCATGGAGGCTGGAGCTGCAGGATGATCGCAGGAACCAGTTCAGGTAAGATATTCATCTTGCAGGGGCATTTTTTCAACATTCCGACCACGGAGGGGGAGAGATGAATGATCACGCTGTTTGCTACAGCGGTGATTATTCATCCGCGGGGGGGGGTCACTAATTGGCTACAAGGGAACATGTTCCCTTTTGCCAATTAGTAAGGCAGCTGACAGTGCCGGGGGGTTCACTCTGAAGCGCACCTGTTCCTGCACAAAAGCGCTGCAAGCAGGTCAGTATATCTACGTCGCTGTGGCTTGGAGGGTGCCACAGCTGACGTAGATATACTGTAGTGGTGGGGAAAGTGGTTAAAGATGCTGAAATAAAAAGCAATATCCTTTTCACCCTTTCACATTCCACGGTTTTTACAACTTAAAGTTCCTGACATTTTTGACACTTTAGCTGTGTCGTTTTGATACAGCAGTAACTTTTTAATTATCTATGCCATCTTAGTGATATATATCTTGTTTTTTTTTCAGTACAATCTGGGCTTTCTTTGAGTAATATTTTTCTCCCAAAACTATTTGTTTTATAGTCCATTTATGGGGAAAAATTAGGCGTAAATGTCGAAAACATTTTTTTTTCTTTTTTCACCCTTCCTAATCTTCACATCACACATCCCACAGTTATAAAACATTTACAAATAAATGGTTTAGCCCTTCCCGATTAAAATGATACCCCATATGCAACATTTTACTTCTAGCTGAGCATGTGGCGGACCGTTATCCCTAGTCTGCTCGTCTGTGGCGATCGAATGTGTTCGCTAGGGGCAGGGGGCATAGAGCTGTACAGATGCATCACGAGGCAATGGAAGAGCGTTACATCTGTAGAGCATTGGGGCCTGAAACTTTCGCTCTAGCGATTGCATCTGATCGCTACTGGCGGCAGTCATTAAACATTTATAAATAGGCATAGGTATTGCAGGGTTTAATAATGGGTTAATAGGCTAAGTTTGGGTTAAAAATGAATGGGGAATTAAAAAAAATACATTTTATTTTTTGGGCCCATGTCACTTTAATTTTCTTTTTCTAACTTTATTGAATGATTGTTGTTATTTATTCACAGGACCATTCACATGCCCGGGGGCGGGGGCGCGCATGTGCACGTGTTGCTGCAGATGGTGGGATTTTATGCAGGACGTTGATTCTACGCCCTGAATACACAGGGGGACTAATTAGGACATATAAGCTATGTCCTGAAACCTTAAAGCGGAATATAACCCTGCATTTCAACTTTGCTCTAAAACATTATTTACAGTATATTATATGCAACCAGCATTTTTTTTTACTAGACCAGCATTGGAAGGGTTACACAGGGCTTTAAAGTTCCTGGAGATTTCTGAAGACGCATCCGAAGCTGACATAGATACATTTTGTTTACATAAATGTATCTAAGTGTTGAATGTGACTCACTGTCTCTGACTGAGAAGGAGCTGGAGGACAGCCAAAGAGTGTGTAACATTTCTCAATAGATACATTTAACTAAATAGAATGTAACAATCTGAACTTCTGCATATCTCTCCACGGAACTTTAAACCTCTGTGTTTAACCCTTCCAATGCTGGTCTAGTAAAAAAGAAATGCTTTTTGCATATAATATGCTGTAAATAATGTTTTAGAGCAAAGTTGAAATGCAGGGTTATATTCCGCTTTAAGCAGTTAATAATGTCATTCTAAAAAGTGGAATTCCTGTGTGATCAGCACCCATGCAAAAAAGTGAAAGTGGGGTGCCCACGACCAACCATCCTTCAGTACCTCTCGGCTGGCAATGTAGCAGTCCACAGGTAAGGTCGGCACCTCCACAAAAAAAGCTCTTTTACAGATAAAACATAGCTCTTTATTTGATCTTAATTAAAAAGGATCCATAGAAAAATAATTAAAAAGATGTCAAAAAGTGCAGGGCTGCTACCAGCGACTGCCCGTTGTTTCAGACCTTCTGGTCTTTCCTCAGGCTGGAAAGCCCCACACTGAAGACACCACACCACAAATACACCCTGTAGGAGACCTTAAAGGGAACCTTAACTGAGTCAAATTATTTAAAATAAGCACATGATGTACCTGCGGATGAATATTACTGACTTGCCTCGCTATCAGATCCTCTCAGAAGCTCACAATTTTCTTCTAACAATGATTCCTTCAAGTTCTGACAACATTTTGTCAGAACTGAAATATATCAGTTGCTGTCAGTTATATAGCAGTGGCTGTCCTGTCAGTTATAACTGAAAAGACTACTGATGATCAAGGCAATATCCATGTTTCCCCATGGCTCAAGTGGGCGATATTACAGTTTAACAGCCTGCTGACCCGGAAGCCGTTACAAGGTCATTGCCATTTTCAAATTGGAGGACTGAGAATTCCATCAGCCACAGTGGACAAACAGGACCCAGAAGAGGAGAAAGAGACCGATGAGTAGACGGTGAGGGAGGTCAGTATGACGTGAGTATGCTTATTTTGACTTTCCATTTTCAGTTCAGGTTTTCTTTAAAGAAAGGCATATACCCCAAGCAACAAAAAAACAGAAAATATATAATTATGTAAAATATCAAAACTTTTTATTAAAAGGAGAAAAACATACACAGATACATGTATAAAAGGGGCCAAAGGCAATCGGACCACACCACCGATTTAATCACACCTACACTCCCTCACTCATACTCAACCATTAAAAGTACTATGGAGGAGAGTTCCTGGATGTATCAGGATATCCGTGCCAGATAAACTTGACAGTTAAGAGAGACAGTTCCAACACGTCAAAAAGGCAGTTGATGATGCATAAATCACGTTTCCGGAGAGGTAAGCAGCAAGCAGTTAGCAACAAGCCTATAAGCACAGCAGGGCAGAAGATCCTGTTAGTGAGTAAATGTGAATTCAGGGTCCATCGATAGTTAGCAAGGAGCGACAGACACTGCATACAGCATAGTAAGAGTCCTATGCAAAATAGGCAAAATGTACATCAAAAGTAGCCAAAATGTGGGCACATACAGTACCAAAGTCCTGGTGTCTTGTCTGCTCCGTTGAGTATAACAGTGGATCACACAGGATTAATCGTAACACCATCCATATAAAGATGTCCTCCAGCAAATTTGGGCTCGTTGTAGCACATTTGTTGAGCGTGGAGATACCTAGAAGCACAGCCAGGGAGAGGGATTAGATGGAACAGTCCCAAAGCGAGGCGTGCAGCTGCAGTGGTTGGCGGGTGTCGGAGGCCATTAGACGCCATACCACGCTGCCCTAGACATGTTTCGCTGGACTTTCGGCTTTTTCAGAAGGGGCGTGGCAATCAAACAGACAATCATCATCCATACAGTCTTAAATCCAATAGCCCGCCAATCAGCGCGCGCGGCGCTCGCCCACCATGGGCCAACCCACAGAGGGAGGGAGAGAGGCTGAAAGAGGCACTAGATGAGCGGGGGAGGGAGGGAGGTTGGGCGCAGCAAACACAGACAGGCGCGGACACAGTACACATTTACCAGCCATGGAACAGCCGGCCGCTCCCTCATCCCTGCTAACCACACCCCCCAGTGGCGGTGCCAGGGGGTGCTTTGGGGTACTGAAGCACCCCCTAAAATTCTTCAAGCACCCCTAAAGCACCCCCCAGCGTGACCTGACTTTTGGCATCTAATAGATGCCGAATCAGTTCACCGGCAGCATCAGCCCGCAGCTCCGGCAGCGGCAGAGCAGGGCTACAGTAAAATGGCGTCCGAAGCCCTGCTCTGGAGACTTTGAGTCTGCAGGGCAGGGCTTCGGGTGCCATTTTCCCGTAGCCCTGCTTTTAGCGTGGGAGTTTCAGTTGCTGGCTGCAGAGGATTGCGGGAGCTTCAGCGGTTGAGTAAATGTTTTTTTTTTATTAATTAACAGGTGTATTTTCTGATCAAGTCTGCCACATATGATTGAAGTGTTTTCTGATCAAGTCTGCCACACATGATTGAAGTGTTTTCTGATCAAGTCTGCCACACATGATTGAAGTGTTTTCTGATCAAGTCTGCCACACATGAATGAAGTGTTTTCTGTTCAAGTCTGCCACATATGTTTGAAGTGTTTTCTGATCAAGTCTGCCACACATGATTGAAGTGTTTTCTGATCAAGTCTGCCACACATGATTGAAGTATTTTCTGATCAAGTCTGCCACACATGATTGAAGTGTTTTCTGTTCAAGTCTGCCACATATGATTGAAGTGTTTTCTGATCAAGTCTGCCACACATAATTGAAGTGTTTTCTGATCAAATCTGCCACATATGATTGAAGTATTTTCTGATCAAGTTTGCCACATATGATTGAAGTGTTTCCTGGTTAAATCTGCCACATGATTGAAGTGTTTTCTGGTTAAATCTGCCACATGATTGAAGTGTCTTCTGGTTAAATCTGCCACATGATTGAAGTGTTTTCTGATCAAGTCTGCCGACGTGATTGAACGTATTGTCTGGTCAAATCTGCTGACGTGATTGAATGTATTTTCTAGTTCAATCTGTCAACATGATTGAACATATTTTCTGGTCAAATCTGCCGACATGGTTGAACGTATTGTCTGGTCAAATCTGCCTAAGTGCTTGAACGTATTTTCTGGTCAAATCTGCTGACGTGATTGAACGTATTTTCTGGTCAAATCTGCCGACGTGAATGAACATATTTTCTGGTCAAATCTGCTGACGTGATGGAATGTATTTTCTGGTCAAATCTGCCACATGGTTGAACGTATTTTCTGGTCAAATCTACCACATGGTTGAACGTATTTTCTGGGCAAATCTGCCGACATGATTGTAGTATTTTCTGGGCAAATCTGCTCACATTACGTGTATTTTCTTGAGAAAATCTGCACAATTATGTGAATTTTCTGGGGAAAGGGTCACCAAAACTTGGGCCCACTGTCTTTGCATTGCACTTTTAAAGGGAACTCGAGGTGAGAATAATATTGAGGCTGCCATATTTATCTTCTTTTAAGCAATACCAGTTGCCTGGCTGCCGTGCTGGTCCTCTGCCTCTAATCCTTTCAACCATAGACCCTGAACAAGCATGCAGCAGGTCAGGGATTTCTGACAATATTGTCAGAACTGACAAGATTAGCTGCATGCTTGTTTCTGGTGTAATTCAGTTCACTACTTCAACCAAATAGATCAGCAGGGCTGCCAGGCAGCTAGTATTGTTTAAAAGGAAATAAATATGGCAGCCTCCATATCACTCTCACCTTGAGTTCACTTTAAATTACAGTTAGCTCCGCCCTCATATGGTCATGACCATGCCCATTTTTTGCCACGGCGTGCTTGGCGCATTGTGGGTCATCAGCTACCCCAGAAGTTGGTCCAGCACCTGCATAGAACCCCCCAAAAAATCCTGGAGCCACCACTGCACCCCCGCAAAGGAGGGGGAGATGAGCATGGGAGGAGAGGGACACATATGGTGGTGGCAGCATCATGCTTGTCTTCAGCAGGGACAGGGAAGCTGGTCAGAGTTGATGGGAAGATGAATGGGGCCAAATACAGGGCAATCTTGGAAGAAAACCTCTTGTAGTCTGCAAAAGACTTGAGACTGGGGAAGAGGCAACAATGGAATGGTTTAAAACAAAACATATCCATGTGTTAGAATGGACCAGTCAGAGTCCAGATCTAAGTCCAATCGAGAATGTGTGGCAAAATCTGAAAACTGCTGTTCACAAATGCTGTCCATCTAATCTGACTGAGCTGGAGCTGTTTTGCAAAGAAGAATGGGCAAGGATTTCAGTCTCTAGGTGTGCAAAGCTGGTAAAGACATACCCTAAAAGACTGGCAGCTGTAATTGCAGCAAAAGGTGGTTCTACAAAGTATTGACTCAGGGGGGCTGAATAATTATGCACACCCCACTTTGCAGTGATTTTTTTTTTTTAATGTTTGGAATCATGTATGATTTTCGTTCCACTTATCATGTGTACACCACTTTGTATTGGTCTTTCACGTGGAATTCCAATAAAATTGATTCATGTTTGTGGCAGTAATATGACAAAATGTGGAAAACTTCCATACTTTTGCAAACCACTGTAAATGGTAGAAAAAAAGGATTATACTCTCAATCCATATCATCCTGTTCAGGATAACATAAAAAATCCTCATCATCAATCTGAATGAAGCACTGGGTAACTGAACAGGGATGCCGCATCGGGAACAAACACACAGCAGCGCACAGGAAAAGAGGGGTATGTAAGTGAAAAGCATTAAACCATAAACCCATTGATCGCAAAACAATTGATCGCTAGATAGGGAGAGAGGAGGAATAACTAACATTTTCATTCAATCCAGGTGGATCAGTGGCCCTTAGCATCTGGATTCCTTCTGGAGCAACAGGCGATCACAGTTACCTTCCCGGATCTTGCGATGGATACGATTGAGGCCAATGAAATGAAGCCTGTAGGGCTACTACCATGTGCCATCTTAAAATGTCTGGCAACTGGCGTAGGGACCGTGGGAACATTATTACTCGTAATGCTGGTGATGTGTCCCAACATGCGAGATCTTAAATCGCGTTTAGTCTTACCAACATAAAATGCCTCGCAGGGACATGTCAGAAGATACACCACCAGTATCATTCCACAATAAAACAAAATGTCCCAAAAAAAATAAAATTATGTGTGTTGCAGTTTGCATTCAGTTTGGAGGTGATGGGGGTGAAGTCCCTGGAGGTGAGAGAGCCAGGGCTCGCCCACATTTCCCTCTAGGTATCGCATGGTGGTTTGGGGGCCCCAGCAAGTGAGAGAGGCTGGGGCCCCCGACATTCGTGCGAACCAGTGTTTGTGATTTTAAATTTCTGTTTTGCAGCTTCCAGGATGTGGTTGACAGGTGAGTGGTTAGGGAGGGGACTGTGTGGGAGATGCCTACACGCGGCGGTCACTGTAAAAGATGCAATCAACGATTACGTCCAACCAAGCCTCCCACCTGAATGCTAATTTATGCAAATCCTGCTAGATCGGTATGGCAGGCAAAGGGTGTATGACCGTGCACCTGATTGGCTGACTGGTGCCTGCTGGCCAGATAGAGGTATTGCCTGAACTGGTAGTGAGCAAAAAATGATGTGTGTTGCAAAATGTCCCAGGTCCCAGAACCTGCCATTCGGAAGTCTAAAAGACAAAGACAAACACTTATATAGCGCTTTTCTCCTGGCGGACTCAAAGCGCCAGAGCTGCAGCCACTGGAACGCGCTCTATAGGCAGTAGTAGTGTTAGGGAGTCTAACCGTTTTACCAACCGAGCTATATTGGCACATGGAGAAGCCCCCACATGTGTAGGTCCCCTTCACTTTACAGTATTCATTAGCATTATCCACCCCGCCGAAATGGCTACCAACCAACTTGTTGCGTAACGATGGCGCATGGCGAAAAACGATCTGTGGTCGATCAGGGACCAAATCTGCCAACTTAGGGTCATTGGTCAAAATATGCCAGTGGCGTTGCAAAATATCCTGGATCTGTGTATGTTGTACACAAAATTGGGTACAAAATCTAGGTACCTCTGATTAGTGTTGGGCGAACAGTGTTCGCCACTGTTCGGGTTCTGCAGAACATCACCCTGTTCGGGTGATGTTCGAGTTCGGCCGAACACCTGACGGTGCTCGGCCAAACCGTTCGGCCGCATGGCCGAACTAAGAGCGCATGGCCGAACGTTCCCCGAACGTTCGGCTAGCGCTGTGATTGGCCGAACGGGTCACGTGGTTCGGGCCCGAACGCGCTCTGATTGGCCGAACGGTCACGTGGTTCGGGTAAATAAATACCCAAACCACGTCATATCTCCGCCATTTGTCTGTGGGTTTAGCTTTGGGTAGGCAGGCAGGGTAGTTCGCTCTCCAGCCACGCTAGCCAGGGTCCCCCCCAGTCATTGTGTGTCGCTGCTGGGAACAGTAGTACACCGCTCGCTCAGCCACACTATATATAGCATTGTTTACTGCCACTGTGTACCTCGCTCAGCCACGCTATATATATAGCATTGTGTTTTCTGACACTCTGTGTACACGGCTTAGCCTGACTAATATAGCATTGTGTGTACTGCCACTGTGCACCTCGCTCAGCCACGCTATATATAGCATTGTGTGTACTGCCACTGTGCACCTCGCTCAGCCACGCTATATATAGCATTGTGTGTACTGCCACTGTGCACCTCGCTCAGCCACGCTATATATATAGCATTGTGTTTTCTGACACTCTGTGTACACGGCTTAGCCTGACTAATATAGCATTGTGTGTACTGCCACTGTGCACCTCGCTCAGCCACGCTATATATAGCATTGTGTGTACTGCCACTGTGCACCTCGCTCAGCCACGCTATATATAGCATTGTGTGTACTGCCACTGTGCACCTCGCTCAGCCACGCTATATATATAGCATTGTGTTTTCTGACACTCTGTGTACACGGCTTAGCCTGACTAATATAGCATTGTGTGTACTGCCACTGTGCACCTCGCTCAGCCACGCTATATATAGCATTGTGTTTTCTGACACTCTGTGTACACGGCTTAGCCTGACTAATATAGCATTGTGTGTACTGCCACTGTGCACCTCGCTCAGCCACGCTATATATAGCATTGTGTGTACTGCCACTGTGCACCTCGCTCAGCCACGCTATATATAGCATTGTGTGTACTGCCACTGTGCACCTCGCTCAGCCACGCTATATATAGCATTGTGTGTACTGCCACTGTGCACCTCGCTCAGCCACGCTATATATAGCATTGTGTGTACTGCCACTGTGCACCTCGCTCAGCCACGCTATATATATAGCATTGTGTTTTCTGACACTCTGTGTACACGGCTTAGCCTGACTAATATAGCATTGTGTGTACTGCCACTGTGCACCTCGCTCAGCCACGCTATATATAGCATTGTGTGTACTGCCACTGTGCACCTCGCTCAGCCACGCTATATATAGCATTGTGTGTACTGCCACTGTGCACCTCGCTCAGCCACGCTATATATAGCATTGTGTTTTCTGACACTCTGTGTACACGGCTTAGCCTGACTAATATAGCATTGTGTGTACTGCCACTGTGCACCTCGCTCAGCCACGCTATATATAGCATTGTGTTTTCTGACACTCTGTGTACACGGCTTAGCCTGGCTCTATAGCATTGTGTGTACTGCCACTGTGCACCTCGCTCAGCCACGCTATATATAGCATTGTGTTTACTGCCACTCTGTGTACACCGCTCAGCCAGACTATATACCGTTGTTTACTGACACTCTGTGTACACCGCTCAGCCAGACTATATACCATTGTTTACTGACACTCTGTGTACACGGCTCAGCCTGACTATAAAGCATTGTGTGTACTGCCACTGTGCACCTCGCTCAGCCACGCTATATATAGCATTGTGTTTTCTGACACTCTGTGTACACGGCTTAGCCTGACTATATAGCATTGTGTGTACTGCCACTGTGCACCTCGCTCAGCCACGCTATATATAGCATTGTGTTTACTGCCACTCTGTGTACACCGCTCAGCCAGACTATATACCGTTGTTTACTGACACTCTGTGTACACCGCTCAGCCAGACTATATACCATTGTTTACTGACACTCTGTGTACACGGCTCAGCCTGACTATAAAGCATTGTGTGTACTGCCACTGTGCACCTCGCTCAGCCACGCTATATATAGCATTGTGTTTTCTGACACTCTGTGTACACGGCTTAGCGTGGCTATATAGCATTGTGTGTACTGCCACTGTGCACCTCGCTCAGCCACGCTATATATAGCATTGTGTTTACTGCCACTCTGTGTACACCGCTCAGCCAGACTATATACCGTTGTTTACTGACACTCTGTGTACACCGCTCAGCCAGACTATATACCATTGTTTACTGACACTCTGTGTACACGGCTCAGCCTGACTATAAAGCATTGTGTGTACTGCCACTGTGCACCTCGCTCAGCCACGCTATATATAGCATTGTGTTTTCTGACACTCTGTGTACACGGCTTAGCCTGACTAATATAGCATTGTGTGTACTGCCACTGTGCACCTCGCTCAGCCACGCTATATATAGCATTGTGTTTTCTGACACTCTGTGTACACGGCTTAGCCAGACTATATAGCATTGTGTGTACTGCCACTCTGTGTACACCGCTCAGCCAGACTATATAGCATTGTGTTTACTTCCACTCTGTGTCTGCTGGGCCTGGGAACAGTAGTACACCGCTCACCCGCCACTGTATAGCATTGTGCTCTGTGTCGCTGCTGGGAATAGTGGTACTGTATAGCATTTCTGTACTGCCACTGTACTGCTGCCAGTCAGCGTGTACTGTAAGGATAAGTGAAATGAGGAAGAAATCCGGTGAAAGAGGAAGGGGCAAGGGAAGAGGTGTTTCCCCTGACGGTTCACGTACAGGCCACAGGGGAGCACCCAAGAAAACCCACTCAATACCGCCCATGTTGTCCAGGACAACAACCCTCACAAATCCAAAAGAACAGGACCAGATAATTACTTGGATGACCTCTCAAGCATCCAGCAGTGGGTTAAGCAGCACCAGCACATCACGCACGAGGTCCGAGTCCTCAGCCAGTTACAAGGAGCCAGTGGGCACAAAGCTGACACAACCGGCAGCGACACCACGCACACAACTGCCAGATAACCAGTCCTATGAATTACCTCAGGACACAATGGGGTATTCGCAGGAGCTATTCCCAGCCCAACAAACTTCCACCTATGAAAGGTCAATGGAGGAACAGCCAGAAATGTTGTGCCCGGATTCACAACCATTAACTGTGGGAAATGCACCGCGCACTGAAATACAAGGCGAGTCCGAGGAGGACTCGGAAACCCAAATCCCAGAGCAAGTTGGGCAGGAGGGGTTGCAATTGCAGGAGGTCGGCCGACAAGATCTGGAAGACGACGTTGGAGTGAGCTGCGCAGAGGTTGTTCTGGGGAGCTCTACTCCACGGCGGCGGCCCCCCACAATGACATATGACGAGTTTGAGGAGATGGAAGAGGAGGGTATGGACAATGTGGACAGAGACCCAGATTTTATTTGTGAACGAGAACATCGCCGTCGTAGCAGCAGCACAGATGAGTCTGTTGAAGAACCCACTGCTGCACGAGTTCGCCTTGTGCCACAAGGTAGGCGGCACGCAATTTCAGGCACCACAAGCGTGGAAGTTAGAGTGAGAGGCAAAAGAGGAGGAAACAGAAATCGCCAGCAAGGAGGCAGGTGCTCCAAAGT
Source organism: Hyperolius riggenbachi (assembly GCF_040937935.1). Classification (NCBI taxonomy): domain Eukaryota; kingdom Metazoa; phylum Chordata; class Amphibia; order Anura; family Hyperoliidae; genus Hyperolius; species Hyperolius riggenbachi. Next base: position 268,758,328 of record NC_090651.1, on the reverse strand, counting down.
CTGGGCTTTCTTTGAAGACTGCACTGAGGATGTTACCATGGCGATTTGCAAGGTGTGCAAGACTCGCCTGAGCAGGGGGAAAAGTATTAACAACCTCTCCACCACCAGCATGAGCCGCCACATGCTATCCAAACATCCCACTCTGTGGGCAAACGCGGCAGGACAGGGTACCAGCAACACTGCCTCCCTTGGGTTCACCAGACTCACCACCAGACCCGCCTCAGCAGCAGCAGTAGCCCAGCCATTGCGTGGTTCACAACATTCACAAACATCAGACGACGCTGACACTGTCACTTTCCGGAGTAGTGCTCTTGAGGTCTCCCAGTGTTCATCAAACACAACAACCAACAGCCCTTCCGTGTGCAGCGCTACGGTTCAGTTGTCTGTGTCGGAGATGTTTGAGCGCAAGAGGAAATTGCCAGCAAATGACCCCCGGGCCGTGGCAGTAACAGCCAGCATAGCCAAGCTTCTGGCCTGCCGAAATGCTGCCATATCGAGTGGTGGAGACAAACAGCTTCAAGGGCATGATGTCAGTGGCCATCCCACGTTACGTGGTTCCCAGCCGCTACCACTTTGCGCGCTCTGCAGTGCCTGAGTTGCATGAGCACGTGGTCAGCAAAATAACCCGAAGCTTGAAGAATGCCGTTGCCTGCAAGGTTCACCTCACCACTGACACTTGGACGAGTGCGTTCGGCCAGGGTCGATACATCTCCCTTACCGCGCACTGGGTGAACCTTGTGGAGCCTGGCAGCGATTCCTCACCTGCTACGGCGCGGGTGTTGCCCACGCCGCAAACAGCTGCACCGCCGTCCCTCCCACTGGATAACAACAGCAGCACCTACCTCTCTGACTCCTTCTCCTCCAACGCATCTCAAAGCTGTACCTCATCCGGAAACGCTAACCCAGCAGCAGTAGGATCGTGGAAGCAGTGCAGCACAGCTGTTGGCATGCGTCAGCAAGCGTTGCTGAAGCTGATCTGCCTTGGGGATAAGCAGCACACAGGGGAGGAAATTTGGAAGGTAATAAAGGAACAGACGGATTTGTGGCTGGCACCGCTGGACTTGAAACCGGGCATGGTTGTGTGTGATAATGGGAGTAATCTCATTCGCGCTTTAAGGTTGGCTAAGCTGACACACATCCCTTGCCTGGCGCACGTGATGAACCTAGTAGTTCAGCGGTTCCTGAGGACATACCCAGGCGTGGCCGATCTTCTGTTGAAGGTGCGTCGAGTGGCCAAACATTGTAGAAATTCCAGTACTGCTTCGGGGGCACTCGCCAAGATGCAGGAGCGCTTCAATCTCCCCCACCATCGCTTGCTGTGTGATGTCCCTACGCGCTGGAATTCTACGCTGCACATGCTAGCACGCTTTTGTGAGCAGAAGAGTGCAGTGGTCCAGTACATGACGGCGCAGTACCGAGGCGCATCCGGACAGCTGCCAAGCTTCTGTGGATCCGATTGGGCCAACATGTTGGACCTCTGCCAAGTCCTCCAAAATTTTGAGCAATCCACGTTGCTTGTGAGCAGTGACAACTCTTCAGTCAGCATTACCATACCACTGCTGTGTTTACTGAAGAGGTCAATGTTGAAAATCAAGGAAACAGCTGTCATGATGCAACTGGGGGAATCTGAAGGAGAAAACGATCAGCGTGATGGTACCAACATCAGGCCATCCGCCTCAGGGAACGCTGGCCCCAGCAGCTATGACGAAGAAGAGGAGGAGGAACAGCTGGAGTTGGAGCAGGAATTTCATGCCACCACTGACGAGGGCCAGAGCGGTGCACGTTGGACTTCCACAATTCAACGCGAATGGTCAGCAGAAGCAGACCAGGAGGAAGGTGACGACTATGATGCATCACAACAACTATCACAACGCTCACAAGAGGATGATGAGGATTCTGGTAGGACTCTGGCACACATGGCTCAATTCATGCTAGACTGCATTGAACGTGACCCACGCATTGTGCGCATTCTGGACAACACCAATTACTGGGTTTATACCCTTCTGGATCCACGGTACAAACACAATGTTCCAAAACTGCTTGAAGAAAGAGTCAGACAGGTCAAAATGGAAGAATACCAGCAGGCCCTTGTGGAGACTTTAGAGAGGAGATTGACATCCTCCCCCTCCTCTAGCCAGTTGTACGCAGACAGACTGACTTCCGCAAACCCAGGACGACCAGGAGGGCAGCAAACAACGCAAGCCGCAACTAGTGCCCAAAAGGGAATGGTATCGGCAGTGTCCTTGGAGTGGGAAAATTTTCTGACACCCATGCAGCAGCAGCCCACTGAACAGCAAGCGTGCAGATCCACCTCCAACACCGATCGCCTGGAGAAGATGGTCAAGGACTACATGTCAGATGACGTAGCTGTGTCGAACAATCCATCTGCACCCTTCAACTATTGGGTATCGAAGCTAGACACCTGGCACGAACTGGCAATGTACGCAATAGAGGTGCTGGCTTGCCCGGCAGCCAGCGTTATGTCGGAACGTTGTTTCAGTGCTGCCGGAGGCATCATCACAGATCGGCGTATCCGCCTCTCCACAGAAAATGCAGACCGTCTGACTCAAATTAAAATGAATCAATCCTGGATTGGAAATGACTACGCAACACTCCAGGACCCCAACCAAGTAACATGACCAATGAACATCTGGGATGGTGTAGCATTTCCGGTCCCTGTTTATTGAACCTCTCATCTGTATTACATTTATGACTGCATGGCGGCAAAAAGCATTGCTGCTATATCCGCACGCTTTTTGTCCTCATGCAAGGCCTAGGTTGTTGTGTCTCAAAAACCGTGGCCTTCTCCTCCTGCGCCTGCTCCTGTTCCATCACGTCTGCTGCTGCTGGGTTAGCGTTGCCGCGTGGTCCCTGTTTATTGAACCACTTATCTTTATTACATTTATGACTGCATGGCGGTACAAAGCATGCTATCCGCACGCTTCTTGCCCTCATGCAAGGCCTGGGTTGTTGTGTCTCACAAAGCGTGGCCTTCTCCTCCTGCGCCTGCTCCTGTTCCATCACGTCTGCTGCTGCTGGGTTAGCGTTGCCGCGTGGTCCCTGTTTATTGAACCACTTATCTTTATTACATTTATGACTGCATGGCGGTACAAAGCATGCTATCCGCACGCTTCTTGCCCTCATGCAAGGCCTGGGTTGTTGTGTCTCACAAAGCGTGGCCTTCTCCTCCTGCGCCTCCTCCTGTTCCATCACGTGTGCTGCTGCTGGGTTAGCGTTACCGGTCCCTTTTCCTGGAACCTCTTATATGTATTACATTTATGACTGCATGCCGACAAAAAACATGTTACCTGTGCAAAGAAAACAGACATTTCCCGCATTTAAAAGACAGTTTTCCCTTTGAAACTTTAAAATCGATTTTCTCAAAAACTATAAGCTCTTTTTGCTAATTTTTTTTCCCTCTTGTACCCACTCCCAAGGTGCACATACCCTGTAAATTTGGGGTATGTAGCATGTAAGGAGGCTTTACAAACCACAAAAGTTCGGGTCCCCATTGACTTCCATTATGTTCGGAGTTCGGGTCGAACACCCGAACATCGCGGCCATGTTCGGCCTGTTCGGCCCGAACCCGAACATCTAGATGTTCGCCCAACACTGATCCATGTCTCGCATTGCCCGTCGATCCAAGGAGTGTATCCCTGTTGCTCATATGGGCACGATGATAGGCCTGTCTCAAATATTTATCTGAGTAACCCCTCACGCAAAAACGTCTTTGGAGGTCATCAGCCTCCCTCTTAAAATCATCTAAATTAGAACAATTCCATCTCAGGCGGAGATATTGTCCTGTCGGTATCCCCTTGATTGTATGTCTGGGGTGGAAACTGTCAGCTTGCAATAAAGAATTTGTTGAAGTCTCTTTAAGATATAGATGAGTGTAGAGGTACCCCGTTCATCAATGCATACTCTGATATCAAGAAAAGGGATACTTTTGGTATCCCACTGTAAAGTAAATTTTAAATTGCAATTGTTGGTGTTCAAACACTGCACAAATGTCTGCAGCAAATCGATTCCACCAGTCCATAAAACGAAGATGGCATCAATGTACCTGTGCCATGTCAAAACGTGGTACAGGTACATTGAGAGCCCACCACTTAAAAAAATCTCATGTTCCCATGGCCCCAGGTACAGGTTCACGTACGACGGAGCACAAGTCGTGCCCATCACCTCGCCCTGCACCTGAAGGTAGTGGGACCCTTCAAAAACAAAAATATTGTTTAATAACAAAAACTGTAGGAGGGACAAGAGAAAGATGTTGTACGGCACATTCTGCATACCTAATTCACTTAAAGCGGAACTGTAGAGTGAAAATAAACACATTGTTTCACTTACCTGGTGCTTCCCCAAGCCCCCAGCAGCTGTCCTGCCCCGCGCCGGTCTTGCCCGAGCCTCCATTCTCCCGCCGCTGCTCTGTCCTGTACCTCGACTTGTAAGTCGAGGCCAGTGCAGCCCTGCCAAGCGTATCCTCCTTTCTTCGCGTTCCCCTCTGCAATAGCGGGGAACACGAAGAAAGGATACGCGTGGCCAGAGCCATGCAGGCACAGTGGCCCGGCGGCGAAACCGAAAGTAGCTGGTGGTGGGAGAACGGAGGCTCGTCAAGAAGCAGCACGGGACAGGACGGCTGCTTGGGACTTGGGGAAGCCTCAGGTAGGTGAAACAATGTGTTTATTTTTACTCTACAGTTCTGCTTTAAGAATAAATCAACTGCCTCGATTCCTAGGTTGTGCGGGATGCTGGAGTAAAGGGCCTCCACATCAAGGGCCACCAACACAGTCCCCTCAGGTACCTGTACACTGTCCAGGACCTGAAGGAGATGTACGGTATCACGTGTACATGAGGGCAGGGCTTTAACATAGGGCTGCAGATGACGATCAATATATACACTGACTTTTTCCGTTAAAGATCCCTTACCGGATACGATAGGACGCCCCGGCGGTTTTATAATATTTTTAGGCACCTTAGGAAGTGCATAAAAAGTAGGGATAATCTGATCTGCAACCTTCAAGTAATCACCCACGTAATTATCAATAACATCTCGTTCAATAGCATAATTTATGATGGCAAAAAATTATTTCTGGCATCTTGTAACCCTCGATGGGGAGACCCTCACATAGCAATCCCGCACACCCAGGGCATCGAGGCACATATCTCTGTATGCAGAGGTGGTCATAACTACCACATTACCACCTTTATCGGCGGGTTTTATGGTCCACCAATTCTGTACCGATAGATTAATCAAAGTCTGTGATTCCTCATCACTCAAATTCTTGTGATGCACCACATTTCTACCCAAGTCCCTCAAATCCTTCTCAACCACTGAAACAAAAGTTTTTAAATTAGGGCATAATGAGAATGGGGGAAATTTCTTGGATCTAATGAATAATCCAAAATACACCGTTTTATACAAAAGCCTCTCAGAAAGACCAGGAAGGATCAGGAAGAAGCCTCCAGGAGGACCTGATGCAGGCCAGATCAAATACAGAACTATGTTTTACCTGTAAAAGAGTTTTTTCTTGTGGGGGTGCCGACCTTACCATTCTAAAAAGTTGTATACATGTATAATATTAGTAAAATTGATGGATTGTCATCATCCAGTCATCAAATACGCATGATGCTTGTACCGTACAATACTTCACACAGCCGGATGATTCAAGTGGCTTCTGCCTAATGGGTAGTGCATTTTTTTTTATACAATCCTAGCACAATCCTAAGGATAGGGTAATTTGCTATGTTTGAGTACAGTTTGCATGTATGATGACTGGATACCGATAATTTATGCTTGTCATCTGATACTAGGTCTACCACATTGAGTATAAGCACTATTAGTCAGAACCTTTAAGAATATGACTTTAATTATATGGTATTTAATCCTGCCTGTTTTTGACCTTACCTATTAATGGGGCTCCAACTGGTGGCAACATATCTTCAACAGTGATAAGTAAGACAGAGTAACCCAGGAGTAAAGTGATTTTGAAAGAAATTCTCTCGCCACTGTCTGGAGGTATGTAGAACCCAATTAGGTCCATGATCATGAGAAGGATGCTGGGTAGAATAAGATTCATGTTGTAGAACAGAGGTTTTCTTCTGAAGATGATCTGGTGGAATATAGTTGTACATATTTAAGGTATTCATGTCACATCCTTTAATAGAAATCTTTAAAAATTTGATAAATTACCCATGAAGGAGGTCATACACATCTCATGTGGAGGGGTGCATCACTTTATGTGCAATGCTTCATAAAGTGATGCACTAATCCCCATTTTTTTTGTTTGAGACAATTCTATTAACCTTTCTCCAACAAAGTATTTTTCAAACCATACCAATAAAATACTTTTAAAACTCCCACCATACAAGAAAATACCCCAAATAGTCTGTTATTACTTGTTTACCTACTTTTAGCACTTTGTAAACTGCTAATTAATACATACTTATTTTTACATAAGTTGAACAATTATCTTCTTGAAGAAAACTCAAGAAAAAAAGTTAAATGAATAAGGGCCAATCAGTTTTTTTCTGTTATGCTCTTATTATCATTTACCCTACTATGTTACAGTCATATTGAATGAATATGTTGTTCATGGTTGCAGCCAGGGTCTGTTGCTATTTCAGAGAAGATGCCTGCTACTCATCAGTTGAATGGCAATGCGCGATTCAATTTTTTTTACCTGTTACATTCATCTGTCAAAAATGTCTCAATGTGATTCTGTGCAGAATTAATCATTGCAAACTTTGTCCCTTTTTTTGTGCATTTTTTAAATAAGAGTGGAGCCTCATAGCTTTTAGCTCCTAGAATACAGAAGCATTAAAGAGAACCAGACACTGGAAAATGCTGTTGGGAGCGGCTCTATGTGGTGGCAAGCAGAGGTGTGCTGACAATCCCTGTGGGGGTAACTCTATGCAGTCATTGTCCATACTCTGGGGCACCTAGAGTAATAACCGTAACTGGACTAGTTGCTCATTCTACTCGCTGGCCCTCTATAAGGAACGTTCACTTGCGGCCATCATTCCCGTATTGCAGATGATGTATGCAATGATATAAGCTTCAGTCTTTATTCAGGTCATATGGTCTATTGTTCAATTGTGTGGATGTATATGCTTGAATCATATTGATTTGGATAAATCCCGATTGAATGGACGATTCTAGCCTCCTAGGTGGAGTCCTGCACTTTGCTTTTACAAGTGGACTTTGGTCACATGAACTATCTGTACTAATACTTTTCGGATGTCTAAGTGTGCGATGGACTTTGTGATGTCATCACTTTAGGTGTGCCCCACCTCCCTAATACATAGAAATACAGTAAAAGAGTCTGTGGGCGTTTTTTGGGAACAAGTAAATCTAGTATGAAGAAAGTCACATGTCATTGTTCAGCGTATAAAAACATTATTTTAACATCTCTAAAATCACATTTAGTCAAACATAAAACAACCCAGATCCAGAGGTTCAAAACGGGTCTAATTGGACATGTTTTACTGTCTGAATGACTAAGACCATAAATGCCTCATACAATCATCAGAAGTCAAATAGTGAGAATAAGTACGTCAAGGCCGAGCATATGGCCAGACTACCCTGTAAGGTCCCCTCTTGTGCCATGTGTAATTAACTGCACAGTACAGATAGTATTGCAATTTTGGAAAAAAAATAACTTGCACTATAAGGAGCTGGACTAGTCCAAACCATCAGATCTGTCAGATTTTAAAAGCAAATCTGAAGCGAAAATGAACTTATGAAATAATGAATTTTATGCGTAGTATGGATAATAAATAGAACAGTAGTGGAAAAGAAAAGAGTCTCATATTTTTATTTTCAGTTACATAGCTTTATTGATAACACTGAATCATACTGTCATGGTTGCAATTTAGAATCCACACTATATCTTTGAAGCTGTGAACAGAGCAGAGCCAATTTTCCTGCAGTAGAACCCTACCTCACACTCCCACACTGTTTCTTTGCTGTTTAAGCTCTTCAGAAAACAGGACTGTATTTGATCCAGTGGGTCGAAGAGTTTAGAGAAGCTCTTTTGCATAGATAACAAATCAGGTTTTTTCACTCTTCAGGTACTGATAAACAAAATGAGCCTCTTTTCTTTGCTACTAATGTTCTATTTATTATCCGTACTACACATACATTTTATCATCTCATACGTTTATTTTCACTTCAGGTTTGTTTTCATGCCTACTGTAAGTGGCAGCGACACAGGAAAAAAAAGTAATTTATATTGTGTACATTTTATACATATGTATAGACATGCATTTAAATTGTTAAAATGTTTGTGATAGTGGTCCTTTAAGAAGAATGTAAAATCACTTCAAGGGCCTGTTGCACAAAAGGCCAGTAATTTTTGATGGAGCAGAGTGTTCTGTACACACAGATAGGCACCCAGTATAACACGCTATAACTCTAGTCTTTACTGAAGAAAAACATGCAGAAATATATCACACACCATCATCAGGAAATGCAGCTTACTTGAAACTGAGAGGATCACAGAGAATATGGGAAATAACAATCACATAAAGATCATCATCACATTTTACACACAGTGACATCTTGTGGTTGTTTTACTATACTGCAGTTTAAGGTAATAATGTTGTTAAATCTCTAAGAAAATGTGCCATGCACAGGCAGCGCACAGCAATTTTACTGGTCCTACACAAGGTTAGCACCGTCTGTTGCTCTATTAGTGCCACGTCTTAACCTGTTACTCTATTAGCAATGCATGCGTTATTGCGCTAATAGAGTCATGGCCGCACAGTGCTCCCCTTGTGTTAGGACCAGTAAAATTGCTGTGGACTGTTTTTTGCATGGCAAAATTACTGACAATTTGTGCATCAGGCCCCAAATATGTTAAAGGATACCTTAGTCCTTAAAGAATTCTGTAATTGATGCCATGTGTGTGTGTGGGGAGGTGCGCATAGGCTTACCGCACCTCCCACGGCCCGCTGTCTGTCTCCGTTCATCTGTAAAAGGTCCTGTTCCAAAGTAGTGCTCAGCGCGGACAGCGCACACTCATGCGGAAAGACATAGCCAGCCATACTATGCGCGAATGCGCAGCATGTCCGCTTGGTTACCTGGTGATCATGCTCCCTGCCAACCTCTAGTTCAGTGCGCATGCGCTGGCTACGTCTTCACACGGGAGTGCGTGTTTACTCCCGAGAACACACTGCACCTGCGCTGGCCTTGCCAACCACTATTTTGGAACAGTACCTTCTACAGATGAATGGAGACAGATGCTAGGCCATGGGAGGTGCATTAAAGGGACACTTAAGTCAAACAAAAAAATGAGTTTTACTCACCTAGGGCTTCCAATAGCCCCCTGCAGCTGTCCGGTGCCCTCGCCGTCTCCCTCCGATCCTCATGGCCCTGCCGGCAGCCACTTCCTGTTTCGGTGACAGGAGCTGACAGGCTGGGGACGCGAGTGATTCTTTGCGTTCCCAGACACATTAGCACCCTCTATGCTGCTAGATGGTATATGATATATGCTAAAGCAGCATAGATGGCGCTATTGTGGCCAGGAACGCGAAGAACCACTCACGTCCCCAGCCTGTCAGCTCCTGTCACCGAAACAGGAAGTGGCTGCCGGCGGGGCCAGGAGGATCGGAGGGAAACGGCGAGGGCACCGGACAGCTGCAGGGGGCTATTGGAAGCCCCAGGTGAGTAAAACTCATTTTTTGTGTTTGACTTAAGTGTCCCTTTAAGCCTATGCACACCTTTTCACACACACACATGGTGTCAATTACAGAATTCATTAAGGACTAAGGTATTGAATAGACAAAGACATTACAGTGATTTAACCCTTTCATAGTTTCTATGATAGAAGTGTTAAAAGGTGTAAAATGAACTCACGTTAAACGATATCAGCCCAATTTTGCTCTCTTGCGGGGTAGTATATTCATGAAATTTTGGCACCACATTGAGGAGGTCCCATTCTCCTTCAGTCAAAACTGGATTTTTGAGCTTTTTAATGTCATGTGGAATTCTTGCAAAAGAAATATTTATTTCCTGGACTGAATGGTATGATAAGTTAGTATTTCAGATCTTATGACATCTACGTAATCATAGTGGCAGAATTAGCTTTCAAGAAACCATCAACAATACGTCTGTGAGTAGGAGTTTATTTGTACTTCAGATACAAGGCACGGTGGAATGACATGCTGGCTATTAAATACTGTATTCTTAGCTGAACTGGGAGCTTTGTAAATGTTTCCGCCATTAGAAAACTGTTCTTAATAAGCCATCTTACGTAAGATGATATCTGAAAATATCCTCACCATACAGGGAACAGCCAGAGGCTTCCAATTACCCATTACAAGTGTGCAGGGAGAGGAGGAGAAGCAGTAGCACAGGCTCATTCCATGAGCTCTCCATGCCATGTGGCAAATTAAGAACTTTATTTCAGGCTCAAGTCTCTATGGGTGGAATTCCATGAGACTGTGTCATGCCCTATTTCCATTCAGTTACAAAAGACACTTAGATCAACATGTTCAACCTAGTGCTTGGCAGAAGAAACTAAAACAATGTACAAACATAGCATGATAATCAGGCCGTAGGTTATTATGTACTGTGCAGATCCTTCACTTTAGTCCTCTCAATATAGAATCCGGTTTCATGCTTAAGTTGGGATGCTGTCTACTTTTCAAATCCAATCCCCCAATTCAGTGTAGACTAATTTAGAGCATCATTGGCAGTGAAGCTGGAAAGCCCTTTTTGTAGCATATTCCAGAGATAATGCAGCAAAATAAGACGCTGACAGTGTTTACTGATAGATAAGTGCAATTCATACAACAGTGTAATGTGATCATAAATAGAGTTGGGCCGAACCTCCGATTTTAGGTTCGCGAACCTGGTTCGCGAACTTCCGCGGAAGGTTCGGTCCGCGTTAAAGTTCGCGAACCGCAATAGACTTCAATGGGGATGCGAACTTTGAAAAAAAAAAATAATTATGCTGGCCACAAAAGTGATGGAAAAGATGTTTCAAGGGGTCTAACACCTGGAGGGGGGCATGGCGGAGTGGGATACATGCCAAAAGTCCCCGGGACTGGATTTGACGCAAAGCAGCGTTTTAAGGGCAGAAATCACATTGAATGCTAAATGACAGGCCTAAAGTGCTTTAAAACATCTTGCATGTGTATACATCAATCAGGTAGTGTAATTAAGGTACTGCTTCACACTGACACACCAAACTCACCGTGTAACGCACCGCAAACAGCTGTTTGTGTAGTGACGGCCGTGCTGGACAGGTATGCAGTGGCGGGTTCACTGAACAGAACAGGTATACAGTGGCAGGTTCACAGAACAGGTATGCAGTGGCAGGTTCACTGAACACAACAGGTATGCAGTGGCGGGGTCACTAAACAGGTATACAGTGGCGGGTCCACTGAACAGAACAGGTATGCAGTGGCGGGTTCACTGAACACAACAGGTATGCAGTGGCGGGTTCACAGAACAGGTATGCAGTGGTGGGTTCACAGAACAGGTATGCAGTGGTGGGTTCACAGAACAGGTATGCAGTGGCAGGTTCACTGAACAGGTATGCAGTGGTGGGTTCACAGCACAGGTATGCAGTGGTGGGTTCACTGAACAGGTATGCAGTGGTGGGTTCACAGCACAGGTATGCAGTGGTGGGTTCACAGAACAGGTATGCAGTGGTGGGTTCACAGCACAGGTATGCAGTGGTGGGTTCACAGCACAGGTATGCAGTGGTGGGTTCACAGCACAGGTATGCAGTGGTGGGTTCACAGAACAGGTTTGCAGCCAGACAGGAACAAGTTAAGCCTAACTAATCTTTCCCTGAGAGACAGTCTGCAGCAGCTCGCCCTACTCTCACTAACGCAGGCAGCACACGAGTGACCGTAATGGCCGCCGCTGCCTGCCTTATATAAGGGGGGGTGGGGCTCCAGGGGCTAGTGTAGCCTAATTGGCTACACTGGGCCTGCTGACTGTGATGTAGAGGGTCAAAGTTGACCCTCCATGTGCATTATGGGGCGAACCGAACTTCCGCAAAGGTTCGCTTGCGGGACGCGAACGCGAACTACTGAAGTTCGCATGGAACCGTTCGCAGGCGAACCGTTCGGCCCAACTCTAATCATAAAAACACTGGCACAGTTAGGCCAGGGACCCACTACAAATTGCAAAGCGCTATCGCAATCATTAGCACTTTGTGTAGACATTTTGAAAGCGATTTTTCCAGGAATTTCCTACCATATTGAGCCTGAATGCTCACAAGATGCTGCAGGTCCTGTGAATGTGATTAACCCTAATCTCAGTCACTCCAGTGGGCTCAATGCCATAGACTTATATTAGCAAAGCATTTTTTAAAGCACAGAAAAATAAAAAAAAGGCTAAAAATAAAAGCTCTAGTGGGTTCCAGGCCTAAATAGCATTACATATCTAACAAACAATAAGTACATGAAAACAATAAGTACATACTGTAAATAAAAAAACAGAACTTATTCTGCTGGACAAAATCTGTAACAAGGACAAAGCAGAAATGGAATACAGGATCAGAAACCAGGGGAACAATTTGGTACAGGGTCAAGATCAGGTTGTAGAACAAAGCACTAAGTCAAAGCTGAAATTAGCAGTTACAGGTATCCGGAGTCAGGAACAGATGCTCAGGCAACGAGCAGCAAGCAGGGACCTAGCACTAACTGAAGAGCTGGAGTTACCAGCTTGTAGAAAACCAAAACACAACACTGTCCAGGCACATGCCACCATCTGGTGAAATGAGTATTAAAGAAAGCCATCTGCTGATTGATAGTTGAAGTCCTGCACAGGCCAAAAATACAATACTACCACAAGGTGAAATGAAGAGTTACAAAATTAGTTTGGTTGAAAAAAGAAGTTAAAATACAGCACTGTCCTGCAGTGCATCCTCACATATCCCAGTTGATCTAGAGGAAGACGGAAAACCCTTACAAGAATTGGACCTGTAAGCCTTAAAATGAAAAACAAAAACAATTCTACCAGGAATTATCTAGCAATTTTACCCGTGGACGTCCTTAAAATGCAAGGAAAGCATCCAAACCCTATTTAAATACAGAAATAAAATTTGCCACAACTAATTCCTGTGGTAAGATATTCTGCATTGTAACAACTCTAACAATTCCTTCTTTGATAGATGGCAAAATGTGTTTCTCCTACATAAACAGATTATGTCCTCAAGTCCTTTGTTCCAACCTGGGAGAAAAAATTTAGTGTTTTATTACCCCCAACCGCCTACTGAATGCACTTCAGTTGGAACAACCAAGCTAGTGAACATAGTGTAATTTACCTTCACCACCCAATCCAATATGTGAAACCCACCTTACCTGTAACATCCATTCCAACTTACATAGCGCAATTCACCTCCAACACCCAATTCAATGTATGTAGACTACTTTACCTCCAACAGCCAATCCAGTGTACCTATTGTACTTTATTTCCAACATCCAATCAAATGTACATAGTTTATGCCCAACACAAAATCCAGTGTATGTAGTGTACTCAAACTCCAACAAATATTTCAATGTATACCGAGCACCTCACTGCCAGCATTCAATGCAACATATATAGTGTACTTTATTGCCAACACACTATCCAATGTATGTTGTGTTCATCAACTTTAACACCTGATCCAGTCTACAAATTGTACATAACTTCCAACATTCAATGCAGTGTACATACATGCAGTAACATACGGTAGTGTACTTCTTCTCCAACACCCATGCATGTTGTATACTTTACCTTCAGCACCCAATCCACTGTACTTCAGCTCTGACAACCAATCCAGTGTACATAGCATACAAACTCATCTACTAGCTAGACACAGCCTACTATGAGATTGCAAAGGTTACACATGGGTGTAAAAGTGGCCACACAACATACAATAAAATAATTCCATTTTACGGCAATTTGCTAAAAACAATTAGGGGTCTCGAAAAATTGAAAGCTTTTTTTTTTCATTTGTTCATGAAATTCCTATTTTTATTTGACAAAAGAAGGATTTTTCAGATCAATTTTTATGACTGTTGAATGGTGTGTGGTAGATTGTCAATTACTTCATGTACAGACCCAAGCATTTTTTTTTGTCAATCATTTTTTTCATAATTGGTGAAAAATTGAACAATGTGTGTGGTACATTGGTCACATTTTTGAAATGTTACAATCAGTCTGAAAAATGATTTGCAATTCTTGAATTGAAAAAAATTATTAAAAATTGTATGATTTGTGGTTACCTTAATGACGGTGTTAATTTTCACCTGATATGATTATTTATAGTACTTTTGGACAGTTGTATATCTGTATTGATGCTGCTTGGTGTTTGGAGCTGAATGTGCTTGGAGAAAGTACTAGCCGGCCTAAGGTAGATCTTCCAGCTGACTGTTATTATTGTATTCACCCACAGCATGGAGCTAAATACAATTGCAAAAAGTACTTGCTAGGCTACGCAATTTTTCAGCTGGCTTTTATATTCGTTGGCAGTGTGGGTCTTCTCTCTCTTGTAGAAATGAACACAAAATGCACGTCTAACAAAAACATACTGTCTCTCAGCACATCTTTTAAAGTGTTAAAGTCAGTGGCTTTAAGCATCCAACAACCATATAGAGTCTTCTTAACTGTTGTTCATAGTTCAATTATCCTTTCACAATCAAATCTGGGACACATTAGGCATATGCTACCTAGGAATATGCCTGGGGTGCCACCTAGTGAAGAGCTTGTGGAATGCCTACTGCCTTTGCAGGAGTCGAGCATGATGGTGGAAGAAGCAGAGAGCACAAGCAGTCAGTCAAGAGAACTTAAGTTAAATAATCACAACCCCGGCAGAGGAAGATGGATCTAGTGACGCACCCCTGACGATGAGTGTTCCACGATCCATCTTCCAGCTGGCGGGTACATGTGCTGTCACACGATGGCACACGACGGGCGTGATCTAGAAGTCAAGGAATCACGGTACTTTGTGCAGAGTCATCGGGGATCTTAAAGATCCGATCCACTGTGATGGTCATTATCGATGTACGTTGCTTAACATCATTGGCGTGCCTGTACCCACATTGCAAGATCAGGGAAATGATCACTGGTTGCTCAGAAAATCACAGTTTTTTGGAAAAATCATCAGGAAAATCGTGTAGTGGGTATGGGCCTTTAGCAACTCTCACTGGAAGCCTTGGTAGACCTTTGTGGGAGAGGGGATAGACATATAGTAGTATGAGAGGTGGAGTCTGCTGTGCAGTGCTTTATTTACTGTGTTGCTCCTACTAGGTCCTGATACACTCTACCACCAGTGCTGCTCGGATACCACTTTTCAATATCTGGAACTAATTCGGTTCCGGATACCCCTCTATTCGATCCGGGTCAGATATCTGGATCAAAAATGTTCTGATCCGAATCCGGGTCGGATATCCGACCCTAGTATGCGACGGATTCAGATATCCGGATGGAAAACTGGAAGTGGCCTTTAAATTGCTTTAAAAATGTTGTTTTGGGGTATATGAGGCATGTAGCATCATTATTTTCTAAAGAGAAAGACTAATTGATGATGTGGGGACTTAAAACCTAACAAAAAAAAAAAAGGCTGTCAATTAACATCAGGACTAGGTTCCAGGAAGCGGTCGTACTGCCACAGTTGGGGCCTCCCCACAACTCAGACAGCACAGACACCTCCACAAAAATTACACAGCAATTGTGTTTAGATAGTTCACCATGGCACTTGTAGGCACCACGGCTCAGTAAAAATTAGGAGAGGTTCCAGGAAGCGGTCGTACTGCAGCAGTTGGGGCCTTCCCACAACTCGGACAGCACAGACACCTCCACAAAAATTACACAGCAATTGTGTTTACATAGTTGACCATGGCACTTAGTGTGTTGGTGCCACGGCTGTGAAAAAAATTAGAACCTGGCTTAATCAAGATGGAGTCAGGAGGTTGTGGTGGTAAAGGGTGGTGAAGCAGGCATAGTGATTCCCACTGAGCCACTTCAATTCCCCCTCTTGCCAACAACAGGGGCCAGGAACTCACCAACCACCCAAGCCTGGTTCATTTTTTAAAAAGTCAGTCTGTCCACAGACTGGCTGGACAGACAAGAGCGCTTTTCAGTGACCACACCACCGGCCGCACTGGTGCTTGACCCAGTACTCCAAGTGGTCCTCAGGGGTGTCGGTGTCAAGCCCGCTGTAGGACCCCATATAGTCGGCCACCATCCGGGTCAGGTGCTGGTTCTGGCTTTGAGAGCCGGATGCTGCTGCAGGCACCTCCTCTGTAGGCAGCGGTACTGGCGTAGCGTAGAGCGCCTTTGTCAGAGACAGCAGGTTTGTTGGGCGCCTGCTGCTGCTGGATGCAGGCACCTGCTGCTGTGCTGGCTGGACTGTGACAGCAGGGGGGGTGGGAGTCTGGGGGAAGGCTTTCTCCAAGCGCCGAACCAAAATCCGCTACAAGTCCCTCATTCGGCACACAGGGTCTCCTCCTACAGGCAGGAAATGAGCCAGCTTCAGCCGTGGGTCCAGCATCAGGGTGATCCAGATGTCCTCCCAAGCATGCATCTGCTTCAACCTTTGGTCTTTGCGCAGGCACTGCAGCATGTGCGCTGCCATGGGGAAGAGGGCTGCCACCTCTGCTGACCCATCATCTTCTGCACCGCTGACAGTGCTGTCTTCCTCCTCTGATTCCGGAGCCTCATCTTGCTCTCTCCACCCCCGCACTACTGAAGCTGCACTCCGCTGTTCCCCCTCCTCTTCAAGGTCAGGGATCTCCAACTCCTCCAAGTCCTCCAACTCCTCCTCCTGCTGCACAGAGGTGGACTGCGAAGGTTGCTGCTGCTGCTCCTGCTGGATCAAGGCTTCCTCTCCCACTTCCAGCAGAGCATCGAGGGCCTTTTCCAGCATGCACACCATGGTCACCCACTCACACAGCGACGCATGGTCCCGGCTGACCATGATGGTGGCCTCCAGGAAGGGTGCCAGCACCAAGCACACCAGCTGCATTTTTCCCCAATCAGCACTGAGGATGATGTCCGGGAGGTGGGTGGTGCCGGTCCCCAACAAGTTGGCATCCATGGTGGCTTTGGCCAGGTAGAGGTTGACAGCCCGCCTCTGTTCAACCAGACGTTCCAAACATTGCCAGGGTGGAATTCCAGCATGTTGGAACGTCTATAATGAGCCGGTGCCATGGGAGGTTCAGCTCCAGCTGCACGGCTTCCAGGGACGCTGTGGCACCACCCGAGCGGCGAAAATGACCCACCGTTTTCCTTGCCGCTCCCAAAAGAGTGTCCATCCCCTGGTAGGTGTGCAGGAATTTCTGCACCACCAGGTTCAGGACGTGAGCCAGACAGGGGATGTGGGTGAGGTTTCTCCGCTGGATGGTAGCAACCAGGTTTGCCCCATTGTCGGCCACCACCTCTCCCAATCTGTGGCCTCTGAGGGTCAACCAACTTATCTCCTGCTCTCGGAGCTTGGCCAGGACGTGGTTTGCCGTAAGCTTGTTGTTTCCCAGGGTGACCATCTGCAGCAACGCTTGGCAGTGGTGGGCCTTCACGCTGCTGAGGTGGGGGTGTTTGGTGGCGGATGGAACCGGATCAGAGCTGGAACCTGCTGCACTTCCCCTGACCCTGCTGCGGGGTGGCACCACCCACTGGGGTGATGATGCTGCTGTCCCCTCCTCACCCCCTTCCACCAAACTGACCCAGTGCGCGGTGAAAGAGAGGTACCGGCCTGTCCCAAACCGACTTGACCATAAGTCCATGGTCACATGGATGCGCGCACCCACCGCATGATCCAGCCCACGCTCCACGTTGACCTTCACAAAACAGTGCAGTGCTGGGATGGCCTTGCGTGTGAAGTAGTGCCGGCTGGGGATTTGCCAATCCGGCGCTGCGCACTGCAGGAGCGCACACATCTGGCTCCCCTCCTGCACAAACGAGTAAGGGAGGAGCTGGGAGGACATGGCCCATGTAAGCAAGCCGTTCAGCTGGCGTATGCGACGGCTGCCGGGAGGCTGAGCCCTGACCACGAACGACTCACTCAGCAGGGTCTGGTGGTGGTGGCATTTTAGGCTTGCACGGGAAGCCGAGGAGGGAGCAGAGGAGACCACTGAGGAGGACTGGCTGCCTGAACAGGCCTCAGTGTTAGCAGGAGTGGCAAAGGGGGTTATGGTGCTCTGACCTCTACAGGGCCAGCACCAGCTTCCTTTAGCCTCTTGAACTCCAAATACTCCTTTTGGTGTTTATTGCCCAGATGATTGATGAAGCTGGAGGTGCCATAAGTTGAGGGGTTAGACCCTCTGCTCAGCTTCACATGGAATAATTTGCAAGTTACAAACTTGCTATTAAGTGAGGGCAGATGGAAAAACTGCCATATTGGGGATTGCAGTTTGCCCATACGTCGCTCAGAATGGGATGCTGATGCGGATTTTCTCCCAGTGGTGGTTGGGGCCTGGGGTTGAGTGGTGCGGCTGGTGGTAGTAGTGCCACTGGCAGATGGAGCAGCAGGCTGTGGGTGACGCATTCCATGCCCACTGCTGCTCCTGCCAATCCCTGCAATGCTGATCCTGCGTGCCAGAACCACTGAATCCTCCTTCCTTAGAGTCAGAGCTGACATCCCCCTCTGGTCGCTGGTAGTCCGGGTCCTTCAACTCTTCATTAACATCAAACTCCCCCTCCTCAAACAACTGCTGTTATGATGAGCCCGCCTCAAACTCCTCTTCTGCTGACACATCATGGACGGGCTCCACCCCAACAATTACTGTCAGCATCTCAGACTCCTCCGCAAAGCCAATTTTTCTCAGAATGTTTTCTCTAGGGCTGGTGATGGCCTCACTGACCTGCTCGTTGTCATCCACCATTAGCTGCATCACAGGTGCGGCGTCTTTCTCCTCCAATTTGCGCCGCTGACCCTGCTTGAAAAAGGTCTCTGCAGTGTGACTCCCCCTATCAGCTGGACGGCTATTGGGTAAAGGCGGAATGGAGACTGATGCGGCAGAACTGCTGACGGAGGCCGCAATGTTGCTCACTCTCCTCTTGGCCTTGCTGCCCCCCCCCCCCCCCGGCTGCCAGTGCCAGACATAGTACAAGACTGTTGATGACGTCACAGATGATGTGTGTGGTACTTGTACTTTATTGGCGGCGGGTTTGGACTGTGAATCAGCACGGAGTGACAGACAGGAGCAGAGTACAACAACAAGACACACTGACACTGCTCAGTCAGCAGCACAGCAGCTGCAGCACTGCAATAATCTGTAGTAGCAGGCTAGCAGCTAACACAGTACTACTCTCACTGTCTAACAACTAATAGCACTTCAACTACACAATATAACACAGTAATACTAACTACCTAACTACTAAGGCTAATAGCAGGCCAGCCAGCAGCAAGGAGCCTGGACTGTGTGCACACACAACAGCAAACACAGACAAAGACACAGGACCTAACTAGCAGGCACAGGCAGCTGCTGCAGCTGAAAGACTGACTGACAGACTGACACTAACAAACTATACAGAGACTAGCTAACTACAACACAGTAAAACAATAGTGTACAGAAGGTGTTTAAGTGTAAAAACGCTGGGTTTATCACTCAGATAGTGCACTTGCTTCAGCCAAACACACTGAGTTGTATTCCAATGTGCAGTCACAAAGCAAGGATGAAATTCTCATCATGGCCCCCTCCTTATATACAGGAGGGACTGGCCAAGGTTCCCCTCTGTGATTGGTTGCTTGGGCTTAGGCTGGAAGCCCTCTGATTGACTGAATGACGTCATGGACGTCATCTCCATGGTAACAGTACCCGGATCCGGATATCCGCATGATATCCGCGGATATCCGGGTATGCGACCAACTATCCGCAGATAGCTATCCGGATTTGGGCCCAGGTATCCGGAATCCGGATCTGGTCGGATAGGCCTAAAAAGTTTGGATATCAGGGTCTACCCAGATATCCGGAATCCTGATGAGCAGCAATGTCTACCACCCAATGTATGGGAGAGAAACACTAACACACATTTAAGGCTACCAGAAACATAGCATAGAAAAAGTTAAGACTAGGACTAAACCAGAAATTATAACCAAATACAAAATCAAATACACAAATGAATACATTTAAAATCTATAACGATATAAAATATTTTCTTATTAGTATCCATTGGCGTATTTATATTTATGATTTTTTTCACATTTTTTTCTAATGCTTTCCATTTAAGAATGCAATAAGACAGTTCAAAGACAAACTTACTTGTGTGCATCCAACTATGAAACGAGATGGAGCAATTCAGAACATCAAATGGAAAATAGTAGATATCTAGGTTGCAGTATGTCACAATACGTATAGGATTGCTGTAGTGAACCAGTCCATTTTGATTTACAGACACATAAGGGACATCTAGGGACTCGCTAGAACCAACTCTAGAGACAAAAAATAATACAACTTTTGAGGAAATATACATTATATACTTTATACAATATATATATATATATATATATATATATATATATATATATATATATATATATATATATACATGATCTTCTCAAAAAATTAGCATATTGTGATAAAGTTCATTATTTTCTGTAATGTACTGATACACATTAGACTTTCAGATATTTTAGATTCAAATACACACAACTGAAGTAGTTCAAGCCTTTTATTGTTTTAATATTGATGATTTTGGCATATAGCTCATGAAAACCCAAATTTCCTATCTCAAAAAATTAGCATATTTCATCCGACCAATAAAAGAAAAGTGTTTTTAAAACAAAAAAAGTAAATATTCAAATACTTATGTTCAGTTATGCACTCAATACTTGGTCGGGAATCCTTTTGCAGAAATGACTGCTTCAATGCGGCGTGGCATGTGTTATAAACTGTTCTTATCACCTTGCTTCGACACCATCGTCTCACAGACTGTGAGATCACTTGACTCTCCACACAGCAAACAGGATATAGACTTCCTCAGGCTTTTTCCAATGGTTACGTTATTTATTCAGGAAACAGGAATACAGATAGATACATTCATCTCCTGGCAAAGCAGACTTTCATGTTGCGTTACAGCTACTTGAGTATCTATCCTACTGAAGATACCCAGGTCTTCTTGTATCTACTCTATGTTACATCTAGACTATCTATGTACAGCATACATTATATCAGATTACAGAAGGAATAACATGTTTAAGAGTCCCAGTCGGCCTTGCGAACTAGTGCAGAAGGAAGATGCAGAAGTGAGTTCTCCATTGCTTGCTCCAGCTTTAATACCGGCTAGGAAAGAGTTAAATATGACATCATCTTCGCCACCCCCTATATCAGTCTATTGGTGGACCCACTCATGGTGTCATCATACCCGCCTACTCGATTAATATTTAATGTCACCTTTCCTTTACTTACAGGAATGTGGATGTTTTGTAAACATGGCCAATGTTTTCTGTTCTGGTGGTGGTACATGCCCAGGTCAGAGAGACCCGCGGCCTTGTTCAGAACAGCTTCTTGGTATGTTCTAGTTCTGCTGACAGAACTGCAGATTTTCTCTCTACAGAGAAAATCCCCTTAAAGGACAGGTCTGCTCATCAAGCCTTTTTGACTAACTCAGTCCAAATAACTGAGGCCTACTTAAATTATAACAATCCCCCCTAAAACGGCTTGACCCGCAGATCCCAGCGTCTGAACCTCCCAGTACCTGTTTCTCTTCTTGTATGTTTCACTTTTCGATGTTCGTGCTCACACAACTTCTCTGCTCTAGGCGGTTACCCCGGGAAGAGAGAGAGCAAGACCTCTTGGTCTTCCTGTACCCAGGCTCTCTGGGGAAGCCCTACTTCTAAGTCCCTCAACACCACATGCTCAGCATTTGCGTCACTTGCGTATCCCTCACAAACTTGCATGACCACAGAAAAGTGAAACTCGTTTGGTTGTTACAAAACGGAGCAGTGCCAGGTGCCTTCTAAAAGAGCGCCTTTATACAATCAGCTCCTAGGTACTACTAAACCTATACCCGTAACCCTGTATATCCCTTAATTTAAACTATTGGTTCCGGAGATTGTTTATGAGGCACCAATCTCTGGACCAGGTTAATTTATTTTACGTAATTTTAACCCGCAACCTCACCTGGATAACGATGCCTAAAGTTGACATCCCCATCCAGATGACCAGTGGGTGCAGAAAGAACTTTGGAACTGCAGATGCCCCGTCCGAGTGTCCCTGGAACATCACCGGAACCTTTGTCCACCAGGGCAGACTGGAACTCACCTGCTCCTGTTTGTGTTCTACCTCGTTAAGATCACCTGTATCATGGTGAACTCTTACCTCTAACTTAGTGTACTGTTTGTTTAACCTTTGTAACAAAATGTGGTCGTCTTGGATCAAAACCTGTTCCCCTTTGTCCCATGTCGTGTTCTCTTTCAGGACGGGAACTACCCGTGAAACTTTGACCTTTAGAGTTCTCTTAACAATTTGAGAAACAACGTCATCAAACCTGGATGACAGGATCCATATGGGATCTCCACTCACACAATATGTTCCCCTTGGAAACTCCCCCTTATCGGAACAATTATGAGAATATACCTTGAATGTATCATTAGACCTTATGTTAAAAAACCAAACCTTTCCTTCCGCCACCGGAACTATCGGTTGGGCTTCAGGGTGGATCTTTTGAATGGTAGCCTCGCACTCTGCGTTATTGAGCCTGCAGGCATCTTCACTAAATTTGACTTGCCCCAGCCAACGCAGGTACTTCTGCAAGAATTGCCCGCATGAGGACAACTCTACTTGCTTCACCTCCCCGTCTAGCACCAAAAAAGGTTGACCTCTCAGGTCCTGGTGTAAGACATGTGTTGAGGTGGGAACTAAGGAAGTGGCGGTGCCTAAAGGAATGTTGCACCGTTTCCATTTGTTCACCCAAACATCTCAAAGCTGCCATGCAAAAGATCCTTCTCCAGAAAAATTAATATACCTCCCCTTGTCCAATCTTTCGCTGACAAAATATGTCCCCAGCTGTCCTGATTGGACCTCTTCCCCCCTTACGTCCTGAGGCACAATATGTACCTGAGGTCGGGAAGACTGTACTCTCTGCAATCTTTCGATTAAGAGTACCTCTTCACTTACCCAACTCTCATGAGGATAAGCTGTTGCATATGGACTGTGTAATATCGTCCCCTGTTGTGACCCGTGTGGTGTGAATGGGTTTCCCTGTGTGGGCTTTCCCTCCCCCGGGACCGCTCTCCCCACCCTCTTTGTCACCTGGAAATGTGGCTTGATCTCGATTTTTACTTCTTGTTTCGAGAACCTCCCACCCTTGGCTTTCCAGCCTTTACGTGTGTATAGTTGTTTCAGAGGCACTCTCTGTTGGTAGCTCCAGAGTGTGATGTTGTCCCCTGCGTCTCTCTGGTAAGAGAATTGACGCCTCCTGCTCGTTCCTCTCCAATCTGGACCCATCTCACTCTGCATAACCAAGACAAGGTACCCCTGACTCACACACTCCACCTTTTGCATGTACCCATTGTACTGCAATGTACCTTTTAACAAACCTTTGGATCGGTGCATTGATTCTGGGAGTGTGGCATTCAATAGCAGATTTATACTGCCATTAAATTCCCACTGCCCGCACACTTGACCCTTCAGACCTTTCACCCACATTGTGCCATGAAATTTGCTTTCTCCTGGCACAAGTGCTCCTTTCCTCCGTCCCTGCATGGTCCATCTGTGCCAAGCGGAGGGAGGTGTGAAAGGATCAGTACCTTTGTCACCCAACATTAACATGCTTGGGCCTTGCATTCTCATTAACCCCTTATTATACATGAGAATGTCCTCTCTTCGTTCTCCTAGGACGGAATGGCAACCTAGGATCACCATCAGCATGGTACACTTCATTATAAAAGCACCACCCTGGGAAAGAAGAACATTAGCACTTTGCATTATGCTTTGCTCCGACAGTTTCGTTAGTCTCTTTCCGATTTCAGGAATCTCGTGGTTTAGTCTCTTTCCAATTTCAGGAATCTCGTGTTTTAGTCTCTTTCCGATTTCAGGAATCTCGTGTTCCTCCAAGCTTAGATTGGCATCTGGAACCTTTCGCTTATCCGACTGACATCTCCATCTTTGCTGCCAGCACTGCAGCTGTCTCAATTCCATATTGCCAAACACCTGAAATCGAAATACAAACAAATCAATTCTTATTAATGATTTGGGATTCGCCCTGCGGCTTGTACTCTTTACACTTTAAATTGATCAATATATACCGTAATTTGATCTCGTTGCTTTATGGTTCTCATGAACTCTGTTTACTCTTATTGGTAGATTGGAGTTAAACTTCACCCCCCTACCTCAGTACTATCCTCAGTACTCACCTGTTTAAAATATGCTCCCGCGGACTTCACCTTTGGAAGCTCGCTTTACCTTTGGAAGCTCTCCCCCATTGCAGCTCACTCCACATCCCCCCTTATCTGTCCATGCGCGGCCGTCGCATGCACAGATTACGGATGCCACACCTGATGCTGCTTTGCAGGTGAGCCTGCAATGCTCTTACTCATGGTCGCATTAACTTATCTAGAACTTCATTGCGATACCAGCTCTGCTAGAAGTTCTGTGTGTTGTACCCTCTGATCAATGCTTGCCGTGCCACCACCTAAACTACCAAAAACTGGCTGCCTCCCTGTAGGAAGGAGCACTTTACACTTAAACTACACAGGGTGCAGGGCTAAGCATACCAGCGTCACATGCCTGTATGCAGATCCCTGAATGCCCACATGGAAGGTAGTCACATGGCAAACAGCGTACTGATACACTGTCACTCTGTAAACGGCAATTCTATCATCTGTATAATTGCCCCATGAACTGTTGTCAGTCCTTGTTCTTTGTGCTACAATTGATAGGAGCTGGAAAAAAAACATATTTGACCAATCAGTGGACGAGAAAAAAAAACCGCACAAAAAAACAGCCCCAGCCCAGCATAGACCTCTCAGTCAAGCTCTGGCCCTGTCCACGACAAAAACCGGAAAAAAAACGTTACCGGAAACCCGGATTGGTCAACTCCCTTTTTTCCACCTCCGGCACCCCCTTGATGCACTGTCCCCCCTTTCCTATTGGGAACTCATGCTGCACCACCCATTAAGGTGCCCCACTCACAGGAATACTCCCATAAGCAACACAGTACAGACCCATTTCTGATCAGTACTGCTACGTGATTCCCTGCACCTAGCTGGGAAACACTTCCTATTCTGGCATTCCTTTCCATGGACCCAGGGAAAAGCTCTGGGGAAATACTGTGAGAACCGAGACACACAGGAGAATGTCTCTGTATTTCTACCCCCCTCCCTTTCAGCTGCTCTGCCCGGAGCCGCGAGCACAGCCTGACGTGACGTGGATCCCCCAGCCCCTCCTCCCCCCTGCCATGACGTGTGGGGGCCATGACTCTCGGGGGCGGGCTCTCTCCACTGCCGCCATTTTGAGTCCTGGACTGCCAGCTAAAATGGCTGCTCCCATAGCAGCCTCTCGTTTCCTATATCCTAGGAGAGAACACAAAATGCAAATAGAACATACATTTTTTTATGCAGTTACACACAGATCAGCCTCTGCATTCCTTCACGTCTCAGCTGTAATCCGAACTGCAATCAGACATACGGATCCCCAGAGACGTAGGAATCTTTCTCACTCTAACACAGACATAACTAAGAACCGCCAGAGCGAGCTATCCGACTCCAAACCACTTTAACTGTTTTAACTGTTAACATCCCAGCTAGAACATCAACACAATACAGACATTGACAAAACATGTTATCAGCAGCACCGACTGGAAATGCGAGAAACGTGCAGAACATCTCACAAACAGAAAGACACTCGCTTTCCTCTTCTCTCCCTCTATCCCCTCTCCCGTCTACTCAGCTATCTCTCTCTCTTTCTTCTCTCCCCTCCACCTGCTCGACAGCCGCCCCCCCTTATCTCTTCCGCGGGCAGCTCTCTGCTAAGCGAAAACACAGCTGGCATCACTCCCAGTCTCTGGACGGGGAGAAAAAAAACAAAACCAACACAGAAAAAGGAACAACACACAAAAAAAAAATGAAGCACGCAGCCTCCCCGCTGCAATTAACACAGACTGTACACCTTAACACATCATTCTCTCCTTGTTATAACACCCAAATACAACACATATAATGCCATATAACAACGTAAATCCAACTTGCCTGAGCAGAAGACTTTGTAAGCCTGCGAATTCGACCAGCTTGTGGCAACTTCACGAACCTTGAGTGGACCCCCTGGAATTACTGAGCCATCTCTGTGTACCCACACTGGCTCAGCGGATCGATCTCCAGCGGCAGCTGCCAGCCGGCCTCGGAGCTTCCAGTCACCTGCGACCCGGTTTTGGCTATGACTGATGTGCACTTCCAGTCAAAGTTTAACATCCACGCGGTTCGCCGCTGGTTTCCACGAATTGCAGCCCGCGTGTGCTCGGCTCCCACACACCCACTTATCAGTATTAGCTTGATAAGCTTCACAGTCCGTGTCCGTCTATTCCGCTTGTTCTGCTGTGGAATATCTTGAAAACTACCTCGGCCCCCTGCTCCGTCTGCCTGTTTTGCTAGGCAGGGAAGGGTTTCACGGCACCAATTGTTATAAACTGTTCTTATCACCTTGCTTCGACACCATCGTCTCACAGACTGTGAGATCACTTGACTCTCCACACAGCAAACAGGATATAGACTTCCTCAGGCTTTTTCCAATGGTTACGTTATTTATTCAGGAAACAGGAATACAGATAGATACATTCATCTCCTGGCAAAGCAGACTTCCATGTTGCGTTACAGCTACTTGAGTATCTATCCTACTGAAGATACCCAGGTCTTCTTGTATCTACTCTATGTTACATCTAGACTATCTATGTACAGCATACATTATATCAGATTACAGAAGGAATAACATGTTTAAGAGTCCCAGTCGGCCTTGCGAACTAGTGCAGAAGGAAGAAGCAGAAGTGAGTTCTCCATTGCTTGCTCCAGCTTTAATACCGGCTAGGAAAGAGTTAAATATGACATCATCTTCGCCACCCCCTATATCAGTCTATTGGTGGACCCACTCATGGTGTCATCATACCCGCCTACTCGATTAATATTTAATGTCACCTTTCCTTTACTTACAGGAATGTGGATGTTTTGTAAACATGGCCAATGTTTTCTGTTCTGGTGGTGGTACATGCCCAGGTCAGAGAGACCCGCGGCCTTGTTCAGAACAGCTTCTTGGTATGTTCTAGTTCTGCTGACAGAACTGCAGATTTTCTCTCTACAGAGAAAATCCCCTTAAAGGACAGGTCTGCTCATCAAGCCTTTTTGACTAACTCAGTCCAAATAACTGAGGCCTACTTAAATTATAACAGCATGGAGGCAATCAGCCTCATGGAGGCCCAGGATGCTTCGATAGCAGCCTTAAAGAGACACTGAAGCGAAAAAAAAAACTATGATATTATGATTTATATGTGTAGTACAGCTAAGAAATAAAACATTAAGATCAGATACATCAGTCTAATTGTTTCCAGTACAGGAAGAGTTAAGAAACTCCAGTTGTTATCTCTATACAAAAAAGCCATTATCTCTACGACTTTCAAAAGTCGTGGAGAGGGCTGTTTTCTGACTTTTATTATCTCAACTGTTAGTTAACTATTTACTTTTCCTCTGGCAGAGGAGAGTTCATTATTTCACAGACTGCTCTGAAAGAATCATTTTGAATGCCGAATGTTGTATAATCTGCACATATTAGAGAATGATGCAATGTTAGAAAAAACACTGTATACTTGAAAATAAAAATATAAGAATATTTTCTTTGCTGCTAATCTTCTAGTAATTATTCATAGTACACAACCAATTCATTATATCATATATTTTTTTCGCTTCAGTGTCTCTTTAAGCTTATCCAGAGTGTTGGGTCTTGCATCTCTCAACTTTCTCTTCACAATATCCCACAGATTCTCTATGGGGTTCAGGTCAGGAGAGTTGGCAGGCCAATTGAACACAGTAATACCATGGTCAGTAAACCATTTACCAGTGGTTTTGGCACTGTGAGCAGGTGCCAAGTCGTGCTGAAAAATGAAATCTTCATCTCCATAAAGCTTTTCAGCAGATGGAAGCATGAACCCACTTTTGAACCAGAAACAGCGGCAGAAGCGTCTGACCTGGGCTACAGAGAAGAAGCATTGGACTGTTGCTCAGTGGTCCAAAGTAGTTTTTTCGGATGAAAGCAACTTTTACATGTCATTCGAAAATCAAGGTGCCAGAGTCTGGAGGAAGACTGGGGAGAGGGAAATGCCAAAATGCCTGAAGTCCAGTGTCAAGTACCCACAGTCAGTGATGGTCTGGGGTGCCATGTCAGCTGCTGGTGTTGGTCCACTGTGTTTTATCAAGGGCAGGGTCAATGCAGCTAGCTATCAGGAGATTTTGGAGCACTTCATGCTTCCATCTGCTAAAAAGCTTTGTGGAGATGAAGATTTCATTTTTCAGCACGACCTGGCACCTGCTCACAGTGCCAAAACCACTGGTAAATGGTTTCCTGACCATGGTATTACTCTGCTCAATTGGCCTGCCAACTCTCCCGACCTGAACCCCATAGAGAATCTGTGGGATATTGTGAAGAGAAAGTTGAGAGATGCAAGACCCAACACTCTGGATGAGCTTAAGGCCGCTATCGAAGCATCCTGGGCCTCCATAACACCTGAGCAGTGCCACAGGCTGATTGCCTCCATGCCACGCTGCATTGAAGCAGTCATTTCTGCAAAAGGATTCCGGACCAAGTATTTAGTGCATAACTGAACATAATTATTTGAAGGTTGACCTTTTTTGTTTTAAAAACACTTTTCTTTTATTGGTTGGATGAAATATGCTAATTTTTTGAGATAGGAAATTTGGGTTTTCATGAGCTGTATGCCAAAATCATCAATATTAAAACAATAAAAGGCTTGAGCTACTTCAGTTGTGTGTATTTGAATCTAAAATATATGAAAGTTTAATGTTTATCAGCACATTACAGAAAATAATGAACTTTATTACAATATGCTAATTTTTTGAGAATATCCTGTATATATTTTTTTATTTCTTATTTTTTTTATTTAATTATCAGTCTTGAACCTGGAAAACTATAGTTCGTAGTTTTTTTTATACGCCTATAATGTTAATAGCACCATCTAGGGGTTAAAATATATGATTAATTAAATATAGGCATCAGTTTTTTTTTTATTATTATTTAAATGTGAAACAGAGGTGCCAGTAGGAAAAGTTCATAAAATCTTCAAAAATGATTGGAGGAAGTGGTGGGCTTGCCTCCCAGAAGCAGACAAGAGATCCTGTTTTCATATTAATCAATATATTTATTATACGGTACCCCAAACAATAGTGCAACGCGTTTCGCAGGTCAAGCTCGCTTCATCAGGCAAAAATTGGGGACAACAGAGATTCAGAGATAAATTCGTTACTACAGATCTCCTGTTGTCCCCAATTTTTGCCTGAAGAAATGGGCTTGACCTGTGAAACGCGTTGCACTATTGTTTGGGGTACCGTATAATACATATATTGATTTATATGAAAACAGGATCTCTTGTCTGCTTCTGGGAGGCAAGCCCACCACTTCCTCCAAGCATTTTTAAAGATTTTATGAACTTTTATCCTGCTGGCGCCTCTGTTCCACATTTACATACACTGTGTCCACTCCTGGTGGAGGGGAGTGCTACCCCCTATCTTGGTTCTTTTCTACAGAGAGTGAGGACAGGCCTAATCTCCTCACCTGCCTTTATAGTGGTTGCCTGAATGGTAACCCACGTTTGTGAGTATAATTTCTCTCACTTAACTATTAGACCAATTATCTTAACATACTACACCATATTGGGCTCTCGGTTTTCTCTTTTATATATATGTATATATATTTTTTATGTTTTTATCAATATAGTTTTAATTTACCGATATTATTTGAAAATATAAGAGTGTATTTTTATTAAGTATGTGGGACATAAATAAATAAAAAAAAAAAAATATATATATATATATATATATATATATATATATATATGTGTGTGTATAGTGTGGCAAATATAAAAAAAATGATGTGGGGTCCCACCTCCCGAGCCTCTTTAACCCCTTGTCCCCATGCATGCTGGGATAGCCAGGCTTGGGAGGGGGACCCCACGTCATTTTTTTTTTTTCCCCCACAGTATATATGTACAGTGGGTTGCAAAAGTGTTCGGCCCCCTTGAAGTTTTCCACATTTTGTCACATTACTGCCACAAACATGAATCAATTTTATTGGAATTTCACGTGAAAGACCAATACAAAGTGGTGTACATGTGAGAACTGAAACGAAAATCATACATGATTCCAAACATTTTTTACAAATCAATAACTGCAAAGTGGGGTGTGCGTAATTATTCAGCCCCCTGAGTCAATATATTTGTAGAACCACCTTTTGCTGCAATTACAGCTGCCAGTCTTTTAGGGTATGTCTCTACCAGCTTTGCACATCTAGAGACTGAAATCCTTGCCCATTCCTCTTTGCAAAACAGCTCCAGCTCAGTCAGATTAGATGGGCAGCGTTTGTGAACAGCAGTTTTCTTGCCACAGATTCTCGATTGGCTTTAGATCTGGACTTTGACTGGGCCATTCTAACACATATATATGTTTTGTTTTAAACTATTCCATTGTTGCCCTGGCTTTATGTTTAGGGTCATTGTCCTGCTGGAAGATGAACCTCCGCCCCAGTCTCAAGTCTTTTGCAGACTCCAAGAGGTTTTCTTCCAAGATTGCCCTGTATTTGGCTCCATCCATCTTCCCATCAACTCTGACCAGCTTCCCTGTCCCTGCTGAAGAGATGCACCCCCGAGCATTATGCTGCCACCACCATATTTGACAGTGGGGATGGTGTGTTCAGAGTGATGTGCAGTGTTAGTTTTCCGCCACACATATCGTTTTGCATTTTGGCCAAAAAGTTCCATTTTAGTCTCATCTGACCAGAGCACCTTCTTCCACATGGTTGCTGTGTCCCCCACATGGCTTGTGGCAAACTGCAAATGGCACTTCTTATGCTTTCTGTTAACAATGCCTTTCTTCTTGCCACTCTTCCATAAAGGCCAACTTTGTACAGTGCATGACTAATAGTTGTCCTATGGACAGAGTCTCCCACCTGAGCAGTAGATCTCTGCAGCTCTTCCAGAGTCACCATGGGCCTCTTGACTGCATTTTTGATCAGCGCTCTCTTTGTTCAGCCTGTGAGTTTAGGTGGATGGCCTTGTCTTGGTAGGTTTACAGTTGTACCATACTCCTTCCATTTCTGAATGATCGCTTGAACAGTGCTCTGTGGGATGTTCAAGGCTTTGGAAATCTTTTTGTAGCCTAAGCCTGCTTTAAATTTCTCAATAACTTGATCCCTGACCTGTCTTGTGTGTTCTTTGGACTTCACGGTGTTGTTGCTCCCAATATTCTTTTAGACAACCTCTGAGGCCCTCACAGAGCAGCTGTATTTGTACTGACATTAGATTACACACAGGTGCACTCTATTTAGTCATTAGCACTCATCAGGCAATGTATATAGGCAACTGACTGCACTCAGATCAAAGGGAGGTGAATAATTATGCACACACCACTTTGCAGTTATTTATTTGTAAAAAATGTTTGGAATTAATTTTCAAATAATATCGGTAAATTAAAACTATATTGACAAAAACATGCCCCCCCCCATTGGCTATATTTAATGAATAGTATCTTTTAATCACTAGATGGTGCTATTAACATTATAGCCTTATAGAGGACTTAAAGAGACTCTGTAACAAAACAAGTTCCTCTGGGGGGTACTCACCTTGGTAGAGGGAAGCCTCAGGGTCCCAATGAGGCTTCCCCCATCCCTGTAGCTGCAGGCAGTCCAGCGCTGGCTCCTCCGAAGCATCCCGCAATCCTGGCTTGACAAGCCTGACAAGGCTTCATATATTTACCTTCCCTGGCTCCAGCGGGGGTGCTGTTGCGGCTCTCAGCACGGAGATAGGCGGAAATAGCCAATCTCTGTCGGGTCCGCTCGACTACGCAGGCGCAGGAGACATGCACCTGTGCAGCAGAGCAGACCGACAGCGATCGGCTATTTCCGCCTATCTCCGAGTGGACAGCCGATACTGCGCCTGCGTTGGAGCTGGGAAGGTAAATTTTTACATCCCCGCTATTTGGAGGGGCACAGCGAGACCGCCGTGAGACACAGGAGGACGGGAAAGCTTCGATATGATCCAGAGGCTTCCCCCACCCGAGGTGAATACCCCCAGGGGAACTTTGTTTAGTTACAGGTTTTCATTAACTGTAACTGAGCGCGCCCAAGCTGGGCTGCAGCTCTCTCAAGCTGCTCCACATCTTGTCTCAGAAATTTGACTATTTAAATACATTTGGGCACGGACAGGACCCAAAATACAGAGGAATGCTATGCATCGCCTCTCTGGCAACAACTACAGCTCATCAGAAATTATGGATCACTTTGGATGGCTGAGATTTAAACTGGATTAAAATTGGACTTGGACTGAAAATGCCTAGCCTGCTAGGAGCTGACCTCAAACTTTGAAATTCTTCAACTTTCTTGAACCCTCAGCTCCTGATCCTTTTGTAAGTAACGGAAATGGCAATAAACACCTTGTGAGCTTTCTATGTTATATGACTATCCCTATTTCTACATTTATTCCAAACTTTTTAAATTGAAACAAGGAACTGTTTTAATTTGTTTTAATCTGGAGCATCTCCTTTTTTTCTGAGAAGTACAGCTTGCAAAAGAGACTTCCCTTTGATCTCAGCAGGGTGGCTATCAGCTGTCCAAATGCCACCATTAAAATACTCAGCTGAGATGCTTAACTATATTGCAACCTCTGTTCCCAAGAAACTCTTACAAATAGATTCTGCTTTGATTACCCCTCTAAAATCCCTTGGGATTCTCAAGAAAACAAGGCGGGGGAAGAGGGGAGGACGTGCAGGCACCCAAAAATCAAAGCCAAAGCAATCCTCACATATCTATAAATCAGCTGCATCAGTAAAGGACCCAGATAACAGAGACAGCTGCCACACTCCTGATTACAACCCCCAGCCAGGAGCTAGGAACACAGGCCTCAAAGTTAAGGCAAACAACATTAAAGCAGTACTCTGCAATGCCAGGTCCATAAACAACAAAACAGCAGTTATTCATGATCTAATAGAGGCTTCAGATCTAGCTTTAATTACAGAGACATGGTTGGATCAGAACTCAGGACCCACTCTTGCGGCTGCGGTACCAGACAATTACTCAGTTTTACACTGTGAAAGGCAAAACCGCAAGGGAGGAGGATTAGCTCTGTGCTTCAAATCCAGTTTGAATAATAAACCCCTTGCTGTAGCCCCCACTCATTCTTTTGAATGTCTGGCAGCCCAGCTCTCAGCTGGAAAAAAAATAAACATACTGCTTGTCTACCGACCCCCTGATGCTGGCTCAGCTTTTCTCAAGGAAATAGCAGAACTTGTATCTTGCATAACACTGAAACACCCTAGGTGGATAATTCTGGGAGACTTTAACGCATGGGTCGATACACACTCTTCCCAATTTGGAACTAAGCTACTTCTCTCCATGAATGAACTGGGCTTCTCTCAAGCCGTCAACCTCCCTACCCACAAAAAAAGGACACACTTTGGACCTCATTTTCCATTCAGAACTCCTAATATCCAATGTGGAAATTGATCCAGT
The DNA here is from genome assembly GCF_040937935.1 of Hyperolius riggenbachi. Classification (NCBI taxonomy): domain Eukaryota; kingdom Metazoa; phylum Chordata; class Amphibia; order Anura; family Hyperoliidae; genus Hyperolius; species Hyperolius riggenbachi. Next base: position 268,724,674 of record NC_090651.1, on the reverse strand, counting down.
AGTTTGGTCAGACCACCACACTGTCCACTTCTCCTTTACAGCACTGGCTACAAAACAACAAGTGAAAGAACTAATAAAATATCGTTCCTTGAAAGGTTTGACACCCCAACACCTTCAGAACAGCCTCAATCTAGGCAGACTGACAGATCACAACTTAGGCCTTGAATCCATGGTCCTTAAATATAACCACGATGTCTCAGCCGCTTTTGACGCCATAGCTCCCTTAAAGATTAAACGTTCCGCACCATTACATCACGCTCGCTGGTTTGACAACTCTATAAAGGAACTAAAGAAACAGGGACGCAGACTGGAACGAAGGTGGCGCAAACATCAGTCTACTGATGACAAACTTTCCCTAATTGCTCACCTGAAAAAATATCAAACGATGATTAACAAAAAGAAGTCCTTATTCCTGTCTCACGAAATTGCAAATGCAGCCAACAGACCTGCCCAACTCTTCCGCACGGTTGACAGTCTCTGCAATCCATTTTGCAGGAAATCCAGCATCAGACCTTCACAGGAACTGTGCGAGAAATTTGCCCACTTCTTCTCAGACAAAGTCTCCTCCATACGATCTGCTATTCAATTCACAGCCCCAGAAACCCATGCAGAGCCATATAACAGCTGCAAAAATAGCCTACCACCATGGTCTGATTTTAAGGTAATCACTGAAAAAGACATCTTGGATATCCTCTCAAACCTTCGCCAGACTACCTGCGATCTGGACCCTGGCCCCACTAAGTTCATGTTGAAATGCCCTGAACTATTTACACCGGCATTCCACAAAATAGTCAACGGCTCCGTACAAGAAGGGCTGCTTCCCTCTACTCTAAAAGAAGCAATCGTCAGGCCTCTGCTCAAGAAACCATCCTTAGACCCAGATGCTCTAAACAGCTACAGACCTGTCTCAAACCTCCCCTTTCTGGGAAAAGTTATTGAAAAGGCTGTCTACCTCCAACTTGAAGCCAGGCTCTCCAGAAACAACATCCTTGACCCTCTTCAATCTGGCTTCAGGAAATATTACAGCTGTGAAACAGCCCTCACCCAGATTTGCAATGATCTGCTCATTGCAAGAGACAAGGGTCAATGTTCCATCCTGATTTTGCTCGACCTCTCAGCGGCTTTTGACACAGTCGATCATGAAATCTTGCTCAACAGGCTACAAGAGTACTGTGGCATAGATGGCATTGTTCTCCGGTGGTTCAACTCCTTCCTGGCTGGCAGAACACAAAGGGTAGCCTTAGGGCTTTTCCTCTCCAACCCTGTACCACTAAAATACGGTGTACCTCAGGGCGCAATATTATCCCCTTTACTTTTCACCATATACATGCTGCCACTTGGAGAAATCATACAAAAACATGGCCTGACATATCATTGCTATGCTGATGACACCCAACTATATTTGTCATTCAAACCTGACGTCACAGACCCTACTCCACAAATAAACGCATGCTTAGCTGAGCTTCAGGAGTGGATGAATAATAATTGGCTAAAACTTAATGCTGACAAAACTGAGGTTCTTGTTATCGAGGGCCAGGGCTCAACAGCAAAGCAGCCCCAGTCTCAACCAACACCGCTAAGGATAGGGAGCTCAGATCTGAACAACTCAGACTGTGTGCGCAGCCTGGGAGTACTGATTGATGGGAAATTAAGCTTCAGGAATCAAATCTCAGCTGTTGTGAAACATTCCTTCTTTCACCTAAGGAATATTGCAAGGATTAAACACCTAATTCCTTCAGAGGATCTTCCAACCCTAGTTCATGCCTTCGTCACATCAAGGTTAGACTACTGCAATGTCCTCTACACAGGCCTGCATAAGAAAGACTTACGCCACCTGCAATTAGTACAGAATGCCGCCGCAAGGCTGTTAACGAGCCAACCCCGCCATTGCCACATAACACCAACCCTGAGCTCACTCCACTGGCTACCGATAAAATGGAGAATTCTGTTTAAGATTGGCTTACTGCCATTCAAATCCTTGCACAATCTGGGCCCTGGATACCTGAAGGACTTGTTGCAACTGCACCACACCCCTACAATCTTAGATCAAAAGGACGTAACACCTTGGTCACCCCCAGAGTCCACCTCAAAACCTTAGGAGACAGAGCCTTTTGTCATGCTGCCCCTACACTTTGGAACTCCCCGCCACACCCAATCAGGATAGCTCCATCCCTGGAAGCATTTAAGTCTAAACTGAAAACCTACCTCTTCAGTTTGGCATTCATGAACATCTGACTATCTCCTCTGTAACACAACCCAGCCTGCAACCCTGTATTAATCTGAGACACAGCTATGCGCTTTGAGTCCTATGGGAGAAAAGCGCTTTACAAATGTTATTGTATTGTATTGTATTGTATTGTATTAAGGATTAGAAGCACCAAACAATTAAAAAAAAAAAAATAGCGTAGTGATTAGGGATGCAGACTACGAACTATAGTTTTCCAGGTTCAAGACTGATAATTAATATAATTTTTTTTAAACTAACAATTTAAATTATCATTTGTAGTTTATTTCAAATAAAGTACTTATGCAAATATAAATTAAAGTCATAATTACATCAAAAAGCTCATAATGATGACAAAACGATGATGATGATGATTAATAACGTTTGGAAGGAAATGCATCAATGAATCATTTTAGCAGCGCTGCATAAAACGTATAAACGCAGAAAATGATAAATATCATTTTAAAGCCCTTTAGCAGGCCCCATTGACATAAAATTATAAATATTGTTTAAAGCACTTAGTTGGAGCAGCATTGCTGTAAAATGATAAATATCATTTTAAAGCACTTTATTTAACCACCATTATTTAACCGGCACCCAGTGGCATAGCTTAGGAGCTGTGGGCCCCGATGCAAGTTTTACAATGGGGCCCTCCTTGCACTCTATACATAACAATTGATATGGGGCACCAAAACCTGCCAATGGCAACTACAGTGTCAGAGGTGCAAGAAGGGGATGGGGAACAATTTGTTAATGATTACCACTATTCATAGTATCTATAGAAGTGATTATTATGAGCACAGGACCAATTGAGAGCTAATACTGAAGTTCAGGGAGGGCCCTACGGGGCCCCTCTGGCCCAAGGGCCCCAATGTGGTCGCAACCTCTGCACCCCCTATTGCTACGACCCTGCCAGCACCATTTTTCACTGTATGCGCATAGAAGTACTTACACTTCTTCGATCATAATGTCTGGTAGCCAGATTAATTGTGTCGGAATCTTAATACGAGTCAAGTTGTCAAATTCAGCTGGATTCCATTGGAGAAACTCATCCCTCCAAGCCTGTATCAGAAATAAAAAGATTTAAATGTTTACCCTGACAGCAGATGTATCACATTTTTTAATAATGTATTATATAGGAACAGCAGTATATAGTAAACCAGTCACCAATCAGAATCTATATTTCAGCATTAGAAAGCAGGCCTACTAATGGCAGCTGGTTCCTGGTTGTTTGCTACTCTTTAGAGTGTAATATTGCACTGTGAATCTTTAGCTTAAAGTGTTGTATCTGACCTGAGGCAAAGCTACTGTACCTAATGTAAGCACAAAGGTATGTTCATGCTGGTGTCAAATACCTCTGTGCAATGTCCATTTCTCTCATTCCCCCGACCTCGTAATTCCCCCCCCCCCCCCCCAATTACCATAATGTAAAAAAAAAAAAGTAACACCATTTAAAAAGAATACATAAATGGTTACCTTTTTTAATATGTATGTCATAAGCAGAGCAGCGCTGCCATAGAGGCAAAGGGGGCAATTACCCCAGGGCCCCTTACCTCTGCAGGGGCCCCTGGGCTTCCAGACCCTGGCAACTGTTCTCCCGGCTGCTCCCCGAGACTCCTGCACATAAGCTTCATATCAATAACCCAGGGCCGGTGTCCCCCCTTCTTGAATGTCCCCCTGGTGGTGAGATGCCGCACTCCCCTCCTTTGAATCAGATGTCCCCGAGTCTTGCTCATCCCTTCCCATGCTATTTTGCCCTGCCGCCCTCTCCCTTCCATGCAGGATTCAAGCAGAGGCAGTCACTGACCCTCAGTCCTGTTGACAGCGGCTGTGGTCTACATTATAGTGACAACTGCATTCTCCTGTATCTTTGAGTGCCTCTGTTTGATGGTGTCATCATGTAAGGACAGGAGAATGCCGTCACTATAATGTAGACCACAGGCACTGTCAACTGGACTGAGGCTCAGTGACTGCCATTACTTGAATCCTACATGGGAGGCAGAGGACAGTAGGGGAAAACTGCATGGGACATCTGCGTTGGAGGGAGTAAGGAATGAGCAGGGCAGGGGACATCTGATCCAAAGGAGGGAAGGAAGCAGTCCGGCAGGACACATTCATCAAGTGTGTCTGTTCATTTGTGTATTAAGCTTGCTCCAGGGCCCTGGGGCCCCTTACACTGGCCCTGGTCATGAGGGTATATTAATGTTATTTTGGCAAATAAGTGCTTGTAAGTATTGTGCAATGAGAAAACGCTATACATCATTTTAATGTTAGGACCCATGGACAAATACAATTTGTGGGTTTTATTTACAGTACGCACTGTTTATTTTAAAACTATAGAGAATGGAATTTGAGAAATAGTGTCTTTTTTCAGAGGTGGGAATGGGAGGGTGATAGGAGGGAACATATCAGCAAACTCACCTCTTCCTGTCTGGAAATTTGACTTTCGCCAAAATCAGTTTTTTCAAGTACTGATTACGAAGACCTCAGGGAACAAGGGAAGGAATGGACAATGCACTGAGGTAAGTATATCCAGCGTGAACACACCTTGATTCCTTGCCTCTGGTCAGGTTTGCTTTAAAGTTAAATTCACACTGGTGTCAAACCCCCCCCCCCCCCCCCCATTCCTTCTGCAGGCCGGCTAGTGGCAGTATATGTATAAACTGTGTTGGACTTCCACTGCCCTCAAACTATCCTGCAATTCTCTGTGTTGCCTGTGGTTGGTATCTGATGCATTATAAATCTGTTCCACCTGCAGGTGCTAGCCATTGAACATGCATGAATTAGGACATTATTTATAAGGGTTTCTGCTACATTACGGGGTTGTCAGAATATTTGGTAGCTGTCGCTGAGGGGTGCTGACCTCTGGACACCTCTGAACCCACTTCCCGATCCCTGATCTATAGGGCTTATTTACCAGATTCTGATGTCTTGCTTTCTGCTTTGACACTTTGCCACTGTTTATTGATTATTGTATTGTGTTTCTTGTATATGTCATGCAGTATATACGCCAATTTAAACTTTTCTATATATTAAATTATTATTATTCCTTTCAGGATAACTATATATTACAAGTATTTCAGTGAACATAAACAGTGTAGGGATAGATGTGGAAGACAACTTCTATTTGAGGCTGAGGTGGGTGAGCTGACGGAGCATCTGAAAGGAGTATGTGGTTATAGATATGCTGCACACAGAGTGTGAATAGCTTTGAGTATACCAAGGCTTTCTATTTACCTGATTGTACCAGATGAAAGATTTAATATGCTGATTTTGCTCATCCTGCAAAAGAAGTAATTCAGTTAAATAAACATAATAATGGCATTTAATTGCATTTAGTAGAGCATTTAAAATAGGTTCAATAAAGACATATGCAACACAGGACTGGATAGACACCTAATTTTTTTTTTTATTTGAAAGTACAAGACAAAGTTCAGTGTTTCGAGACCATTTCTGCCTGCTTATCAAGGCATGACATTCAAGCAGTACCATCAGATCAGTGTTATAACACTAGGGGCTCGATTCACAAAGCGGTGCAAAGTGTTTGTTTGTGAAAAGCCCCTTATCACGCCTAAACTCACTTTAGGCGTGATAAGAAGAAACTCGCGCGAAGTTACGCGCGTAAGTGCGCGCGCAGCACCCGACGCTTCGCGCGAAGCTCCCATTAAGCCCTATGGGACTTTGCGCGCGCTCTCACGCGCGAACGCACGAACGCGCGTACGCACGGTAACTTCGCGCGAAGAGCAGGAAAAAGCGGTGATAACTCAGTGGTGAAAAGGTCATCACGCCTAAAGTCTTTTAGGCGTGATAACTGGGTTATCACCGCTTTGTGAATCGAGGCCTAGGTGTTGTTGCACCCGCCAGTTCCAGCAAAACTGCTTGAATGTTATGTCTTGATAAAGAGATTGTAAAGGTGGCCATATATCAGGCACCTTGGCGGCTGAGCAACCATCCGATTTGTTTATTACAATTGAATCGGATGAAACTTGGTGCCACCAAGAGCATTCCCAATTGACGATGCGACTAATTCCGGGCTGGAAATGGTCGCATGTATCGATCGGACATGCTGCAAGATGTCGGGCCAACATGCTCAGCTCAATCGGTTTCTCAGCAGAAGAATGCGACAGAACCCCCAGCATTGTTCCCCTGATTGTATTATGTGTCCCTGGTGCCTTGTGCATGAATACTTTACCTGTTGGTGTCTGTCAAGTCGCCTGATGTATGGCCACCCTAATAGTCTTGAACTGTATCTTGTTTGCACTTTCAATTAAAATAGGAGTTCCTATTGTATCTGTCATTTGTTGCATGTGAATAAGGGTGTCACTATCCCCCTCAGATTTGTTGCTCCCTACTCTACATTCCTTGGAAGTTTGGTTCGGGTATGCAGGACCTTGAGTATTTACTTCAGTAAACCTAAAATATTCTTTTTACTTCTAGAGATGGGAAATGTGACATTATCATCAGGTCTCTCTTTTCCCGTACTTCCAGTTATCTGTGAAGCTGGGGTTTAGTCACAAAAAAAGTACAATTTATATGTGCAAAGAGCCCTTTAAAAGAAATAAATAAATCAAAAATCAAGCCAGACTTCTTATCATAGCAGATGTGGTGTGTTTTCTGTATTTTATAGTGTGTGTCCAGTAAATTGTGTTAGTAGGAATAAATACTTGGAGAGAGTGGTTATTATTATTATTAAGGATGCATTATCTTCTCCTGATTACCTCCTTTAGGTAACACAATGGCGATGATTCAGTTAACTTTTCTCCTGGGTTTACTCCTTCGAGATAATTTTTTGACTTGTCTACAGAATAAAGCTGGGTCACACAATGTCATTTTTACATAAAGGGACCCTGTAAGAAAACAAAAACCCTCTGGGGGTACTTACCTCTGGAGGGGGAAGCCTCTGGATCCTAATGTGGCTTCCCCCACCCTCTTAAACCTCAGGGATCTAGTACTGGCTCGCCTGAAACCACAGCCGGCAAGGATGTCGGCTGTGGCACAGGCGCAGTAGCGCCTGCAATATTTACCTGCCCCCGGCTCCAGTGTAGGCACAGTAGTGACTCACCCTCCGGCTCCAGCAGAAATAGCCAAGCCTGATCGGGTCCTCTTTACTTCGCAGGCTGGAGTCACCTGTGCCTGCGTAGAAGAGCAGACCCGATCAGGCTTGGCTATTTCCTCCAGAGCCCGAACAGAGAACTGCTACTGCGTCTGTGCTGGATCGGGATAGGTAAATATTTAGCTCACCAATTTTCATGGGCACTGGATCGCCGAGTCTTAGGAGGATGGAAGAAGCCTTATTAGGATCCAGAGGCTTCCTTCCCCCAGAGGTTTTTTTTTCTAAAGATTTTCTTTAAGATCCTATTTGAGTAAGTGACCAGATCGATATTTAGATAGGCTATTGATCAGCTACAGAAGAAAGCTAGCATACAAACGTATGCGATTTTGCCTAATTCTGATCAGATTATCAGATTTCTGATGATTTTTCCAATTGGATATCAATTGAAAATTGATCATAAGGACATACCCATGGAACAATAGCCAGTATTTATTTCCCAGCATGTCTGATCTGCTTCCGATCAAGAAAGAGATGGATCTTTGAGCTAGATTTGGTGTCTGGCAATCAGTAGACTGTACAATGTTTTGCCCCATTTGATCTTTTTCTCGATTGGAAAAAAGATCTAAAGTGAAAATTACATGGCGTTTACCAGCCTTAGCGTTCATCATATGACAAATAAAACAGTACTAAAAGGTGCAAAAAAAAAAAATGCCAACCTTATGTTCTTGCTTGCTGAGTCTTTTAAAGTGGACCTGGACTCTTGCACAGGACTCAAGCAATACATAGAGAAATGCACCCTGTATGTATTTAGAGAGTTAGCCTGTTTAATTCCTCCTCATAGTGTCTAATCACAAGTATTAATTTGATCCTCCCCTGTGTCACATGACTGCCTATGGCAGAGATGGCAGATAAGGCCATTTGAAAGCACAGGAGGTTAACAATATGTCTGCTTCCATGAATCAGGAAGTAGAAACACTGCAGATTTATTGTAGGATTTGTATCAGCTGTAACAAAGAAATGTTTTTTGTTTAAAGGTTATTATGCTGTTGTGTATCTTTTAGAGCAGAGAGGACGTTCTGAGTTCACGTCCGTTTTAAGGTTCCCTTCCCTTTCCTTGTGGAGTCCACAGATTGGATACAGCACACTGTCCAGGCTTTATAATAAAGCATTTACAAAATGAATAGAACACATTTTGCCTTCTAGGTGTTGGTGCTGCCATCATAGCTGTCTCCATATTCCTTTCAATATAGCTTATATGCAATCATTCTGATTCATGAATGAATGGTGCTGTATTGGACACAAATCTGAACAACCATCCTAGACAATACCTAGCATAACCTCATATTGAAGCTCTAATTTTTAATTTGTGACATTTGCTCAGGAGTGTGACTTATAGTAGAATGTAGTAAATGATTTAGGATACCCACTTTTACTTTCCTATATCTATATATAGCTGTATATTGATATGTAACCCCACCCTCCCAGTGATGCACAGACTAAGCTGTTTAGTTATGCAGAATTCTCCTCCCAAAGTATTCTGGGAGACAAACTGTTGTTTCTACTGACTTCCTAACACACATTAAACAAACATTCTGCAATGATGCACCTACCAGCAGTAAAGATTTCATTATCTGTGATAAATTTAAGACTGCAAATCATAGAGAGAACATTTTTACAATAGGCAAACATTGACCAAATGTTACCCAGTAAAATCTGAGAGTCGCTGCATCTGTGTCCGTTGTGCACATGCGCGGCCACAGGCAGGTAAGTAATCTACACAAACAACTATTTGCACACGTAGGGTACGTTTCTGCAAATGCAGACCCACACATGTGCAATATAGGTGCACTGTATGCCTGCGTGGGCCAATCGGACCTATGTATGCAGCAATGGTAACTATGTTAACTATGCAATAAAAAAATAAACATAAGAGGCAACAAGCAGAAGGAGGTCCATGTCCCTTGCCCTGGAAGAAAACATTTCTGCACAACTGTTCGAGTGCCCTTTAATGTAACTAGCTTAATGTCTTGTAATTTATAAAGTAATACTAGCCGACCCGCGGCGTAGCATACGCTGCATAAGGGGGTAGCGGGCAGGAAGGGGGTATTGGGCACAGCGGTGGGGAGGGGGGGGGTCAGATCCCATTCCCTCACCTGGGTCCCCATGTGCGCTTCCCCTCCAACTTAAGTTCGCAGTGGGGAGGGGGGTCGGACACCCTCCCTCCCTCACCTGGGTCCCCCATGTGCGCTCCCCCTCCAGCTTAAGTTTGCGGCGGGGAGGGGGGTCGGACCTCCCCTCCCTCACCTGGGTTCCCATCTGCGTTCCCCCTCTAGCTGAAGTTGAGCAGCAGCCACCGCTATTAGTAAGAGGCAGCGGGCGGGGATGACTCACCTCTTCCGCGTTCCAGCGTGCGTTCCACTATTATTCACTTCCTGCAATGCCACCCACTGTATTGTAAGTGGACACCATTGCAGGAAGTGACAACAGTGGAATGCACGGTGGAACGCGGGAGAGGTGAGTCATCCCCGCCCGCCGCCTTTTACTAATAGTGGCTGCTGCTGCTCAACTTAAGCTAGAGGGGGAGCGCAGATGAGGGACCCAGGTGAGGGAAGGGGGGTCCTACCCCCCTCCCCGCCGCTGTGCCCAATACCCACTTCCTGCCCGCTACCCCCTCCAGCTCGGCGGACACCCTCCAGCTCAGCGGCAAGTCTAGGACCGCCCCTTGGGGCAGGGCGCTACTTATTCTTCTTGCTTGGACCAGCCCCTTCTTCTGCTTGGACTGGCCCTGGGGGCAGGGTGATACTTCTTCTTGCTCAAAGGTTGAGGAACGTAGCCTATTACGGTATATATATATATATAGATTGTTAAAAATAAGCAATTTTAATTTAATAAGCAATATTCAGTAAAGCTCCTCTTCAAAGGGTGTCTGAAACAAAACAAAAAAAGATACTTACCTGAGGAGATGGAAAGCTCTGGGTCCTGATGAGCCTTCCTGTTCCTCTCATGGTCCCCTCGTTCCAGCGCTGGCTCCTCCATTCAAATCTTTTGCTATGGGAGGCTTTGGCAGTCTTCTGGAACCTAAGTGCGGCTCTTCACTGCACATGCTGCTAAAGGGGGAGCCAGCGTTGGAACGAGGGGACCGAGAGAGGAATGGAAATGCTCTGAAAGACCCAGATTCTTCCCTCTCCTTAGGTAAGTATGTTTTTTTATTGTTTTGTTTTAACTTCAGACTCACTTTAATCACCATACAATTGTCACTGTAACTAATTATAATGTTTACCAATATCTATATGGTCATGTACACCAATGTCTGTATATGTACCCCTTTCTCTTTCCTCCATTGTACAGCACTACTAAAAATGAGGGTGCTATATCAATCAATAATAATAATAATATGTGTATGGATAAGTTCATAATTTTTCAGATTCCCGCTTGCCAAATATCTCACTCTCACGCCATTTTTTGTGTTACACTGGGGCTTATTTACGAAGGTACTATGTCACAACTGCAGCTTTATGATAACTTTAGCACTTTACAGAAACATGGATTTAGAGAAAATATTTTGCATTCATTTTGCATCAGAGTATGCATCTGATTATTTGACTATGGAAATGAGCTACCATACTTGCATTGGCTATATCTTGTAACTTACAACAGCATACCCAACATGAAGTTGATATGTGAGGGTTACGCAGCCGACCATAGCGACTGTTTCTACATTGCCTTACTCCCAGACCACATGTCAACAAACCATACAAAACATGTATCTTAGTGCATACCAACTGAGATAAAAAGCTTACCACTCCAAGAATGGAATATAACAGAAACTGTATATACACTGTTGTAGGTGTCCGCCATTCCAGCACAGGTCTCACTTCCTTGTGGTATCCATCCATCAGGTAGTCTGAAAGAGCCACTAAGGCTGATTTGTTGGGCTTCATCCTATGAGCCTCTGGAGCTCAAAGAAACAGACACAGACATACGTAATTTAACTACTTCTACTATTGCTGCTGGTGCGCATTTTAATAGTCATAATTATGTACAGTGGTGCCAAGCAAGATTTCGGATATCGGAACTACCCAGATAATCCGAGCTTTTTCCACTATCCGAACTTTGAATAGCAAGTCGGATATTGTTTAAAATCCAAATAGACTATCCGAGCAAACTCGGATTTCCCATCTGAAATCCGAAATCCGGGCGGATAGTTAGTTCAGATATCCGAGCAGAAGCCAAAATCACATTCAATGGCAAAAAAGTCCTTTCAAAGGCATCCAGGCCTAGAGATAGAGATAGAGATAGAGATAGATAGAGAGAGAGAGAGAGAAAGACCCCTCCGAAAGGGTTTTTAGCCATTTGAAGAGACTTTTGGAAGCATTTTAAGCCATTTTCAAGTCACTTCCGGTTTTCTATCCGGCTATCCGAAACCGGACGGATATTGGGTTCGGATATCCGAGTTTACTCAGATACCAAAAAGTACGGGTTCGGATATCTGGGTATCCGAGTCCGGATCAATTCGGATTTTGAAAAGGGGTATCCGAGCACCCCTGATTATGTAATGAGAGTTATCATGTAACTGTGCAGTACAGAAGTATATGTTTTAATTCATGTAATTCTAAATTTCTCCTAGGAGAAAACTATGGAGAAAAAGTGAACTGAGTACGAGGCATACTCTCCTGTAGTTGCCAACTGGATCCCAAGTTGGCAAAGACCTTAGGTAAGATTTGCAGTTCTTAGCCCCTACATAAGCAGAGAACCGTGATTTTAAATGTACCCCTAAATTTAATGTGCCCTTCCTGTATGCTGCTATTCAGCAATACCATAAGCAGGTGTTGGGCACCTGAAGAAAAACTGGATTAGTTGCTCATAGTAGCCATTCAGGTTTTAGGTTTCACATTGAATAAAAATATTCTGATGAATTGTTTTGGTAACCTTCCCACTTTTGCTCCGATTTTCTTTGCATCTGTCTTAACAAAACTTGTCCACTGAGAGCAGAAGCCACTCAAACCTGTCTAACAATAAAAATTGTGAAATTTACCATCCTAATGTAACTGCCATTATTTCAGTTACTTCTTATAATGTGAGCATAATTTCTAAATTTGTGTGTGGTCATGTGTAGAGATGGCCCGAATGGTTTGCCGACGAACGGGAATCGGCAAACTTCCGTGGTTCGTGATCACGGAGAACTGCAAACTTTTTCGGAAGTTCGGTCCGCCCCTATACTACATCATTAGGGTCAACTTTGACCCTCTACATCACAGTCAGCAGGCACATTCCCGCCAATCAGGCCACACTCCCTCCTGGAGCCCCACCCCCCCTTATAAAAGGCAGGCAGCATCAGGCATTTCACTCACTCGTGTGCCAGCAGTAATTAGAGAAGGGAGAGCTGCTGTAGAGAGAGCTATAGGGAAAGCTTAGTTAGGCTCTTGTAGGCTTGTTAGCTAGCTCCGTGCTGTTTCTTATTGCTAAAAAAGCACCCCTCAACAGCTCTTTTGAGAGCTAATCTTGTTCTTGTGATCTATTTTTTTTGTGTGTGGCCCACTTGCATTATATACAGCCCTGTCAGTCAGTCTCAGCTGGCCTTTGGCCCCTTGGTGGTAATTCCTACTGTGCCACTGCCAGGCCCAGCACATTCAGTGACTACCTGTGTGTGTGTGCACATTTGTAATCCCAATCACTGCACCTGTTCACTGTTCAGTGCACCTACCTACCTACCTACGAGAGTGCACGCATTGTTAATACCATCAGTCATTGCACCTGTTCACGGTACCTGTATGTGTGTGTGACAGCTACTCATTTGTAATACCAAACACTGCAGTGCATACCTGTAACCTGTTCAGTGCACCTATGTGAGCGCCAGCAGTGTAATATACCACCAGTCACTTCACCTGTTCACAGTACCTGTGTGTGACAACTGCACATTTGTAATACCAATAACTGCAGTACATACCTGTAACCTGTTCAGTGCACCTACGTGACCGCAAGCAGTGTAATATATCACCAGTCACTGCACCTGTTCACGGTACCTGTGTGTGACAGCTGCACATTTCTAATACCAATCACTGCAGTGCATACCTGTAACCTGTTCAGTGCACCTACGTGAGCGCAAGCAGTGTAATATACCACCAGTCACTGAACCTGTTCACGGTACCTGTGTGTGATAGCTGCACATTTGTAATACACAATCACTGCAGTGCATACCTGCAACCTGTTCAGTGCACCTACGTGACCGCAAGCAATGTAATATACCAGTGGCTGCATGCTGTTTAGTATACCAGTCCGTGCATACCTGTTAACTGCCCCTGTGTGACAGCTGCACATTGTATTGTAATACCAGTCATTGCATACCTTTCACTGCACCTGTGTGACGCACATTGTATTAGTCAAGTCAGTGCATACCTTTCACTTCATCCCCCCCCCTCCGATATGGACAAAACAGGCAGAGGCAGATCCAGAGGCAGGCCACCCAGCAGGTCTGTTCTAGGTCGTGCTGACGTGATTTCGTGCGGCCCTAGACCAAAGTACAGTGCTCAGAAGAAGGCGCGTCGCATCAACTCCCAAGATTGTCAGGACGTGGTTGACTATTTAACACAGAACACCTCATCTTCCGCAGCCACCAGCGCTACTCCACGTACCACATCTGCTACATTTGACACTTTGCAGGAGTTATTTGGTGGGGAAATCACTGATTCACAGCCATTATTGTTACAACAAGATAAAGGCGCTAAGCAAGCTATCCCACCTCATATGTCTGAGTTAGGCGACACTATGGACGTAACATGTGAGGAGGAGGATGATGAAGTACCTGCTGTTGGTGCAGTTTTGGAGGTGTTTGATACAAGCGAAGCTGGGGGGAGGATGATTATGATGATTATGATGATAAGGATGCCACGTGGGTTCCCAATAGAGGAGATGAACAGGGGGACAGTTCAGAGGGGGGGTCAGAGAGGAGTAGGAGGAGACAAGTTCCGGAAAGAAGCAGGGATAGCTCGTCATCAGAAACAGCTGGTAGCAGTGTCCAGCATCATGTTTCGCCAACTATGGACAGCCAGCCAACATGCCCTTCAACATCAGCTGCTGACGCCACCATAGTGCCCAAACCCCAGGGTGGCTCAGCGGTGTGGAAATTTTTAGTGTGTATGCCAAAGATCAGAGCAATGCCATCTGTACTCTCTGCCACCAAAAATTGAGTCGTGGAAAGGCCAACACCCACTTAGGGACAACTGCCTTACGAAGGCACATGCAGAAAAGGCACAAACTGCATGGGAAGACCACCTGAGCAAAAGCAGCACACAGAAGCAAAGCCACCCTCCTTCTCCTCTTCCTCCTTCAGGTGCATCATCTTCAGCCACTTTCTCCCTTGCACCTTCACAATCACAGCCACCCTCCTCCACTCCGCCTCTCACCTTGAGCGGCTCCTGCTCCTCTGCCCACAGCAGCAGCCAGGTGTCCGTAAGGGAAATCTTTGAGCGGAAGAAGCCAATGTCTGCCAGTCACCCCCTTGCCCAGCGTCTGACAGCTGGCTTGGCGGAACTGTTATCCCACCAGCTGTTACCATACCAGCTGGTGGACTCTGAGGCCTTCCGAAAATTTGTGGCCATTGGGACACTGCAGTGGAAGATACCAGGCCACAATTATTTCTCAAAAAAGGCGATACCCAAACGATACCATGAAGTAGAAAGGCAAGTGGTGTAATCTCTGGCACACAGTGTTGGGTCAAGGGTCCATCTGACCACGGATTCCTGGTCTGCCAAGTTTAGTCAGGGCAGGTACATCACTTACACAGCCCATTGGGTCAACCTGGTGACCGATGGCAAGCAGGGAGTACGTGGCTGTGCAGCGGACCTTGTAGGTGACACCTGCACGGCTTGCAGGCAGACCTGCTGCCACCTCCTCTCCTTCTCCTCCTACTCCTCCTGCTACATCCTCTTCGCTGTCGTCCTCCTCTTCCTCCTCCTTGGCAGCGCAACTCTACTGGTGCTGCGATCTCCTCTCCAGCTACACAGCCCAAGCTCCCCGGGGCCTAGGCTGCATGCCAGGTACGACGGTGTCACGCCATCTTAGACATGTCTTGCCTCAAAGCGGAGAGTCACACAGGAGCAGCTCTCCTGGCTGCTCTAAACAAACAGGTGGATCAGTGGCTGACCCCGCACCAACTGGAGATTGGCAACGTGGTGTGTGACAATGGCAGCAATCTCATTTCGGCTTTGAATTTGGGAAAGTTGACACATGTACCCTGCATGGCACATGTGCTCAATCTAGTAATTCAGAGATTTGTGTGTAAGTACCCAGGCTTACAGGACGTCCTGAAGCAGGCCAGGAAATTGTGTGGGCATTTCAGGCGGTATTACACAGCCATAGCACGCTTGGCCGATATTCAGAAAAACCACTTGTCGGTGATGCGCTCGATTTACGATAGCCCGACTCGCTGGAATTCGACCCTCCTGATGTTCGACTGCCTGCTACAACAGCAGAAAGCCGTCACCCAGTATCTCTACAACTACAGTAGAGGGACATGCTCTGGGGAGATGGGGATAATCTGGCCGAAGAACTGGACACTCATGCGAAATGCCTGCAGACTCATGCGGCCATTTGAGGAGGTGACAAACATGGTGAGTTGCAGTGAAGGCACCATCAGCGACTTGATACCGTATGCCTTCTTCCTGGAGCGTGCCGTGTGTAGAGGTGGATCAAGCCGTGGATGAGTGTGAACAGAAACAGTTACAGGAGAAAGAGTTGTTGGATCAATTCTCATCAGAACCAAATGTTTCCTCAACACCGGCGGCATCACAGAGGGGGGTGGAGGAGGAGGAGGAAGAGTCGTGTGGGGAAGAGGAGTCAGTTGATGAGGAAGGTGTTTTTTTTTTTGAGGAGGCAGCAGAAGAACAACCACAGCAGGCATCGCAGGGGGCTGGTGCTTTTCAACGCTCCCGTGGTATTGTTTGTGGCTGGGGGGAGGAGGAGAACTTACCTGACATCACTGATGTAGAGCCAGAGGAGTTGGATAGTATGTCTGGATCCAACTTTGTGCAGATGGCATCTTTCATGCTGTCCAGCTTGTTGAGGGACCCCCGTATATAAAAACTCAAGAAAGGATGCTGCACATGCAGAAAAAGCTGGCAACTATGCTTTACAGTGCGTTTAAGGGTGATGTCACAGCACAACGGAATAAAGGTACCAAAACCAGTGAACCTTCTCCCATGTTCACGCAGGCAAGGACAGGACGCTCTAGCGATCTCATGGTGATGTCGGACATGCAGACATTCTTTAGTCCAACGCCTCGCCTTAGCGCTTCCGGATCCACCCTCCACCAATGGCTTGACCGGCAGGTAGCCGACTGCCTGGCCTTAAGTGTGGATGTAGACACTGTGAGCAGCGATGAACCCCTGGACTACTGGGTGCACAGGCTTGATCTGTGGCCAGAGCTGTCACAATTTGCCATCCAACTTCTGTCTTGCCTTGCCTCAAGCGTCCTGTCAGAAAGGACCTTCAGCACAGCTGGAGGCATTGTCACTGAGAGGAGAAGTCGCCTAGGTCACAAAAGTGTTCAGTACCTCACCTTTATCAAAATGAATGAGGCATGGATCCCGGAGGGTTACTGCCCGCCCGAAGACTAAGTCAGTCCCCACACACAGCATCTCTGCCTGCACGCCGTGTGACTGGCTGCCTGCCCTAAGACTAAGTCGCTCCCCACACAGCATCTCTGCCTGCAGGCCGCTTGACTGCCAGCATCAACAGGGTCCACCAGGACTCCAGGCAGATTCCTAACTTTTTAAGGCCGCTGCTAGCAGCGGTCGCTATAATAATTTTTCTGGTGCATGTACATGCCTGGCTTACTTTTCTGGCTGCATTGCAGTTGCAACAACAAAACAAAAGGCATGTACATGTGTCAATTCCCCTTCGTGATCGTTACCTTGCCGCGGTGAAGGGGCATCACAATGAAGCAATGACCGCCGGCTAATATAAGTGTGTTGGGGTTGGGGGGCACACCTGACCCAAGAAGATAGATAATAAGGTCATTGCTTCATTGTGGACAGACCAAATTCGATCAGTTGGACACTCAGTCACTGTTGCTCTGTCATTCAGCTACCTCAGCCTGACCATATGGGCTTAAAAACCGCCATCACCTGCACTCTGGCCATGGTGCGCACCAGTCCAGCACGTCCGTCACTACACAAACAGCTGTTTGCGGTGCATTACACAGTGAATTTGGTCTGTCAATGTGAAGCTGTACACTAATTACACTCCCTGATTGATGTATATGTTACGGCCAGAACCCGAAGTGTGGCCACTTCGCGTTCTGGCCAGCCAGTTCGGGTTCTGGCCGGCCAATGAGCGCAATGGCCGCAGCGCAGCGGCCAATGTTAGAAATGTAATGATTACAATAAGTTCAATGCATTTTATGGCCGTTTCGCTGCAGCCAAATGTATTACAACTTGGTTAATTTAATTAAATGAAGCCGGCGGCAATGTAATAGATGAAGCCGCCGGCTTTAGCACTGCCTCCTCTCCTCCCCCCCCCCCCCCGCCTCTCTCCTCTCCCTGCCTCCTATACAATACGGAGCAGCCGGGGACATGCGTGTCCTCGAGAGTCGTTCGTTGTGGCAGGGGAATCCTGCCGTTCCTGCAGAGCGGGTGCTGGCAGAAGCAATGTCTGCAGCCTCCCCGCTCTGCTTCCCCTGCCGCGACGAACAACTCTCAGGGAAACACATGTCCCCGGCTGCTCCGTATTGTATAGGAGGCAGGGAGAGGAGAGAGGCGGGGGGGGGGGGGGGAGGAGGAGAGGAGGCAGTGGGAAAGCCGGCGGCTTCATCTATTACATTGCCGCCGGCTTCATTTCCTTAAATTAACTAAAGTTGTAATACTTTTGGCCGCAGCGAGACGGCCGTAAAATACATTGAACTTATTGTAAACATTACATTTCTAACGTTGGCCATTGCGCTGCGGTCACTTCGCACATTGGCCGGCCAGAACCCGAAGTGGCTGGCCAGAACGCTAAGTGGCCACACTTCGGGTTCTGGCCGTAACATATACACATGCAAGATGTTTTAAAGCACTTTAGGCCTCCAATTTAGCAATAAAATGTGATTTCTGCCCTTAAAACGCTGCTGTGCGTCAAATCCTGATTTTTCCCAGGGAGTTTTGGCATGTATCCCACTCCGCCATGCCCCCCTTCAGGTGTTAGACCCCTTGAAACATCTGTTCCATCACTTTTGTGGCCAGCATGAATGTTTCTAGTTTTCAAAGTTCGCCTCCCCATTGAAGTATATTGCGGTTCGCGGAAGTTCGCATGTTTGCGAACTTTTGCGGAAGTTCGTGTTCGCGGTTCGTGAACCGAAAATCGGAGGTTCGGGCCATCTCTACTCATGTGACATAACTTTGCTGTTTATGTTTTGTAAAATGAAGTAAATGATTTTCAAAAGTAATGTCCATGTTTTCCTATGGCACAGTTCCCACTGTACACATTTTAACTGAAAGCTTTTTCACCATTCACTGCTATGGAAAAAATGCATGCCAACTCATTAAGCTGAAAAGGACCCAAGAGATATTGCCTTACCATATAATTCTTAGAGGCGGCAGCTCTTGCTGAGCAAAGTTCACTCAAGGGGTGGCAAATCTGAGGCAGCATGAGTTTTTGTGGTGGGGAGGGAATGGAGTTTTTTCATCTCTTGCATGGGAAAAGTTATTGTGAGATACTTCTTCTTTTATCTTTTAGTGAGAACATGGACAATAATAAAACCTTGTCAGTACCTCTAAACCCTTCAGATTCTATAAAAGACTGACGATGTCTCTCAGTCAATAATATCAGACTCGCATTGCTGTGGACATGCATGCAGTCGGTATGCAGAGCTGCTGTGAGCTCTCTTAGTCATAGCTGGAAAAATGGGCACAGGAGCAGATTTGGAAAGAAGAGCACTGCCTGAGACTTTTTGCCGCCTGAGGCAAACTTTTGAGGATGCCCCCCCAAAAGGTGGGTAGCCAGGTATAAGTGCCCCCAGTATTGGTAGCTAGGTACAGTTGCCCCCAGTATAAGTTACCCAGGCACAGTTGTAAAATTGCTCCCAGTATAGGTTGGCCAGGCACTCTCTTCACTTCCTGTTTCTGCCTGGTGCTGCCCCCAGACTTCAGCTGCTTGAGAAAGTCTTATAGATTATGTGGTTATAGGCGCTCCTCCAATTAACTCGATGGTTTCACAAACAATGGAGCAAATAGGTATGGGTCGCCGCACAGTGGGATGGGATCTACCTCCCTATATAAATAATGAGAAGTCTGTGCAGGCGCTCAACATAAATGTGATCATCCCTACTCGTGACTGCACAGTAGCGCAGAGCTGCAGACCTGATCCAGACCGTTTTTTCCAAAGAAAGCAGATCAGGACGGTGCTAGTGTGCCTGTGTGAGCTGTAGACAAGCGTCAACAAACTCTTTTTCAGGAGTCCCAGCGCTGGAAGAACACTGCCTGTGGAGGATGAGAAAAGCCTCTTTAGGATCCAGAGACTAACTGCCTGCCAAGTCCTTAAAGGACCTTGCATCCCATCTGGAAATAAAATAACTAAACATAAGCGCACATTGCTGATCGAAGCTGGGGGTCAGCATTGGAATCTGGTGAGCAGTTAACCATTGCATTGCCGGTGGTGGGAGCACAATCTTTGATCACCTCACACAGGGTGAATATATATAGTCACTTTAATCCTGTGATCTACGGCAGTATTACGCTATGTCCGCATATTGTGCTTGAATGTACAGATGCCAATTACAGTGGGAGACCATTGGATTATATATACATGCTGTGTCTGCTGATTTGTCATTGAGTCAGCCAACTGATCTGGTGAGAGTACTTGGTGGATACATTTCTGTGAATTCATGATATCGTCTGGGTCCATTTGAATACAGACTGGTCTGGGACTGTGGACTTATATCATTTATGTTGAGCGCCTGCACAGACTTCTCATTATTGCTTGAGAAAGTCGCCTCACTTGGCATCATGGCTGGACCGGGCCTGAGCACCGCCATGGGCGCCCATTACAGGAGCTGCAGTTTGCAGCAATGAGCGGAAATTTGAGTGCCCACGATAAAATAGAAGGCACCAAGGCCTCCCGCTATGCAAATGATGGCATTATGCAGCTTCAATTTGCATAGCAGGAAGCCTTGGCACCCACTATTTTGTGGGGAGCCTCTTGGCACCCACATTTCTGCTCATTATCATATCACAAATCATAGCTTTGCAGTGTGGGGGGGGGGGGTAGGTTAAGGTTAGGCCATATGGGGTGGGGGCTTAAGTGTTAGGCTCCACGGAGGGGGGCTTTAAGTGTTAGGCACCACCTAAGGGTTAGGCATAGGTAGAGAGAGGGTTAGGGGTTAGGTATCGATAGAGGGAGGTCTTAGAGTAAGGCATTGGTAGAGGCAGGGTTCTGTGTGAGAGTAGGGTTAGGTTAAGTCATAGTAAAATACTGTTATACATTACAGATATTTCAAAATTAATTAGTAGAATATCAGTAATTTTACTGATGTTCCACTAGGGGCAATCCCCTGCTCTCTTTTTTTACAGGTGCCTTTATTATGTGAATCCCTCTAATAGACAGCGATTACACCGTCTAACAGTCTCCCGAGCGGCGATTGCCGCTCGGAGACTGAAGGCAGGGCGGAACTCCGCCCCCCAAGCAGGAGATGCGCGCACAGCCTGCGCGCGAACTCCTGCTAAACAGAGCCCCAGGACTTGACGCCAATTGGCGTTAGGCGGTCCTGGGGCTGCCGCTGCGGCCACGCCCATTGGCGTGGGGCGGTCAGCAGGTAGTTAATGTTGGAGTTCTGTGGGAAACTAGTGAACTGGGTGTTTAACCACTTGCCGACCGCACGCTTATACCGTGCGTCGGCAAAGTGGCAGCTGCAGGACCAGCGACGCAGTATTGCGTCGCCAGCTGCAGCCTAATTAATCAGGAAGCAGCCGCTCGTACGAGCGGCTGCTTCCTGTCAATTCACGGCGGGGGGCTCCGTGAATAGCCTGCGGGCCGCCGATGGCGGCTCGCAGGCTAAATGTAAACACAAGCGGAAATAATCCGCTTTGTTTACATTTGTACGACGCTGCTGCGCAGCAGCGCCGTAAGGCAGATCGGCGATCCCCGGCCAATCAGCGGCCGGGGATCGCCTCCATGTGACAGGGGACGTCCTGTCACTGGCTGCACAGGACGGATAGCGTCCTGTGCAGCCCAGATCTCCCGGCGGTGGCAGGTAGGAGAGGGAGGGGGAGGATTTCGCCGTGGAGGGGGGCTTTGAGGTGCCCCCCCCCGCAAAATGCCAGCCAGGAGGAGCGATCAGACCCCCCCTGCACATCATCCCCCTAGTGGGGAAAAAAGGGGGGCGATCTGATCGCTCTGAGTGCCCTTTGATCTGTGCTGGGGGCTGCAGAGCCCACCCAGCACAGATCACCTAAAACAGCGCTGGTCCTTAAGGGGGGGTAAAGGGTGGGTCCTCAAGTGGTTAAATCAAACTCAACAGTAACCACAGTGAACATCTTTTTGTGAACTATGAAGCAGCAATTAGAGGGATCATCACATTACAAATGAGGCAACTGTAAATGGATTTCTACTGAAATCACCATTCCTATAAAAGTACCTGCTATTCTTAATGGTAAAGTTTTCAGCTGAACATCACTTTTATCAGATTTGAAAATATGAGGAAGCCAAGTGACCCTAGAACACATTAGAATTTTAAAAAATATATTTATTTTGAAGCACACTGAGAGCTTATTCACAGTGGGACATTGCATTGTAATGCAATGATAAAATCGCAAGGCAGCATTACAACACAACGCAAAAAAAAGGTGTAGCATTAATGTGCATTACCGTAACATACAGTAGGTACAGGAAAGCATACAGGCAATGAAAAGTATGCTTTTCTGTACCTGGTAACGTGTGCGTTTTTATAGGTAACGCACTGCGGCAGTGCGTTACTATAATGCTAAACGTCACAATGCGATGGTAACGTTGAACTGTGAACGTCCCTTAGGATTATCACTGCAGTGCGGTAAGCTGCGTTATAAGACTTTAAAACGCAGCTCCATAACGTCCCACCTACCTGAAGCATTAAATAGTAGTGTAAAGATGCACAAGAGTAAATGAAAACAATGCAGGGAGCACACTATTCCTTACTTTTTGGATCACATTGCGATTTTTTTGCATTCATTTTTACTTCTTAGGTTTCGGGCAAAATACATTGGGCTTGATTCACAAAGCGGTGCTAACTGTTTAGCACGGGTGTGCTAAATAATTAGCACGTGAAGTGCTGTTCGCGGACTTTTGTGCGCGCAAAGTGCCGCGAATCGCGCACTTTTGCGCGCACAATTTGCAGCGATTCGCGTGATCGCGGACTTTTGCGCACGCAATTTGACGCAAATCGCGGACTTTTGCGTGTGCAAAAGTCTGCAATCGCGCGAATCACGGCAAATTGCGCGCGCAAAAGTCCGCGAACGGCACTTCACATGCTAACTGTTTAGCACACCCATGCTAAACAGTCTGCACCGCTTTGTGAATCAAGCCCATTGTATTCACAACGTGCACAATGTGCAGAAAAAAGCAAAAGGTCCAATTTTTTAACAAATAAAACATGCAAACAGAATCCAAAAAGTCGGGGCCATTGAGCTTCCAAACAAATATGCTCGCTGCCTGTATCTGGAAAAGCTAAAATTCTCTTTGATATTTTAATGCCTGTGTTTGATCAGACCCTAAAAGGTCAGTGCGCATTCACACATAGGCAAGAAGAAATGCTTTGCCTTGTTTATACATAGGCATTACAACACAATTCAACATGCTTCAGGTTGCCTCACTCAGATTTTGCAGTATTAAAAGGTACCTATAAGCTGAAAATAATGTAGATACTCACCCTAGCCTCTGGATAATCCATACGCTTCCCCCATCCCTCTCGAGCCCACCCTTCCAGGGCAGGGACCCTCTGAACCTATTTCACAAGAGTTTGTCAAATAGGTTTGCGTGGCTGCGCCCACTACCATGAATGAACACAGCATCATGCATGACTGCATAGGCGCCAGCCTGTATAGTGTGACCGCACTTGTTCACAGACGGAAGCCCAGCCACAAACTTTCACAGGGTCCCGGGCACCGGCAGTGGTCTTGACGAGGACATAAGAATCCTCTACTGAGGTAAGCATCTGACTTTTCTTTTTTCAGGAGTCACAATTTTCCTTTAACGATTTTCCTTTTAAAGTGCATTCCATATTCTGTTTAAAAATAGACCATGTTTCCATGCAAACAAGAATAAAGTACAGTTTGACATCAGATTTGACATGCTTATGATAGTCAGATAAATGCACTCACCTGCAGATATGATGAGAAATGAAATGGAAAAGAGAATCCAGTGATGATCCA
Organism: Hyperolius riggenbachi; assembly: GCF_040937935.1. Taxonomy (NCBI): domain Eukaryota; kingdom Metazoa; phylum Chordata; class Amphibia; order Anura; family Hyperoliidae; genus Hyperolius; species Hyperolius riggenbachi. The sequence continues at coordinate 268,701,021 of NC_090651.1, read as the reverse complement.
TTGCATGTGAAATTGCTGAATGTCACCAAATCAGCATCTAGAGCCCTTAGTTGAACTGCTGTCTAATTCTATACCTCTCGGGACAGGCTAATCCAAGCCTTATCGATCTTCCAGACCAGACTATAAATATATATTGTTGTAATTTTCCTTTCCTTTTTTTTTTTTTTAGAAAATGGATTTTAGTTGAGATAATAGTTTCTCTGCCTATAGCAGATTATTTGATTTGCTTTTTAGCTGCCTCTTATAGTTAGCTCCATAATTTCTATATTGGCTTTGATGTGGTAGTGTTCTTGTCTCCTGCATGCTTTTCTGATTTTTCCAAGCTGTTCTGTGCTTTATATACTCTGACTTACTTACTGTTGCCCACCCCCTTTCTCCATTATATCACCATAGAATTTTACAAAGTTGCCTTGACACATGACACATGCCCATTTTTTTAAGATTATTTGTATACACAACTCATGTTCATAATTTTGCCATTAGAATTTTTACACAACTAATGAAACAAGAAAATATTGTGATTTCAAATGTAACTATACCCCCAAAACAAACAAGCAAACAAACAAACAAACAACCAAAAGAACAAAAAAAAAGTATACCATAACAAAAAGTCAAAATACTAAAGCATAAAAGCCCTGGTACATTAAAAATGAATACCTATATACTCACACCTACCTCATTAAAGCACAAATGACACTCTCTCATCTACCTTGTGCTGGTTAACCAATCACAGCTGTATTGCAAAATGGTGGGCACCTAGCGTTGGTGTTGGGACAGACTTAAAGAGAATCTGTACTCTAATATTCTTACAATAAAAAGCATACCATTCTATTCATTATTTTCTCCTGTGCCCCTCTGTGCTGTTTCTGCCACTCTCTGCTGCAATCCTGGCTTGTAATTAACAGTTTTAGGCAGTGTTTACAAACAAACTAACCAGCTTCTAATAGGCTCAGCTAAGCATAGAGTGTGAGTCATTCAGAGTATGCAGGGGGCCTGCAGAGGGTGTGTATCGCTTCTACCAATCACAAGCAGCCCTGCACATTCCACACAATCAAGCTTTAGCCCGACAAACAGGACAGAGGAAAGATACATTGATTTATTACAGAGACAGTGCAGTTAGGAAAGACTGCAGTAAGCCAGAGCAGATTAGAACAGGCATAGGAACTTATAGGATAGAAGAACTAAGGCTGAAAAATTTGTTACAGAGTCTCTTTAAGGTGGCGATACACTTATAGATTTGCACCATCAGATTTGACCATCAGATAGATTTCTGTCAGATGCCTGTCAAGTCGAATCTGACAGGAATCTATCTGAAGTGTGCCACACACTTTCTGAAATCTATTGGAAATCTATGTAAATGCATTATTGGACCATTAGATTCAACGCAACTCTATGGGTGTAAAGAATAGCGGAGATGCCGCCGCAGAGACTAGCGGCATGGCGGCTATCTCCGCGTATCAGCCGGGGGCCTCTGCCGCACGGTCAAATGCTCAAGTTATGCCTGATCCTTCTATTGCTCACAGGTTAAGGGCTACGTGCGCGCGAGCAGAGCAACAGGACCTTTATGCAGCAAAGAGGGGGGTCAGCTGATCCTGCGGTCAGCTGACTCCAGCGGGCATCCGGATTGGCTGAGGGATGGGGGCGGAGCTGGGGAGCTTGCTGGGTATATATAAAGCAGGCCTGTCAGTAGCTCCGCATCTGCTGTTGCGTATGCTATATTGTGTTAGCTCTCAGACCTCAGTCAGTTCCCAAAGTGTGTTAGAACCAGCCGGAGCTGGGAATTCACACTTAGCTAGATTCTGTTGATAGCTTTAAAGTACTAGTGCATTGTTTATTTGTTATGACCTATTGCTTCCTCTGACTATTCTTCCGTTTGTCGATTCTGTACCTCAGTCTATCTGATTCACGTTGCCGACCCAGCCTTTCCCTGACGTTGAATCAGTCTTCCGATTCTGTACTTTGTCTGTCCGCTCGTTGCCAAACTCTGCCTGTCTGACCACTCTACCCGCACTGGTGGGCCCTGCCACCAGTGAGGGAAATCAGTTTTCTGCACCAATCTCCTAGGTGTAGGATACTGCCTTCTAGTCAGGATACCTGCTCCTCAGGTATCCTAGGCTGCAGTATTATCTGTGTCGCTTGCCATTAGGCTACAGTACTATCTGTGTCACTCGCCATTAGGCTGCAGTACTATCTGTGTCACTTACTAGGCTGCAGTACTGTCTGTCTCTCTAGCCTAGGCTGCAGTAACGCCTGAATCAAACCTGGCTTCAGCACCAATTGTATCAACTACTCCTAGGCTGCAAGACAGTCCGCTCTATCTGTCCTTCAAGAGAGCTTGAGTTCAGCTCTACTGTGGTTCTCTCCTTATACTGTGCACCAAACACTACTGGGCTGCAGTACACTCTGAATCACTTGCTCCTTAGGTGATCAGTTATCCAGCAGTATTGTATTATCCACATTAGCCCTCTTGCCTGCAGTACTGTCTGATTCACCCCGCCATTAGGTGAGCTTCAGCTGCAGGCTGAGTCACCCGCTCCTCAGGTAGGCTCTCTCATCTGAATTAATGTTACACCTAAACACGATCCTCCGCTGGTTGTCACGTGTCAGGCTATACTAGTATTATTGGTGATTCTGCAGATCACCATATAATCAGGTATAGCATCTGTATTATTGGTGATACTGCAGATCACCAATAATCAGAATTATCTGTGTTGCTGACACCAATCGTTACAATGGGCCATCGATCTGCTGCTGGCTTATCGGATATATCAAATCCATTGAAATCAATTGAAATCGGATTGAATTGATTGAAAGAATCGATCTCTGATCGATCGATAGATTTGAAAGAATCGATTTCTGATTGATCTATAGAATCGATCGATGGCTGAAATCGACTAATGTATGGGCCCCTTTAATGTCTGCAAGGGGGCAGGGATTAGGGGATAAATAAAACTGGCTTGTAGGACTACATGTTAGGTTTAAAGTAAACGGTGAAAAGGATGCTGTTTTGATGCGGGTATACTGGTAATAATTTCACATGAAAAGTTCAGCGCTGCTCCAGATTTCAGCGTCCATCCAGAAACAGCCTAAAACAAATATAGTAATGATGTGGTCTTCAGTCCACCATCACACCACCAGTGTGTGGCCATTGTTCAGACTGTTACAATCTGAGCTTCTGTTACAATCTGTTACATGCTGGGATTTATGAACTGGCTCTCTATTCCTCTTACCTCCTGTTGCCATTCCACCATCAACCGTAGACTATAAGGAACTCAAACAGACCAGATTGTCTGCCATAGTATAGTATGTTTATTAAACGTCAAAAACTGCTAAAAAATGCATGTACACAATATTGATATGAAAGTACATACAAAACGTAGCCTTTCCGGCAGCACAGTCAGGGCTCAGCTGTATGCGGCATCCTGCTCCTGCTACCCGTCTGAATGCCCCACTTCAGCCTGTATCTGTCTAGAGTGGTTCTGTTAGTACCACTGTCTTACAGACTTCAATTCCTATACCTTGCGGCCTGGGTGTAACCGGGTGCTGGGACAACGCACTTATCATCCCTTGGATGTCTGGGGATGAGCCACACAAGGTGAAGACTGCGGAGGAGATTGGGGCATAGTAACTGATAAAAAGCAGTGGATCAAGCAGGCCTCACAGTATCATTGATTACTTGTGTGGCTAGTTCTGGGATATAAAATACAGTTTTAGGCACTTTAGGAAGGACATTGAAGGACATTGACGTTTTAGAATTAGTACAAAAACAGGCAACTAAATTAATCAGTGGGTTGGAAGACCCATAAAGGTTGGACAAATTAGATTTTTTAGCTTGTAAAAGAGACAATATAGATAAAATGTATAAAAATTACCAGGGGTAATATACAAACTTGGCAAATGGCTGTACAAAGGACAAGGGAACATGACGTGGATGTGGAGGCAAGCCAAGGACAATTTACCACCTGTTTAGGAAGGGTTTCGGCACAGTAAAAGTTGTCAATATGTGGAATATCTTTCCACAGGTATTGTCATGGCAATGCCTGTACTTTTAGTTAAAGGGAACCTGAAGTGAGCAAAATTATTTAAAATAAACACATGACGTAGCTGCAAATGAATATTACATATTAACCTCGCCGCCAGTTCCTCTCAGAAGCTCGACATTTTCTTCTTACAGTGATCCCTTCCAGTTCTGACAACATTTTGTCAGAACTGAAATATACCAGTTGCTGTCAGTTATATATCAGCAGCTGTCAGTTACAACTGAATGTGCAAGGTAATGTCCATGTTCCCCTATGGCTCAAGTGGGCGATATTACAGTTTAACAGTGTGCTGACCAGGAAGCTGTTAAGGGGTAATGGCCATTTTTAAAATGGAGGATGGAGAATCCCATTGATCCCAGTGGACAAATAGGATGCAGGAGAGGAGAAAGAGATTGAGTAGTAGACTACACAGGAGGTAAGTATAACCTGTGTATGGTTATTTTGACATTTTATTTTCAGTTCAGGTTCTCTTTAAGAAGTGTTTGGATGTTTTCCTTATATGGAAAGGCATCTACAGTGTATGATTACTTGGTAGGGGATGATGGCACCTTGATCCAGTCTTGGAAACAATTTTTACCCTTGCGGCTTTTAATACTGCTGGATTATGGTACAGAAAGTTTGAAAAAGTTGAATAGGAAGGACAGAGCACAACACATTTTTTTCACATGGACCCTATTTATTCTCTTCTTGCTTGTTTATACCAATTAAATAGATTATTTGCATACATAGATTTTACTTCAGTGTAAGTTTTAACTGCAGAATCAACTAAACAAAAACAAATGAAAGCATGTACTGTATGTTTTTACAAGCCAGAAATAATTTGCAATAGTAAAAGTTTTGTTTTAATATTTAACTATTTGATAAAAATGTAAAAGCTAAAATTCTCAAACAAAATGTAGCCATCAATTTAAACAAATAAACAAACAATCAAACAATGGGCTTTATTCACTAAGACAAATAGCATGCCTTATCAGAGGTAAAATGCCTTATCAGAGTTAACATGCCTTATCGGAGTAGCATAGCAAGCACTACGATAATGTCCTTTAAAGTGATTGGACCTGCAGGGGCTCAGGGCAGGACGAGTGGAGATCTCGTCATTGCCAATTAGCAAGCATATGTTCGTAGTGCTCACTATGCAACGCTGATAAGGCATGTTGACTCTGATAAGGCATGTTAACTCTGATAAGGCATGCTATTTGTCTTAGTGAATCAACCCCATAGTTGTTATATTACTTTAGTACATTTATGCAGTTTCCCCCATGGTCTCCTGTTCAACTGGCTTCAATGATGCTTTTGTTACATCTTTGCAGCCAGTTGTGTGCGGCCTCCTTCTTCTTTTGATACTCATCTGAGGTCGTGGGAGCAGTCTGATTGAGGCTTGTGCATCGGCAAACTCCCAGGAAAAAACATCCTAGGTCACTATTTACGTGACTTTTGATTTGGTCTGCTTGAGTGAGATATCATACAGCTAGGCAGAAGATATTAACATGTTTGTTTGTGTTAAAGTGTTCTCTTCTGATTTTAAATATTGTGGTTAGAAAATATTTTCTTTTTTAAAGCAAACCTGAGCAGAGGAATTAAATGGAAATCTGAACTTACCTGGGGCTTCCTCCAGCCCCCCATAGCCTGTGAGTTCCCTCTGTGTCCTCTGGGTCTCCTCTGTGGTCCTGCTGGCAGCTTTGTTAGGTGCGCAACTTCATCTGCAGTTGCTTGCAACTGCACATCCGTGGCCCATCCACACGCCCAACTTGATCACACGCCCATAACTGTAAGCATCCTGTGCACTAGCGGTTCAGTCTTTCAAGAACCACGACAAGCATGTGATCAAGCCAGGCGCATAGACGGGCTGAGCATGCACAGTTTCACATGACTTCAGCTGAAGTCGTGCACCTAAAGGAGCTGCCAGCGGGACCATGGAGGGACCCCAGAGGATGCAAAGAGACCTTGTGGGGTATTGGGGGTGGGGGCTGTAGGAAGCCCCAGCTAAGTTTCGATTTCCATTTCATTCCTCTGCTCAGGGACCCTTTAAGGTCAACCATCGAGAACAATTAAAATTTTCGTGTCAGCGGTTCTTTAATGTTTCTGTCCCCATTGGAAAGATTCTCTCTCAGTTCCTGTTCCATCAGCCTCTGTGAACCCCCATAGCTTTGAGGTTAATAGGGCACTATGCCATTGCTCACACAAGTTTCACAATTGATGCAGCTGTTCTAGAAAAGTTCCCTTTAGAAGATTCAGTGATATGACTCAGGGATCTGTACAAACAGTAAGGAGCTGCCAGGGACGTTAGAGCTTCTTCCTCTGCACAAAGCTTGATCCACACACTTCCTCCCTCTGTCCGTGGGCAGGGTCAGCTCAAGCTGTAAATTTGCACAGGCAGTCAATATTGCAAACCCAGGGAACTAGGTAATAATTCAAAAATGGTCTACATGCAATGCATACAACTTTGTGCATTCCAAATGGATAAAGTATTTCACACAATAAACATAGAAAACAAAATCCTAAATTGGGACTCTACATTAGTCGATTTTGCAGGCCGATCCGATAATTTTATCAAACTGGAAGAGAATCTGTGCTGCAACATGGCCATCTGATCAATCATACAATAGATTTCCAGTCAAAATTGGTCAAATGGCTCAATCAGCCATGGCGGTAACATCTTGGTCACAAGGGCTCATTTGATTACTAGGGATGCTCGTTGGATTCTGCGGAAATTGGAATTTGGATTCTGCGGAAATAACACATTAGCACAACTCGGTTATTTTAGCCCAATCACAGCACTCAGAAGCATTGGACCAATCAAATATTTTTCTGTGAAATTCTAATTAATGCAATGATTTTAGGCCAGTCTCAAAACTCGGATACTACCGAGTCCTTCTGAGTCTTCTGATCTTCTGATTGACCTAAAATGTTCATGGTATTCCGATTACCAGAGTAAAATCCTGCATTCTCTGAATGTCCAATGCTTCCAAGTCATGACAAAAAAAATGGAAATCGGAAAACAGAAATCTGCGTAATTGGTAAATGGCATTTGCAGAAATTGGAATTTCCATGGAGTGGGCAATTGAAATCTCCGACCATCCCTATCGGTTACATAGCGATAATGGTGTTAAATCAAATTTCCCAACAACCTATTGACTACCAGCCTTTTTCCCTCCAAGTGTATGTGATCCCCCCCATGCCCTTGTGCAGTGTTGAAGGTTCACCTGTCACGCCGCCGGAAATCCTGGCCTCCTCCAGTTTCTGGTGTCACAACAAGCGTCTGTACCATGTGACACCAGAGCCTTAGTGACATCACTACATGTGACAGTGTAACATGGCGCGGGCACTTACAGTGATGCTGGACACTGGAGGAGGCCAGGATTTGCTCTGGAGGACAGGTGAGCCTTCAACACTGTGATGGGCACTGGGATGGGGGAAGGATGGCTGCACTAGGACGATTTACAATAGATTTCATGCTGAAATCTATTGGAAATTGATGTGCATTGTTTGGGCAGGCAATAGACTCCTCTCTGATCAGCTGTGATAAGAGAGGGATCCATGTAATTTTCTACCTGGTGGCAGATTAAATGATGTCCTTAAGTTATGTTTTGATACCTAGGGACAGGAAATACAGGGCGACAATAATTTTTTTTATAAAGTCAAATAAATGATTCCACACTATAAAAAGACCTTTTTTTCTGATGTTACCCTTTAGGCTACTTTCACACATATAGATTTATTCACTAAATGTAACACGCTTGTCAGCATGTGTTAATGTTAACAGGCTCACGATACGCGCGGTCCTGTCAGCATAATGTGTGCTCATAAGGTACGTGCGGTCCTTTGAAGTGCCACCCAATGTGTTTCTAGCACGACCGCTTTCTAGCACGCTAAAAAAATTGCATGGCACTTCAGAGGATCGTGGGTAACTTATGAGCGTATGCTACGCTGACAGGACCATGTGTAGCACGGGCTCATTAAAATGAACGCATGCTGATGGTCATTTTCCTAGCTCCGCCCCCACTTTGTAATGTGCTCCCTGCTGGACATGCAGTGTGTCACTGGATTTTTGATGTGGGGAGAGAAGCGTGATGCAATAGTGGGGAAAGGGCCTTAAAGGAATACTATCAAACTTTAACACATTTCTGTCAATAGCATAAATCAAAATTGCATTAACAGTCTGTGCAAACACAGCATATCTTTTTGCTGTGCAATGTTTCTTTTTCTTTTAATTTACCTTTTAGCTGGGCAGAATAGGAGCGAGAGCGTTTGTCTCTCGCTCCTCATAGCAGGCTACTGTGACAGATGCCTGGCATGCTGAATAGTGTTGGGGAAACATAGTAATAGTAATAGTAGTGAATACCATGGGGAAACGTGAAAATAGTATAATACACTACTGCACTGTAAAAAGGAATCCCCTCTAACATAATGAGCTGCCTCATTATCCGTCGCCGTCAGCTTGTCAGGGGATCCGTTTAAAAGGTAAATTAAAAGAAAAAGAAACATTGCACAGCAAAAAGATATGCTGTGCTTGCACAGACTGTTAATGCAATTTTGATTTATGCTATTGACAGAAATGTGTTAAGTTCGATAGTATTCCTTTAAGTTTATAGCATCTTTATCAACTTCCTTCCATTAGTACTAATCTTCTTTTATGGATTTTACCTGGGATATACCGTATATACTCGAGTATAAGCCTAGTTTTTGGGACCCAAAAAGTGGTCCCAAAATGCGGGTCTCAGCTTATACTCGAGAGAGTATAGGTAGCCAGGCATGCATCCCCCGCAGGCAGTTCGCCCCCACATTACCTCCAGGCAATGCACACCCCTCCTCCTCTCTCCCCTACTCCCCTCCCCACACGCTATAAGATTAGATAGGAGAGCGGAACAGCGGGACTCAGCCGCCAGCCGACTCTTCCCTCTTGTCGGGTCTCCTCTCCACGCCTGAAATAAGAGCACACTACTTCCTGTTAGCCACGATGTACACGGAGGAGCCCGGAGACATTCGATCTTTGCCTGGAGCCGCCCGGAAGGTGAGACACCAAGCTGCCGCCGCCGCTGCTGCTCTTATTTCAGGCATGGAGAGGGGACCCGACAAGAGGGAAGAGTCGGCCCGCGGCTGAGTCCCGCTGATCCCCTCTCCTTCTATATAATCTTTCAGCCTGCAAGGGGAGGAAGGGTGGCACACTGCCTATGGGGAAAGGGGCACACCTATGGCTGACTACCTATATTAGAGACATCTACACCTGGCCACCTATGTTAGATCACCTATGGCTGGCTACCTATACTGCAGACATCTACACCTGGCCACCTATGTTAGATCACCTATGGATGGCTTCCTATACTGCAGACATCTACACCTTACCTATGGCTGGTTACCTATACTGCAGACATCTACACCTGGCTATTTATACTAGAGCACCTATGGCTGGCTACCTATACTGCCTACATCTACTGGCCACCTATACTAGAGCACCTATGGCTGGCTACCTATACTACAGACATCTACACCTGGCCACCTATACTGGAGCACCTATGGCTGGCTACCTATACTGCAGACATCTACACCTGGCCACCTATACTAGAGCACCTCTGGCTGGCAACCTATACTGCAGACATCTACACATGGCTACGTATACTAGAGCACCAATGGCTGGCTACCTATACTGCAGACATCTACACCTGGCTACCTATACTGGATATACCTCGGCTTATACTCGGGTCAATCATTTTCCCCTGGTTTTTTTAGGGTATGAGTTGGGGGGGGTCAGCTTATACTCGGGTCTGCTTATACTCGAGTATATACGGTATATACAGTATATATACACACACTCAAACATATATATACTGTATGTATGTATATATATATATATATATATATATATATATATATATATATATATATATATATATATATATATATTACTGAAGCCTTTCAAGCTTTATATCTTACGGACCATATAGATGCTAAAGCTGCCACAAACATAAAAACTGCAAACAAATAAGTGCGAAAAAGAAATGTGTCGAGGACGTATGCCACTTGCAGCCATTCCTTCTTGCCCATTTCATCATCATTATTCTTCACATGCTCTCTGATTGATACAATTTCTTTTAAGATCTTGGACAGCAGTTGACAATTCTCTGAAGCTGACAAAGTTAAATCCATTGACATCTGGTTTTCCTGTGGACTATCAGTCCTTGATTTGTGGGTTTCACCTGTGGAAAAAGTTATTTTCAATAAAATGTCCTTTAACTAAACTGCATCATGGCTACAAGGATATGCAAGGTGAAATGTGACATGATGAGATAGACATGTGTATGGACAGTGGTAAGCATACAAATAACTAAGCAGTGTTCCTTTTTTATTTTTCTGCCTGAAAAATCCATTTAGGTATGCAAGTGAAAGTTTCTTTCCAGTCAGGACCTAGTCAGACTATAGCATAGTCCTTACTGATAAGGGATTATAGCCATAAAACTCTTCCCTGGCAGGGAACAGCTTCTGAGTGAAGGGAATGGATAAAAATTGTTAATAGTTCTAATATTTTAGCTCTGGGATACTTCACAGTCTGTCATTCAGCAGATACAATAAAACATTAAAAAGTAGATTTGAACATATCAAAAACATATTAGTGGTAGGAGAATAGATACAATTATTTATCTCATCAGTTTATTTACATCTTGGGTTCACTTTAATTTAAAGCAATCCTATAATGCGTATAGTGAACCTACAGACAAAGTATAAAGGTAAGTGTTTATGGAAGGTGTTTAGATTGCAACATGCATGCGAGTTATGTGCAATAAGTCTTGCATCCCTTTACTTCTAGCACACTACTGTAAACTGAGGTGGCGATGTTACCAAAGTTTTCACTAAATGTGAAAGAAACCTTTTCTGATATCAGTGTCCACAATGCAGTGCTGGTACAGACAATGGCCTCAATTCACTAAGCTTAAAGGTGGCCATACACTGGTCGATGTGCCATTAGATCGACCAGCTGACAGATCCCTATCTGATCGAATCTGATCAGAGAGGGATCGTATGGCTGCCTTTACTGCAAACAGATTGTGAATCGATTTCAGCCTGAAACCGATTCACCATCTGCTGAGCTGCTCCTGCCGCCTGTCCCCCCCCCCCCCGTATACACTACCTGATGCTGGCTCCCGGGCATCTTCTCCGCATTGCACGGCTCTGTTCCGGCTCCATCCCGGCGCTTCCTGTGTTACTCCGTGACCAGGAAGTTCAAATAGAGCGCCCTCTATTTGAACTTCCTGGTCACTGCAGTGACACAGGAAGCGCCGGGATGGATGGAGCCAGAACAGAGCCGTGCAGCGCGGAGAAGACGCCCGGGAGCCAGCCTCAGGTAATGTATACTTGATCGGATCGGCCGCCGCTAGCGACGCACACTTTACCCGCGGGCGATCGAGGGTAATTTCCCGCACGGCGCGATCGACGGACCGATCCGATTTCGGGAGGAAATCGGATCGGCGGCTGCGTTTACCGCGAACGATTGGCAGCAGATTCGATCCCAGGATCGAATCTGCTGTCGAAACGGCTGCGAATCGAGCCAGTGTATGGCCTGCTTAACTCCTGTCTTTAATAACTCTTCTGAGCTGTTTTACAGTTATCACAATCATATCACCATGGTGATAACTGTAAAACAGCTCAGAAGAGTTAATAAAGACAAGAGTTAAGGTTAGTGAATTGAGGCCATTGTCATCAAATAAGTCAGCTGTAGGCCACATTTTGGATCTACCATTTATGTGTATTGCGCTAGTTCTAATACTCTTTTTTCATGCTCACTTTTGTGTTTTTAACTGTTCAAAGCAGGTGTACAATCAATTATATAAGCAGGAAGATGGTTTGAAGCTGTGAGGTAAATACTTATAGTATATAGTTTTAATGAAGTAAAACTTAACCAAAAATGTTACCTTCTTTACAGAAACTCACCAATATTGTCTATCTTCTGAGTATTACGAGATGATCTGTTGAAAAGTACTTCAAACATTTTCTTGTGTATACCGAGTAAAGACATTAGCTTCTTTAGAACCAAATATTTCAACCACTTGGGAACCACTACATGGACATTGTGCTGGTGGACTATTTTCACTATGAAGATGCTTTGGATCAAACTGATTGTGAGAAATGCCATGCACATTATGTAGTAGACACCTGACAGGATGGAATAACATCAGTATATATACGTTATTACACATTGGCCCTAAGTTAAAAATACACTGCAACTGCTTTTGCACATAGAACACTAAAAAAGAATCACATGATTGGTCTTTGAGTTTTAGAAACAAGCCTTGCCCTCTAGGAAAGCATTTGAACTTTATATCATTCCCATTATGTTACTCAGGCAGAGGTGAGAGAGGCTCCACCCTCGGGGCGCAGTGTAGGAGGGGGCACACAACTCACTCAGCTATCATTCCCCTATTGTGTTTGAAGCAGAGATAAATAAGAAAAGGGATACATGGCAGTTACTGCAAGCCAGATAACTAAAGATTAAGGTGTTGATGGGGTTTGGGGCTGTAGGAGGTATTGAGGGACACACTTTGGTGTCTGATCTTGGGTGCTTGAGGACCTTGTCCCAGCTCTGATGTTACTTGCCCCAAAAGCTCTCCTATTGCATGATATACAAAGATGTTGCCTTTGATACCCCTTTATTCCATGCAGATGTTACAGAATGTAGATTTTGGGAAATCCTTTCTACAACCTTTGTTCTTTTCAGATAGTTGCAAGTAGGGATGGTCAGAAATGCCCATTTCTGATTCCGTGGAAATACCCATTTCTGCCAATGCCAATTTCTGTTTTCTAATTTTCTTTTTTTCAATTTCCATTTTGCCAATTTCTGATTTTCCATTTCTCCGATTTCCCAATTTCTGAAGAATATTTTATTTGTCATTTTTTTGCATCAGAGAATGCAAAAAAATATAAAAGAAAAAAAAAATAGAAATCAGAAAATCGGAAATTGAAAAAACTGAATCTTGTAGTTAGTCTAACATTACCACAGTAATCCAATTTTTGCGTAAAAATTCTGCATTCTCTGGCTGGTCCAGTGCTTCAGAGTTCTGTGATTGAGGTAAAATTATGAGTTGTGGTAAATCAGATTTACACGGAATTCCAATTTCAATTTTCCAATTTCTGAAAATAATGTTTTTGGAGTTTTTGGCCTGTGATGTCTCCTGAGTTAGCTGCACGTTGGACGCAGCAGTGTTGAGCTAGCTTTTTGTTTTATGGCAGTATTTTTGGGACAGTTTGTGGGAGCCTGAGTGGGCATAGCTGACAGCTATAGCTGCATTCAGTGTATGGAAGCAAACCTGGTCGCGCAGGGCTGAGTCATTTAGCACATCCACACTGTTCATCATTTTCAAGTGCCTGTGTACAGTTTTTAAACTTTTTATTAAAGTCAGAAGGTCGTTTTCGGTATTTGAAGCATTTTCTTTATGAGGTGTGCTGAAGGACCACTTGAGGAGCAGATGAGGCCAAGCAGAGGAGATTGCCAGAGGGTCTGGGGGTGGCCAAACACCCTGAAAGTGCAGACAGGCCCTGAGGGTCTTTTAATCTAGTGAGTCCTCATTCTTGGGGGCTAACACTTGGTGTAAGAAATCGCCCTGGTGGCAGACAGCATTGTGCCTTCGTCCTTTGACTTATGCACCTGAAAAGTAACTATTCAGCATTGAGCGCTACTCTGTTTACTATTAATTTCTGAATACTGATTGGAAGTGCCGTTTTCCGATCAGTAATGCAGAAATTTCAATTCTGCAGAATCCAAATGAGCATTGCACGGCAGAAAAATATAGTTCTTTGGAAGGATAGAAGGAGGCATACTGAATTGAATGGAGTATTATTAAAGCACAAGATAGTTGGCTGTTATTTTACATACCTTAGCTGAGATTGAGAAAAACATTTGTAAGCAATTTAAAGAGAATCTGTATTGTTAAAATCGCACAAAAGTAAACATACCAGTGCGTTAGGGGACATCTCCTATTACCCTCTGTCACAATTTCGCTGCTCCCCGCCGCATTAAAAGTGGTTAAAAACAGTTTTAAAAAGTTTGTTTATAAACAAACAAAATGGCCACCAAAACAGGAAGTAGGTTGATGTACAGTATGTCCACACATAGAAAATACATCCATACACAAGCAGGCTGTATACAGCCTTCCTTTTTAATCTCAAGAGATCATTTGTGTGTTTCTTTCCCCCTGCAGCTATCTTCCACTGAAGTTTCAGGCTGTTTCTTCCTGCAGAGTGCAGACAGCTCTGCCTATATGTAATTCCTCAGTATGTGAAATCCCAGCCAGCTCAGATGAGGATTTATCCAGCTTGTAAAAGATAATAGAGCAGAGAGAAGCTGCACTAATCTAAATATCACACAGGCAGTGTGCAGAGAGGGGCCTGGAGGGGGGAGATGCATCACAGAACCACAACACTGAAGAACTTGGCAGCCTTCCAGATACAGGCCGACAAGTCTGACAGGAGAGACATAAGTTGATTTATTACAGAGATGGTGATAGTAGAACATGCTGCGGTAAGCCAGAGCACATTAGAATAGATTTTGGAACTTGTAGGATGGAAGAAAACCGGATGAAATTTTTGTTACGGAGTCTCTTTAAGGCCAATTTCATTTAAAAACATTTCGTCTACTTCCAATAGTGTGCATGGGTAAAAAAGTCTGCACACCATTGGGCACTATCTTGCTTTCTGTGCAAAAAGATAGAGAGGTAGTGGACAGAACACTTTGGGAACTGCCCATTAAAAAAAAAAAAAAAAAAAAAACAGCAGGGAAAGAAACAAATTTGTGGTTGAGTGGGGAAAGTAAGAATATACAGTGCTGCCCATAATTATTCATACCCCTGGTACCCCAAATTTTGACTAATTTTAATTAATTAATTCATTTTAATTAAAGTTACTTTTATTCAACCAGCAAGTACTTTTTTGACTAGAAATGACATAGATGTTAGAGGCCTGCAGCGGGTCGGGTACTCGCGGGTAACCCGAAATGCGGGTTGGGTTTGGGTACCCAAATTGATTTAAGCTGCGGGTGCGGATAGCGAGTTGCGGGTGCGGGTAGGGTTGTGGGTAGCGATCTGCGGGTGCGGGTGCGGGTCGCGGGTAGTGAAAGCAAGCATGTAAACCTTCTTTAGCTTTGGTTTGTGTATAAAAATCGATTTACACCTCAATGTTACTTTAAATGTGCACTTTAGAAGAAAATGTAAAAAAGCAGGTCGCGGGTAGCGGGTCGGGTAGTGGGCCTGCGGGTCGGGTGCGGGTAGCGGTTCTGCGGGTGCGGGTCGGGTTGCGGGTATCAAATTCACCAAAAAGCGGGTCGCGGGTCGGGTGCGGGTAGCGGGTCGCGGGTGCGGGTCGGGTGCGGGTATGAAAAAGTTGACCCGCGCAGGCCTCTAATAGATGTCTCCCAAAAGATAATGAAGATGATGTAAAAGAGGTTATTTACATTTTAGCAAAAAGTGTCCAGTCCAAAAGTATTCATACCAGTGAAAATAATTACGGGCAGCACTGTAGTTAGATGTTAGAGGCACTGCTAGAAGCTCTGTCTATTTTTTATTTTTACACCTATCTTTCTTCCTGTTGAATGAAGGGAATTCTCCAAACTGGGATACAAGCAGGGTTTAACAAAATTATAACGTTTTTTCTGTGGTGAAGTTAAGCATTACTTCTTAGGGTAAAATAGGTTCCCATCCAATCTAGATTTTTCCACTCTCCCAGGTCTGTTTTTCTGACCGACCCACTGTTTTGAGTTGACCAACAGGCATCAATTATTTTATAGGTAGGGCTCTGAACAGAATTATGAAATTTTAATAAATTAAGGGACGATAGGCCACCTTTCCATGATGACATTACATACTGATGGTAAATATTACAGGTTCAGAGACTTCATCTTATCTTAATCTTTATCTTATGTTTATTTTAATGCCCTGGTTCAGCAAAGACAGGTTCAGTTGAGGAGATGGGATTGATTGATTAAATTTTTATTTTAGGAAACTCCATGATAGTAAAAGACTCAGAACTGATAAAGAGTAGTTTTTAGTAGAAAAATCCAAATTCCATACCTATTAAGGGAGTTCCAGTTGCAGGTAATGTGTCAGACACAATAATGAGAAAGACAGAGTAACCAAGAAGGAGGGTAATCTTAAATGAAATCCTTTCACTGCTCTCAGGTGGGATGTAGAAACCAGCCATGTCCAATAGGATGAGGAAGACACTTGGTAAAAGTAGACTCACGGCATAAAAGAAAGGTCTTCTTCTGATAACCAACTGTTATTACATAAAGATGGGCAATATTACAAGTTAGATACATAAATGTTGTGCTATTTATCACTATGGGACTGGCTAAGTTTTACATTTGACTACTAACTGCAGAGTGACTTGATAAACTAGAACACCATACTCAAAAATCATTGTTAATTCACAGTCACCCTTTGGCTAATTTGTGGATTCAAGTATATACTGCCCTGGTTTGTGAGTAGGTGTCATCCTATATAATAAATCCCCTCTGTCCCTGCGTCATCTGTGTATCCGTGTTGTAGCTACTGTGCATGTGTAGCCATTGGGACAGGGCCAGGGGGGCGGGCAGCCATTGGTGCACGCACACAGCATGGAACGCAGCAGTGCGCCCTGGGGTCACGTCACAGCCCTAGCACCCATTATTTAACAGGCGGGCTGTATAGCTAGTAGACACATAAGCCCACATTGTAAATTTAGATTTTGAGAAGAATTGAAATGATACAGAGTTGCATTTTTTTTAAAACAACTCTTTATTTTACTTTACAAAGTTCTATGTATTGGCACAATATGAACTTAAAATAAAGTTGACTTTGAATTCAAAGTCAACCCCATGATGTGACAAATAACTATATCTGCTTCTAAAATGCTTGTGCCAGTGCCACTCTGCAAGGGAAGAGGGACAGTGGGCAACCCTTGTGGGATGATCTGGTCAAAACTTGTAGTGAAGCCTATCCATATTTACTGGTGACATGGGAACATTTGCTGTTGGGAGGCAAGGCAATACCTGTTGGGGTACTGAGCAATATATGTGGGAACACCTTGGATTATTTTTAGGTGAAAATACTTGTGGGGAGATATAGCAATATTTGTTCCTGGGCATGACATTGCTTGTTTCCTGTGTAGAGACCTATAGTTGGATATTTACAGTTTCTCATTTAGGAGAGTCCAATGTCAGGGCTTTACTCTCTCTCCTGTCAACTGTGTTTTCATCTGCTGCTCTCTTTGCTTCTTTCGCAATATATAATCCACAAATGTTTAATGTCACGACAGCTGATAATAATAATTCTAGTATTTGTATAGCGCTTTACTCCTGTTGGACTCAAAGCGATTGCGCAGCAGCCACTAGAGTGTACTCAGCAGGCAGTGTTAGGGAGTCTTACCCAAGAACTCCTTGCTGAATAGGTGACTGAAATAGGAAGAGCTGAGATTTGAACCCAGGTCTCCTATGTCAGAAGATGGGAGATTAATGCAGATATAAGGAGGGCCACAGAAGAGATAAAGCTTGACAATCAGAAGAAAAAGGAGTGTAGTCTACAATGTTGAGTAACTTTACACAATTCTAACGTTCCTACCTACACTGCTCTGCATGGTGGGAAAAAGTCAAGAACTTTATGCTGCATTTTAATTAAGATAGATTAGTTATTATAAAGTTAATGGTCCGGACTCCCAGGCTTACAGTAAACTCAATTTCTCCAAAGGTGAATTCGTGATCGCGGAGAAGTTTGTAGTTGGTGAAAACATCGATTAGCTTCCATTCTCCCTCTTCCATGTAATTGCTCTTGAAATGCTTCAACTCAGGCTTTTTGTTGCCCGTAGTTACATTTACTTCTTTAACTAAAAATAAGCAAAACACACATTAATGTACAGTGGCTACTGCTTTACATCCAACCCCACATAACATATTTATTCACTTCAGCTCTAGGGCTTAATGTGGACAAATTCACAGATATTTAAATTCATTGGTAGAAATGACTACCCTATGCCTGATAGTCGACTGTCTAGTTTCTTCCACATTTGGTGTGGTTGATGTTTGCATTTTTATGACAGTTAAGTTGCCCACAAATGATCCAGTTTCCCAAACCATTGACCACCTGATCCAACAGTGGCGATCCATTGGAAACGATTGTTTGGGTCCACCGGTGGAGAGGAAAATTATATGAAGTCTGAACAGACCAATAGAAATTCAGATCGATGGTACCAGATCTGATCAATCATACCGTTCAGGAGATTTGTACCACTAATAGGCAGTTTAGGCACCTTTAAATGGCTAAGTTTCAACAGGTTGGTGGTTGAGTAAAGCCACTGTCAATAAAACGTTGAACTATGATGTTGTGTACATGTTCCAATGCCCTTGCAGCTTAAAATATATTGGTAAAACTACACCAAAAGTCCATGATCAGATTGAGCAACATAGGTACTTAGTAGGGGATTGGCAATCTGATCTTCCATGCCCTGTCATTGACAAATAAGGCCAGAAACTCATTAGGAGCGATTTCCAATCAATAGTGATTTGAAAAACCTCTTGATACTGCAGTGCTATGGGGGACATCGCTCAAGTGGGATCACACCCATAGCATTACATTACCAAGAGTTTTCAAATTGCAAAGAGCTCAGAAAATCGCTCCTAGTGGGATTCTGGCCTAAGTGTGATTTTAACACTTCCTGGTTTTCTTTTTGTTGATGGGTGGTAACCTAGTTGAACTGATGTCACTACCTGTCTGGGCAGGTATAAATATGTTAATGGCATGTTCATTAATCAGCATTGGCAAATGGGAGGGGGGGGGGCACACCTGGAGCTGTTTAATGAAAGAACTGTGTGCTGCAACTCCTTGGACTGATTATATAAATATATAGGGCCATATGCAATTCGAGGAGATAAGAAGCTGAAAACATGCAAGCTTCTTATCTCCTCACATCGCCCAGGATTTACCGGCAAATTCAATTGCCAGTTTCACCTGAGCAATGTCCTTGCGTAAAGGAGCATAACTCAGGCGAATACTAGGTATTCGCTGAGCGATGCTCCTCTGTGGCCAGCGATGTGGAGCGAGGCATTAGTGCTGGGGAGCTGTCCTTCAGCACCACACCACTGCAGCCTCGCTCCCCTGGAGATGCGTGCGTATCGTCGCAAGGCTCTTACCCGCCGCCCATCGCCTCCTGCCGCTCGTCGCTGCTGGGAAATTCTGAAAAAAATACCTCCATGGTTCTGTCTCGCTGCATGTCCCACGCCACTCCTCTGCTCATTCTTCCTCAATCTCTGTCAGTGTTCTCGGAGCCCGGCAAAGCATCTTTGAGTCTCCCGCCGGGGCTCCACATTCATCCACTAGGTGGCCCAATGAAAATCATCCTGATTCTCATTGGACCAATGAGAATCAGGATGATTCTCATTGGGCCACCTAGTGGACGAATGGGGAGCCCCGGCGGGAGACTCAAAGATGCTTTTCTTGGCTCCAAGAATACTCACAGAGACAGAGATGAGCGGAGGAGCGGCGTGGGACATGCGGCGAGATAGAACGATGGAGGTATGTTTTTTTGTTACATTTTAAATAGGTAAGGAGTCAAAACTGACTCCTTTACCTATTTAAATCCCTGGCATCTGGGGTTTCCTTAGTAAAGAAGGCTTCCAGATGCCAAAAACAGCCCGCAGACACCGGCAATAGGTCTTTTCGCCTGGTCAGAGCAGGTGAAAAGTTAACATCAATGTTTGTCGGGAAGCATCGCTTCCCGGGGGGTGCAAAATGCAATTGCATAGGGGGAAAGGAACTTGCTGGATGATTATGTTGCCCAAGCGAGTTATTTTCTGTCCTGGGCGGTGTTAAATGCAATTGCATTAAGCGACCTTGCTGACGCCTAGTTTAAGAACTCGCCAGCACTTAGCGCTGGAGAGTTTGGTAATTGCATAGGGCCCCTAGTGTGTTTTTGTCCTCTTTTATCCACTTTTCAGCAACACATCAATGTTACAGGTTGACACACATTGCTGAAAAGCCGACAGAAATGGTGAGCAATGCACTAGTTTATTCAGGTCTTAACTGCATGATGTTTGTGTTCTTGCTGTGTTTGCACTGGTTTCTTTTAGTCATCTCCCGCAAACCAAAAACACACACAAAATAATAAGCTTCCTGTCAAAACATAGGTCCAGAGTGAAACTTTAGATTATGGCTGTTGTTTCCTTTTGAAGATGTGGTATTTCACTGTGAATGCCCATCACAATGCCTGATACTTATTGGAACCAGGCAGAAATGATTGGAAAATTTCCACTGTATACCGATCTTTAAGTTTCTGATCAGAAATTGTTCCTCTGCAGTGGTTATCAGAAAACAATCTCGGAAATTGGTATTCCGTGGAAACGCTGCATTACCGCAACTCGAGAATTTTTGCCTAATCCCAAAAGTACAGAGGCATTGGACCAATCACAGGATGCAGAATTTTTCAGTGGAAATCGGAATACTTAGAAATTTTAGACCTATCACAAAACTCAGATACTACAGAGTTTTACAGAGTCTTGTGATTGGCCTAAAGTTTCTGTGGCATTCCAAACTCTGCAGTAAACCTTCACATTCTCTGATAGGGCCAATACTAGTACCCCGTATTTCCAAATTTCCAGTCTTGTTACCGGTCAAAAATTTCTACTGTATTCCAATTTCCTCTGAAAACTTTTGCATTTTCAGATTGAGCCAAACTCAGAAGGACTCGGCCAATCAGACTTGAAAAGGGGGATGAACCCGAACAATCCAGGAACTGGAGGAAACACAACAGAGAAAAATAGGAGCCAATAGTGCAATACAGTGGCAGTAAAAGTATGTGAATGTTTACCTGGTGTGTTCAATAAAAACATGGAAACCTGTAATTATTTGTGTTGTATTAGTTTAAGCAGACTGTGATTGTCTATTTTTGTGACTTAGATAATAAGATAACATTTTATGACCAATTTGTGCAGAAATACATATAATTCCAAAAGGGTTCACAAACTAAACTTTTTACTGCTACTATATGTCAAAGCATAGGGTAATGTTCTGCGTAAGGAGATTTACTCACACTTTTCAGGTTACAAGCATATTGTAACCACCAATTGGGCATACGGTGGAATTCCTGCCACCGCTTGGGAATTGAGAAGGTCCTCACAGGTCACACTCTTGGTTATAAGCCAAGTTCCAGAGAGGAGACCGAGCTGATAAAAATAATAAACTCCAATGGAGTTGTAAATTATTCTGGGAAGAGGGTGGAGGTGCCAAACAATAAAAAACATTCAAAAACAGCTTAAAGGGATACTGTAAGGGGGTCGGGGGGAAATGAGTTGAACTTACCTGGGGCATCTAACGTTCCCCCGCAGACATCCTGTGCCTGCGCAGCCAATCACCGATGCTCCGGCCCCGCCTCTGGCTCACTTCTGGAATTTCAGACTTTAAAGTCTGAAAACCACTGTGCCTGCATTGCCGTGTTCTCGCTCCCGCTGATATCACCAGGAGCGTACTGCACAGACACAGACCATACTGGGCCTGCGCAGTATGCTCCTGGTGACATCAGCGGGATCGAGGACATGGCAACACAGGCACAGTGGTTTTCAGACTTTAAAGTCTGAAATTCCAGAAGTAAACCGGAAGCGGGACCGGAGCATCGGTGAGTGGCTATGTGGGCACAGGATGTCTGTGGGGGACCATTAGAAGCCCCAGGTAAGTTCAACTCATTTTCCTCCGACCACCCTACAGTATCCCTTTAAAATGAAGAGGCAGTTGTGAGACTCACCTCTCCTGAAGAAAAAAAGCCAATGGTGACTGGATTTAAACTAGACGATTTATTTATACTAAAAAACAAGGGTATTTATACCAAAAACAAGGGTATTTATTTATACCAAAAAATAAGGGTATGATGTCATACCCTTGTCTTTTGGTACAAATAATTTGTCCTAATTCAAGTCTCCATTGACTTTTTTCTTCAGGAGAGTTGAGTCTCACCACTGCCTCTCAATTTTAAGTTGTATTTAATTGTTTTATATCGTTGAGGGCCTCCACCCTCTTTCCATTTGCCCAATTAGAGAATTCAGTAGTGGCTGGATAATGTACTGGTTAAGGTTAAGACTCCTTAACACTGCTATTACCTACTGAGCGTGTCCTAGTGGTTGCCACTCTTGTGCTTTGAGTCCGCCATGAGGAAAGCACGATATAAATGTTCTGTGTCTTTCAAGCATGTCTGCATAATAGTAGACACCCGCAAAATAAAGCAAGTTCTGCAAAAACCTCTATTTTTTTTTTAATTTACATAACTTTATTAGCTAAAATGGCAAAATAAACCTTTTTTTTACAGGAATCAGTTATCCCCCTTTGTGGAAATCGGAATTTCTGCAAAAATCGGAAATCAGCATTTTGGACCATTCCTAGAACTCGACACCATCAAACAAGTAAGCAAAAATGAAGGACAAAATGTAGACATTTCTAGAGAAAGGAAACATACTTCTGAATTTTTCCTGCTTCTAGTAAAATGTTGGGCACAGCCTATAATGCTGTATTACCATAAAGTAAAGTTTTGAGCCACCACTAGCAATGAGCTCAAATTTCATATTGTATCAATTGTGAAGTAATATTTGCAATTAGGATGCACAATTGTAATGCCAAATGTTGCAATCCTGTCAGGTAAAACTGATAGAAAACTGATTCAAAGATGACAGCAGAGGACTGGACTAGAATGGAAATGTACAGATTTACGTCTGAACCAAGCCTTAGACTTAGGCTGTGTTTCCACTTGTGCCTGACCACATGCGGACAGCGGGAGCGGACAGTGTAGTGTCCACTCCAATGCAGCGTGACAAGTGTGAACGGCTCCAATTCATAAAATAGGAGCTGTTCATTATCTGTTTAGCGATGAACAGCAAACAGACAAAAAAAATTTACTTTCTCTGCTCAAGTGGTAAGTGTGTAAGTGCACGATAGGCCTTTTGCAGGAATCCAGTTACTTTTCACACTCCCTCCTTTGGTGTGTGCTTAGGTACCAACTCCTGTTATCAGTTTAGCACTTACTCTATCTGACTACAGTTAAAGTGGAACTGTAGTGAAAATGACATGATATAAAAATTGCTTATTTTTTACAATATTCATTTATAGATTATTTAGTCAGTGTTTCCCCATTGTAACATATTTCCTTTCCCTGATTTACATTCTGAAATCTATCACCGGTGGTGACATCTTTAGTCCTAACAGGTAATCTGTGCGGAATGTTCATTACTGAGAGTTATATGCTCAGAGGGAGATATTGCTTGCTTGGCAGTTGCTGTTATTTCCCACAATGCAATGAGATTCACAGACTGCAAACTGTCAGGACCTTGGTCATGACATCACACTGCTCGAGGGGTTTCCCCACAATATCACCCATGCAGACCCCCCCCTGATGACCTGTTTGAGAAAAGGTAAAGATTTCTCCTGGGAAAGGGGGTACCAACTACTGAATGGTATGAAATTCAATCCTGGGTTACGGTTCCTCTTTAGTTAATCTTCTATTCTAGTTTTAAGCTGTTCATTGACTGCTAAGATTGGTGGCTTGCAAATCAGCCTTGCAAACTACATGTTTGCAAAGTATATTACTTATAGGTATATAAAATGTTGTATCAGTGATGCTTATGCACAAGGTAAAGACATTTTTAGAATAATACATACTTGTGTGAAGCCAACTTGTAAATGAGATTGTGCACCATTGTGTATCAAATGGAAAATAATAGATATTCAGGCTGCAAGCAGTCACTATAAGGAGTGGTTTGTAGTCTCTCACTTTCCCTTTGTAAGTCACATAGACATAGGGAGTATCTGGAGATCTTGCAGTATCAATGCTGAGTAAAAAAAAAAAGCAATTATTATTATTATATATACAATGAAAATTACCATTAAAGGTTATAAGAGACTTTGGGCATTATTTAATTCACTTTTTCTCCTAAGGTTTCTCCTAGGTGATATTTTCATACCTGATCAAGAAAATGCCTTTTAAGCCACCAGCAAGATGAAAATACTACAGTACTTTTTCACCTACTTTTTCATACTTTTCTAGTGTTGGATGGTGAGAAGTTATTTTAACCACTTGACCACTGAGGGATTTTTCCTCTTCTGGACCAGAGCAAATTTCACCTTTCAGCGTTCCTCCCTTTCCTTTGCCAATAACTATAAATCACAATAAAATGATCTATATCTTGTTTTTTTGCCACCAATTAGGCTTTCTGTGGGTGGTACATTATGCTAAGAATTATTTTATTCTAAATACAGTTTACTGGGAATAATAAGAAACAAATTGAAAAAACTCATTATTTCTCAGTTTTTGCCCATTATAGTTTTAAAATAAAACAATGTACAGGAAGTCCCAGACTAACGAACGCCCGACTAATAAACGACCCGCCGATATGAATGGCATGGATTCTGTGTTGCCATGGGAACAAGTCAAACAATTTTTTTTCCAAATAGGACTTCTAGTTTTTGAGAAAATCGATTTAAAAAAAAAATCTAAGAAAAAATGGCTTTTAAACATGCATAAGCAGGTACAGAGGGCAGAGGTTACACAGAGGGTGACATTGGAGGCACAGGGGGGCACAGAGGAGGTACAGGGGATAAAGATGGCACAGTGTTCTGCCTTAAGAACAGATTCAGGTTAAGAACAAACCAACAGTCCCTATCTCGTTCGTTAACCACGGACTACCTGTACTATGGATAAACTCACACATTTTATTTGTCCATTTGTCCCGGTTATTGCAACATTTAAAATATTTCCCTAGTACAATGTATGTTGCCAATATTTTATTTGGAAATAAAGGTGCATTTTTGTGTCCATCAATAATTATAAGCCCATATTTTCAAAATTAACAATAATATAACCTATTGACATACATATTAAAAAAAAAAAGTTTTTGGGGTAACTTTGGGAGTGTGTGGGAGGTAAGGGGTTAATTTTAAATATGAGTGTAGGTCTTTTATTAAAGGGATTCTATGTTTTTTTTTTGAAAATCTAACTAGACAAATACAACTGCGGCTGCGCAGCTGTGGCCACACGCGTCCTCGCTCCCGCTCGTGTCTCTGGGAGCTTACTGCGCAGGCGCAGTATGATACTGCGCCTGCACAGTAAGCTCCTGGAGATGCGATAGGATGCGAGGACGTGCGCGGCCGTGCAGCCGCAGTTGTATTCATCTAGTTAGACGAATAATTGACCTGTGACGGTAGCGGGGAATGGCAGATCGTAGAGGATGGATCAGACACATGACAGCTGCAGGGGGCCGGTAGAAGCCCCAGGTAAATGTTCGTTTTTTTTTCAAAACCACCCACAGAACCACTTTAAGAAAAATGTATGTAGGTGTAATTTTACTATTTGGCTACAAGATCACGGATTACTTTCCTGTGCGTACTATTACCACGCGAACAGGAAGTAATGCATGGACGTGTAACTTCCGTTAGTTACAATGACCGTGGCATCTCATTGATGCCAGTGATCATTGACATGGGGACTTAGATTAATGAATGGGAACGGCATGGTTTACAGTGAGGTTAGCTAAGTAGTGCAAATGTGTGTACCCTGGGAAGAGTAACCAAACCCTGAGTAAACACATGGCTCAACAAAGGAAGGCTAACTTTGCAGGTCAAGACTATGCTCTACCTACATATCATGAGAAGGCTGCTGAAGTACATATTTTGGACAGAAACCATGCCATGTATCAACAACATAAGATATTATTATTATCATGCTTACCTATATGTTTAAAGCCAACATCCACCATTAGCCAGGGACTTACACAATTTATATCTGCATAATTACTAGTGCTACAGATACCTAGAAATCACCTCATTAGAACTAAATAAGTGTTCTATGGAAATTTTAGACACTCTTCTAAAATACAAAAATGTGTTTATACTAGCTATTTCCTCTTTATTTGGATATAGTATGGCCTTGTTAATGCAGAACCTTCACAGAAATCTATACATTTGGTTGTGTGTACACATCTATACATTTGGTTGGTGGTATACTTTTCCACAGTATAAGGGTCACAAGGACTAATGTTGTTCCAAGACCACTATTTCATACAGTGCAGTACTTAGGATGGCAAAGTGTAAGATGTATCCACAAACTGAAGACAGTGCCAGCTCACGTGCCGGTGAATTACATCATTCTAGTGCCAGGGGCGTAATCAGACTTAATAGGGCCCCCCTGCAAAAAATTATAGGATGGGGCCCCCTTTGTCTCCGAACCCCACACGGGTCATGTGATTGGGAGCTGGTGAATGGCAGCAGAGAGTGTTCTGCTGTGAAGCAGGAAAAAAAATACACATGCTCCTGCACATGGTTTTTGTGAGCGAATGGGGATTTTTTATGATAATTGGCTGCACTTGCGGTTGGAGAGAGGGAGGAGGAGGGGCCCCCAAAGCCTCCGGGCCCCCCTGCAATGGCGAGGGTTGCAGAGGTGATTGCTACGCCAATGTCGAGTGCTTAATTTAAAGAAGGTGGCTTTTACATTTGATCTAGCTCCTCTTACTTTATACCGTTATATCTGATGCGCTAGCGCTACAGCATGATGATGATGCCGCGATGATGTCAGCAGTCACATGGCCACGTACCAGGAAGTTAGTGCAGCGGGGCACTTGATGTGTATCTAACCGCACGTTGGTATTTCATTCGCTATCCTCTGAAGAAGCAACAGTGTTGCGGGACTGGTGAGGGGCAGCAGTTTAGCAGTGGACGTTTCTGGTGGTCTCCAGGTAAGCATCTTTTATTTCATACACCACAGAGGTATCCTGTTTCCTGCACAGCTATTGTGCGCAGGGTGTTTTATGGCACGTCACATGCTGCTATCTTATAGGACGCATGGTATATATTGTTTTTGCTTGCAGTGACTTATATATTGGATTATTTATTGCTTGTTTGGTACCCTCCAGTGTTTATGAATTGTATACTCTGTATGTAGTCATTATTCTTCTTGTATGTATGTCTGCCGCTGAGACTGCTTATTATTATTTAGTATTTATATAGCGCCGACATATTACGCAGCGCTGTACAGTGTGTGTGTATATATATATATATATATATATATATATATATATATATATATATATATCTTGTCACTAACTGTCCCTCAAAGGAGCTCACAATCTAATCCCTACCATTGCCATATGTCTATATTATGTAGTGTAAGTATTGTAGTCTAGAGCCAATTTTTTTAGGGGGAGCCAATTAACTTATCCGTATGTTTTTGGAATGTGGGAGGAAACCGGAGTGCCCGGAGGAAACCCACGCAGACACGGAGAGAACATACAAACTCTTTGCAGATAGTGCCCTGGCTGAGATTCGAACCAGGTACCTAGCGCTGCAAGGCGAGAGAGCTAACCACTACGCCACCGTGCTGCCCATGGTTAATAAAGATTGTTATATTTTTGAGTTATGTATTTGTGTCATACGGACTCTTTTTTTCTTGCATACATAACATGTTAAGCATGTCCATTAGATTTTTTTTTTTATTAACAGCTTTAATTGTATCATGAATTGATCAGTAGGGCTTTTGTGATTTACTGTGTTAGTTTTACAAATCCACATGACTGTATATTCTGATATAAGGACAATAGGCTGCAGCTATTTTTCAAGCTTGCATGATCGTTTGGTGCACCATCTGCTGGCTTTAGTTTATACATAAAAACAATTTTAGGCAATAGTTCATATTTATTTTATCAAGATGGTGAGTGTTTTTGCTTTGCTTGATATTAAAATATTAATTTAAAATTAATTCTGTCTGAACTATTTCATGCCATATATTATTTTGCGCAAATTAATTCTGGCTTTTTTCTATTAAAGTGGACCTGAACGCTTGCACAGGACAGAAGAAAAACATAAAGAAATGCACCCTGTATGTATTTAGAGAGTTTAGGCTGTTTAATCACAAGTTGTAATCTGATCTCTCTCCTGGGTCACATGACTGCCACGACAGATAAGGCAGATAAGCCCATTAGAAAGCACTGGCCGTTAACAATATGTCTGCTTCCATGAATCAGGAAGTAGAAACCCTGCAGATTTATTTTAGGATTTTTATCAGCTGTAACAAAGAAATGTTTTTGTTTAAAGGTTATTATGCTGTTGTGTATCTTTTGAAGCAGAGAGGACATTCTGAGTTTAGGTCCACTTTAAGGAAATACATTTTTAGTATACAGTGTTGAGATCGTGTAATTTAATTACACTAATTGTGTTTGCCTGTTTTAATTGCAAGGTCTAATTTCTCTATAAAACCTGAAAAACGTAAGAAATAAAGGTTTGA
Organism: Hyperolius riggenbachi; assembly: GCF_040937935.1. NCBI lineage: Eukaryota > Metazoa > Chordata > Amphibia > Anura > Hyperoliidae > Hyperolius > Hyperolius riggenbachi. The sequence goes on along the minus strand of NC_090651.1, from coordinate 268,672,723 downwards.
GGAACACACACACATTTTTTTCTTTTAAAACTCATCAATCATACTCACAACTCCAAGACCACAATGTCAGGGATCCATACATATTGTGCAGGCATGGAGATTTGTGTCACGTTGTCAAATTTTTTCGGGTCCCAGGACAGAAATTCATCATTCCAGTACTAATTAAATGAACCAGACAAACAATTACCTTTGCAAATCATTGTATAAAAATTGTATAAAATTTTATGGCCCATATGCAATTAATTTTTTTCTCCTGAGCCTTCTCCTAGGTCAGTGGTTCCCAACCCATGTGCCGCGACACATACATATGTCGCGGCAGCTTCGGGTATGTGCCGCGGCTCTCTCGGAGGCGAGCAGCACAGTGGATGGAGAGCTGTGGGCAGTGGCGGAGAAGGGGGCCATCTCCCCCCCTTCTCTCACCTTAGGGTGCTCTGCCTCCCTCGCTCTCCCCTCCGATACTAAGTGTGGCGGCGCTTGGCAGCGGGCGGGACTTACCTTCCGTGTCGCTCCAAGCGCCAGCCGGAAGTTCTGGTTCTGCGGCTGCTGCTCTGGTCTGGATCAGGCCAGAGTAGTGGCAAATCATCCCGCACCGGAGACGAGACCAGACGGAGACACGGAAGGTAAATTCCGCCCCTCTGCCAGCCACCGCACTTCGTTCCGGAGGAGAGAACGAGGGAGGGAGAGCACCCTGAGGTGCCGCTCTCCTTCCCTCGCTCTCTCCTCCAGGGGGGGCACCTGGCTACATTTACTGGGCACATATATCCCTGGCTACATATAATGGGCACATATACCTCTGGCTACATACACTGGGGACATATACCGGGGACATATACACCTGCCTACATATACTGGGGACATATACCCCTGTCTACATATACTGGGGACATATATTCCTGACTACATATACTGGGCACATATACACCCTGGCTACATATACTGGGGACATATACCCCTGCCTACATATACTGGGCACATATACCCCTGCCTACATATACTGGGCACATACACCCCTGGCTACATATACTGGGGACATATACCGGGGACATATACACCTGCCTACATATACTGGGGACATATACCCCTGGCTACATATCCTGGGCACATATACCCCTGCCTACATATACTGGGCACATATACCCCTGGCTACATATACTGGGGACATATACCGGGGACATATACACCTGCCTACATATACTGGGGACATATACCCCTGGCTACATATCCTGGGCACATATACCCCTGCCTACATATACTGGGCACATATACCCCTGGCTACATATACTGGGCACATATACCCCTGGCTACATATACTGGGCACATACCCCTGGCTACATATACTGGGCACATATATCCCTGGCTACATATACTGGGCACATATACCGGGGACATATACACCTGCCTACATATACTGGGGACATATACCCCTGCCTACATATACTGGGGACATATACTCCTGACTACATATACTGGGCACATATACACCCTGGCTACATATACTGGGGACATATACCCCTGCCTACATATACTGGGCAGATATACCTCTGCCTACATATACTGGGCACATATACCCCTGGCTACATATACTGGGCACATACCCCTGGCTACATATACTGGGCACATATATCCCTGGCTACATATACTGGGCACATATATCCCTGGCTACATATACCGGGGACAACTGGCTGTTTGTCATTATGTGCATTTACTGGTGAAAAGGTGTCTCTTATTATGTGCATTTACTGGTGAAAAGAGGTCTCTTATTATGTGCATTTACTGGTGAAAAGCTGTCTCTTATGTGCATTTACTGGTGAAAAGCTGTCTCTTATTATGTGCATTTACTGGTGAAAAGCTGTCTCTTATTATGTGCATTTACTGGGGAAACGCTGTCTCTCATTACGTGCATTTACTGGTGAAAGGCTGTCTGTCATTACCTGCATTTTCTGGTGAAATGCTGTCTCTTATGTGCATTTAGTGGGGAAACGCTGTCTCTCATTACATGCATTTAGTCTACGTGTCACGGAGATCTGAACGTTGTTTGATGTGTCACGACTCCAAAAAGGTTGGGAACCACTGTCCTAGGTGGTATTTTCAAACCTTGCCATAAAATGCCTTTTAAACCACCGGCAAGCAAGAAAATACTCAAAATAATTTTGATAGTACATTTTCACCAACTTTTGGGTACTTTTTAAATTGTGAAATGTTGAAAAGTTGTTTTAAAGAGAAGATGAAAAGTTATCTCCTAGCAGGTAACTCAAGAGATAACGTTAATTGCATATAGGCCAATATATTTGATACAGATTACTACTGAATGTTTATTAACATTTCCTGCTGAAAAAAAGTATGTAACATTTAAGTCAAATCACACAATTGCTTTTATCAAGCACAAGAGGATTCTAGAAAATTGAACATACTTGATAAAGGTGACTTCTTTATAAATATTAATTTACATTTCTATGGTAAGTAAACAATTAATTTACCTTTGAACAGATGAGATAAGTTCTTAGTACTTGATTTTTTTCATCCTGGTAAAAATGAAAAAGACATCATTTTCCTTAAAACAAATAATAATAAGATCATATTAGGGCTGACATATACATTACATTAAAAATGTTATGATTTTTACAAATAAATTAACATGTTTTATGCTTAAAGTAAAACTGAAGAGATCTAAATAAAAAAGTTAGATACTCACCTATAGAGAGGTAATGTTTTGGATCCCATAGAGCCTTCCTGGTTCTCTCTCCAACCCCTCATTTCACCACCACTGATCTCTGGCAAAGTTCTTTGACCACCTTAGTTGAATATGTTTGTCCTCCTTGGGCAGCCTTTGGAAGAACTCTTGACCTCAAGTACTTCCAAATACAAGTGCTCCATACTTCGTATGCACATGTGCAGTATGGAGCTTCTTGTCTTCAGAAGAACTCAGAGTACTTCTAAAGCCATCTGGGTATTCCCAAAGGCGCCACATTTCAAATTGAAATCAGCATGTGTGGTGGATTGGCGCCTGTCTCCTGCATGCACACAGTGAGTGGCAGCTGCCAGCTGTCCATGCAATGTGTTTATATCTCTATCATATGTTCATATCGGTGCATCAGCAGTGCGATGAAGTTGGTATTGTCCGAATAAGGCACAGCATGCAGTGCATTTACTGGACAATGTGTGCATTTATGGTGGTAGTAAAGCATACGTTCAATCCACTGTATGCATTGCATCGCACTCCTAGCGTGTAATGCAACTTTTCATCGCCATGGCTGGATTTGGCATTAAATGAGAATACCATTAGTAATTTATAAGTGAAATGGCCTTTTTAAGTTTCCAAGTGTAGAATTTTTAAATACTATCTCTAGCCATCTAGCTGAAATGTATTTTAGTGAGACTAGAAAGAAAAAGTTAATTTAAATCTTCAGACTCAGAAAGAGGAGCAGCATATCAGTTTTTGTGCAATATTAAATGTAATATGAATTCCATTTAGCACACAGCATTGTAAAGTATTTTCTGTATCAGCAGTTTTATTTTTTAAAACAGTTTTCAAACCATTTCACAAGTAGAGATGGTCAATAAGATGCTGATTGCAACTCATAATCAGAAGAGGATGTTGGGAGTGTAGCACCGTGGGAGGATGAAGAGGAGAAACTGATTCGGCCATCGGGACAGGTAAATATAACCACTACCTGAGGTGCTCTGCATGTCCTGCCAGACTGCCCTGCAGTGCACGTATAGTTTACTACCGCATATGTGGCTGCTAAAGGGTTAAAAGGCATTTTATTGATAACGTGTGAACATATCACCTAGATCAGTGGTTCCCAACCCATGTGCCGCGACACATACATGTGTCGCGGCAGCTTCGGGTATGTGTCACGGCTCTCTCGGAGGGGAGCAGCACAGTGGATGGAGAGCTGTGGGCAGTGGCGGAGAAGGGGGCCATCTCCCCCCCTTCTCTCACCTTAGGGTGCTCTGCCTCCCTCGCTCTCCCCTCCGATACTAAGTGTGGCAGCGCTTGGCAGCGGGCGGGACTTACCTTCCGTGTCGCTCCAAGCGCCGGACGGAAGTTCTGGTTCTGCAGCTGCTGCTCTGGTCTGGATCAGGCCAAAGTAGTGGCAAATCATCCCGCACCGGAGACGAGACCAGACGGAGACACGGAAGGTAAATTCCGCCCCTCTGCCAGCCACCGCACTTCGTTCCGGAGGAGAGAACGAGGGAGGGAGAGCACCCTGAGGTGCCGCTCTCCTTCCCTCGCTCTCTCCTCCAGGGGGGGCACCTGGCTACATTTACTGGGCACATATATCCCTGGCTACATATACTGGGCACATATACCTCTGGCTACATACACTGGGGACATATACCGGGGACATATACACCTGCCTACAAATACTGGGGACATATACCCCTGCCTACATATACTGGGGACATATATTCCTGACTACATATACTGGGCACATATACACCCTGGCTACATATACTGGGGACATATACCCCTGCCTACATATACTGGGCACATATACCCCTGCCTACATATACTGGGCACATATACCCCTGGCTACATATACTGGGGACATATACCGGGGACATATACACCTGCCTACATATACTGGGGACATATACCCCTGGCTACATATCCTGGGCACATATACCCCTGCCTACATATACTGGGCACATATACCCCTGGCTACATATACTGGGGACATATACCGGGGACATATACACCTGCCTACATATACTGGGGACATATACCCCTGGCTACATATCCTGGGCACATATACCCCTGGCTACATATACTGGGCACATATACCCCTGGCTACATATACTGGGCACATACCCCTGGCTACATATACTGGGCACATATATCCCTGGCTACATATACTGGGCACATATATCCCTGGCTACATATACTGGGCACATATATCCCTGGCTACATATACCGGGGACAACTGGCTGTTTGTCATTATGTGCATTTACTGGTGAAAAGGTGTCTCTTATTATGTGCATTTACTGGTGAAAAGAGGTCTCTTATTATGTGCATTTACTGGTGAAAAGAGGTCTCTTATTATGTGCATTTACTGGTGAAAAGCTGTCTCTTATGTGCATTTACTGGTGAAAAGCTGTCTCTTATTATGTGCATTTACTGGTGAAAAGCTGTCTCTTATTATGTGCATTTACTGGGGAAACGCTGTCTCTCATTACGTGCATTTACTGGTGAAAGGCTGTCTGTCATTACCTGCATTTACTGGTAAAATGCTGTCTCTTATGTGCATTTAGTGGGGAAACGCTGTCTCTCATTACATGCATTTAGTCTACGTGTCACGGAGATCTGAACGTTTGGTTTGATGTGTCACGACTCCAAAAAGGTTGGGAACCACTGACCTAGATCTATGACCCATGTTTAATCACTTTTTCTCCAGTTTTTTCCTAGGTTATATTTTCAATAACATGATTTTAAACCACAAGCAAGCAAGAAAATAAGTATAATATATATAATATAATAATACAAATATATATATAATACTTTTTTACATAGTTACATAGTTACATAGTTACTTTGGTTGAAAAAAGACATACGTCCATCGAGTTCAACCAGTACAAAGTACAACTCCAGCCTGCTCCCTCACATATCCCTGTTGATCATAAAATCCCTGGATTAACATCATTGGCATTACCTAGTAATTGTAGCCATGGATGTCATTCAACGCAAGGAAAGCATCTAAGCCCCCTTTAAATGCAGGTATAGAGTTTGCCATAACGACTTCCTGTGGCAATGCATTCCACATCTTAATCACTCTTACTGTAAAGAACCCTTTCCTAAATAAATGGCTAAAACGTTTTTCCTCCATGCGCAGATCATGTCCTCTAGTCCTTTGAGAAGGCCTAGGGACAAAAAGCTCATCCGCCAAGCTATTATAATACTTTTGATAATACTTTTCACCTATTTTTTGGTACTTAAAAGAAGATGAAAAAATATCTCCTAGGAGAAAACTTAGATGCAAAAGTGCATTATGGGTCATTCTGCTCATTAAGCCTTATTCAATTCAATACTTCTCCTAAGTTTTCTCCTAGGTGATAATTTTTCATCTTACGTTTAAAATAACTTTTCAGCACTCTGCAATTAAAAAAGTACCCAATCAAAATTATTCTCAGCAGTTTCTTTGTTGCTAGTAGCTCAAAAGGCATTTTATTGAGTGGCTGTGGAAATATCACCTATGAGAAAACTTGAATAAGGGCCACAGTCAGTTTCACCTCCAAGAATTCTATTGTGCAGAAATAGAAGAAAAACATACAGTAATTAATATGTAAGTCACCGATTAAGTGATGTCATTCATGTTATTATGTATCACTTTTGCTGCCTGTTTTATCTCACTTAGGAATCAGAAGCAACACTGGGTCAGGTGCTCATGAGTCCAGTCAATCAGAGTTATGTACTTGTCTATGTCTACCTCTTCATTGGTTCTCCTACAGAAGAACTCATGTAGGCATGTAGGCAAAATGTATAACTTCTAATTGCAAACAAACTTTGTGCAGTATAATAAATGTTTATTTCTCCTCAAAACACAGAAAAACCTCAAACACTTTTATATGTACATCAGTTCCATAATGGATGATTGGTATGGTCATTAAAGCACAACTTAAGTGACAAGACTTTGAAGGCTTCCATATGTATTTTTTTTTAAACAATACCAGTTGCCTGGCAGCCTTGCTGATCTACTGGCTGCAGTAGTGTTTGAATCACACACCTGAAACAAGCATGCAGCTAATTCAGTCTGATCTGTCAATAATGTCAGAAACCCTTGCATGCTTGTTCAGGGTTTCTTGTAAAAAGTATGAGAGGCAGAGGATCAGCAGGATAACCAGGCAACTGGCATTGTTTAAAAGGAAATAAATATGGCAGCCAACATATACCTCTCACTACAGTTGTCCTTTAAATAGCAGCACTACTTCAAGCAGTCTTTTCCCAAGATTTTACATTGAATCAAATGTATCTAAACAAATCATTAAGAAGTTTGAATGCGTTGCTTGCCTTTTTCATATTTGTTTTATATATCATTTGATTATGGCTAGCACGGTACAAGCGAGAGCTGCTCTGGACACAGCTGTGGTTTTAATGAAATGTCCGGTATATTTGAATGTTGCGTATAGGCATTTTCTTAGAGGATATATCTGGCTGCTTATTTGTTTCATTACAATTCAGTGGTTAGCAATATGTCATACTAAAGTGAACCTGTAAGAGATTTGCTTTAAGGATCAGCTACAAAAATATTAAATTAATGTCATTTATGTTTGCAGGTAAAAAAAGAACAACATGGTGCTATAAAAATGACACTTTCTAATTGCTATTTGATTAAAGTTTCATAATGTAGCGTAATATGGAAAGTGTAATGGTTAAGGGCTCTATTCAGTAAGGAGTTTGTGGGCGAGATTCCCTAACACTGCTACTGCCTACTGAGGATGCTCTAGTGGCTGCCTTGCAAACACTTTAAGTCCAATGGGAGAAAAGCGCTATACAAATACTGAAATTATTATTAATGTATGTATTCAAGGAATTAGTCCCTTCTATGGACATATTTTCACACATTGGCTGTGGTGTTATATTGCAACATACATGCAATGTGATTAAAAACGAAGTAAAAAGGAAAAACACAAGGAGGTCAAAGACTAAAACCTGGTACACACCTTCAATTTTCATTGGCCAATCACTGACCAATTTTACCACTTCCATATAGTATGAGAGTTTCCCTACACAATCTGTTCATAGTATTCAAAATCTGTTGACCCTCATACTACACGAAGGTGGTAAAATTGGCCAATCAAAACTGAAGGTGTGTACCGGGCTTAAAGCCTAGTTCATACATCCAATCTTTATTGCCAATGACTAGTCAATTTTTCCACCTCCATGTAGCTTGAGGTCAGTATCACAGTGAATATTGGCGGTAGCGGTGTGGTGTGGCCCGGATGCCGCAGTGTACCACCAAAAGCAGGTCTTCGGGGATTACCGCATTAGTACGTGGTAATCCCCGTCGGGCAGCAGGCCAAGCAGGAAGGGACGCTCACTTCCTGTGTCCGTATTGATGATGTGCACGGAAGCGTATTGCTAAAATACACTTCCACATACGCGCAATACGGTGGACATTTTAAAAAACACGCGTCTCCATAGACTTACATGACATCCGGTCTGCCACATGTCACCGCATGGTAATGTAGGTATGCGCTCCCATTACATAGGGTACTTCCGGCACAATGTACAGCACGCAATATAAGCTTCCCCATAGATGTCCATTGCCCTAGCAATATGCTGCAGCAAAAAGGGCCCTAAAGCTTGAATACTATGGACAGTTTGTGTAGGTAAGGTCTCATTCAATATAGAAGCGATACAATTGGCCAATCAATGGGCAATAAAGATTGTAATTGTGTACCAGGCTTACGCTTATAAAAACACATCCATTTTTTGATTGGCCAATGAGAGCTTATTTACAAAATCTGTTCATAGTATTCAAAACCTGTCAATGCTCATACTATATGGAAGTAGGTAAATTGGCCATTAGTGGACAATCAAAATTGGATGTGTGTACGAACCCAAATATACTATTTAGCAATGAGGTTGCAGGACTCCTATAGGTTGGTGTCAATGAGCAAATAGGGATGAGTGAGCTAAATTTACATGTTTTGTCCTGCAGCGAATCAGCCCCAATCTCACTTAGCATGATTCTTATTAAATGAGCTGTCAAGTTCACCCTATGAAGTTTGATATGAATAAAGTGTGAAAAAATAATAGTGAAACTTTTGCCAGTAAGCTGTGAATTCATGCTGCTTCAATTAACAATGAAATTTTTATGACACAATCACACCTTGTTTAGGCCTAATATGTCTACTAGTAAGTGCTCTTACACACCGGAGAGAGTTTTACGGGTCGCTTTCACTTTTTTAAAAAACTATTTCATTGACTTACATTAAAATCATGGTAAACTCAGAATAGAGTAGAATAGCTGCAATCACAATTTTTTGAAAAATGTCAGGGCACTTAGTGTCAGTCTTATAATGCCACTTTTGAAAAACTGATTCGCAAGATTCTCACAATCCAATCGGAATCTTGCAAACCTGACAACATAATTTCTATGAGCTTATTATGCCAAATAACATGCCATGAATCTAACACCACAAATATATATATATCTTGTCACTAACTGTCCCTCAAAGGAGCTCACAATCTAATCCCTTGCTATATGTCTATATTATGTAGTGTAAGTACTGTAGTCTAGGGCCAATTTTAGAGGGAGCCAATTAACTTATCTGTATGTTTTTGGAATGTGGGAGGAAACCGGAGTGCCCGGAGGAAACCCACGCAGACACGGAGAGAACATACAAACTCTCTGCAGATAGTGCCCTGGCTGGGATTCGAACCAGGGACCCAGCGCTGCAAGGCGAGAGAGCTAACCACTACGCCACCGTGCTGCCCAATTATAGTGGTAGTAGTGTTCGGGCTTGATTCACAAAGTGGTGCTAACCTACTTAGCATGTCTAAAGTCTTTAGACGCGCTAACCAGGGTGCTAAGTAGGTTAGCACCGGATTTCTCAATCAGATCGCGCGCTAAGTCCCATAGGCTTTAATGGGCACTTCGCGCGGTGCGCCCTGCGCTCTGTGCAGTACGCGCGTAAAGTTTTACGCGCATAAAGTTTTGCGTGCGTAAAGTTTTATGCGCGAAAAGCTTGTTTAGACTTGCTAAGGGGGTTTTCACAGGCGTGCTAACAGTTAGCACCGCTTTGTGAATCAAGCCCGTCCTCTACAATGTAACTGAACTCTGCAGGGACAGTGGCAGGCATGCTGGGAACAGTAGTTTCCCAGAGTTTGGCTACACTACAGCCGAACTCCAGTGCAAAAGAGTAGCAAGTGGGGGGTGTTGAGTGTTAGGCATAGACAGAGGAAGGTTCTTGTTAGACATAGATAAGGGTGAGTTCCTGGTAGGCATAGATAGGGGACAGTTTTTGAGAGAGTTAGAGTACAGAGGGACATAGAAGAATATCGGTATACTAACTGATGTTCTACTATAGTGGATATTAGAATATTGGTAAAATTACTGATATTCTACTACCACTATCTCGCACAGATTTTTCCTTGCACCTCTATTACATAGACATGGTATAGGTGAGGGTAAAAAGAGTATATATAGGAAGAGAGGGGTAGGAAGATAGGATTGGGGTAGAAATTTGAGGGTCAAGATAGGTCATATGAATTGTAGTGTAAACAGGGGCGTTGCTAGGATCCTAAGAGATCCAGGGCACTTTTGGGCACTCCGGCCAGAAAATGGGTGTGGCCACACACCAGAATGTCGGTTTGGTCATGGGTGGAGCCAAATTTACATTTAAAAAAATGCAGCAAATCACATAAATAGGCAGAGTTACCTAGCTTCTGTGTTGACTGGTCTGGCTTGCTGCTGCAGCCAGGTTGTCTGGCAGTTTCCCCATAACATTCCCTGACCTTCTAGTGGCTCCTCTCAAATCATGTTCCTAAGGGCCTCCCATTGAGACACCACAACTCCCAGCATGCCCCCATAGAAGAACGACAGCTCCCTGCATGCTCCCATAAAGGCATCACAACACCCAGCATGGCACCACAGCATCCAGTATGCCCACATAGAGGCACCACAACACCTAGCATACCCCTAAATGATGCACCACAGCTCCCAGCATGCCCGCCATTGAGGCGCAACAGTTAACCCTGTATATTAGAAAACCACTTGATCACCTATAATTCACAAGTGCTAATTCTGTTTCTCACTAGTGATGTACATTTAGGATTTCAGTCTCTTTGTACCTTATTGGAAATAATTTAGAAGCCATGATATATACAGTGTCTTTGTAATATTATATATTAAAAAAAAAAAGAGAACCGCAAAATCAAAATCTCAGACCATTAGAATATTGTGAAAGTGTTCAATATTTTAGGCTTAAAGTGTCAGGCTCTAATCAGCTAATTAATCCAAAACACCTGTAAAGGGTTCATATTTCATGTAAGAGTTTTACCTTTTACTCTAAAGTCTCCTAAAATCCCTCTTTTTATTCAACATTTAACTTCAGCACTATAAGACAAGCTAAAACGCAGCATCCCCGCGGCAGAAAGCCATTAAGAAACCCACCAAATCCCCTGGGCTAAATGCGGGGATCGCTTCCTAGTAGACGCAGAGCTTAGGGCTGTAGCTCTGCCTCTACTCGCATCAATCCCCTCTGATCGCTGCCTCTCCCTGCCCCTCTCAGTCTTCCTTCACTGAGATGGGCGGGGGAGAGGTGGAGGTCCGCGGAAGATTGACGCGAATGGAGGCAGAGCTGCAGCTCAAAGCTCTGCCTCTCTGGGCAGCAAAGTCCACGACTTTGAAAGTCGTGGATTTTTGCCCTGGTATTTAGGGGCTTTCTTAACAGCTTTCTGCCGCAGGAATGCAGCATTTTAGCTTGGCTTATAGTGCTGAAGTTAAATGTTGAATAACAAGTGGGATTTTAAGAGGCTTCTGTGTCTCTTTAATTGAGAAATTATACTTGGAGATGAAACTAGTTCCCTGAAAGTTTGTATTGTGAAACATTGTGTGAGTATTTATTTCATACAATATTTGTTTTTTCCCCAACCTAAGTCTTTTGGCTAAAACAGTACCGAAACATTTTCTTTTGCTGCAGCCAATTATATATACATTCAAGAAAACAAAACAGAAACAAAAAACAGATAGCAGGTGTGGACTAGCAAAGACCAGTATAAGGATAAAAAGTTTGAGACTTACCACTCCTAAAATGGCAAAAATAATGATATCTATAGTCACCAGTGTGGTTTGTCTCCAGTCATATACTGGCCTTGTTCCCTTCTTGTATCCATCCATCAAGTGATCTGAAAGTCTTCTAAGTGTCGGTTTGAGTTGGATTGAATCATTTGTTTCTTGGGCTCAAATGTAAAGAAAGTAAAATAATTTAGAGCAGAGATAATATTTGAGTGTCTGAACAGAGAGAATCATTTGGAAATGTCATTATTTTGTAGATGTGAAATGGTTTAACTACCTAAAGACCGCGTCACGCCGGTGGGCGGGACTGCAGCGACAGCCCCAGGACCGCCTAACGGCAATTGGCATCAAGTCCTGGGGCTGGTTTTTGCAGGAGATTGCGCGCTGCTGCGCATGCATCTCTGCTTGGTAGGAGAAGCTCTGCCTTCAGTCTCCCCGCGGCGATCGCCGGCTAATTAGTTTGTACAGCGCTGCGATCCACGGCAGATCCTGCGATCCTGCGTCTCCCCTGGGAGACAGGATAGTGACTGGCTGTCGTAGGCTGAAGCCTGTGGCATCTGATCACGCTGATTGGCTTGCTGTGGGAGGGAGGAAGGGGGGAACATATAAATTAGAAAAAAAGACACAAAATAAACAAACATCTGGGGGGGGGGGGCGATCAGCCTGTGGTCCTGAAGTGGTTAATTGTTAACCGCATTACAGGGAACCAAGCAACAGTGCCAGGAAAAGGATGAGCACTTAAAGTGTACCAGACATGATTAAATACAAAAAATTGATACCTACCCGGGGCTTCCTCCAGCCCCATAAAAACACATGTGAGTCCATCGCTGTCCTCCGGCGCTCTGCCGTTCACAGGCAATCAGACCCGGTAACTGGCTCAGTTGGATCCAATCTGGGTCACCTGCGCATGGGCGGACCTCCCGTGCATGCGCAGAAGACCAAGAATGACGCGATTGAAGCAATTATCGGAGCTGATCGTGGCTGAACGGCAGACTGTGGGAGGACGGCGAGGGACTCATGCATGTTTATGGGGCTGGAGTAAGCTCCAGGTAAGTATTGATTCTTTGTATTTAATGATTTCTGGTTTACTTTAAAGTGTACCCGCGGGGAACCTCAGGTCAAAAGTCAAATACTTATTTAACCCTCCTGGCGGTCTATTAAAAACCGCCAGGGGGCAGCGCAGCAGTTTTTTTCTTATTTTTTTTTTAAATCATGTAGCGAGCCTAGGGCTCGCTACATGATAGCCCCACCCTCTTCGATCGCCTCTGGTGATAAAGCCTGTCCGGAAATCCCGTTCTGAACGGGATTTCCATTAGGGCTTCCCCCGTCGCCCGATGGGTGGGATGACGTCACCGACGTCATCGACGTCGTGTCGTTAAAGGGAGTCCCGATACACCCCTCAGCGCTGCCTGGCACTGATTGGCCAGGCAGCGCATGGGGTCTGGGGGGGGGGGAGGGGTGCGGCGCGGCGGCCAGTGGCGATAATGGGTGTGCACACGCAGCTAGCAAAGTGCTAGCTGCATGTAGCAAAAAAAAAATTATGCAAATCGGCCCAGCAGGGCCTGAGAAATCCTCCTGCGCGGCTTACCCCGAACTAAGTTCGAGGTTACCGCCAGGAAGGTTAAAGAGACTTTAAATTTAAAAAACCTGATACTTACCTCGAGAGGGGGAAGCCTCTGGATCCTAATGAGGCTTCCACCATCCTCCTCAGCCAGCCCGCTCCAGTGCTAGCACCCCTGAACAATGAACAACAATAATAACAGTGGTTTGCAGGTGCAATCACACTAGCAGCTTTCCACTTAGGCTTTGGTGGAAATAGCTGAGCCCGATCGGGTCTTCTCTACTGCACAAGTGTGAGCTGTAGATAGGGCTCATTTATTTCTGCCAGAGCCCGAGCAGAAAGCTGCTACGCCAACAAGCGGACCGCTGGATCCCCTCTGCTGAGGAGGATGGGGGAAGCCTCTTTGGGATCCAGAGGCGTACTCTCCTGAGGTAAGTACCCCACAGGGACACTTTTTGCTACAGGGTCACTTTAAGAAAAGAGAAGCTTCTAGATCCTGTAGAGGCTTCCAGCAACATCCTCCAATACAACATTGCCAAGCATTTACTCCCCCAAAGGAATCAGACAAGTTTTTGTTGGATTTCTCTTGCCACTGTTTTCCTCTTCACAGTGGCTATGGGCCCCGATGCAAGTTTTACATTGGGGCCCCCAATGCACTCTATAAATAACAATTGATATGACGCACCAAAACCTGCCAATGGCAGCTACAGTGTCAGATGTGCAAGAAGGGGATGGGGAACAGCTTGTTAATGATCACTGCTATTCAAAGTATCTATAGAAGTGATTATTACCAGAACAGGACCAATAGAAAGCTAATACTGTGGTTGAGGGAAGGCCCCTCAGGGCCCCTCTGGCCCAAGGGCCCTGATGCAGTCACAACCTCTGCACCCCCTATTGCTACGCCCCTGCCTCTTCAAGCACAAGCACAGCCGTACTGCACATGCGCGAACATGGCCATGCCTGTGCGGTAAGTCAGAGTTGCTCGTGCATGAGTGTTTCCTTATTACTGCGCAGGCCCGGCCGTGCTCACATGGGAGCAGCAGAGTCCCACTCGTACTTGAAGAGGAGCATGATCGCGATGTGCAGGATGGTTCTGGGCAGCGGCGCAGGACCAAAGGATGGGAAGCCTCTGGAGCAGTCTTTCTTAGCCTTTTCCCCCTGGAGGAACCCTTTAAATAATTTTTGGACCTCAGGGAACCTCTGTATTAGCGGAGGGAATGGGGATTTTATTGGCAAGAGGAACAGTCCTTAAAAGAAGTGAGTGGCTAAAAAAACTTGTTTAGCCCCCATTTCATATTGCTTCATATTACAGTAACCTCTGGTACTATTTCTTATTATAGTTCCCACAATTATAGTTATCCCCTATAATCAGGCTCTTTATTATACTGCCTCACTAATATACTGGTATTTGTATTACTGTGCTGCTTATTGTAATGAGCCACAATTCAGCCCTTCTTTCTATAGAGGAACCAAGGAGGTAATTTTTCAGGCCACCAACTGAGGCCAGTCTCACCAGAGGGAGTACTAGGGGTGGAGGTGCCCAAAAATAGGTAATGTAATGAAAGAAAAATATGGTGGAGGGAGGGTGTCTTTACCACTCAAGATGGAAGAACCCAAACCACAGGGTTAATGTAAAAAGATTAAATTATTTATTCAGCACGATTAAAAGGACAAGGCGTTTCATGGGTCTCAGCCCGCTTCTTTAGGTCAATACAAGTGCCTTTAAAATATGGTCACAAGCATGGACGCCAGAAATCACCAGAGGGAGAACTACCAGAGACCCCTGCTATGTCTGTAAGGAACCCGAGGTTGAGAAAGCCAGGGGCATCCCTGTCTTTTGGCTGATGGTGTAATGGTTAAGGGCTCTGCCTCTGACACAGGAGACCAGGGTTCGAATCTCGGCTCTGCCTGTTCAGTAAACCAGCACTAATTCAGTAGGAGACCTTTGGCAAGTCTCCCTTACACTGCTACTGCCAATAGAGCGCGCCCTAGTGGCTGCTGCTCTGCTCTGGCGCTTTGAGTCCGCAAGGAGAAAAGCGCAATATAAATGTTATTTGTCTTGTCTTGTCTTGTCTTGTCTTTGTCTAAGTAACTGATTTTTGACTTGAGTTTCACTTCAGGTCCTTTAATGATGAACTACAAACGAAAAGTTATACAGAGTGAGGATTTTTTTTTCTTTTTTTGTTGTTCTCTTTTCTGTGTTCACAGTGGTTTCTACTGGCTGAAGTTGTTAGAATCACCTACACAAGAAATTACATTTCAGCTGTGAAGTATGGTGGAGACCCGCGGCGGATGGAAGCAGGTAAATATATGCGGCGGAAGCACTACAGACACTATCTTCTGAACCCCAATCACATGTAATAACATGTGATTTGAAGTCAGAAGAGGCTGTCAGAAGTGTATTGCTGCTGGTGGATGAAGAGAGGAAGCTGGTGATATGTCCAACTGTCTGGAACAGGTAGCGGTATTTACGTTCTATCCCGTCTGAAAACTTTGGCAGCTTTTTGTTAAAGTTCTGTTTGATTCCCTAGCCAGATCTAAACATTTTTGGAAAACTGAAAGTCAATGCAATGCTCCATTTCCAAGTTAGGGTACATTTGGGGGACAGGTGTCCCCTGCACTTTGCTGCAGAGAGCACAGTGAAATTGAGTCTCCTGCCCATGCCAGTAAGACAGAGATGAGACGACGGTGCATAGCTGTGCTGCTCCTTCATCTGTAATGAAAGATCCAGGGCACTTGACATAAGTTTTGAAGACATAGGCCCATATGCAATTAATTTTTTCACCTGAGTTATCTCCTAGGAGATAACTTTCATCTTCCCTGTAAACTAACTTTTCAGCATTTTACAACTGAAAAAGGACTCAAAAGTTGGTGAAAAAGTACTAACACATTTATTTTGAGTATTTTCTTGCTTGCTGGTGACTTAAAAGGCATTTTATGACAAGTTGTAAAAATATCACCTAGGTGAAAAGTCAGGAGAAAAATTGAATTGCATATGGCCCATAGATTTATGCTGTGAAGGAAGAAGAAGACCTACTGGGTGTGCTGCTTATCATCATGTCAGGTTCACCTTGTACCTCTGTAATTGCACTTTCTGCAGCCAAGTTCAAGGGACACCCCTCCTTCAAAACCCCATAACTTGGGAACTGAGCATCATACCAACTCAGTGTAACAGAAAGCCAGGACTTTCAGCTTTCCAAAAATGGTCAGATCTTCCTGGGGGAGCAAACAGATCTTTAACAGAAAGCTGCCAAACTTTCCAGATGGGATAATACATAAGTACCCAGGTAACTATAAAAAGCTCTTTGCACCGCTCTGCATGATCTCAGTAGGCAGCACAAGAAGTAACTATAAAAGTTCCCTATGCTGCTCTGCATAGCTCACATAGGGCTTGATTCACACAAGGGACCTAACTTAGTTAGCAATGGCAGCACGCCTAAAAGCCCCTTAGCATGCCTAAAGCTCTTTAGGGCGCGCAAAGTTTGTGCTGCCTGCAGCATGCAAAACGTCACACCGGGTGCGCCTAAAACTGCTTAGCACCCTAGTTAACACACCCAAAGCTTTTAGGCGTGCTAACACCCTTTTGTGAATCGAGCCCCTAGACTGTCAGGCTGGGGAAGGAATACTTCCCCAGTGGCAGTAAAAATTGTGACTTGCATCTGTTCTGGCATCTTATGCTTCACTTTGAGTTCACTATAAGGCACCTAGACAATTGAAGTGATTTTATTTGAGTTACTAATAGGTGTCTTAATCAAGACCTATATCTCAGAATTATCAAATCCAAGCAAGACCAGTGAAATAGTGGAACAGGTTCCCAAATCAAGCATCCCGATTAGGTCACTCCACATTTACATCTGTTTTGCAACAATTTAAATCATATTACACTGTTTCTGATAAATCTGTTCTTGAGCTTACTATTAATACTTGTTCATACTGTACACTTGTATCCAGAGAACTATGAATACCGATTGATGTTCAGAGTACACAAAGTGCTCAGCTCATGTAAAAGTGAGAGGTCAATAAGAGATAATAACAGCTTTTTCTCAGTCTCTCTCATAACAGAATTGCTCCTAAATTAACACTCAAACTATCCCTTCAAGTTAGTCTTTAGCCAGAAATAAGAGATAAGAGATAAGATAAGAGATAAAATAATTTAAAACCTTGCCAATAGGAAAACATCTGGAAATAAGTTGGAAACTAGAGTCTGACTAATCTGTGGTAAAATTGCTGTGCATGAGTAGTGCATGGCAATTTTACCAATACCTATGGCAGGGGCAGTGCGTGATACTTATGTTATGATTGCAATGCATGCATTAGGCCTCTTGCACACTGCACGCGATTCTGATTCAGATTCAGATTTCGCTTTTTAATCAGTTTTTACATTTGATTCAGATTCAGATTTGCAGTGTGCAGGGAGCAAACTGCAAATCAGAATCTGAATCGGATGTAAAAACTGATTAAAAAGCGGAATCGGAATCGGAATCGCGTGCAGTGGGCAAGAGGCCTTCTTCTGGTAATGTGCATTGC
Organism: Hyperolius riggenbachi; assembly: GCF_040937935.1. Classification (NCBI taxonomy): domain Eukaryota; kingdom Metazoa; phylum Chordata; class Amphibia; order Anura; family Hyperoliidae; genus Hyperolius; species Hyperolius riggenbachi. The sequence goes on along the minus strand of NC_090651.1, from coordinate 268,654,891 downwards.
ACTTAAAAGGTAATGCACTCTGTTTCCAGGTGCGTAACAATAGGGGATGCAGCCTCTGCACCCACAGGGGGGCCCGATCTCTAAGTGCTTCATGCTACTTCCTGGTTAAACAGGAAGTAACGTGAAGCGCTTAGAGATCTGAACCTCCGGTGGTGAATGGAGGTATGTGACGTGCCTGCCGCCTCTGCTGCCACTGATAATTGCAGGAGGGGGAGTGTTGAGAAGAGAGCCCGAGGTGAGGAGGGGTGTGGCCAAGCTCTACCCTCGTGCTGCAACCCCTCCTGCCCACCCACAATGGCCCTGAACGGGCACCAGGGGGGGGGCATCCAAATTCTTGCAGGGCGGCCTGGTGACTTCTAGTTACACCTGTGTCTGTTTCCCTGCCGTTAGTACTTCCCCATAGAGAAGACCGGAGCTGTGCGTGGAGGCTGCGCTGATCGCTGGAGCCAGGCTGGGTAATGTATAAGCGGACTGATCAGGGGATCGGGGGCAATCGGGGGGGGGGGATGTGTCGGCCACACCCTAGTGCTAGCTAACATCTAAAAAAGCCAGACAACCTAATAGTTTTATAGGGGCAACCTCTTGGGGACAGTAAAACAACGTGAGCGGCATGCCTGACACAGTGTCAGGCATACCACTAAGGAGGTTGTGGTTAAATCAGAAATAAAACTCCACTTCATCAAGAAATAAGCAAAGCCATCACTTCAGCTCCACACATTGCTAGGATGCTTGTACTCACAGCTATTTCACAAAGAGCCTAACAGGAACTGTCAGCAGCAGAGGTGCCGCCAGCATACAAGCAAAGGCACGCCTCCACTTTTGGCCTCACTTTTGAGGGGGGCTTTGCTTACCGCTGGTGGCCTGCCCTGTGCTGTGCGTGGCCCCCAGAACTTACTGTATATGCCCCCATTCCATCGCCGACTCCTTTCATGGTGCTCTCCTCGCTCTCTCCTGCCACTGGGCCTGGCTTCACGTCCTGTCACCATGGTTACCCACAACAACAACAACAACAGAGGTGTGAGCCGGAAGTAACCATGGCGGTAAGAGTGAAGCCGGGCCCGGCAACAGGAGGGAGAGGATATTGCAGTGAGAGGAGTTGGCGATGCCAAAGGGGGCATGTAAGTTTCTAGGTGTAGCCTATGCTGGGGCACCACCTAAACCAGACTACCTATTCTGAGGCACCACTTATACTTGGATACCTATACTGAGGCACCTACCATACCTGGCACCACCTATACCACAAAGTAGATGGGGTGTGTGAGCATCCTGGAGCAAAAGATACAAGAGAGAAAATGGGAGCCCAATGGTGCAGTATGTCAAAGTAACACAATTTTTGGAAAGAATTAAGCAAAAGGTCTACACACAAAGGTGGGTTGCTAGGGGCAACTGACCACTGGCAGCAGGTGGAGACAATGAACAAAGGACCTCGGCTCTCCTTGATAAAAAGAAGCACTAGGCTCGTGTAAAACCACCATGGCTAATGTTTATACCCCTTCAACGGGGGACGTTGAGGGGTAGATTTAGCACATAAAGGGGATAGGTGCCCTGGTTGTATAAAATATGCTAAAAACAACTAAAAAGGAACAAGTGAGGTGGCTTACCTCAGAGGCAAAATTATTAGATGAATAATTTTTAATAACAAAGCACAGGCAACGCATGGGCAGACTCAGACCCATGAAACGCGTTGCCTGTGCTTTGTTATTAAAAACTCTTTGTCTAAGAATTTTGTCTCTGAGGTAAGCCACTTGTTCCTTTTTAGTGGTTTTTAATGTATTTTATACAACCAGGGTGCCTCTTTATCCTCTATATGTACCACCTATACCAGACTACCTATACTGGAGCACCACCTATACTTGGCTACCTATACTGGGGCACCTATACCTGGATTGAACTGCAGTGCTAGGATAGGGAGGGGGGTTCATGACATGTAGGGGAGAAGGCTTCTTTCTGCTGCTGCTATTTGCTAGGCTGGGGGGGGGGGGGGGGCAGGTAGATCCCGTAGACTCTACAGGTTCTAAAGTAGCTCACAAATCAAAAAAAGTGTGGGCACCCCTGGTCTATTGTATTGTGCTGTCAGTCACCCCTGTTATCTGTAATCTTATGTATTGTACAGCACTGTGTAATATGTTGGTGCTATATATAAATCCAATAAATAATAATACCAGGCATAAGTAGTTGTGTAGCAGAGCAGCGTTCATCTCCCTCTCTGCTCTCCCGGAATCAGAGACCTGTTGCTCAGCTATCAAAAGTCAAGAATTATTTTACTGACGGCTTGTTTTACTAATTATTTTTTTTACTGATGGCCAGCACGGTACACACATACTCTACTGCCCACCTCTTGCTCCCCCCATACTTTTAGATCGTAAGCTCACAACGGCAGGGATCACTCACCTTTTTGTGTCTTGGAATTTGTTATACAGTTAATTTATTATGTTACTTTTGTCACTGTAATTATCAATTCTGTATTTTGTACCAATTCTGTATTTTGTATATTGGTGTATACCATTGTCCGTATTATTTTGTACCCTATGTTTGACATGCAGCCTCTCTTCTCTCCCGGGTCTACCGAAGTCCTGCAGCCCTTCTGCCCTTCTGCTTTTTCACCATCCAAGGCCATGACCTTTGTTGTCTTTCTAGAAATCCGGCCCTGACTGTCAGTTTGAGAATGCCAAAGTTGCAGCTAGCTACACAGTCAGGGTACGTGTGAAAATTAAAAAATACTAATAGTAATTGTTTGTGTTATGCACTCTACACAAAGAGGAACACAGAGGCATTGCTAGCCCTATTTTAGGGAGGCCCGTGCCCCAACATGTCCTGGGGTGCCCCCAATCTATTTCTGGGGGTGCCCCGCTGTCCCCCCCGGCTGCCCGCTGCCAGACAGCCAGCAATGTCAGACTTCGATCAGCGGGTGACCACTATGCGGGCGCTAGGACCTATCGGACACTGCACTGATATGCGGAAGTGACATCACTTCTGCATATACAGCGTGGTGCGCCCGGAGCCCACTCTAACTGGTCGGGTCACCTGCTGATCGAGGTCTGATGCTGCTGCTGGCTGTCAGGTGAGGGGGGGCGCCTGTCACTACCTAACGGTGGGTTTGGGCGCCTGTCACACTACCTAACTGGGAGTCCCTGTCACTACCTAACCTGGGTGGGGCAGCTGTCACTCACTACCTAACTGAACTGGGGGTCCCTGTCACTACCTAACCTGGGTGGGGGCACCTGTCACTCACTACCTAACTGGGGGTCCCCAGGAATTTAACCCCAAACACACAGCCAAAGCCTTAGAATCCAAGCTTGCTGCATGCAGAAACTTTGCCAAGGACCAGGCATCGTGCAAGTCTTGCGTCCCGGGAAGCATGAACAGCAGCAGCACAAGCTGCACACTAAACAGCGGAACAAAGTTCTCCCATCCCGGGCACACTACGTTCTTTGATAAGGGATTCAAGTAACGGGAGAAAAGGAGCAATGTCTTTTATTCTTGTATAACTAATCTGGGGGGAGCCTGTCACTCACTACCTAACTTGGGGGGCGCCTGTCACCACATACACTGGGAGGTCCCTGTCACTACCTGAACTGGGGGGCACCTGTCACTACATACACTGGGGGCTCCTGTCACTACATACACTGTGGGGCTCCTGTCACTACCTAAACTATCCAGGCCAGCCAGCCCAGCATCACTACCAGCCAACCAGCCCAGAATCACTGTCAAAAAGGCCACAGCATCACCACCAGTCAGGCCAGCATTTACTTCAACCAGCCAAGCACAGCCCAGCATTACAGCCAGCCAGGTCACAGCATCACCGCCAGTCAACCCAGCCACAGCATCGGTTTACAGCACCACCGCCAGCCAACCCGGCCAGCATCACTGCCAAGCCTTTCAGCCCACTCATCCCCAATCCAGCCAAAAACAGTATTGCCAGGCACAGCAGCCAGTAGAGGAGAATTCAGAAGCCAGGTGAGAGGTGTCTACCATATTCATTCTGCCTATTTATGTGAAATGCTGTCTATTTATGTGCCTCAGGACTGCTGAATTTGTCTTGTTGGGTGCCTCAAGATTGCTGAATTTGTCTTGTTGGGGGCCTCATGATTTGTTGGGGGCCTCAAGATTGCTGAATTTGTCTTGTTGGGGGCCTCATGATTTGTTGGGGGCCTAATGATTGCTGAATTTTCTTGTTGGGGGCCTCATGATGGCTGAATTTGTCATGTTGGGGTCCTCATGATTGCTGAATTTGTCTTGATAGGGGCCTCATGATTGCTGAATTTGTCTTGTTGGGGGTCACATGATTGCTAACTGCGAGACTATGGTAAAAGCTCAATCATCATCATATGAGACAATAGGATTAAACCTACTTTTTTAGCTTTTTAAAACAGAAAATAAAACTGGGAGGTTCTAAAAAAATGAATACATTTTTTCAGGAGTAGGATGGATGAAATTGTTTATCTTCACAGTTTATTTTCAACTTGGATTTTCCATAATGTTCATGTATGAGTTCAAACGTTTGTACAGTATTTAGTTTAAATTGCTGTTGCCACTTTGCGATAGATAAGTGACTTTTGGGTTGCAGTTTGGGCACTTGGCCTCCAAAAGGTTCGCCACCACTGTCCTAATCTAATGTCCCACCATTGCTAATTTTATGTAAATTTGTCTCCACCCGTGACCACACCCACATTCTGGTCCATGGCCACACCCATTTTTTGGTGCAGCGCTCTAAGCACAACGTAACCCTCATATTTTTCGGAGCGCTAGCTGCAGTGTGCTGATCTCTGCTGCCTACAGTATGTACAGAATAAGCTGTTCTCTAGTGCCTGCACTGTGTGCTGATCTACCTCCAGTGTGTACTGGGCCTTTACTGATTGTAAACCACCTGTATTGTATGCTGATCCCTGCTACTTTCAGTATGTACAGTATTAGCTGTAAAGCCTGGTAAACACATACAATTTTGATTAGCCAATTTTAGCTCTGTTCATCAAATTCATTGTCTGTTGGCTCGGGGGTGGTAAAATTGGTCAGTGATTGACCATTCAAAATTGTATGTGCGTATACATCTTTGATCTATGCCTCTGTGTGTGTTTGGGGGGGGGGGTGCCTTCCTGTCACTCACTAGGTGGTTTGTTGAAGTGTTGGTGTATCCGATCACTGGCGGACTTGGTGAAGGGACTTTGAGTATTTTACAGTACTACTCTATGACACTTTTTCTCTCTTTTTGAAGTGTTTGCTCCTGGTGGCCCTGGACAGAGCATATCAGTTGGATGGCACTAATTGAATTCTGCATCATCCTTATTTGGAATGTGAGCACAGGAGGCTGACGGCGCCCAGCGTGATGGCGTGGCATGCCTGCTTGATTGGAAGTCGCCAGATTACCCGACCACGGGACCACGGAAGAGGCCAGGAAGATGCTGAGGGACCTCGTGGGCTACGGGGGACTGGAGGAAGCCCCAGGTAAGTCCTGATTTAGATTTTTAAAAAACAGCTCAGGGTCCCTTAAAAAAAGATCTCCAGGATATTTCATTAAAGGATCACTATCCCAAAATGTACAGGTGCATAACTGCTGTACACATTGCGCATTTGTTCCGGAGTAAAACACACTATTAATTTCTTTTTTGAGAAGAGGAGAAACCCACACAACTATCAGCTGGGTGTGCTTAAAGATTAACCACTTAAGGACCGCAGCTGTTTTGAATGATCTGTGCTACGTGGGCTCTTCAGCCCCCAGCACAGATCAGGTGGCAGGCAGGGCAATCAGACCCCCCCCCCTTTTTTTTCCCACTAGGGGGATGTCCTGCTGGGGGGGTCTGATCGCCGCCGGCTTGTTGTGCCTTGCGGGGGGGCTTCTCAAAGCCCCCCTCCGCAGCGCTATTCCGCCCTCCCTCTCCTTCCCTCCATCCCCTCCTCACAATGGGCGGTACAGGACAGCGATCCATCCTGTACCACCTCACATAGGCTTCCAATCAGAGGCCGGGGATCGCCGATCTCCTTTACGGTGCTGCTGTGACAGCAGCGCCGTATGATGTAAACACCGGTAATTTCTTCCGATCCGATCGCAAGCTGTTCACAGAGCCCCCCACCGTGAACTGACAGGAAACAGCCGTTCGAACGAGCGGCCGTTTCCATGGAAATCCACGTGCGACCAGCCGCCGGTTGGCTGGTCGTTAAGCGGTTAAAGTGTACCAGAGATCACAATATCTAAAGAATTAATACTTGCCCGGGACTTCCTCCAGCCCCATAAGGACATGAGTCCCACACTGTCCTCCCGCGGTTTGCTGTTCAGCCCCAGTAACAAGCTCAGTCAGGTCCAGTCTGGGTCTTCTGCGCATGCGTGGACCCGGAGTGATGTGACTGAGCCAGTTACTGGGGCTGATCGAGGCTGAACAGCAGACCGCAGGATGGCGTGGGACTCACACTTGCTTATGGGGCTGGAGGAAGCCCCGGGTAAGTATCGATTCTATATATATTGCGATCTTTGGTTTACTTTAAGGTGCATACACACCTGTGATTAATGTCGCCCTTCGGCGATCAGGACCTGATCATCTTGGGCGACATCACTGGGCTGGGGTGCACAGCTGTTTAGCTGACGACATGCTGTGTTGCTATACGGGTGGGTGTGTGTGTGGGGGGGGGGAGGTGCAAGGGGGCAATTTTATTTATTTTAAGAACAGCTCAGGGTCCCTTTAAAGCAGTCTGAGATGCTACAAAAGAAGAAATAATTTTCATAATTTTGAATGCGTGATATTCTTTGTAAACCTAGCACACGTCGCCTGTACGGATTGTCCTTCTGGAACTACCTAGTGTTCTGTGTTGCCGACATGCAGTGAACTGGAATTTTCAGTGTTAAAATGTAACATTGAGATTGAACAAGTTTCAAATGAATGGAGAGCTTATAGAAGAATGTGATCAAAAGTTCACAGTTGAAACTCACAAAGAGTGAATTCCATTAACATAGTAAAAACTGAAGGTACAAAATATACTGTAAATGGCTTAAATACAATACTCTGCTTCTAATGCTTGCTACAAAACACTGCTAGCATTCCATACAGCACATGAAGGTTTCAATGGAAATTATATCTACAAAAGCTTAACAATTCACAAACACCTAGGATGTCACCATGTATTATTACATCAGCTATGGTAAATACTGCATTTCAGTTGCTCATGGCTGGAAGGACAGCCGAGTTTTGGTATTTCAGTATGTAGAACAAGCAATGTATTTAATTGTCAAGAGTTGTGTAAATCTCCTCTGTTGTGCCATACTTTAAAGGACAACTATAGTAAGAGGAATATGGAAGCTGACATATTTATTTATTTTTAAACAATATCAGTTGCCTAGCAACCCTGCTGATCTCTTTGGCTGCAGTAGTGTCTGAATAACACCAGAAACGTGTATGCAGCTAATCTTGTCAAATCTGAAAATGTCAAAAACACGTGATCTGCAAATGCTTGTTCAGGGTCTATGGCTAAAAGTATTAGAGGCAGATAATCATCAGGATAGCCAGGCAACTGGAATTGCTTAAAAGGAAATAAAATGGGAGCCTCGTTATCCCTCTCGCTTCAGTTGTCCTTTAAAGTGAACCTCCTGGCCGCAATAGCAGCATAGGGGGCGATATACAGGCTGGGAACGCGAACAATCACTCGCGTTCCCATGCCTGTCGGCCGGTGACGGCGAAACCGGAAGTCGTCGCCGGCGGGTCAAGAGGCATCGGAGCGGAGC